>NC_140956.1:140888174-141488174 GCF_014529385.1 Adiantum capillus-veneris
TGAAAAGGAAAAATGCCTTGAAGAAATCGCTTGGGGTTTTGAATTAAAGTTTTACAAAACTGTAAGCTTTATAGAATTATAAAGACTCTTAGCTTAAAGCTTTTCACTCTAACGCGTCTTGAAACATCTGGCCAAGAGGTGTGAACAGAATTTGAAGAAAACTTATGAAGCCAAAAAGTAAACCATAGAAGAATGGCTCTTTTTCAAAACAAAGAATGGGTTCAATGAACAGCCATCGTCTGTTCCTAAATATGAGCTTCTGCGTGATTTGACAGCTAGAGAGAGGGTGTCCAATGGAGGTAGAAGCATGTATGGTGTCCGATCTGGAGATTGCCTAGTGTGCCACTGAATTTATGCCAATTAAAGGGATTGATTTGTGGGTTTAATGGAAGGATCAACTAGCTCTAATACCAATTGTAGGAATCAATAGAGATTCTCTCTAATACCAATTGTAGGGATCAATAGAGATTCTCTCAAAGAGAACTAGTATGTGACCCGCGCATTGCCGCGGCTACATGTGCGTCAATTGAAGCAACCATTGGTCTCCTTCCTTTCATAGGCAGGGCAAATGTGGGCAAATGCCTTTGATTCTCATCCGAGCTTTTATAGCTCTTTAATACACTTGTGCATCAACCACCACTATAACTACTTTCTAGATGACAATGTATGACAACACACAAGGTCTAAGTGCCCTCCACATTCACATCAACCAAGCACAAATTTATCTTTTGGATCAACACTATGTCTACCTTTTCGAGTGTAAGATAGAACAATTAATGAACTTTACTTACTCTCCACATTCTTGTGGATTGACCAAGTACAAGGAAAAATCTCCTTCTAGTTGGTCATGCCAAGCTCCAACATACTCATTTTAATCATGGCAAGTTTATCCCTATCCCCCCTCCCCCCACCCCTCTTCTCTCTATCTATATGTGTGTGTGTGTGTGTGTGTGTGTGTGTGTGTGTGCACGCATGCGTGCAAAGGCAGTATTCATGATGGGTGTGTGACTTGGGGGTAAGTACATGGCTATAGCAACTTTGTCTCTATATGTGGTAAATTTTAAAATTTATAGGTTGGATTGCACTCAATCTAGCTGGCATGTACACTGTCATCTACCAAGACTTGTCACATGGATGTTGAGGTCTCTTGCAATTCACGATAAGCAGGTTAGTAATATAAGACACATATTGTTTGTTTGTGTACATTTGAGCACCATTGGCACCTTAAAATGTGAGGGCAATGAAAGCAGAAAAATTCACTCAAACTTTTCTCTTTGCAAGAGTTTTGGGCATCATACTAAAAGAAAGGGCGTGCTGCAAAATACATACACACATGCATGTTCTTCTTTGAGAGAGCAGATTGTATTCAACCATTCACATGCTTGCCCTGACCCATAGCAGCCATTTGGCTTAGCTCCCACTCCCTTAAATGTGAGACAGAGCATTGAGGCACTACATGGAGGAGAGTCTCTTTTCGTACCCGAATTATATCCCTTAACAATTTTTATGCAACATGATGACTTGTTGCCAACAATGTTTGGATTGGATAAGGTTTGCCTGAACATAATAGCTGAGAGTCGAGATTAATTGATCTCAAGACTCACGGGTCTCAAACCACGTCAATAGGAAGAAATCTCTCTCTCTCTCTCTCTCTCTCTCTCTCTCTCTCTCTCTCTCTCAGAGGCTGCATGTCTAGTTTGTAGTATTAAAATGAAGCATGTGAGAGGCTGAGAGCCCGGTAGCGTGTACCAGCGAACCTGGTTTCTGCCCGGTCACGAGCCAACTCTTCTCTCTCTACCTATCTAATCGTGGGAGTTAAGAGTCTCAAAACGGACATAGCCTTTCAAATGGTTGACTTTTGAGACCCTCTTGGTTAGCAGGAACCTGCTCAAGATCTGTCTCACCACTCAAACAAATCAAGAATTTATCTTCGAAGCCACCGATTTTCTTGACTTGCAAAGAAAGCTAGAAGGTTATTTAGCCGTTTCAAAGTGACCATGCTTTAAATGTAAGCAAAATGACATGGAGGCAGTCTTACAATTGACACACATGCATGGAGGAAACCCTACAATAAGAGACCGGAGTCATCATTTCTAGGAGGAGGCAAAGAGCCCACATTAGGTATGCAACACCAAGGAGGATCCAAATGAGCAAAGGATTGCTAACTTGAAGACCAAGGCCAATGCCCTCGACTGACAGTGATATCTTCCAATTCAATCACATCAGTGTTCTAGAAAAATCAAATTTTCAAACATACAAAATTACTTTCCTTTAATTTTCCAAGAGGAAATTTAGAAAATTATGTTTATTTTGCAAGTTTTTACACTATTTTGGGATGGAATTTCTCCTTTTTCCCTTGCCCTCGACCGACATTTTTGAAATTAAGAACGGCATGATATTAAGCTGAGACACATTTTTCCGAAACACTGAATTGAAGACCCGCCTTGCATGACTGTTGTCATGAGCACTGTAGCAGTAGGCAAGACCACCTGTCACCTTGCAGAACCCCTTTTTCTTGCCTATGTCAGAAGTTCGAGATGTGAAAACGTATCCAAGCTAAAAAGCTTGGAAGGTCCCGTTGGAGCTCTCAACATTGTAGCATCTGTTGATTGGCCGAAAAAAGACAAAGAAAGTGTGGAGACGGATGTGGGACTCTCTCTCTCTCTCTCTCTCACACACACACACACACACACACACACACACACACACACACACACACATGCACGTTTGAGATGAACCAACTTATCGACGCATGGCACATCTCGCTGCTCGTTATTTTTTCAGGCCTGCAAAGTAGAGACACCCTTTACAAAAAACAAAAGTAATCGCCCTTCAAAATTCAAGGCTAGAGTGAAAACTCCATGGCCTTGCTAAAGAGTTTAAATAATAGTACTATATATATATATAGTACTAAGTATTGTGACTTTTTGACATAACTAAGTCAAAACTAAGTCTTTTCATTTTCTACCATCAGAGTACTTGTTACTTACCCTTCGCTTTATATATATATATATATAGTACTATATATATATAGTACTAAGTATTGTGACTTTTTAACAAAACTAAGTCAAAACTAAGTCTTTTCATTTTCTACCACGAGAGTACTTGTTACTTACCCTTCACTTTACTTTTACATTTCAAACCAAATGTGTTTTTGAAATGAAGGAGAGAGTGACACATGGATGTTCTCTCATTCCTTGAAAATTTTAAGGTCAATTATATCCCTAAACAATTTGTATGCAACATGACGACTTATTGTCAACAATGTTTGGATTGGATAAGGATTGCTTAAAAATAATAGCTGAGAGTCGAGATTAATCGATCTCAAGACTCACGGGTCTCAAACCACGTCAATAGGAAGAAATCTCTTTCTCTCTCTCTCTCTCTCTCTCTCTCTCTCTCTCTCTCAGAGACTTCATATCTAGTTTGTAGTATTAAAATGAAGCATGCGAGAGGCTGAGAGCTCGATCGCGTGTACCAGCGAACCTGCTTTCTGCCCAGTCACGAGCCAACTCTTCTCTCTCTACCTATCTAATCGTGGGAGTTAAGAGCCTCAAAACGGACATAGCCTTTTGAATGGTTGACTTTTGAGACCCTCTTGGTTAGCAGGAACCTGCTCAAGATCTGTCTCACCACTCAAACAAATCAAGAATTTATCTTCGAAGCCATTGATTTTCTTGACTTGCAAAGAAAGCTAGAAGGTTATTTAGCGGTTTCAAAGTGACCATGCTCTAAATGTAAGCAAAATGACATGGAGGCATTCCTACAATTGACACACATGTATGGAGGAAACTCTACAATAAGAGACTGGAGTCATCATTCCTAGGAGGAGGCAAAGAGCCCACATTAGGTATGCAACACCAAGGAGGATCCAAATGAGCAAAGGATTGCTAACTTGAAGACCAAGGCCAATACCCTCGACTGACAGTGATACTTCCAATTCAATCACATCAGTGTTCTGGAAAAATCAAATTTTCAAACATACAAAATTACTTTTCTTTAATTTTCCAAGAGGAAATTTAGAAAATTATGTTTATTTTGCAAGTTTTTACACTATTTTGGGATGGAATTTCTCCTTTTTCCCTTGCCCTCGATCGACATTTTTGAAATTAAGAACGGCATGATATTAAGCTGAGACACATTTTTCCGAAACACTGAATTGAAGACCCGCCTTGCATGACTGTTGTCATGAGCACTGTAGCAGTAGGCAAGACCACCTATCACCTTGCAGAACCCCTTTTTCTTGCCTATGTCAGAAGTTCGAGATGTGAAAACGTGAAAAAGCTAAAAAGCTTGGATGGTCCCGTTGGAGCTCTCAACATTGTAGCATCTGTTGATTGGCCGAAAAAAGACAAAGAAAGTGTGGAGACGGATGTGGGACTCTCTCTCTCTCTCTCTCACACACACACACACACACACACACACACACACACACATGCACGTTTGAGGTGAACCAACTTATCGACACATGGCACATCTCGCTGCTCGTTATTTTTTCAGGCCTGCAAAGTAGAGACACCCTTTACAAAAACAAAAGTAATCACCCTTCAAAATTCAAGGCTAGAGTGAAAACTCCATAGCCTTGCTAAAGAGTTTAAATAATAGTACTATATATATATAGCACTAAGTATTGTGACTTTTTGACAGAACTAAGTCAAAACTAAGTCTTTTTATTTTCTACCATCACAGTACTTGTTACTTGTTACTTACCGTTCACTTTACTTTTACATTTCAAACCAAATGTGTTTTTGAAATGAAGGAGAGAGTGACACATGGATGTTCTCGCCTTCCTTGAAAATTTTAAGCTCAATTATATATAGTATCTATACTATTAATAATGAGGGGAGGGATTCCAGCCCCCCCTCCCTGACACGTGTCGAGAGCTCTTGCATCCGGTGAGTAAAGCCTGCAACTCGGTGACTATGCGAGAGAAGAAGAAGAAGAAGAAGAGAGTTTTAACGTCATAGGAAACTATCCCTTTACACGTGTCGCAATGGAGGCGGAAGGTACAGGCTGCGGGCATTACTCTCTTTGAATATAGAGCGGAGGAGCGGGTGGTGCCAGACCTGTCCAAGCCATTAACCACAGGACGACCGTCACCTGCAAAATTCAAATCTCTCTCCCCTGGGTCCCTTTCCTCACTCTCTCTCGAGTCCCGCCTTTCCTCATCTTTCTCCGCTTCAATTCTGTTGCGCGCACCTCCTGCAAGAGTCTGGTGGAGTTGCATCACTTCTTCCTGAGTATGGCCATCATGGTGGAGGCGTAGGGTGAGAGGCTGGAGTACTATGTGAGGCAAGCCAACTGCTCCTATGGCGAACAACACCTGCAGAGCGCTAAGCAATAGCCGTTGCTCTGTGCCGGTGCTTGGAGCTTGCCATTGCCATGGCCCACACACCTATGAGCGGCAACATCTCTCTCTTTCTCTCTCTCTCTCTCTCTCTCTCTCTCTCTCTGACACACACACACACACACGCGCGCGCGCGCGCGCATCAGGAGCACCTAGGATGCCTCTGACAGGAGCATCTACGGTGACTTTGAGCGCCAAGAGTCGGGGAGTGCACGTTTCGTGCGTGTGGAGAGAGAGAGAGAGAGAGAGAGAGAGAGAGAGAGCCTGCAGCTCCAACAGTAGTAGCTACAACGACTTTGAGCATTAAGAGTGTGGTTTGCATGGGCATTAGTGCATGTTCAGTGCGTGTGTTGAGAGAGAGAGAGAGAGAGAGAGAGAGAGAGAGAGAATGAGAATGACTGCAGAGCCCCGTTTTTTGGTAAGTGATGGTGTCTCTCCAGAGCATCACAAGCACATGTGACATCCTCTCTCTCTCTCTCGCTCTCTCTCTCTCTCACACACACACACACACACTCTCATCCTGATGGTGTGCATAGTACAGGCTCCGATGGTTGATGTTTGACTTCTCACTGTCTATACACATGCACGCACACCTGTTGGCTTCAAGTTGCAGCATGCGTGCGCACACACTTGCTCCTACTGGTGTATTGTATCCTTCTTCACCTGGGCATGTTGGCGTTCGTGCTTTGCTACAGTAGGTGTTACCCATTTCGGAAAAAAAT
Source organism: Adiantum capillus-veneris (assembly GCF_014529385.1). Lineage (NCBI taxonomy): Eukaryota > Viridiplantae > Streptophyta > Polypodiopsida > Polypodiales > Pteridaceae > Adiantum > Adiantum capillus-veneris. The sequence goes on from NC_140956.1 coordinate 140,894,244, forward strand.
AATACATAGGCGAATAAAATATTATATTGCGCCGCCACTGAAGCAAGGGACGAAGACGGGGACCATGTGGGAGCGCAGGTGGACGAGTGTGCAGCTGACGAGCAATGTGATTTTTATATATGTTAACACTGAGGTTAGAAACACAGATTTCGTGAAGGTGGGTTGGTTTTAGAATGGGTGATATTCGATTAAGGGCTAGGATCGAATACTCTGTGCCGCTTTAGGAAGCTAACGGATTGATTAACCCGTGATCAAAGATTTCGTGGAGGAATCTAAGCATTAAACAAATAAAGCCTGCCTAATTATGGCCACTGCAAAGTCTTTTGATCCCCTCTCTCTTTTGTCTCTCTCTCTCTCTCTCTCTCTCTCTCTCTCTCCAACCTTGAAACGAGGTTGTAAATCACATGGAACTCTCATGATGTAAATCACATCCTTGAAACAAGGCAATAAGTCCTCATGATAGCATCTTTGTGTGCAACGGAGCTAAGTGCATGAGATGAGCGTGGGATATGCATGCAACCCATTCAAGGTATCTGTATGTGCGTGTAGATCAAGCATTTGGGACTCGAGAGGCACCAAGTTTGGCTAGTGGTGACTTTCCATTGACGTTGGATTGTGGTAGAACCTGTTGCGGCATCGAGTGTTACTTGCAGCTCTAGAGATGATTGCCTTTGGTAATAGCAGTCAGCGGTTGGGGTAGTGTGGACGATGCAATGATATAGCAATGACACAATTGGTGCACAAGACATTAACACACCACAAATTAAGGAAACTTCAACAAAACATAATGATTTTTTTTGTTTTGGTGCAAGTGGTAGATGAGGTTAGATACACACAACTATGGGTCGTGGGTATCTACCCCTTTGTGGGAATGGGGATAAATTACACACCCACCAGGCAATCTCCAAAGTGGGAGAGGGTGATGCGAGCCTACAACAAAACCTCGATGGTGGATCGGTACGTGTAATGCTTTAAGGTTCCAATTGAACCCCCATCCTAGCTTGCACAAGGGCTCTTCATCACTCTCTTCCAACCTTCCATGTTCGACATGATTTTGAGCCTTGGCCAAGAAGGTTTCAACCCCTAGCTCCATGTAGCCTCATGCACCCACTACCATCTTTGGGTGGTGGTGAGTAAGCAGCATGATAGAGGAGAGTTCGTGGGAAAATCATTTTTGTAACTGCACACTTTTACCTTTTGTTGTAACTTCCAAGGAGGAAGGTTTAGAAAATTTATTGAGGTTCTATTAACTTTTCACACTATCATAGACGTCTCTCTCTCTCTCTCTCTCTCTCTCTCTCTCTCTCTCTCTCATGCACACATTCATATACGCACATGAACACACACATAGAACAACCTATAAGTGTGCAACAAGTTTTTGTGAATTTAGCGTAAAACGTAAAAATCTCAAGAAATTTCGTCTAACATGGAGGCAAATTTTAAATGGAGCATCCAACCACAACCAGTGAAGAGAGACCTTGCAAATTTTTGAGAAATTTAGTTTAAAAACCTTTAACTTTTCGAGAAATTTAGTGCCTACAATAACAAAATCCAAAAAGTTCTCGAGGAACTTTCTATCTGGGATGTGGTCTCTTAGAATGCATTGATTGCAAGATATGTCCAACTTGGGCACGGCCAAGGAGCTTTGGCCATTTTTAAGTGACGGTTGGAAGCGAGGGTTTCTCTCCAAATGTTTTTAGGTTTTGGGATGTTTTTACTTGATGCAGAGAGGGCATCTCTCCAGATGCAATGTTGTCTCAAGGAGTGCATTTATTGTAGGATATGTCCAATAGGGTCAGGTCAGGAAGAGAGAGATTTGTTTTCAGTAGAAGCAGTGAGAGGGAATATCTCTAAAGGCAATCACGTACACTTGCAGCTTGAAGGATGGGGGCAATACACAAAATGTTGATATGGGCAAAAGAATTCACAATGATATCCTTAGTTAGTGATTGATTGAAGGAACGGCATGCTTGGCACTACCTTGGTCGACATGTATGCCAGATGTGGTGTACTTTATAAAGAACTAAACGTGCTTGAGGAGATTCCTGTCCGGGATGTCATCTCTTGAAATGCATTGACTACAGGATATGCCTAACCTGGGCAGGAGGGTCAAGGAGATTTCGAGGAATGCGACGTCTTGAAATTGCCTTGATCAACATGTATGCCAAATGTGGTGCACTTCATAAAGCACAAAAGGTGCTTGAGGTGCTTCGTATCGAGGATGTTCTCTCTTTGAATGAACTAATTGCAAGTTATGTCCAACTTAGGCAGGACCAAGGAGGTTTGGGTGTTTTTCGGTAGATGCTAAGTGATGGTGTCTCTTTAGATATTGTAGATAGTGTTGGCATGCCTATGGTAAGAAAATCCACATAGCACTGCCAGAGGCAATGCCGCCGCCGAAGGCGGCGTCGTTGTACTAGTAGATATAGAAGAGCTTCATGCTTGAGCTTGCACGCACTAGAGAGAGGAAAGTGAGAATGTGCATGATTTGTATTCCACAAAAGACTTCAATTATTCATAAGCATAAGCTTCATAAAACATAAATAGTTTATACATGAGTGCTCTTTATTTATAGAGCCAATAGATAGTGCCAACGTTTGATTTAGATGCAATCTAAAGAGATGCCTTGGCTTTGGAGATGATATCTTGGTGGCACTCCATAAAAATGTCCACGATTTGTATTCCACAAAAGACTTCAATTATTCATAGGCATAAGCGTCATAAAACATAAATAGTTTATACACGAGTGCTCTTTATTTATAGAGCCAAGATGAGATCTTGGTGGCACTCCATAACAACACATTGTCTTACACATAGCCATCTACATGGGGCTTACACTTGGCCATTGGACTGCATGGTAGACACCTCATGCACAAGGTGTAGATATTGTTCTCATGAGACAAATCCCATTACAACAGAGACTCCTCAAGAGTTAGAGTCCAAGTTTTTGTCTCTTTGTCTCTCTCGAATCTCAGTCACAACTTCATGAATCGTTACGTGAAAAATGGCCTCCACACTTTTTTATGGCTCTCCACGCTCCAACATGTGGGCTCACATCTACTCCTACACTTTGCCGCATCCTTTGATTTGATTATATGGTAAAGCCGAACACACAAGCTCTCTCTCTCTCTCTCTCTCTCTCTCTCTCTCTCTCTCTCTCTCTCTGATAGTCTCTCTCTCCTTGTCTCGTGAGAGCACTGTCGCAAGTGTTGCATCCTCCCAAATTCATAATTCTTTGAACTGATCACGCCGCTACAGGAAAAACTGGCCAAAAGCAAGAGGTGTTGAGATGTCTTCGCTGGGAGCAGCAGAAATCCCTTCCCCCATTATATATAGTATAGATATGGTGAAGGTCGCTCAATTTTAATTGATAGACAGGTGTCCCTGAAAAGTCCTATTTCACGCAACTACATTTACTTTTGGATTACTGAAAAAAGGTTTAGCTGGGTTCAGATGAGGTGGTGGAAGAAAGAGGAACAGGTACAAGAGTTCGGTTTGATGTGCACACATTGGGCTGCAAATATGTAGCCTATTTCGGGACCCACCCAAAATCAAGCAATAGCCCCTCCCCCGGAAGAGCAAAATCACCGCGACCTTTTCCTGTAAGAGCTCGAGCTTGCTACCTTGACCTTGCACCCATTAGCAGTACTGATAAAGTATTGCTTGTCACGTGCTTTGAAGTCATGCATGAATATTTTTAACTATTACCTCTGTCTTGTGTGAACAAAGCAGACGAAAGCAGTGCTAAACACATGCATTTCCATCGGGCTCGTGTGAACGCATCCTTAGAAAACAAGGAATTAAAGAGTGCATTCATAGGAGTTTGATCCCATGATGTAAAGTAATGATTCAATATTATTTTATTTATAAAGAGTCCTTTTAATTAAGGATTTCATAAAGACTCATTTCATTGAATTGTTTTATTATTTTCCAAGCTTATTTAACTTATTTTTTCTTATGAGAGATTTAAAATATTCTTTTGTTTTAGTTTATCAATGTGTCAATTTATTTATTGTTTTCATTTTACTTTATTTAAAAATGCTAATGTGCAATGTGCACCTTTCACCTTAGCTATTATGGATCCTTTGAAGCCATTTGTTTTGGAAATAGATGTTAGTAATCGTGCTATTGGAGTAGTCCTTCTACAAAAGGAGAGGCCAATTGCATTTGAAAGAAAGAATCTTGATTCAACACAACAGAATTGCTCTACTTACGAGCACGAACTCTATGCAATAGTGCTTGCCTTGAAGACATGGTGGAATTACCTTAGGGTCTTTTTAGCCCATTGTTGCACATTGCTCTTTTGCAGATGGCCCCCCTTTGGATCTCTATTTTCCCTCCTTTGGATCCCTACTGTGGCAAGTCTGATAGCTTAACCAATATTCTAGCTTTTTCTCCCCTGGAACTTCCCCATATTAAATGATCAGTTTAATATGAGAAAATCATTTAGGAGAATTAGATATTATTTATTATGACATTACCTCTCTCTTGAAATCATAGTCGTCCTCGACTATGGGGTAGAGAAGATAAAGCATATTCATTAGTCCTTTTCCTAGCGGGTAGAGGATCCCTATGTTACCCTATGACATCATTCCAGAATGGATGACAAGTCCATTCGGCGCTTGACAGCCTAAGCTTCCGCAAGCATGTCTGCACATTAGTCCTATCAATCTTCCATAGTAGAGTGACAATCTCTACTTGGTGTTGGGAGACGTCATCTCCGCAAACTTGATCTAAGCATGCATACTACTTTATTTTTGTGCACAATAAAGAAAAAGAGAGTCTTGTAAGACAAAAACTTTGTTCATTTTTTTAACATTTGTACATTTGCTTACTCTAGGGAAGCATTGTAAGCATTGACCAGGTTTAGGTTGTCCTTTAATTGTATGCCTTGCATCCATCTAGCATCTTCAAAAGGATAATTCTTAAACTTAATAAGATATCGTCGGATAGTCTTACCGCCTCTTAGTACCTTGTCTTCATGTCGGAGAATGGACTCGGACAACAGCACCTCTTCTTGGTCCTCAATCTCTGGTGGGTCTTTAATAGTTGGTTCTTGAGGTGGCTCTCCTTTTTAAAGCTTCAGTAGGCTCACATGGAAAGCATTGTGTATGAGCCAATGGTTGGGCAACTTGAGTTGATAGGCCATCTCATTGATTGGCGTAAGAATCTGGAAGGGACCATAGTACCTTTTTGCTAACTTAGCATAGTACTTTTGGTGTCCCGTAGAATTCTTGCCCGTCGTGTGCCTTAATCGAGCCTTGGGAAATTTGAGTAAGACCCAATCATTTTCTTCAAAGGCTTGGGCTCTTCTGTGCTTACCAGCAGCAACCTTTTGCCTTTGCTGTGAGATAGACATAACATCCTTAATCTTTTGGAAATATTCTTGTAGGTCTCGGCAATACTCATCTACAGCGAAGATCTTCCCGTGTACCTTAAGTAGCTGGGGACTTTTTTATCTTCCCTCAATTACCTCAAAAGGTGCTTTTCCCGTGGAAGTATGTACAATGTTATTGTAGGCATACTCCACTAAGGGTAATTACTTCTCCCATTGGGATCTTTGATCTACTTCCGTTACATAGGATTTTAGTAGATCAAGAATTGTTAGGTTAGCTATTTCACTTTGGCCATATGATAGGCCGAAGAGAAGTTTAGCCTTGTCCCTAAATTTTGTAAGAGACCCTTCAAGAAATTACTGGTCATTCTAGGATCTCTATCCAACACTATGGACATTGGCAAGCAATGGTACTTGAAGATTTGTGAAATGAAGAGGGTTGCCATTTGATGGGCTTTGATAGTCTTTTTGACAGGTATAAAACGAGCTTGTTTACTGAACCTGTCTACTATCGTCCATATTTGTGCATTCCCATGGATAGACTTAGGAAATCCAAAGATAAATCCATGGATATGCTCTCCCATGGTGAATTAGGGACTGCAAAGTGTGAAGCAATCCAGGTTGCTTCACTCTAGCAAACTTCGTCTTTTGGCATACCACACATTTAGAAACATACTCTTGTATGTTTGCTTTCATGGTGCGCCAATCGAAATATGTTTCAATCCCATTTAGGGTCCCGGGGTGGTCACTTTTTAGAATGTGTATGATATCACGTGAGTTAACCGGAGAGGATTATTAAAAGACCAAAATGTATAAAAATGTATACATACAGAGGGGGGTGGGGGTTTTTTAAATAGGCTCACAGTGTAAGTATAGTATGTATATTGGGGTATTATTAATGACCTCTTGAACGCACGTGATATAGGGGTCTTTTGATAAGTGACTGCCCCGGGTTTAGGGTAGGCTGAATCCCTCTATGCCCTGCATAAGGAGGAGCATGAGATTCATACATTACTTTCTCACGGAATGAGGTAGTAACGCATAGTCTACTGCTATAGAGAAGATAACCATCTTGTAAAGTAAATCGTTCCTCTTTCTTCTCTGGTGCAAGGGCTGAAATCACATCTCTAAAATTGGGATCAATAGCATAGTCATCTATCATAGAAGATAGATCATTGTGAGTTGCTATGGAAACCGCATTCACTCTCGGCCGTCTTGAGAGTGCATTGGCTACTTGATTATGCTTGCCAGCAATGTGAGCAATATGAAAATGAAATTGCAACCGGAAATTTGTCCACCTCATTTGTTTGTCGGAGAGCTTGGTATGCATCATGAAGTACTTAAGACTTTGGTGATCCGTTTGCAAAATGAAAGGAGTCCCCAATAAATAGTGCTTCCATGAGTCTAAGGCATGTAGAACTGCGAGGATTTCCTTTTCATATATGCCTGGAGCTTGCTCAACAGGGTTGAGCCTTCGACTTTCATAAACTATGGCATGCCCTTCTTGGAGCAAAACAACTCGAAGGCAATCAAAACAAGCATCACACTGGACCTCAAATGGCTTTGATAGCTCTGGTAGTGTAAGCACAGGTTGAGAGATAAGCTTTCCTTTAAGATTTTTGAAAGCATTGTTCTCCGTGGCAGACCATGTATACCTAATGTTTTTCTTTGTTAGGTCATGTAATGGTCCTGCTATTAGTGAGAACTTTTCTATGAAGCGTCTATAGTATGCACACATACCTACAAAGCTTCTTAGTTCATGAAGATTCCTTGGTTTAGGCCATCCTTTTATTACCTCTAACTTTGATGGATCCATTTGGATGCCATCTTGAGAGATAATGTGACCTAAATACTGAATCTCTTGTAAGAAAATTTCACTTTTCTTTTTATTAACATAAAGTTTATTCTCTCTTAGAACTTGAAATATTACCTAGAGGTGTTGCTTGTGTTCGTATAATAAATTAGAGTAGATGATGATATCATCAAAGAATACTCCACTAAAGGTTCGGTGAGGCCTCAATAGCTTCTCCATCAAGCAGTTGAATGTGGCTGGTGCATTGGTCAAGCCAACATGCATGACAATATATTCATAAAGACCAAACATAGTGCGAAATACGGTGTTGACAATGTCTTGATCAACTATCCTTATTTGATGATAGCCACTTTTTAGGTCAATCCTACTAAAGTAGGTGGACCCTTATAGCTTATCAAATAGGTTTTCTACCCGTGGAACGGGAAACCTATTCTTGATAGTGATCCTATTTAGTTCTCTATAGTTGACACACATACGATATGTGCCGTCTTTCTTTTGCACTAAAAAGCACAGGAGAACAAAATGGAGATGAGCTAGGCCAAACCATGCCGTTCTCAACTAACTCATGCACTTGCCGCATAATCTCCTCTTGTTGAGCTTGAGAAACTCTATAAGGAGGTTTATTAGACGGTGAACTTCTTGGAAGAAGTTCAATTGCATGGTCATCATTGCCTCGTTTAGGAGGTAGCTCACAAGGGATGTCGTCAATAAAGACATCTTGAAACCCCTTGAGAAAATTGGATAACTCTAATTCCTTGTGTGTGTGTGTATTTTCTTTTGCTAAAACATTAGGTTCATTTTGAGAATGTTTAGCAAAAATCATGTACACAGAAATAGAGCTCTTTATTGACTTATTGAAAGCTTGCGTATGTAAAATGGGTATGGTGTTACCCATTTGCTTGGCATCTATGTATATATCTTTTTTCCTGAACCTAAAGGAGATTCTCCTTTCAGGGAGTTTAACATTGGCAGCCATGAGATCAAACCATGGTGCCCCTAGGATTACATCCTCATGCTTGAGAGGAGAGGTAAATAAGTGCTCTTTGTCCACATTGCTCTGGACATGGAGCCTCAATTTCCAGATTAAGGGAGCGATTGAAGCTTCTTGCCTGTGCGCGTATGTCGCACGTGTCAATGCAACGAACTTGCCGATACACCGTGTGCGAGCCACAAATGGCTCCAAGCACACAACAAGCCTAAACTAGTAAGCTCAAAGAAGGCGATGGTGTGTCACTCACCACTCTACGCTTGCTTCGTGGAGAATTCCTCGCTGCGAAGAAGAAGGAGACGCCGCTATGCCGCGGTCAACCGCCTCACCGCCGCCGTGCCGCCGCAATGCTCGATCGCACACACACTCTCTCTCTCTCTCTCTCACACACACACACACATACACACACACACAAGGAGGTGAAGAAGAAGAAGATGGAGATGGAGCAAGAGCATTCTTCTATTGCACAAATGAGAGAATGAGTGAATTTTAGGTTTAGTTGACTTTTATATGAGCTCGCCCCATTCACACTTGGGCGCCCATGCTTAGCCAACTAATCCCTTGAATGTTCCAGTTAGAGTGCACCTCTCATCGGCGATCACTCTCACCCTTTTCCTATTGGACCGACAAGCCCGGTACCTGACTCTACCAAATAAATAATATAATGTCCGCCGTAGGTTACAACGTCCGTCGTAGGTAATAGGGTGTTCGTGAGCCGTGAGGGTTAACATGCCCCCCTTCCTGATGTAGATTCCGTCCTCGGAAGCTATTGAGTTGAAGCTTGTTATGTCCATGTTGTAGAGCATCTGGATTTGAATCTGCAAGGCAAAGTCACTGTTTCAGCAAGCGGAATTATATGTCTATAAATCATGAGAGGAATGTAAAGTACATGTGGAAATGAGTAAATGCAAGATTTATGAAATGTTAGACTGCCATTAAGGAAAAATAAATCGCACTTTGAGTAAATTAATTAATCAAGAGTTTTGGGCTTATGGGTGAGTCTATCAATTAGTTAGCTATGACTAAGGTTAAAACAACTACTCTAGTACTAGCTAAGCTAAGAAGATTATCTAAATGCAAGATTCCCTAATTGTGCTTTTCAGCTTTGATTAGCCAACTAGCTCTCACAGCTGCAAACAAAAGCTTGAAATGTTAACTGTAAGCTCGATGGAAGTCTTTTAAATGTCATTCATTTTTTTCTTTTTCTCTTTTTTACTTTGGTTCACAATCATTTGACGTGTGTGCTTATTTTGTATGTGCGGGGCTTTTTGCTTCTCAAAGAAAAGCGCCCACATTGGGAACCTCTAGGGCTCTAGTACCATAGACAATACATGTGAGTGAAGTACCAAATCAAGCCAGGATTTCTCTTCCAGCATTAGATTTTTCATTTGTGGCACTTATGTTTTTTGCTTCCATTTCCTTTGTATTCTCACTAGTGTTTTTGTTGTTTAAGTGAGCAAGCTTCTCTATGCCTTAAAAATTCCTAAGGTCTCAAATACTCAGATAATTTTCTCAGCTAGGTCTAGTGGTCAAGTACATGAGTTAACCTAAAGTCACGGTCTCTTAATCTCAAGGCTCATCCATAAGATTAAACTCTAGTTCCATCAACTTAAGCAAAAACAAATTTATACATCTATAATGGCAGATAACAAACATAACTATTGCACTCAAACAAACCAAACATAACTATTGCACTCAAACAAACCAAGAAAAATCATTATTAGCAATTATGCATATCCACCAACATGAATCATGGAAAGTAGTACACCTAGATGTAAAGAATGAGGATGCAAGAGAGCTACACAAGACAAGCACAAAGCACACAGAGATGGAAAGCTTCTTCTTCTTCTTCACAGAAAAGAGAGTACAAAATGACTAAGTGCTAAAGCTGAAAAGTAGCACATATGTACATGCGGTCACTAAATGTGAACTCGCTAGAAGCGTACTAGGCTGGCACTATAAGTGTAGTCCGACTGTAGAATCACTGGCAGAGATCCTCCGTGTCGGTCACCTAACGCGCCAGTGAGTAAATGCCGTAAGCGGCCAAGACCCGTAGTGGATGCCAGCTCAAGGTGTAGAGCTCGACATCTCAACACTCCCCCTCGAGCTCTGCATGTCGCAGAGTCCAAGCATAGTCCGGAAACGTCGAAGCTTCTCAGCTCCGAGGGCCTTGGTAAAGATATCCGCTATCTGCTCCTCTGTGCTGACGTAGACCAAGTCGATGTCGCCCGCCAACACTCGCTCTCGAACGTAGTGGTAATGGACCTCTATGTGTTTGGTCCTAGCATGGAACACTGGGTTCCTAGCCAAGTGCATGCTGCTGAGGTTGTCACAATGAATGACAATCTGCTGGTCCACCTGCACTCCCAAGTCCTCAAGTAATGTGCGTAGCCAAGCTACCTCGCACGCCGCAACTGCTGCACCTCTGTACTCAGCCTCTGTGCTCGATAAAGCAACCGTTGGCTGCTTTTTGCTACTCCAAGTAACAACAACACTCCCAAAAGAGAACATGAAGCCACTCGTAGATCTCCTATCAACAATGCTACCTGCCCAATCTGCATCTGTATACCCATACAATGCTAATGGTGCATCTGCTGCATAGAACAATGCGTAGTCAAGAGTCCCTTGCACATACCTAAGTGTGCGTCGTACTCCATCCAAATGTGACTTCCTCGGAAGCTGCATGAACTGACTCTCCAAGCCTACTGTGTAGCTCAAGTCTGGCCTTGTGATAGTCAAGTAGACTAGACTACCCACCATCTTCTTGTACATATTGACATCCTCAACAACATCACCCTTCTCTGCACTCAGCTTTGCATTCACATCCAAGGGAATGGAAATCGGCTTACAATCAGCCATACCATACTTTGACAACATGTCCAAAGCATATTGTCTCTGTGATAGCCATACACCCTCTGGAGTCATGATCACCTCAATGCCAAGAAAGTAGCGCAACTCGCCCAAATCTTTCATTTCAAACTCCTGTTTGAGAAGACTCTTCACATGGTCAATCTCCATAGCATTGTCACCAACAATAATAAGGTCATCTACATATATGGTAATGACCACAATCCCCACATCACTCTCACGTACATAGAGTGAATGATCAGCATGAGCTCTCCTAAAACCAATACTGACAAGATACTTGGCAATCATGTCATACCATGCTCTAGAGCCCTGCTTCAAACCATACAAAGCTTTGAGAAGTCTGCATACATAATCTGGGTAACCTGGATCGACATAACCAGGTGGCTGATCCATATACACTTCCTCTTGCAACTCACCATTCAAGAAGGCATTCTTTACATCCATTTGATGCATAATCCATCCTCTAGATGCAGCCACTGCTATGACAGCTCTCACAGTCGTCATCTTTGCCACTGGAGCAAAGGTCTCCTCATAGTCTATGCCATACGTCTGTGCATAACCCTTTGCGACCAGTCTTGCCTTGTGACGCTCAATGTTACCATCAGCCTTATGCTTGGTTTTATACACCCATTTACAACCAATAGCTTTCTTGCCACTTGGCAATGGCACCAACTCCCATGTGTCATTTGCTTCCAATGTAGCCATCTCTTCATTCATTGCATCATCCCAATGCACATTTCCAACTGCATCCTCAAAACATGTGGGCTCCACATCCTGTATCACCTTAGCCATGTAGGCTTGGTGATGCGCTAGATACCCATCATAAGTCAATTTCTGAATTGGATTTCTGACTCTATTAGATCTGCGCGGTCCTTGGTCACTCCTTTGCCCTCTAGCATCTTCTTGTACTTTCCTTACACCAGGTGTCCTGACAGCCGGAATTCCAAATTCCTCATCAAGACTTTGTTCAGAACCATCTGAATCCATGTCTACATGTGAAAAACCTGATGATGCATCAACCATAAAGGGAGGTTCATCAACCTTTTCCTTTCCTTTTCGTGATACATTCCCTGTACCTGTTGGTGGAGTAACCCTGCGTACGTAGTCTACCATTCCATGGTTTCTCAACAGAGCCACGAGAAGAGGACTCTTGTGGTCCACTCAAAACCTGTGACTGTGGCCTCACATTTTGTACAACCACATCATCTTTTACATCAGCCCCAATAGTGCCATGTGCATTACTGTACCAGCTGCTCATCTCATCAAAGACTACATCTCTGCTCACTCGTAATTCTCGTGTAGTAGGATTGTAGCACCTGTACCCCTTTTGTTCAAGGGAATATCCCACAAGAATACATTTCTCTGCTTTAGGATCCAATTTCCTACGCAACTCATCTGGTACATGCACGTAAGCTATGCAGCCAAACACTTTCAAGTGTGCCAAATCAGGCTTTGTACCTGTAAACTTTTCCTCAGGTGTTACATCATGCACCGCAGCTGTAGGTGTCCTGTTCATAATGTACACAGCTGTATTTACAGCTTCAGCCCAGAAATGATGAGGCATGTTCTTCTCATTCATCAATGCACGTGCAACCTCTGCAATGTGCCTGTTTTTCCTTTCTGCGACCCCATTCTGCTGTGGAGTATATCTGCATGTAAACTGCCTGTGTATACCATGCATTTGCAGAAAATCTGAAAAATCATTGGAGAAGTACTCTCCCCCTCCATCTGACCTCAATGTCTTGATTTGCATATCTGTCTCCTTCTCAATCATGACTTTGAAGTCTTGAAAGTGGCCAAACACTTCACTTTTGTTACGCATGAAGTAGACCCATACTTTCCTTGTATGGTCATCAATGAAAGAGACATAATACCTGCAACCATGTATACTTGCAGTATCGGTTGGACCCCAAACATCTGTGTGCACCACCTCAAGTGGCCTTTTACATACATTGCGCTCATGTGGAAATGAGCCCTTTGACTGTTTTCCAAACTGGCATGCTGCACACACTTTATGCATACCATCCACCTTGAATTTGGGCAAACCTTTTACAATCTGTTTTGATTGCATGCTGCGCAATCTCTGCTCATTGACATGGCCAATGCGTTTGTGCCAAATGTCAACATCAGCCACAACACCTGTGCCCTGTGCAAATAATGCAGCTTTTACCTCAGGCATGTCTACATTCAGCGTAAACATTCTGCCCACACATTTGCCCTGTGTGATCAGCTTACAGCCATTCTGGAAATCTTCTACATAACAGCCATTTGGATTGAAGCGAACCTGCAAACCCTGCTCAACCATTTGTCCAACAGAAACAAGATTCTTTGTAATGTTTGGGACATGAAGTACATCTGCTAAGTACTTTGATTTCCCACTCTTCGTATTTAGAGGTATGTCCCCTACATGAGCAATGGGGTGAGCCGTGTCATCTCCTGTCTGCACATAGCCTGACACATCTGGTTTGCGCATATCTCTAAACCACTCTCCACGAGACGTCATGTGATTAGAGGCACCTGAATCCACATACCAAACATCATCTTGGGTGGAATTCTCTGCAGTCATTGTATTCATTACATGCTGCATAACAAACATGCGCTCGTTTTTGCTGTCATCTGCATCTCTGCTAGTAGATGCATAGTTGCCATGTTCTCTCTTTCTACTTGCTTTTCCCTTTGGACAGTCACGTGACATGTGAACTCTTTCACCACAAGTCCAACATTCTCTACTATCTGGAGTATGTTGCTGCCTGCTTGATCCTGCACCACGACCTCTTTGACTCCCCCTGCCTTGAGACTGGTTTCCCCTGCCACCTGTATTTTTTTGATTTGATTGACCTTCCAGAAATTGGCCCCTGCAACCCCTTGGGCCTCGACCACGACCTCTACCTCTACCTCTGTTGGAGTTAGAATAGAAGGCCTGTTCAGAATTATTTCTGCCATGAGAAGAAGATGTGTCAAGGTTCTTGTCCTCAAGAATAAGCATAGAAATCAAATCTTGGAACACGGGGATGTCGTCTCTTGTATTCATGGAAGACCTAAAATGTACATACTCATCTCCTAGACCATCCAAGCATGCACGGACAATGTCATCGTCTTCCACTGAGACTTTAATAGATCCAAGATCCTCAATGATACTCTTGATCTTCAAGGCATAATCATTGATTGAGAGGTTGTTCCTCTTAACCTGATTTAGCTCCGACTTTAGTTGAAGCTTCCTGGCCTTGGTGTTCACCTCGAACACTCTGCCTAAGTTTCTCCATGCAATGGCGGGGGTTTCAGCATCCTGTAGATAGCCCATCATGCCATCTGTGATGCTCATAGACAGCCAATACATCACTTTGCTCTGGCCTTGTTGCCAGTCCCTCAAAGATTTCCTTTGTTCTGCTGTAGCATTTGCCTCAAGAATCTCTGGTTCCTTTTCATTGTCTCCTTATACATAGTCCCAATAACCTTTTCCTTTTAGGAAATTTGTTATTCTGAACTTCCATGCAGGGTAGTTATTTTTCTCAAGCTTCTCAGTAACAATTTGACTGAAACCGTCAGACATCTTGAAGCACTAAGACAAAATAGCTGCAATCTGCAAAAACCTGCAAATCTGCTGAACCTGCTATCATGGTTCCTGTAACGCTTTCTACACTCAACGAGTGTCCACAATCAAGCGTTTCACAACCACTGTACTTGTACAGTAAATCTCTGTATACTGCACTTTGGAGACCTGCTCAGAAACTGGTCGTGGATTGCGAACGAAGGGATGGTGATGCTCTTGCTCTCTTAGCCTCTCTTGCCTGCACCAGGCTCTGATACCATGTAAAGAATGAGGATGCAAGAGAGCTACACAAGACAAGCACAAAGCACACAGAGATGGAAAGCTTCTTCTTCTTCTTCACAGAAAAGAGAGTACAAAATGACTAAGTGCTAAAGCTGAAAAGTAGCACATATGTACATGCGGTCACTAAATGTGAACTCGCTAGAAGCGTACTAGGCTGGCACTATAAGTGTAGTCCAGCTGTAGAATCACTGGCAGAGATCCTCCGTGTCGGTCACATAACGCGCCAGTGAGTAAATGCCGTAAGCGGCCAAGACCCGTAGTGGATGCCAGCTCAAGGTGTAGAGCTCGACATCTCAACACTGGAGGTATGGAGTTTCTCATTTCGTCGAAGCAGATGTCCTCAGCCATGTGGATGGAGATCCATATAAGTCCTACCTAACACATCCAAAAAACAAGCACTATATCTCTAGGAGGCATGTCAGTGTGAAAAAATTAAAACTCCTAGAAAAAAAACTCAAAACACAATCCAGACCCCTAACCTACCTATCTGTCATCCCTTTTAGAATCAAGGAAAGAGGGTATTATATAAACCGGGTGGCCACCCTAAGGCTAGGCCTCTATCCTCATCATCTAGATAAACGAAATCATTTTCCATGAGGCCATAGTCTTCCTTGGTCTCTATTATTTCTTCTTCATCATCCTCTTGTGCAAGCGTGTTAATCAAGAACCTCGCGATGCGTGGATACTCATCCTGTGCAAAAGAATAAGCATGTGCCACCGGAGAAACATTCGCTACTGGGTAGGGATCACTAGTTATCCATAGACGTATCAGCCATTCTAACTCCTCAAAATTTCGCTCACGCGCAAGTCTCTCTACCAAATCCCATTCGCAAGAAAGTACAGGGTAGCAGATGTGAAACACTTGAGAAAAGGAAAAAGGGTACCTTTCATAAAAAATAGAAGCGCATGCCTCTGGTGAACTAGCCATCTCTGAGAATACAGATAGATTTGGTTAGGTCTTTAAAACATGAGTTGTTTTTGTGTGTTGCTTGATGTGACATGGTGAATTTAGACTTATGTGTAGGATCTGTTAGGGTGCTCTCTCGTTGCTAGTCGCTCTTGCTCTTTTACTTTTCTTTTTTCTTTTTTTAAATCTTTTTTTGTTTGTTTGCTAGAACTAGTATAAGGCTTTATATATACATTCCCTAGGATTGGAGATTGAGAGGTCAGGGAGGAAGGTTGAGAGGGAAGCAAATGAATGATGGATGTCAGACACTCCCCCCTTCCTTGGGTAGATCATACCTTTTGGAATGACGTCGTCACCTTTTGAAACCAATTGTTCCAAGTTGTTATGGGTGAAGGCTTTAACCAATAGTTTTCGATTGCCCTATGTGTTTCATCTAGTTGCAAGGGTGGTAAGGTACTCTCCCATGATTCTATTTGCAACATTGTTGTAGGTGGTGAACCTACAACGGGAGGTGCAAACTCTTTCTTGCTTGTATGGATATGTACAATGGTAGGTGGAGGTTGTGTCGAAGCTTCTATTTCCATATAGGAACTACATGAAGAGCAAGAAGCTTCATTTGCTTTCCCTGTTCTTGAGCTAGGTGGAACAAATCGTTCTTTCTTTGTACCCAAACTAGCTCTGGAGCAGGTGTGTCGCATTCCGTGATTTTTTCCTTTCCACGATTTTCAATTTGTTTTGGAGCCACAGGATTGGGTTTACATGGGCCAGGTGACAGGTAAGAGTACAATTTACGTTTGGGCACCCAGATTTGATCATTTCCTTCATAGTATCCTTGGGCTTCCAATAGTCGTTTAGGAATCCAACGCAATGTTTCTTTACATTTCTTGGAGTGAGGGGGACGTTTCTTACGAGGCTTCCGTTTTTTAGCATCAGCCATGGTTACTAAATAAGCTTTAGGGACCCACTTGTATGTTTTCTTTGTTATATTAGGATGGTTCTTGTGTGTCTCAAGTTTTCTTTCAACTACATCAGTTGAAGCTCTAGAGAGTTGGGCTATGGGAACGTATGGTTCAACCTCCTGGACATGCAATGTCTTGGGTTTTATTTCCTTAGGCAATATCTCAGGGACTATGGATTGAGTGGTAGGGATAAGAGTTGGTTTTTGCGTTGTGACACCCCCAGTCCCCCAATCAATAGTGCATTTATCCACGTGCGTCCTAGGTTTATATTACCCTCCATAGTTCCAGTAGGCATGACCAAAAAATCTTGAGCTACAACCCCATTGTCATAACTGACAGAAGTGTGACAGATTCCAAAAACCGTAGTTTTTTTCTTGTTGAAACCCTTGACTTGGATAATACTCTCAGATAGAGGTGGCTTCCCTAACTGACACCACACCCCATATGATAGCAGATTATATTTAGCACCCGTGTCCAATAAGGCGTTATATAGAACTTTTCCATAGGCACTATTTAACTCAATAGGGTATCGTAGAGGTGTGTCAGAGTCCAACCAATCCTCGTCGATTTCAACGTGGAATGCATGTGTGACTCCAAGGTTAGCCTCTCGTTTTCGTCTTATACGTTGTTGTCGCTCCTTAGCCTCAGCTTGAGCTTGTATCTTCTTCAATTATATTTGTGCCTTGGCTGCATTTTTTGTATGGATGGCACGCAACTCCTCTTGGCTTAAAGGATCATAGTATCTTTTAAATTTGCTCCCATTGAGGAATCCAATGGTTTCAACTCCATCAAGAGTCTCCACACGAATGGTTCCTTGTGGGGTGATCTCACATACTCTATATGGTCCTTTTTTCGCATATTTCAACTTTTTCTTTTCGTTACGCACTCCATACATAAGGACTTTATCACCAACATTGATATCTTTGTTCTTTAGATGACGGTCAAATGGTCAAACCATTTCTTCCTCCTATCTTTCTCCACAAGTGCATTTTGCACAACTAATTGCCTCTCTTCATCTAGCCTTTCAAGGATATATAATCGCTCAACTAAGGGGTTACCATCCCAACCTTCTTGAGAAGCTACTCGAAGACTAGGAACGACAAACTCCCATGGCATAACCGCTTCTTGGCCATACACCATCTTGAATGGTGTGCAATTAATGACAACTTTATACGTAGTACGATAAGCCCATAAAGCTGAAGTTAACTTTAAATCCCAATCTGTGCGATGAGCTTCCACCGTTTTGGTCAAGATAGAGATTAAGGTTTTATTGGTGCTCTCAGCTTGGCCATTTGCTTGCGGATAATACGGTGTGGACTTATGGTGAGCTATCATGAAGTTAGTAGTGAGTTCTTTGATTACTCCATTTATACAATGAGTACCATTGTCACTCACAATCTCAAAGGGACAACCAAATCTTGTAATAATGTTCTCAAAGAGAAACTTGGCAGTTGACCTTGCATCGGCCTTACGTGTCACCTTGGCTTCCGCCCACTTTGTCACATAGTTAGTGGCAACGATTATATATCGAGATTGAGTGCTACGAGCTGCCGGACTAATTGGACCTACAAAGTCCAAACCCCATTTTTCAAATGGTTGAGCCACTTTAACAGGATGTAAGGGCATCCTATCCTTTTGTTGTGTGATCTTGTAACGTTGGCATTCATCACATCCTTTTGCAAAAAGTGATGCATCCTTAAATAATGTTGGCCACCAATAGCCTGATTGCAACACCTTTCTAGCTGTTAGTTCCCCCGAGAAATGTCCTCCGGCTATACCCATGTGGGCTTCTTGCAGTATGTACAAATACTCATCCTCACGGGCACAACGTCTCAGAATATCATCCTTCGCTAGCCTGTAGAGAGTTCCTGCAATGAGAGAGTAAGGTTCACATTCTTTTAACAGTTTTCGAGCTATGTCCTTACGAAGCTCTTTGGGTGGAAAACCATTAATTAGAAATTTCACAATCTTCTCACTCCATTCAGGTATGGTTTCGACTAGGAATAGAGAAGTATCCGGTAATTCATCATCGACTCCAGTAGGGGCTTCACCATTGGGTATGCGAGACAAATGATCCGCCATGACATGTCTTTTACCATCACCACAATGGTAAAATCAAACTCGAGGAGAATTAGCAACCATCATGTAATTCTTCCCGTGGAACAAGGTTTATTTACTAGATACAACAAGGCTTGATGATCAACATAGAACACAAACTTGTGGGCCAGAAGGTAGTAGCGAAATTTCTTCAACTGCATAAATCATACCTAAACCTTCTCGCTCTATAGTGGTGTAGTTTCTTTCAGCATCATTCAACTAACGACTTGCAAAGCTAATGGGGTAGTCCAGTTTATGTTCTCTTGGTTGAGCTAGAACACACCCAATAGCAAAGTTCGATGCATCAATATGCACATGAAAAATTACATTCCAATTGGGCACTCGTAGAATAGGAGCGCTAGTCAAGGTCTTTTTTAATGACTCATAAGCATGGTCACACTCTGTAGTCCATTGGAACTCAATAAGAAGCTTGTACAAAGGACGAGCTATCTCGGCAAAGTTTAAAATAAACCGTCGGTAATAACCAACATGGCCCATGAACCTTTGAACTCCTTTATAGTTTGTAGGTGGTGGTAATTCAGCAATGGCTTTAATTTTTCTCTCATCTGTGGAAATCCATTTTTGGACACTATTGCCCTAAAATGACTCCATGTTTAACCCAAAATTGGCATTTGAAAGGGTTTAAGGAGATACGATACAATGTTTTGAATATGGCAAGGGATAATGGTCCCTCCTAGTGGCGGCATTGACCTTCTTGAGATCCACGCACACTCTGAGTTTCCCATTCTTCTTTGACACAATCACTATTGGAGACACCCATTCTGAGTGCTCAATAGGGTATATGAATCCGCATTCCACAAGCTTTTCAATCTCCTCTTGAACGATTTTTGCATATTTAGGATTCATTGGGTAGGGTCGTTGCTGAACTGGTTTAGCCATGCTATTCATAGGGATTGTGTGTTGCACCACGGAAGCTGGATCACCTTTCATGTCATGATATGTCCAAGCAAATATATCCCTGAATTCCTTGAGAATTTCTTTAAGTACACACTCCTCAGTCGCTGTGAGATCTTGGGCAATGAAGACAGGTTTAGACTCTTCTCTTGGGTCTGCTAACTCTATTTCCTTAACTATCTCTGGACCATCATAGACTCCATTGCTACCATCGATAGGTTTTCTTTGAGCCTTTGTATACACAACCTTACGTTCCTCTGTGGTATAGGATTTGAAATGTTCAGGTGCAGGGTGTAAGTCTGTGGGTCCTGTTGTTCTGTGGACTGTGTTTTAACTTCTGATTCCTTTTGTTGTTGAGCTAACTCTCGATTTTGTCGTCTCCTTACGGTACGGCTCAACTTTGGCTTATCTGTAGCCTCTAGTTGTGCGATGTCAATGGGTTGTGGACTACACCACATAACGCTTTGAAGGTATTCACCCCAGTTATCTACCAACTTTCGATGAGAATCACATGCCCCTATATAATTAAGCCATTCTGCGGTAGATTTATTTTCATTTATTCTAGCACTCACATTTGCTCGATATCGTTGCCTCTTATATATCTTACTCTTCTTGTTTAATTCTCGATTACGGCCGATTTCTAGTGAAGACTCACTAGATGAATCATTACTTGTGTCTTCTGCTCCCTTGGATAGATTATCATCTAGGTTACACTGGGCCCTGAATGGTTTGTGCCCACATTTGCACTAAGATTTAACTCAGATTCTTCGTCCTTAGAGTCAAAGTCAATTGATGATTCTGACCCCAAATCGTGTGGGCTATAGTCTTATGAGGCGCTACTGGTTTCAATGCCAGTCAAACTTTCATCCTGTAGATCATCATAAGCTATATGCATTGCTTCTAGCATGTTTAAGGGTACACGTGGTGGTATTTTATCCCCCTCAGGTGTTACCTAGGTCGTTCCCCCATTTCACCAAGTGTCTATGGTTGCTGCTAGGTGGACCCAATCCACATTGTCCGACTCAGTCATCCCAGGTAGTACATCCATATAAGGAGAATCTTCCCCAACATCAGTGTCCGCTTTGCACGTGTAACAATACTGCAATGGGGCCGAGTGAAATGTGGTGTCAGATCTATGATCAATTATAAACCTGTTTCCTAGAGGATGTGCTCGACCCGTCACAAGATCCACTCGAATGACAGAATCTTGGAAATGCAAGTAGACATGGTTTTTAGACCAGTCATGCACCATTTTTGCTTCCCTCATGAAAGGACGTCCTAAGATCATCTCCGATGCCATAGTGTGTTTGGAGAAATCCATAACAATAAAGGTAATCCTTATTTTATGTCCAAAGACCTTGATCTTGAGATCTTCTAGCATCCTAATAGGTTTAACAATAGACCCATTGGCCATCTTCACTACTATGGTTGTGGTCGCAAGGTGAGGTCTTACCATAGTTTCCCAGCAATTTTTAGTCACAATGCTAACCCTAGCGCCACCATCAAGGATTCCCTTCACAGTTAATCCCTTAGTAGTGATTGGTATAGTCGCATTAGATTCATCACCCTCAAAGTATTGTCCCAACTTGTTAACAGGTATTTCTATAACAAGGTTCTCATCTAAGTTGGGTTGTGGATCTAAGTGTTCCTCCTCTATTCGCATCTCCCCAGCTCCATCCATCTGTGCAAATTGTGGTAGCCCAAACTTCAGTTCTCCATTGAGGAAGGTTCAAAGGGCTGAGACTAGCTCAGGGTCTTTATATAGTTTGGACATAATGGTGGTTCTAACTTCTGAAGACATGAAATCCATCAATTTGGCAATGTTTAATGGCACCTTTTGGCCTTGAGTCCCTTGACGTGGGGAAGATGGGATCTCCATTTCTTCGATAGGATCAGGTATTCCCTCTGTAAACATTCTTTCCATCAAGAAGTGAGTACGCCCACTTTCCCATGACTTTAAGTCACTTTCTTCTTGGATGACACTAGGTATGTCCAAGGGTCTATGGACTTGGTGAGGTTGTTGTTGCGTAGGGAACACGATGTCTGTAATCTGGATCTTCCTAGGTACTGGTTCTAGATCCCTTTGGGTATCTTCTACCAAACTCCTTAAATGCTTGACTCGCTCAATCTCCTCTGTAGGGTTTGGGTAAGTTCCTATCTTCTTTTTGGATCCTGGCCATTGTGGCTCATGAAGATCTTCCTTGTTGGTTTCTATGTTAGTGGTCATTTTGGTCTCCATAGTTTCACCTGAATCAAAATCTTCTTCAGCGTCGTTCATATATACGGGGTCGTCACCAGTTCCTATGTTGGTCTTTGAACTAAGGTCCTGACTTCGCTGCTTTTTGCGATCTCTTTCTTCGTGTTTTCTTCTTTTTCTGAGATTGGGCAATTGATGCCGTGTCTCTTTCCTCAAGAATATAATTTTGTTTTTGGAGCATCGATCGTGTGAGTACATTTACTGGTACCACGGGTGTACTTGGTGATGGCTCCTCGGTAACTTCAATCAAGTTTAATGGCGTGATATTCTGTGCATTTGGATTATTTGGACATTGGGCAATCAAATGATCTATGCCACATCGATTACACATGAGTATCGGCATTGTAGACGTGCTTGCTTGATTGGTTTGCATTAGTGTGGCGTTCTTTTGTAGCCTAATAGGACACTCGGCTACACGATGTGGACCTCCACACTCATAGCATTGAAGAGGTGGTCTCTTAGCAGTGTAATTGATATTTTCGCCTCTTCCCGCAAGAGCAGCTACTTGATATACAGGTTTGACTTGTCCCCAATAGTCCTCCATGTAGTATTGTCCACTTTCTTCAAGCACATCCATCCCATAGGCGTATTAGGATCTATATCTTCCTCTAGCCTTCCAAACAAGAAATAGATGACTCACAACCCACTTGATTCATAGAAGTGATTCTCGGATGTGGTGGTTGCGGTCCTAGCACTGGGGGTGGTAAGGGTGTTGTTTGAACAACATTTTGGGCCCTAGGGACCATGTGTTGTGCTGTTTGTTCAAGAGGTGGGGCCGGCATCAATGCAGGCACTTGAGGTGTGTCTGTCCATGCTAAGGTTGGTCTATTGGCCATCGCACGCTTAAATACTATGCAATCCTTAGCTTGATGACCATACCTTCCACATGCATTGCAGTTCCCATTGAATTTTACTCTAAAAGTGGGGCATTCACTAGTACTATGTGGTCCATAGCATACTGAGCACCATTGCTGCTCCCTTCTTGGATACATATGATTGTTTTGCGGAGCACGATTGTCTCTAAGACTCTCTTGAATAGCCTTGGTGAGATCTGCTAAAGTCATCTCAGATATCTTTGGCTCCTTAGCAATAGGCTTTAGGGTCATTGGCTGATGCTTGTGAGCTAATAGATTTAGACTCAACAGACACTCTTTCTCCTTGAATCATTAAATTATCCTCGAATTGGATCACATTGGTGGTGACTGCTTCCCAAGTGGTGATACCTCTAATGACTAGGCCATTGTAGATATCCTCATGTCGTAATCCCCTAATGAATCTATCAAGAAATTGGTTATTGTTGAAGCGCTCTTTGGATTACAACGAGAATTCAAATGCTTCAGGCGACTTATAAAGTCTCTCACCGACTCTCCTTCCTGTCGTTGGGCTTTCTGGAGCTGAGAGGCTACACCCCAAAGTACTCCCTCTCGTATGTATTCTTTTAAGAACAGTATCCTAAGAGTAGGGTAAATCGTTTTTTCTTCCACCCTTAGGGTTCTATACCAATCCCCAGCCTTTCACTTAAGGTTAGGCTTAAAGCATTGCTCTTATGTAGGTCATTGTGTTCTCCTAGAGAATCGCATATTTGTTCCAACACTTCGATATGCTTTCTCACATCCCCGTCTCCACTAAATTTTTGTGTGAGCTTGGCTATTTGTACTGCCTTACTTGTAGGCTCTCTATCAGGCGTGTTACACATATTCTCAGCAATAGATCGACCAATAGCTTGAGCAAATGTTGCCAAGTCACCTAAGTGAGCAGGC
The DNA here is from genome assembly GCF_014529385.1 of Adiantum capillus-veneris. Taxonomy (NCBI): domain Eukaryota; kingdom Viridiplantae; phylum Streptophyta; class Polypodiopsida; order Polypodiales; family Pteridaceae; genus Adiantum; species Adiantum capillus-veneris. The sequence continues at coordinate 140,917,975 of NC_140956.1, forward strand.
ACCGTGGGTGAAGGCGCTCCAGAGACTACATGTGGAGTAGGTATTGGCATTGGGCTTGGCGCATAGGAAGCCCTTGGGTTCCACGTTGGGTACGATGTTGTGCCATGTGGTGGTTCATAGTTCATATGAGTGGCCCTAGGCATAGTAGACGTCGGATGTGACATGCTAATGCTAGCCAGTATAGTCCCATGGGAATAAGAACTTGTGTATTGTGGTTGTGGAGCATAGGTAGTTGAAACAATGGGAGGGGTAGGGACTACATGAGTACGTGGACCCATAGGTGCATACAATTGGTACGCACTTGTAGGTACTATTGCAGGCATTGAGCTACCATGTAGCGGTGCTTTACTAACAAACGTGGTCCATGGTGTGTTTCTTGGCATGCCCATCATTGGGGTAGGCATGGTATCCGTGGTGTCATCCAGGGAAAGATGAGCTAGACTTGGAAAAGTAAAGCTATCACTTGTGGGATCAGATTTCATTGAGACCCCTGGCAAAACAACATATGGGGGATCGAATGGACTCATTGGGGGAGTCTCCATTTGTGATAGAGTGGGTTGTTTCCCTTTGCCCGTGTCTAAAAATCGCATAGGACCTGTCGAAGGTGTGTTTATCCCTCGATTTTGCCTCTCGGACTGGATAATCCTATGGATGACATTGCAGATCATGTGTTGTTGTTCCTCTAGACTAGTGGCACTAGATGTGGATTGTACAACTTCTAACCAACCCACATGGTATGTGTAGCCCATGTATAGGTCGGTCAAAGTCTCCATGTGTAGGTCATATTCCCAATTTTCATTGAGAAATACCCCGTCCAAACTTGGTGTACTAGAGGGTTGCCGTGAAGTGGATGCAATGTTGCTTCCCGTGTTTTGACTTTTAGTCACCGCTACCTTAGAGGCGACTTTGGAAGGTGGTAGCTCGGTAGGGCCCTCATTAATTGAGGTAGGTAGAATGTCCACGTGGACACTCTGAGGGAGTGTGGGGTCTACAGGAGATGTGAATGGTGATTCTACTTCCCCACCTTCTTCGTTTACTTCACTAGCCGTAGGTTCAGAGCGTGTAGCTCTACTAAAAGTTTCCATCAAACGGCTAAAAACACTAGTTCCAGGTTGTTGGGCCCAGCTAGGTACGGTTTCATTTGTTCCCCCGGGGCTTTGTGTAAGATGCTCTTCCATAATATTGTAGTCAGAGGAAGAGTCGCTAGCCGCTATATTTGGGTCTTGGGTTGCACTACCTTGGGTCCCCGCCGAGGGCGTAGACCCTAGCGTGGAAGGATAGTGAGTACCCCCGTAAATTGAAGCACTAGCTAGTTGTTCGGACTCTAGCACACGACCAGAGCGTAGATACATGTGCTTTGGGTGCCCTACAAGTGTCGGCAAGTACCCTCAAAGGTTACTTGCTTTGTTTTGTGGGTGTTTTGCACCCCGTTTTCTATTTGATTTTTTCTTGTTTTTGATGTTTTTTTAATGTTTTTTAATGTTTGATTGATTTTTTTATGTTAAAGTGTGTGATAGCTCGAAACGAGCGTATCACTTAGAGAGTCACTGTGTGCTTTACAACACAATTTTCGGGCATCTGACGTTCCGTTGGTCCTTAAAAAATCGATTTTTATCTACGTGTGAAGCTAAAATTCGTTTTTTTAAAAGGCGACTGAGGCCTAGGCCTGAGCGTGAGCTTGGGCTTGGGTCTGGGAGATATTCCCGATCCCGGTCCTACCTTTAAATTTGTTTAATTTTTTTTTAAAATTGTTTTTTTTAAAAGAAAAAAGAAAAAAGGATAAGGTCGTCGCGGCCTGCGCGAGAGCATACACACACTCTATCTACCTACTTCTAACTAATATACCTACTCTTACACACTAACACTCTATTAACTCTCACTAATATACTTCCTACTTACTGTACACAGAAAACTAACTACCTTAATACACAGAGAATAAACACAGAACCTTTGAAATCTCTATTAACAAAGAAAACTAACTACCTTAATACACAGAGAATAAACACAGAACCTTTGAAAACTCCATTAATAAAAAAAACACACAGTATAACACCAAATCCCTCTTCTCAACACACACACACACTCCTTCCTCAACTTTCCTACAATAGAAATTGCACCACGGAGAAGCACAGAGTGCTACTCGAGCTTGGTGTATGGCATTCCCCGGCAGCGGCGCCAAAAATGTGAGCGTATGTCGCACGTGTCAATGCAAGGAACTTGCCGATACACCGTGTGCGAGCCACAAATGGCTCCAAGCACACAACAAGCCTAAACTAGTAAGCTCAAAGAAGGCGATGGTGTGTCACTCACCACTCTACGCTTGCTTCGTGGAGGATTCCTCGCCGCGAAGAAGAAGGAGACGTCGCTACGCCACGCTCAACCGCCTCACTGCCGCCGTGCCGTCGCAATGCTCGATCGCACACACACTCTGTCTCTCTCTCTCTCACATACACACACACACACAAGGAGGTGAAGAAGAAGAAGATGAAGATGGAGATGGAGCAAGAGCACTCTTCTATTGCACAAATGAGAGAATGAGTGAATTTTAGGTTTAGTTGACTTTTATATGAGCTCGCCCCATTCACACTTGGGAGCCCATGCTTAGCCAACTAATCCCTTGAATGTTCCAGTTAGAGTGTGCCTCTCATCGGCGATCACTCTTACCCTTTTCCTATTGGACCGACAAGCCCAGTACCTGACCCTACCAAATAAATAATATAATGTCTGCCGTAGGTTACAACGTCCGTCGTAGGTAATAGGGTGTCCGTGAGCCGTGAGGGTTAACATTGCCCCTTGAAAGCACCGTCTGCGGGTAGGACATCTCCCATCTCGTAAGCTTGTATGCCTAGCTTGGTGGCCAACTCTGTGGATATGAAATTGTGAGTAGAACCAGGGTCAAAGAGAATAAAAGCATTCTCTTCTCTTACCTTTCCCCAAGCACGGCATAGAGGAGATCCTTTGTGGTGAGTTTCCTCCTCTTGGATTTTGACCAAGGTAGCTCTAGGAGGTTCATGGATGGTGTTCTTTTGGGGACAAGCACGGTACGCATGCCCTTGCTCGTCGCACTTGAAACATCTGTTATCCTTGTGATAACGCTCAAGCTCTTAAGGAGCGAGTTTATTTTTGCCTTTGTAAACTCCCTCCTCTTTAGCTTTGTTGGAGTTGCCCTTAGGAGAGTTTTGGATGTTGTCCTTCCCCTTAGGCTCATTGGAACCCTTGTTTTTCGTGGGCTTAGAATTTCTTTTAGCCCCCGTTTGGAAATTGATTCAAGAAGCCACCATAGTATGGCGTATAATCACCGTTATGGTGCGTGGCCTTTGGGGGTTGACATACTCTGCCATTTCTTCAGTTAAGCCCACGCAAAATTGTTGCCATTTGCTCTCCAAAATCCAACTTTTTGAAGACAGTGGCTTTGAGTTGTAAGTCCCAAAACTTTTCTACATGTTTGTGAATGGATTCGTGGGGAGAGAGCTTCAAGCTTCGCCATTCAGTGAGTACTTTGTCTTTGGCATCCGTGGCCAAAAACTGCTTCATAATGGAAGCTCTTAAAGGTTTCCATGTTCATGGAGCTTCACCATTGGACCGTAGGCTAGAGCACCATTGTCTCGTGGACTTTTGAAAGTGCATAGCTATATGGCGTAGCTTAGAGGATCCGTGAAGCCCTCATCTCAAAACGCCGCTTCGAATTGTTGGATAAAGCCCAAGACTTTGACTGTAGCACCAAAGGTGCCATCGTAGGTAAGAAAAGAGATGCTCTTCTCTCCCTCTTTGAACTTCTTGCACTTGGATGACCTCTTCCACATGGCATAGGATTTCCTACGGCCTCTTCTTTTTGATGGTTCAAAAGTTGCACCATCACTTTCTTCAGAAGATGAAGAATTTGAAGAAGATGCCTTGATCTTCTTTGTCTTCACCATTACTTTCATAAGAGGAAGAGGATGAAGAAGATGGAGAAGAGGGTTTCCTCTTTCTCGCATTTTTCTTCTCTTGCTTTTTGTCATCCCTCTTTGAATTAAGGTGTGGAGAAGTGTGCGATGGTCTTCTCTGTCTATGAGGTGATGGAGAGCGTTTAGCCCACAGTCTTCATGGAGCCATCTCCACCGAGGTGGCAAGAGACTCACTTCTTTCTCATTCCTTCGGTGGAGGCTCTTGAATTCTCCTTTGGGAAGGAGATGCATCATCAAGAAGAAAACTTTTGAGCCCTTCGTATGGATCCTCTTCTTCTTCCCAAATTGGAGAGAGGCCTCTTTTGGAAGTCTCACAAGGAGGCTTCCTAGCTGCTCTCTCGTCATGATGGGGAGCTTGGAGAATCCCACGAGCACGAAGCTACCGTTGCACTTTACTTTGGAGGGATGGATTGCCCATGGCTTGTTGAAGCCTAGAAACAAGATAGTTAACAAGCATCGGGGCATCATTAGTAGCCTGCTCATTAGCAAAATCAAAGTTATCAACATTAATTTCACTCTCTTTACTATTGTCAGTCATTCTAACAACTTTTAGATGTAAACTTTTAGGTGTGCTTTGGCACTTCAAGCCCTAGTTGCTACTCCTCTTTACTCCTTTAGAAAAAGCACTCAAGCTACTATACCCGTGGCTCAAATACCATTAATTGAAAGGAATAGAAGAGAGGGTCGTTCAACACCAAAACAACTTCGACTCTTGTCAAGCTTCTAATATCTCAGTAGTGGTTAAGCCATAGGTTAGCTCCATAGGACCCCACTACAACTCCTGTCAAGCTTCTAATATCTCAGTAGTGGTTAAGCCATAGGCAAGACCCATAGGACCCCACTATTAAGACCATAGCTCTCACCGGTGATGCCCTGTTAGCTGCACAAAGGCAGGTGCACCGCAAGGCTGAAAAATCCCTATCCTACTTATTCACATGCAATAGCTAGCTTGAGGACCTCCCTTCTTGAGAAAGAAAAGAGAAACCTTGTGCTCTCATACCAATGTAACATTTAATGGCCTAGTAACTTGTGTGTAGCGGAAAATAGCATGAACATAGTGAGCATTTCATTAGAATAGATTCCTAATGAGAATAACAAGAGTGCTTGGGTGGAGAGAGCAACAAAAAGCATAACACCTAGTTAGAAAGCATGAAAAATACTTCAAAAGAGAGAGAAATTAAGCAATTGACAACAGTTGAGGACCGGATTTGCATGGAGCCGCCCCCCCCTCCAAAAGGCTTTGTATTATGGTTTCTCCCATCAAGAAAGACATTTTACAATACAATTCTTTGTGTTCCTTCACTACTAGCTAATGTAATGAAGATGGAAACTTCAAGCACTGAGCAAAACACTTATCAAACACAATATCAATTCCCTCACGGTCTCAGACCCAAGACCTCACACACCTTCGAAGATGGTGAGAGCTAGCAGGGTATGAGAGTAGATTGAGAGGAAGAAGGAGTAGTCTTACGAGAAAGATGTACATCTCCTCACATAATCACTCATATTAGCATAGCTTAGCTTAGTAATTATCATGGTAAAGGAGGTGAGCATGCATTGAAGCTTGGCTCTTGGTTGGGTTTGCATCACAAAGCCAAGAGTTGTTGGTGTAGGCCTCCCTTGTCACAAGCTTGGAGTAGGTGATAAGATTTCCATTAAAGCTTGAGCAGAGAGAGAGAGAGAGAGTCTTCTTACTGCACACATAGACTAGTGTGAGTGTGTAAGTGATAATGACTTTGAAAAATCAGCCCCCTCTCTCTCTTGGTCAACCCCTCTTGCTATTTGCTCATGCTCACACCCTATTGGACCTCCCCAGGCTTAGCCAAAGTAAATTAATCAGCATAAGTGATAGCCTTCTGACATGCGTCCCCCTTTCCCCTTTTGTGAGAGCTTTTGCTAATTAATCAATGCAACTAAACTCTCATTGGACCCCTTTGTCTCCTAGTCAATAGGAGTCACGCAAGCCATGGGGCTGCTCAATGCTCATTGGACCCCTTGGGAGACTATCCAATAATGTTCTAGAGAGCTTAATTCCTATTGGTTCTTTTATTAAGTGTTTTTAAGTTAATTAAACTAGATTTACTCTAGCCTAATTCTCATTGGTCCAACTCCAAGGCCATCCAATAGGATTTGAGTACACCTTGTGGGCATCTGAGCTAGGGAGCTGACATGTGTCCCTCATTCCCTTTGTGTAATGGGAGCTTGTGTGTGTGTGTGTGAGTTTCTCTCTCATCTCCTACTTCTAGGGCTCGCCCCCTCCTATGTAGGGATGCATGAATACTTTTTGAGCACACACAAAGCATCCAATTCCTATGCTTTTGACCTTTGGACACAACCTTTGAATTTTGGAACCTTAGCATTTTGGAAGTCTTAATGGACTGAACCTTAGGGCCTTTTTAGCCCATTGTTGCACACTGCTCTTTTGCAGATGCCCCCCCCCCCCCCCCCTTTGGATCTCTATTTTCCCTCCTTTGGATCCCTACTGTGGCCGGTCTGACAGCTTAACAAATATTCTAGCTTTTTCTCCCCTAGCACTTCCCCATATTAAATGATCAGTTTAAAATGAGAAAATAATTTAGGAGAATTAGATATTAGTTATTATGACAGAAGGTGGGTTGCATGAGCTAGTGGGTAGTGTCTTTAGCAAGAAAGAAAAGAAGTTTGTCATCATTAGCTTGCCATGTGGAACTAATCCACAGGCTTTATCCAATGGCCCAAAGATACAGACAAAATCCAACCTTTTACTAAGGACTACTTATGTATTTTAAAAACCAAAACTAATCATTAATTTTTATACTTATTCTTTCAACACATATCTCTCTCTCTCTCTCTCTCTCTCATAGATAAATGTTCAAACTCTTTCATTCTTTCCTATTGCTTATTTATTAAAGTTATAGAAGGAAAGCCTCATTTTTAGGAAAAAAAATGGGGTCAATGTATTTTAACAGGCTCAAAGTGTAAAATTCTGGCTAGATTTTGAGCTAGCCTTTAAGGAAGCTAGGAAATTTACACAAGTTGGCAAAAGCTTCAAATCTTGACCTAAAAACAAGGAGAATTTCAAGTTTTCCCTCATTTTCACCGAGTAGGAAAAATGTATTTTTCTAGCCCGGCAAGCCTTATACTTGTTTATCATTACTTCTTGTCTCGTCTTTGTTGATCTATGAATGGGGCGAGTCTAAAAATTGGAAATGCTTGCACATGAAATTCTATATGTTAGTTGTACATGTAAAGTTTGGAGAAAAATTGCATAAAATTATGGGAAAATTACCAAAATACCCCTCTAATTTGTGGAAATTCTCAAAATATCCCTCAAATTTCAAAAATTCCCAAAATACCCTTGTATCTATTTTGGTCAAGCTTATCATTCCTTTATTCTTTTCTGACAATCAAGATCCGTTTTTAAGTGCTTAGCATGTAATTTGTCACAAATTACCTCGCAAAAAAGGGCAATTATATCTAAAAATAATGAAGCAATTCATCTCCAAAGCCTACATAACCTACTCAAATTCTAGTTTTAGTATCTTGTATTGATAGACAATCAGTCTTCTTATGAAAGGTACAAATCTTTTAATCTTTGGAAAAATTTAATCTCAGGTATTTTGGGACTTTTTGAAATTTGAGGGGTATTTTGGGAATTGCCACAAATTAAAGGGGTATTTAGGGCAGTTAGCCCAAAGGCTATTTTTTGAAAGCTCAAAGGAGAGCTATGCCACGTTAGCGAAAAGACACAAATGAGATCGCGACTTTAAATCTGACTTTTCTCTCTCCCACTTTCTATGCACCCGACGTTCAATTCATCTGCTTTATTCAAAGTGCTCTTCTTGCAATCTAATCTTCTCTTCTCAAGTCGATATCCCGCTCTTCTCAAGTCGATGCAGCCAGGTACAATTTTCTCTCTCTGCCATGTGCTCCTCTCTCTCTCTCTCTCTCCCATGAGTCCTTTTGAAGTCGATGCAGCATGGCGTGAAGGGTAAGGGAGAGGTTTGGATGGTTCGCGAAGGGGGGAGCAATCTCTTACTCTCTGTCTTTCTTTCTCTCACACACATTCTCACACAAAAAGAGTGTTGACCACATGTACAATTCTCTCTCTCTCTCTCTCTCTCACACACACACACACACACACACACACACACACACACACACACACACACACACACACACACACACACACACACACACACACACACAAAGAGCATTGACGTATCTGAAGAAGGAGATAACAGGTTCGACGAGCACGAGTTTGAGCATAGCTTGCTTGTGAGAGCCGACTAGGAGGAGGGAAAAAGTAAAAAGAGCATTGACATATCTGACAAAGGAGATAGCAGGGTTGGTGAGAAGCATTTTGAGCATAGCTTGGTTGTGAGGGCCAACTAGAAGAAGGACACTCTCACACACAAAAAAGCATTGACTACATGTATAATTCTCTCTCTCTCTCTCTCTCTCTCACACACACACACACACACACACACACACACACACACACACACACAAAGAGCGTTGACGTATATGAAGAAGGAGATAGAAGGTTCAATGAACACGAGTTCGAGCATAGCTTGGTTGTGAGGGCTGACTAGGAGGAGGAAAAAAGTAAAAAGAGCATTGACGTATTTGACAAAGGAGATAGCAGGGTCGACGAGCAGCATTTTGAGCATACCTTGGTTGTGAGGGCCAACTGGAAGGAGAGAAAAATTAGGGTGCTATTGAAGGCGGGGTCGTGGGGATGAGTAGGAAGCTTCAAGCTGATGCATTGTCATTTTTTTGCCCTCACACAAGTCCTTGACACAAGTGAAAGAATTCAATAAGTTCATAATCATGAGTTTTTTGTGAGAAATATCAAGTCTTGGAATCGTCATTCCAAGATATGCCCAGCATGTATGTAGCAAGAAATCTCTGCTACACCTTCAAGGCCTCTAGCCTTCTGGAAGACCACCACAAAATTCATGATTAGATTGCTAGCATATGCGCAACATGTATGTAGCAAGCAAGCTTTGTGCTATTTTCAACGGATGGAAAGAGAGGGCCTCTCTCTAGATGCAATCATTTGTTGCTACACCTTCAAGGACTTTAGCCTTCCCCCTAGGCTTCATGCATGAGTGTGAAAGCTCTCCATTGGTTCTGACGACTGAGGATGTGAGGCCAAGCTTTTGCATCAAATGGCGATTTTTGAGTATGTTCTCTTCTCAGTGCCTCTCATAATCTGTTAAAGGAGCTTCTAGTAGCTCCTCAAGAGAGATATCATGTGTCCAAAACCTCTTTTAAGCTAAAACAAGCTTGACTTTGTGTCTGAGCAGAAGGTCATGAGAGAAATAGACGTGTTACCTTCAAGGACATTAGCATCAGCATGAGTATTATGTTGCCTCATTAGGTTTCCTCTATATGATGCCTGTCTTTATACTCTTTTGCTTGCAAAGTTGCTTTCTGTCAACTAGCACAAACTACAAATCAGGTTCAAGATCTTGCATATACTTAGTGCGTCATTAAGGTTCCTTTGTCTAATGCCTGTCTTTATACTCTTTTGCTTGCAAAGTTACCACAGACTGCAAATTGTGTTCAAGATCTTGCATATACTTGATGCAACATTTCTTTTTGGCCTCAACTCCTCAGCAGTAATTTTTAGACACCTCATGAGTTTTGCAATCATCAAGAGAAAGCAGGCAAATGTGCTTAGAATGGGTATGTTGGCTTCGTCTCCTCTTGCATCCACGGACAAAAAAAAAAGTTTCATGTCTTTCATCACTTTGGCTGGTGGAATCATGGGTGCGATCCCAAAATAAAGAAAGACCATCATTCTTTACAATGGTAGAAGTTTTGCAGGTAGCATCGTTGAAAATGCCCCAAACCAATGGAAGTATGAAGTGTGTTGGGGGTCAATTGAGTGTGGGATTCGGTTCTCGAGATAACAAGCAGTGGCAATTGCTTCTTCCCAATAGGATTTGAGGACTCCAAAAGTGAGAAGCATCGCCCGTGCTGATTGAAAAAGGGTCCTTTTGTTCCGTTCTAAAACTCCATTCTGTTGAGGAGAGTAGGGGACCGTATACTGCTGAATCCCCTCTGTTTTGCAGAAGCCTTGAAACTCCTTAGAGATGTACTCTCTTGCATTTCCAAAGAGGAGAAAATAGACAGGAAGATCGTGTTGACGGAAGGCAAGGATACAATAGTCTTTGAAGAAGGCGAACACTTGAGACTTTTGATTCCAGAAGTACATTGTGCTGTATCTACAAAAGTCATCAACCCCGCTCGATGGGAGGTTAAGACAATGAACACGGAGCTCAACTGGGCCCAAGAGAGAATCTATGTGCAGATCTATAGTGGCCAGCACACTAGAAACCAATCCAAAAACACTGATAAGCGAGCGAGGGTATATCCTCCTCGACTCGATGAGCCAACACGGCTATAAGAACCGCAAGATATAAGATAGGAATACTTCTGCTTGCGCTTAAACCAAGTACAATGAGAACAGGAGCCTAGTCCAGCCCGCAAGCGAGTACCCGGCCACAAACGTAGTGAGAAGCACTAGCTCACTGTGTCTCGGCTGAGACCAGGTGGCCTTACCCAAAAAACCTGCTGGGTATATGATTCCACAACTAGAAGGAGATGCATTCAGGAGCCTTTAGCTCGTGACCCCTCAACGACTGTCACGTGACACATCCAACCCTATGTGTCCGTGGACAAGCTACAACATGACCAGGGTTCAGTCAGTCTAGTCAGTCTAGATTAGAAGTGATCTGGCACTTTTGTAAGTCTATTCGTAGACCATGCATGCCCAATCACTTAGTGTAGATGCAAACATAAGTAGACCACTCTCGCCGATGAGAGTGGGACCTTCAGAGGAGGGTTTTACAATGTCTCTAGTGTCGAATCTCTCTTCTCTCTCTATCTCTCAGTCTCATATACTTGCACGCACAGTGTCCATTCACTTTGTTTGTGGTCATAGCATTCTCTCATTAAGAACGGAAGGCTCTACCTTCCATAAGAATAAAAGGAACCTTGAGCACAATTCGGAGCACTCATCTTGAGAAAAGCGTAAACATTCATTCTGTTGCACCTAACAACGACATACATACCACGGGCAGTTTCAACCCTGATCAAAAAGCGTGTTGCATACATTCAAGTTCCAAGAAACAAAAGCCAGCACTGGTTCAGCTGAGACCATGCAGCATCCACAACGCAACCCCTTGTGGGCGATATGAATCAAGGCAACGGTACGTAAATAGATACTGCTTAGTCTGCTAACAACCTACTCTTCCTTAGCACTCAAAAACCTCCACCTGCTCGGACTCGGCTGGATGTTATGATGATTCCACCTGTGTCCTAGTGCAATGGTTCTATGCCACAGTCCACTGCGGGCGCCACTAAATGCCTGTGTCAAGTAGTATGGGGGCAAAGCCCTGGTGTAATGTGACCTGTTGATAAGTCTGCTACTCGCGGATCCCTCTGAGGGATGGCTCACAGCCTACATGTTTCCCCCCTGGGATGTGCCTGTGACCTGCCTATGCAGGGGCGACCTGTGTACCCGGCACGCAGTCCAGCTGTACCCCGATCAAAAAGCCTGCTGCATACATTCAGAATCCAAGAAACAAAAGCCAGCACTGGTTCAGCTGAGACCATGCGGCATCCACAACGCAGCCCCTTGTGGGTGATATGAATCAAGGTGACTGTACGCAAATAGATACTGCTTAGTCTGTTAACAACCTACTCTTCCTTAGCACTCAAAAACCTCCACCTGCTCGGACTCGGCTGGATGTTATGATGATTCCACCTGTGTCCTAGTGCAATGGTTCTATGCCACAGCCTACTGCAGGCGCCACTAAATGCCTGTGTCAAGTAGTATGGGGGCGAAGCCTTGCTGTAACGTGACCTGTTGATAAGTTTGCTGCTCGCGGCCCCCTCAGAGGGATGGCTCACAGCCTACACGTTTCCCCCCTGGGATGTGCCTGTGACCTGCCTATGCAGGGGCGACCTGTGTACCCAGCACGCAGTCCAGCTGTACCAAGGCGTAGTTTTCCTGGCTCTATGCTCTGAGCGCCTGCGTCGAACCCGTAGGTTCGATAATGAATCATTATACATGTCTTTTGGCCTTAATCCCGCCAGCGCCTGGAGTACCCTTTCACATCCAGCCTCATGAACTATCCTTATTAAAACTGCAAGGGTCCAGCCTCTTATCCACAGCTGTCCTTAGTTCCAACTGCTTTTCCGTCCAAGATTGATCACCTCGATCATTCATGAGCATTTCCGCAACAGACGGCTTACACGCTCTCCTTTGTTTAACCTCATTCCGATTCAACATAACCTGCTTCCTGGTTGCCCCGCCAGTTGATACACACCAGTACATGTGACCAATTGTTGGCCCATCGACTCGAGTCTATCCTGTTCATCCCTTGTTTGTCCTACGTGTTTTTTCTTAGGGGGAATCCCTCGATCATCCCTTACTTGTTTTGACATGTTGTTCCACTCATGACCACACATCTCATGCCCACACATCTCACCAGACATCTTAGTTGCTCGTTGGCCCCCCAGCTCAGCCCGATATATCTCCGTGGAGGTACATTGCTGACCATCCAAATGTGTCCCTTGCTGCCTTGTACGCCTGGTCTTGTGTTGAGCACACCTAACCCATTTCGCATGCTCTTGTAATTGGCCCCATCGTGGGGGAATCCAACGGCCATCTAAGGCCTGCATTTGGATCAGTCCCTGCTGATCCATTAGGTGTAATCTATGTCTCCGTGCAATGCGCGTACTAAGACCAGAACACAGCTCTAATCCCGCTGGCTTCGCCTTGCATCGATCAAGCGAGTTCCACTGTGCTGTTATCTCTGCACTTATGCACATGTGGGTCATTCCATATTCGAATGCATCCCAGCATTGGGTACCTTCTCCTGGGTCCCATACGAGGCCACCTTTCCCTTTGTCCTTCCAGCATAACCGTCCTCGAGGAGTTACCATAGCAACCCCGAGACTTCTTTTGTCAAACGTCAGTACATCCTCACGTACATTGATCCTTAACAGGGTTGTCTCTGCCCTAGTACTTTCCCGTCCGGTGTTTTCAGTCACCAACAGGGTTACCAACCCTGGCTGCCATCCGCAAGCCCAAGAGCACTCAATCTGAGTACATGTCATGAGTACACTATTCGAGACTCGAAGAGGGGCTCTGGTCCCCTTACAATAACCAGCAATGCAGGTCTGCAACCTCCATTCTCCTGCACCACACATCTCGGCTTCATCCTTAAGCATGCTTCCACAACACACTTGGTTCCATTGCGATGGCGCAAGGCTTCTCGAGCCTCCGGGCTCTATATCCTAGAACCCACATAACCCCACATCTTTGCATAATATTTTAGTTGCCCACTGAAAAGTACGACCTCCCCGAAAGGCTAACCCCGAGCTACTTATGTGTATCTCCACTAAGGACCATTTGTTGCTGGTTACATAGGTGCATCCCAGCACTTGTTGCATTTGCACCAACTCCACAAAACGGATCTTCGCAAGACCCTGATCTCGGTATATTCCATGAACCTCAATACACCTACTTGACTAGCCACATTGCCAGATATACTCCGCTATCTTGACTCCATTCGTGACCACTTGCATTGATGCCCCTCAATATCGTGTTTGTCAATCCCACACATACTCTATCTGGTCGTGCTTTACCTGGAACTGAACTCCCAATGTTTCCCGAAACAAGCGTCACTTGACTCGATGGGTCCGCACCAAACAGCTCCCCTTTGCAATACATCGCCCGAACTGCCTCTTCCGACATGTGTAACCCCCTTTAACGACCATCAGTTGTTTGATCTCGTAACCCTCCATGTAGTACAAAAAAATTTGTGGTTCCTCTGATGTTCCTTCCTCAACTCTAGGGCTGAACAGGGCTTAGCCTCATGCTCAATCCAAGTACCATAATCGTTTGGCATCTTGCCTAGTGGTTCCAAATGCTCTTTCTTGCTTCGATTAGGATCAGGTAACTTGACCCAGATCCCCACTTCTTCTCTTGCATCTGGTCTCACACCTGGTTAACAAGGTTTCAAGTCTTTCAGCGGACTCTGGGAGCATCCCCTCTTCCAAGGAGAACGACCCTGTCTCATGGCCTAAAAGCGCATCCACCATCTCTAGTCTTACATCCCGCTCAGTCATATCTTCCCACAGTTCTAGCACACCTGTTGTTTCTGCACCAGGCACCAACCAGTCCTTGGTTTTTGATCCATACATATGTGCATACGCTTGTGTTCCCCAATCATGTGAGGGGTGGGAGTTGTCCGGGCCCACCTAACGCTCCTCTAAGACTTCCTCATTCAATTCCACTACACGATGCATGTCAGTCTTTTCCGAATTCAACATCCCCATGCATTCTTGCACTCCCCAAGCACAATCATAAAGAGGGGGAACAGGGCCAATCGGGCACTCATCAATATGGCTCTCATTCGAGCAATCTTCATCCAGCACATTCGGCTTGAAAGCCATCAATTCCTCATTCCGGGAAGCATAAGAGTTACTACAAGTATCCACATCTATATTACCACCGTCATCAAGAATAATCCCTTCGATCGGGAACATCGCATTCAATTTCTCGGCCAAATACTGTTCCTCCATTTCAACCTCAACAAACTAATCCTCATCTCCTGTCATTTCATCCCCACACGATGCATTCGCACTCCTCTTTTCTTCCGCTTCTTTATATGCCTTCGGTTTTGCGGAAGGGCCTCCGGTTTTGTCATCCAGAAAAACATTGCACTTATTGGGCACATGGAGTGTTCGCCACCGATGAGGAGGTTGTGCCGCTATGCAAGATGTCCTCCTGGAGTATGTGGGCAATCAACATCTCAACAGTGAGGCCAGCTACTGAGGCTTGAGTTGTAATGAAAGGTCGCCAGGAGCAGGGTAGGGCGGCAAGTAGTAAGAGGTGTGGGTTGCCGTTCTATGAGTACAACAGCAAGAAGGTTCTTTAGGGACGTGACACGCATTATGAGGTCCTCATGATCATAGGTTTCTCGTAGGAGATCAATGGGCTGGAACATGTAGTGTTTACAATGTGGCACAATATACTAATCTTCTTATCTCCACCCAAATCCAAAGTTGAATTTTCTTCTGCTGCAAAGAAATCAACACTAAAACTTTGTAGAGCTAGTGTTGCAAGCAGAGGGATTGGAGGAGCAGCCTCATTAGGGTTCCTCTATATGATGCCTGTCTTTATACTCTTTTGCTTGCAAAGTTGCTTTCTGTCAACTAGCACAGACTACAAATCAGGTTCAAGATCTTGTATATACTTAGTGCCTCATTAAGGTTCCTTTGTCTAATGCCTATCTTTATACTCTTTTGCTTGCAAAGTTACCACAGACTGCAAATTGTGTTCAAGATCTTGTATATACTCAATGCAGCATTTCTTTTTGGCCTCAACTCCTCTGCAGAGGGCACGTAAACTGGTCGTGACAGTAGCAAACTGTTCGTGAGCAACTCCACGCACATCGAGGCCAATGCATTTCAGGTCAGGTCGTCAGTTTTTTCTTGTTTGCATCATTTGTAGGCAGCTTGCAGCAAGAACAACAGTTGCAGGTTAGTTTTTGAAATGCACATGCAGTAGCTTGTCAATTTTAGGTCTACACGAGTGTAGAGCAGCAGGTGACAGGTTGTAGCTCATTCATTGCAGCGGCAACATTCATTTTTTGATTGCGAAGAGTCATTTTCAGCAGTGGGTGACCCATAATTACATAGGTCCGAAACGCATTACAGAGATCGGTTGATTGAACAACCTGGAAGGCATCAATTCAAATTGCGATGTGTCTCAGTGCGGTCTTCTGGCACAGTAATCCTGGAAATGGTAGATAAGAACGGCTTTTATTTCACCGACGAGTTTTCGCTTACGTTTCACATGCATTACTATCGGCTGCTGAAGTGGATGGTTGCGTTCCCAATGCTAGGGATGTTCTTTACTTTGCAATGGCTTCATCTTGAAGAAGGCATTACTTCTCCTCCGTCATTCTCAAGGGATCGATAACACTTGGTCCTTTTTCTTATCAGCCTATATAGATAAAATAAAGTGGAAGCTTTGAAATTCGAGAAGCTTTTGTCTGCATAGGAGTTTTTATGCTCAGACCAAAATGCTAGACAAAAAGTCTCCGCATCAGCGATTTCGCTCTTACACAAAGCTCAATCCGGTTAAGCCAGAAGATAGGCTGATTCAACCTGGTCTATTCTTCAGTCTTTGTCGGGAGTGGAGGTCTTGATACCATGCCTTCAATATATTTTGGTGTAAGCTCAACAAGCCAGCCATATCTCTCAGTGATCAAAGGGATACAAAAGTTTGATTCCGGCCTAAGTGAGGGGATGTGGTCTCTATTGTTCAGGTATATTCCCCATTTGGGGTTGGTTTGCATTGCCTCCTTGAGGCTTGGATACATAGGTTTAGGCTACAGCTAACCCTTTCCACCATCAGCTTCAGCCCTCCGCTTGGGCCCTTTTTGTCGAGCCCTTCCAGGCTCCCTTTGTCTAATCAAATCATCCCTAATTTCGGGCTCTTTGCTGACCAAAATTTGTAGCTTTCTTCTCGGTGTTTTATCCTCGATTCAGCCCCAATTTGGGGCCTTTTGCATCAGCCCTTGAGAGGCTTTCCTCACTTTCCAATTTCAGCCCAGCTTCTGATTTGGGTATAGGTATTTGAGCAGGTGACCCGGACACCATACATCCGGGGTTGTTGGGAAATGGGTAGTGCAGCTTGAGTCGGGGTGGAGTTGTGGGTTGGGCTGCATAGAGAGAGTAGGTTGGCATCAAGACTCGCTTCAAAAAGTCTCTTATCCTATACTCATCTCCACCAGGCATGTGGTTGAGTTGAATAGTATAAGTATGAGCGATGATGGTGTAGAGGTTGGTGCATCTGTGACTCTCTCGAGGCTTTTAGAAGTGATGCAGCAGTGCTTGAGAGAGAGAGGATCCCATAAAACATTAGCTTGTGCTGCTTTCATTGAACAGATTAGATGGTTTGCTAGTGCCCAAAACTGTTAAGTATGGAGCTTGATTTACCCTTGTAATTTTCTGTGGTAAAAGCGCACATTTGTAAGGTTCCCATTATGAGGAGAAGCCATCGTGTGTGAAGGAAAATCACTCACCGGAAACCAAAATTTTCACGGACAAGAATCAGGGGCAACTTTAAAGGCCTCGGGGGCGGAGGCCCCCGAGATTTTTTTTCGCCGAAATATTCTTTTTCGCCGGAATATTATGGCCGGACGGCGGCCAGAAAGTGGTCGGAAAACAACCGGTCGGTTCGCCGGTGGCCGGTAGTCAATGGCCGATGGCCGGTGGTCGGAAGTCAATGGCCGGTGGCTGGTGGCCGAATTCAAAAGCGGACTTGTCTTCTCAAGGGCGGCCACATATGGACGGATTGGAGGGTTCGATTTGGACTTATTCGCACAAGGGCGGCTACACATGGCTGTCTCTCATAAGAGAGGGCAGCCCTTTTGGCCTATAAAAGGAGGCCATTTCTACACACATTTCATAGTGTGAAGTTGATGCAACAAGGTGAGTGTGAGGTGGTGAGATTGAAGCAAGGCGGGAGCTCCATTAAGGGTATAATCCCTTTGTAAACTACTTCTTGTTTTGAAGTACTAAAGCCATTGAGTGGCTGCTTTCCCGTGGACGTAGCCCACATTGGGTGAACCACTTATATCGTGTGTACTCTCTCTCTCTCTCTACTCTATAATCTGGTGTATATAAATCTGTCTCTCTCCATTAAGTAATCTACTCAATTATCTATTTAGCTACGTCTTATTTCCTAACAAAAACATCAGCTTGTTGATGCGGTAGTTGTTGAGGGAAAGAGGAGCCCATGAAACGTCAGCTTGTGGTGCTTTCATTGAACAACTCAGATGGTTTGTTGGTGGCCAGAACGTCAGCTTGTGCTGCTTTCATTGAATGGCTCAGATGGTTTGCTGGTGCCCAGATAAGAAATGTATCAGCAGTGGTGGAAACATATGTACAATGAGCCCGATCTCAGGTTTGAATCCACTGTGGATTGCAAGCAAGTCGGTGTTCAAGGTGATGGATACCAAGGAATCAATTAGAGAAATAAAGGCTGTAGGTTTCTTTGTGGCTTATAGGAAGGTTGAAATGGAGAAGAAAGAATTACTATACTCTGTGTTTATGCCATGGACACTAAGTTTGAGTATGTAAAGGAGTTCAAGCAAGCACATAGAAGAAATGATGGCATTGCTCTTGTAAATGTAGGCAGGAAGGTCTTATTTAGTGAGAAAGATGGGAACGTAGTTGTAAAGGAAAGCTCATTAGTTTTGCTGGTGTGGGGCCTAAGCCTATCAGTGCTAAGAAAACTGAAGCATTTGCAAAACAAGGAATGGAGCGAGGAGACATTGCAAAATGCATGTGCCATGCTCAGGGATATTGGCCTATTCTGGATACTTTTTGTGTGTTTGCTAAGACAGATGACATTGTATACAGTAGTGAGGCTTACACTAGAACTCTATCTAATGAAAGCGTGAAAGTGGAAAAGGGGACAAGGATTTTCCCATCGACAGGGCGTCCCTGCGATCTCCTTCATCCAACCATCTCTCATGTTTCCTTGGCCCATTTATTCTCAATGTTGGTAATTAGTCCTATGAGCAGGTTTGCTTACAAGTGCACCCTTCAGTAGAATCAATGGACCAACAATCCATGGTGACCTGCTTCACTGTCATGGGCACCTTTGGTTTGTGTGGTCATCAAGGGATGAAGCTCCTCGCTGCTCAATGTTTTTCTAAGAAGGCTCTTGGATGCACACAGACTCTTGAATCTAGATAGTCTTTGATCATAGACAAAAGGAAGCTGCCCAAGATTGACTCGGAGCTTATATTTACACCAGAGCTGCATTATAGAACACCACAATACCTATCCTTGTACTGTGTTTGGATGTAGGCACATTAGTGTAATGGCGATATAACTATGAGGGATATAACTTCGAGAGCCATCTTAAGGGGTTAGGAACATCCAGCCCTCTGATTGCATCGTATCTGGCCAGCCAAGCCAGGACTGGGAGCTCCAGCAGCCCATAACTAATCTTCGGGCATCTCTTACCAATGGGTACCTCGTCGAGGGTATCATAGCCGAGAACTGGCCATCCATGATATCCTCAGCCCTACATGTGCGTCCATAACAGGACTTGCACCCCTCTTGCTCAACTGCATCCTAATGGTGACCAATCCCGGAGGGTCCACCTCAGCCCAGCGAATAACCCATACGAGAACTCTGAATACGTTCCCCTTTGAATCTCCATAACCACAGCCATGATCCAATCATCGTGCATCTTTTCGTCGAAGGGGCTCGCGCTCCCCATGTTTCCATAGGACAGACCTGGTGGTCTCATAACTGAAGTTCCCCACATCTTCATACACTTGTCATGCCTTCCCTGGATTTGCCTGTGTAAAATACCTGGCTCCCTCTTCAATACCACAGCCTGCCTTCTCAACTTACTCTCATCCTGATTTCGATCAGGTTCAGATGGTTCTCCTCACAACCGCTGGCCGCTGGCCACCTCTGTCCATACCCATTCTGATTACCTTGGGCTCTCACTGAGAACCTCCTCTAAGGAGGCCGGACCTGTAGCATAACTTAAAGATGGTGCCCCACGAGGCACCTCCAACATCCCTTCCTGCCTTCGATGCCAACCGGCCAAGCCGAGTGGGGGTTCCACTTCATCAAGCAACTCCCAACTCGTAGATCGCTTTGCCCTGCACTTACTTGCTTCTCCCATTCATTCGACGAGTAGAAGTCAACAGTACCCACCTAGCACTCCCCCCCACTTCCTTCATTTCTCATACTGAGCTTTGGCTAGTTCCACTAATAAAATCTGTCTCTTGTCGTCTTCTGCTTGGATCTGAGGAGCATGGGGGTAAGAGTCAAAGTTGACTCTACCGCTTGATTGCTGACTTAGAATAATGCTTCATTAGACTCTGGAATGGCGTAAGAGTACTGCATTCCACATCATGTCTTTGAGGTGGGGAATCACGACGTGCCTCAAAGTTTCACCAAACTTTGAATACATGATAGGGCTGCAATGTCTGGCTTTTGTGCCTGCGAAACTATTCTGCCTCACCGAGTGAGAAAATGTAGTAGCAACAGAACATAAAAAACTGTCTATTCTGACCTCTTCATCATGCATATGAGGATCAAGTGTTGACGTTGGCAGTTACGAAGGAGGGGAGGGTACATCTTGCATGATATCTGCACATGTATCCAAAATCCGTGATAGATTGATAGGGATAATGTCCCCATGTCCATATGCTACCCTTGCAGCTCGGGATAAGCTCCCTTGCCCCTTGAATGAGCTTTTGATCCAAAACACAAGCGAGACATCTGTATTCGGCTTTGGCATTACCGTGATAATAAATAGCTGCACCTTGTCGAGCCAATGTACCAAAGGTAAGTCACTAAGCACATTCTTTTTGGTTGAAAACATCACGTGTCCGGCCACCTTACAATACTATCTGGTCCCGCTTCCATCTACTCCCCGTTTTAACGTGCTTGTGTCCTCACAACCAACTTGATGGAGGTGAACCAATTGTTTGTAGTTGAAGGAGTTTGTCATCATGGATCAGAGGAATGAGCTGATCCGTCGTTTATCAAATACGAGATGTATACCCGATCAAATCGCAAAGTTGATTCCCAGAAATGCATTGAAAAACATAAAGTGAATCTAGACCAAGTTCAGTGAGTTTGCAATGTGTCAATTTCTGAAGTTACTCCACCATATATCAGCTTATGGTATGATTTGGCATACATGTCAATCAAAGCTTTGTCAATTATTATGTTGTTTTTCATCAGATCTTGAATCTTTTGCCTTGGTCGACTTCTTGTTTCCTTGGTTGATTTCTTGTATGATGCCACATTCCTTCCAAATGCAAGGATTAGTGATTAGGAGAGATGTTTGCCTTTGCTATTTAAAAAAAAAAAAAAAGATTAGGGCTTTCACCCTGGCCTTGCATATACCTTGAGATAAGTAGAGTCCAAGAGATAGCATTGCAAACATAAAGCTTACCAAGAACTTGTGTGCTGTCAAAATATATCACATGCCACATGTGTCAATCAAAGCTTTACCAAAGCTGGTCAAGCATTGATCTCTTATCATTCCTTTGGTAATTAGCATCAAATTATATATAACTCTATATTCTAACTTCTTAAGTTTTACCATTTGCTAGTTTACAAGAAGCTCTTCAACATCTACAAAGCGACTTAACATTTGACTATAACACAAGGTATGTCATATTTAAGAATATTTTTAACACACATATAAAAACAAATTTTAATATTAATATTTTGATAACCACAATAAGATCAAAAAGATTTTCTTTCCAAATTAGAATATTAGTCTAAGCTCAATACAAATAATATACATATCGATATAAATATTATGAAATCTTAAGGTCACCAAATATACAAAATAATAATAAACAATACGTAATTGAAGATGAAAACAAATAAACTATTACCCACGACGAAAGCATCCAAACTAAAACAAAAAGCAAAGCATACCAAGATTATAAGACATTTACGTAGAAAAACAAACTTACTTCCAACTTTTGACATTTTTAATTTAGATTTTGATTCATGGGTAAATATTTGTTCTAATTCGATCAAATCATATAAATATTGTTCCAATTGTGGAAACTTATTTTTTAAGTATGAAAAACAAAACTTAAAATATATTAAAAAAACAAGTACCTATTTACGAGGATATGAGTTATCCAATCCATATCTAACATCATTTCAAAATAACAAACAAGACAATATAGAAATTTATAACTGCTCCAAATGTTTTCAAAACAACATTAAAGGAAAATATTGGGTAACTTATCACCCGACTTATATATAAAAAATACTAACAATGAACGTACATGAAGTACAAATGCTATCTACTTTAGATATCTCTTTAAATATCAGTAAAAAGATAACATCTATAGCCATAGGTAATATAGAACAAAGATCATTATTAGATAATCCTCTATTTTCATATCAAAATAGTAATGATTTATTAAATAATCTAACAAAAAACTCACATGAAATAAACACACTATTGCTCTTTTTAGTAAAAAATAATCCATTAGTAAAAAAATTCTATACTATATATGAACAACCACTAAAAACTTTAGCAATTCTTATAATTCCTTCTAATACAATTACTACTTTACTAAACAAACATGCATCATCTTCTCCTTATGACTTAATGATAGTAGCACACAATACAATTATCTAGATATCTTAGATCAAGTAAACAACACACAACTAAAATCACAATACAAAATAGGTAAGTTATCTCATGGTGGGGTTATGTATGAAATATTAAATAATAAAAAAATCATTAACTTATATGCAAGTTTAGATGGAGTATCTAATTTAAAAGATATTACAATAGAGAAAGCCCTATTTCCATTTCTATTTACATTAGGATATGGAGCTCATGATGGAGCTTTAAAATTTCATACATATCTAAAAATGAGAATAGCCTCATTCTTCTCAATATTCACTTTATACAAGCCATACTTATTGATGATGTACCAACCACGTCAAGCTTTGATAATAGCAAATTCAACAAATTTAACAATGCTACAATCAGATATAGATAAATTCAAACTAAAAAATCTACATGCATCTGAGCTAGATACCATACGTTATATCATAAAACACAGTATCTCTTATTCAATTCCAGGCTCTCCGTCATGGTATCGTAAGAATTTAAAAGATTTATTATGCATGGTAGAGTCATTTGGTTTACCTAACTTCTTCTTAACCCTAACTTGTGATGAAGTATCCTCTAGTAGATGGGTAGAAATAGAAGATTTAGAAAAAATTATCCAAAAGATAGACTTAAAACTCAATTGGACAGATTGTCCAGCCGAGTGCATGATGATTTTTCACAAACGTTTACATACATTTTTAAACAAATACATATTTATTCCTAATGGATTATTAGGTACCATTAACCACTATCTAATACGATATGAGATACAAAATAGAGGTTCACCACATGCACATATAATGCTATGGGTAGATTCAAACGATGTCGATCGAATATCTTTCGAGATAGATAGCCATATACCTTATTTACATACAATAAATAAATTTGATCCAACATCAATTGAATATAAATTGCATAACTTAGTTATCAAAAAACAAATACATAATTGTAGAGAATCTTGTAAAATAGAATTACAAAATAAAAAAAATCAAATGTAAATATGGATTTCCATACGATATTCAAAGTAATCCTAAGCCAATTATTCATGAACAAACTCAATGATGGCTTTATTATAGACCAACATTAGAACACAGAAATGTGTTCCCTTATCATGCAGGAGTATTATTGTTATGGCAAGCCCATATGAATATTCAAAAAGTAACCAATACAGGATTATCATATTACTTACTAAAATATGCATTGAAATCAGAACCTATAGGAAAAATAGATATCGATCTAGAAACAACGAAAACATTAGGATTAAATAATATTGATGATACAAAACTCAAACTAATATCTTCTTATGTATTAACAAAACCAATATCAGCAACCGAAGCAGCCATGGTGTGTTTAGAGATACCAATTATAAAAAAATCAGAAAAGGTAACTTATATAGATTGTTCACCTCCTAAAAAAAGACAAAAATATATACAAATTTTTTAAACCTCTATACTACATCCAATTGATCTATATACAGCAAGACCATTAGAATTGGAGAGCTTAACATTTTATTCATACTTTCGTCACTATAGAATTAACAAAATACTCAAGCATACAACAAAGAAGATATGTAAAATGCATGATTTATTTGGAAATGAAATAGAAGAGTATAAACAATTAGTAAGATTTATCGATTTTCACCCTGTCCATCAAATGGAAGGTTTTTTTTTTACTATTCTATTAAAACATATACATTTTCGTAATGAAAAAGAATTAATCTCAATTAACAACACAGAAAAATCTTACTTTTTAGAATGTCAAATACGACAAATAATAAAGAATGAACAAGACATAGAGAATCTAGTTGAAAATTATTCTCAATCACATCTATTAATCGATGAATCTAGACAACAAATTACAAATCAAATACTTCAAATGAATCCCATACATAATTTAGAAGAACATTTATCATCAAATGATTTTATAGAAAAACAGACCAATATTAAAACTGTAGGAGAGAATCAATATGATCCAATAATACATCTACAAGAGCTTAAACACATAGAAAATACAACTTTGACTAAAGAGCAAAAACTAATATACAATAAAATTTTTGAAAAATCAGGTGGGTTACATATAATAAATGGAACCTGGATCTGGGAAAACGTTTCTAATTCAATATATCACATTTCAATGTATAACCAAAAACATAAGAGTCCTCCTTACAACAACCACAGGAGTAGCAGCTACAAGACTTAGTCGATTAGCACGTACTTCACATTATTTTTTTTGTTTACCTAATAAAAATCAATTATTTCGTTCTAATTTAGAATCAAATGATATTCGTTCAATTAAAATAAGATCTTCTGATGTAATTATAATTGATGAATTCTCAATGATGACATCACAAATATTACATACAATTATACTCCAAATTTCATAAGCTTGTAATTTATCTATGCTAGAAATATTTAACACTAAAAAACTACTTCTATTTGGAGATATAGCGCAATTGCCTGCAATATGTAATTGTAAAAATAAAGACTTGATATGCCAAAAATGTGTAATAACAAATTCTATATTTTGGAAATTAGCTATACACCACACATTATATACCTCAATCCGTCATTGTTCAGATCCGGACTTCATTGAATTCTTAAATATAATCAGACAAAGTAAACCATCTAAATCACAATTAGATAAATACTTAAAAGATACATTTATACAGGAGAAAGATTTAGAACAATATATAGATAAAGACACAACTATATTATGTACACATAATAAAGATGTCATATACTATAATGACCTCATATTATTAAAGATATTCAACCATTCCAATATATTCAATATAGATATTTCTACAACAGCACATCATATACCAGAACTACAACATTGGATAAATGATACAGAATTTCATACCCTATCCAAAGTAGCAATAGGGGCATTAGTAATGTTTACACAAAACATAGATCTAGCAATAGGTATAGCTAATGGAACTTTTGGGACAGTCATAGATATTAAATATAACAATATAACATCTATTATAACAAAACTTACAATACATGTAAATCATACACAACAAAATGTAACTATTAGAAGATCTAAATATAAAAAAAAGACATACAATGGAACATGGTATCATAAAACATCTTTTCCACTAACACTAACATATGCAATGACTGGACATAAATCCCAAGGATGTACTATCTTTGGTAAGTCATTGTTAATAATTCAAAAATGTTTTTCTCCTGGACTATTATATGTCATGTTGTCTCGATCGACTAATCGAAAGAACATAAAAATATTGAATTCAATAACAATCGACGATTTCTAAATACAAGAAATAAACCACTATATATATGAAGATTATTGACTTACAAAAGTATACTCCAAAGATTAAAACAAAGGTAACGTATGATTAATTATTTTATATCAAACTTAAGGTGCTATAATTGATTACTAGATTGATATAAAAAAACTATTAATAAATTCATTTTTATATTTTTCAGATTGAAAGCTAAACAATATGGAGGTAAGCTTTTATCTCGAATCACATACTTCAATATTTATAACCTTAAATATATAAATTGTGTTAAAATATATTAGGTCTTCAATTCTATCAAAGCTAAAGCAAAAGCCACAATAGACCTACAACAAAAAGAACAAGAAGAGCAACGAAAATAAAAAAGGCAACATAGAGAAAACTTCTTCTTAAGAATCAAACAAATTAAATATGCAAATATCTCGGGACGTGATCCAATAAATTATATTTATGGCTGGCCATCTTATGATGAGCTAAAACAATATATGGACGGAGCCGACAATATGTTTCAAACATGGAAAAAAACACATACTACTAAAGAACTCCCTGTAGATGGTAAATAATTCTGCTTATGTTTTAAAAGAATTACTTCTATTATTCATAATTTCAAATATAATTAATTCAAATACAATTACTTTGCAGGTCTAACAATACGAATTCTTAAGATATTCAAAGAAGATTTACCAAATGAAGATATAATGCTTGAGCGATACGAAGCTCAAGCTTTACTAGATAAACACAAGAATGGAATTTCAGCATATGCTATGAACTTATTGCATTTTGGGTACAACATTCCATTAGACTCTTTGAAAACTCTTGATAATAGACTAGCTTCAATCATTCTAAAAGAGTATGAGCAACTATACAACGTAAAAAACAAACAAGATCCAATCACTTTGGAGAGCATTACAGCATCACTAGATATGGAATTTGCATGAAGACAATATGGCACTACTTGCAACTTCTTCATTACTATGAATCAAAGCAATGGTATAAAATCATAATTTCTTCTCTATTTTATAAATGATTATATTCTTCAAACTAAACAAAAAATTACATACCATTGTTTATAGATATGGATATAGCTAATAAAGGAGAATCATCTTTGCAATCAACTTCAATACCTATAGATATTCCATCCACCAGTTAAGGTACAATTATTACTTCAAAAATTCATATTTTACTCAAATACCAACAGGTTCAATAATATTTTAAATAAATTATCAACATAATCAAATAATGCATTCTCACATCTCTCTCTCTCTCTCTCTCTCTCTCTCTCTCTCTCTCTCTCCACCCAAATGTGAATCCATTGTTTACTTTAAAATAACAATCTATATTTTAAAAAATTTAAATATATTTTAAATACCTTATATATTTATACTAAAACTCATAAAAGTTTATACAAAATCATTTTAAAAGAATCTAATTGTTTTTTTTTACAGAATCAAAGTCTCCTCGAAAATCAACAACTCCAGAAAATAAAAGTAAGATTTTTATTTATAAATTACAATGTATAATAAATAAAAATATATATATTGGACAAACGACTAATCTAAAAAGAAGGATTTTACAACATAAAAAACAACCTACTAAATTGATGATAACAAACATTAGCAGATACAAGCTGTTCAACAAAAAGTTCACGATCGAAATTATAGATTCAACAACAATAAAGGACAAAGCAAATCACTTAGAAACACTTTATATTAAGAAATTTAGATCCATTACTCCAAATGGATACAATATTTTTTCCGGAAATCCTTCTTCTTTTAATAAATACTATTACCTAAAAAAAAGAGATCTTATATAATTAAAAGGGTTGTTATCTCTTTCCAACTCTCTCTCTC
Organism: Adiantum capillus-veneris; assembly: GCF_014529385.1. NCBI lineage: Eukaryota > Viridiplantae > Streptophyta > Polypodiopsida > Polypodiales > Pteridaceae > Adiantum > Adiantum capillus-veneris. The sequence continues at coordinate 140,945,245 of NC_140956.1, forward strand.
TCTCTCTCTCTCTTTCTCTCTCTCTCTCTCTCTCTCTCTCTCTCTCTCTCTCTCTCTCTCTCTCTCTCTAGTACTAAAGCTGCCCTAAAGATACGCAACCAAAATACTTCTAATAAACGTAAAGTGTTGATTTTAGAAATATTTATTCAAAAAAAATACATTATAGATGTAATCTATTACAAAAATGTATACATTTCACATTAAATCTAACCCTACACAACAACTTCACACTCAACCATTAGCTAACTGCCCCATACTAGTTTGGTAATTTTCCCTAAAATATTCCACTAAAAAAATGTAAGTAGCAGGCCATCACACCCTTGCCTGCAGTGCTCTTTTGGGAGTTGTTGTGTCTGCTTGACGGCTTGGAGGGGCCTCAAGAGAGTTGTCTGTGGGACAGGGGTTAGCTACATGTTCGGAGTGCTTCCTAGAGCCAGATCTCCGTCCACAGGCGATGGTCTACCTTCATGTGTCTTGGGGTAGGACTTTCTCCGGGAGGGGAGCACGGACCTCACCCTCGGTGTTTGGTGGTGCTTTGAACGACCTTTCTTTTTTTCTGGCAGGGTTGGCGGCTCTCCAGCTTCTTCCTGAAGCTAAATCGCTCACCTAGTGGGAGTCTGTGACAAGATCAATGGAGTCATCTTGGCATGCAAGGTAAGTTGTGGTGGGATTCGTTCTACATGGTGGCACCGAAGGTCTTTCTCTGGTGGGTTGGGCTCCCTTTGCAGCTCGGGTTCTTTCATCTCCTAGTGTGCTGATGGTTCATGGATCACCAAAAAATATTAAAGATGTTGTTGCTTTGTTCGAGAGTTGATGGAGTTGGATGCTCCCCCCTTACGCAGCTCTATCTAGGGAATTTGTTTGTTGTCTGCTCCAGTCATTTTTGTCCGGCTTGCTTTGAATTTATGGAGGTTTTGCTTGGGTCATGAAGCTGTCTGTGGCAGGGGTAACTTCTTGGTAGCAACCTTTGGGCACTTTCTCCGGGTCAGATTTTTGTGCTGGTATGAAAGCTTCTCTAGTCGGGGTTTGCCTCCCCTATTCTGGTAGTCAATTGTGATCTTATGATGTTTCGCTTTGGATTGTATGGTTAATGTGTATTTGATTTTGTCTAGCGTATGTTGGGCTCTCGTGGCACATGATGTGCATGAGACTATCTTGTATTTTTTTTGGTGTTTAATTCAACTTCAACTCATCTATTGGTGAGTACTGCTAAAAAAATAATTATTCCGCTAATATTAGGAAGGTCTTTGCTCATTATTGGTTGCGTAAGGCATGTCATTTTTTCCTTTTTTTAAAAAGTGAGCTTGAATTGCATTAAGCACAAAAGATTTTTAAGCTTGAATTGCATTTTTTTACTATCTTGTACACAGGGATCTCCATTAAAAAATACAGCAAAGGGGATGCACCTACATGACTACTCTTTCTTATGAAACTTACAATTCTTATTCTTCTACAAAGGAGTCTCCACCATCATGTTTCCAGAACAAAATTTGTGTCCAAAGGCTCGCACTTCTCTTGAAAGAGTAACGCATTTCTAGGCTGCCAAAGTTCTCTCAATACTAAAGCTATTACTATGTAAATGTCATGTAGAAGATCCTCATTGTCTGCATCTAGAGCCCATAGCAGTGTTGCATCTAAAGAAGGGAGTTTCCAGATGTGTGTACACCCACCTACAGACTATGCTTGTAAAGACTCTTATTTCAGGACATCCCCATAACAGGTGCGGGAGGGTTTTGTTTGGGTGCTTGCATGCATCTGACCTAGGTACCTTAGGCTAGGCCTCTTGATTTTGCCTTATCACTGTTTGGCATGAATCCAAGAAGAACTTTCCAAAGGAAATTTGTCTCTCTCTCTTTGCACTTCGCCTTCTAGATGTTTCCAACTACTTGAATCCATTTGCTTGCAACTCACTTTTTGGACCAAATTCTATTGAGGTGTTCAATCCAGACCTCTGTAGAGCAAAGCTTTTCATAAATTGTTTTAGTCTTGGGTGAGCAAAATAATCTTTCTCTAGGCCACTTCCAAGATTTCGAATTAATCAGTGTAGATCAAGGAGGAAGGGTTAGGTTTGAGAAATTTTCAAGTAATCTTTCGATGAGGATCTCCTCGTGGCTCCAAGGTTTGCCAATTCCCTTTTTGATAAATCTCAAAAAGAATCCAAGGTGTTAAATCCCTTGTTGTTAAGATTCTTGGTTATTTAAATCCAATGGTTATTAAGGGTCACTTGCCTTCCACTATGGACTAGTGTCTAGCCGTACCCTTCCAGTACCTGGTCTCTTCCTTCGACATGGAGCACATCTACGGATTTACAAAAATTTTCAATAAATTTCCTAGTAAATCCACCTAAGTTAGCCCTTACATCGATGGGGGGGCGGGTGTCTGTTTTGTATTCTTTGAGGTTGGACCTTGAGCTACCTTTAGACCTCATGTGGGCTTCCATTACCATTTCCCTTTCCACACAAGCATAGCTCTCTTCTGAAATGGCAAGGGTGCAAAAAAATTTAGCACATAAAGTTAGATCATGAGTGACAGGGTCAAGGATGCCTACTCCACCTTCAGCTTTTGGTTTAGCAATAGCCACCCATTTACCCCATTGCCATGGTCTACGTGCAATCAATTTATTTCTCCACAAAAACTCTTTGATTGGCTTCAAGAAGGAATTCTATTTTTTTTTGGGATAGTTGTAGGAATGGTGATGTGGAGGTTATATACAGGATGAAGAAGATATTAATTATCATAGCTAGCTTTGTAGTGGAAAGGAGCTATGATGAACTCCCAACGCTTCATTTTCTTTTAATTCTTTCTTGAACCTAATCAAAGGCTGTCTTATGAGTAGTTCCTTCTCCAACGGCAACCCCTAAGTGTTTAAGTATGTTACCTCTCTAAACAACCTCTCGAGTCCAACCTGAAGGATCAAAATTATCTTCTTCCGACAAAGAGATAAGTCTTGATTTTTTTATGGTACATTGAGACCTTGATGTTGTGGAAAACACCTAAACAATCTTCAAGGCTTTTCTAACATTATTCCCTTATGCTTGGAGGAAGAAGAATGAGTTATCAGTGAACATCTTCTTAATCAATTGTTTACCATTTTGGATTTGAATCCCTTTAGTCTCTCCTCTTGATGCAGCTTATCCAACATAGCAATTAGAGGGTGGGTGCATGTGGAAAACCAAAGTGGCGCTAAGGGACACCCTTGGAAAATGGATATCTTGACATCAAAGCATCCAAATACTCTTGAATTGAAGAGCCATTCTAAGGAGCTCCCTTCCCCAAGAGTACTTATAATTTGACAAATTCGTGGACCGAACCCCAAAGTCTGCGATGTTTCTTGTAAGAATGATGAGGTTATCCTATCATACTCCTTATCTAGGTCCAATTATAGTAAGATACATTCCTATTTCTTGAAGTTGGCATATTTCATACCTATCATGACCGGCAAGATGTTATGATGTACTGATATACCTTTATTAAGTCCATGTTGGTGGAGAGAGATAACATTAGCTACCACATGGGTCATTCTTTCAACAATGAGTCTAGCTAACACCTTGTACACCATATTCATCATTGTGATTGGTCTCCGGTACTTGAGTCGAGAGCATGATAATTGCTTAGGGATGAGCTTAATTATTCCTTTCTTCACACCTGATTCAAGCGCACCTTTAGTAAAGAATCTGTTGACCATAGCACAAGAAACGGGCCTAGAACTCTTGACAAAACTTGGTCGTGATCCCATACCATCCTTGAAATTTTTCTTTGCCTAGATTTTGAGTGTCATCCAACACTCATCCAAGGTAAAGGGCCTTTCCAAGTAGTTTTCTAGGTCTAAGTCCACTATTTTTGGGGTGGCTATAAAAATCTTAGCCCTAGCTTCTCTGATTATGAGAGAGGGAGATTCTTCCTTTCCAATGATTTGGCCGAGATGATCTAACATCACGTTGCTTATCTGATCAGGGTTGTTGATCTAACCTCCTTGGTTGTTGATCAAGGAGATGATCTAACATCACGTTGCTTATCTGATCAGGGTTGTTGATCTAACCTCCTTGGTTGTTGATCTAACCTCCTTGGTTGTTGATCAAGGAGATGATCTAACATCACGTTGCTTATCTGATCAGGGTTGTTGATCTAACCTCCTTGGTTGTTGATCAAGGAAGAGATAGCAACCTATCCTTTTCTTAACTTGATCATTATGAGTAGTGTGTTTTTGTTGGCCTCCGTCGCATTAATGCTTCTCTCTTGGCCTGATGCCTAAGGAGATTAGCCTCCTCCAATTCCCTTTCATGCAAGGTCTTCTTGATATTGAACCATTCATGTGATCTTGGTCAGAGGCCCTGCCTTGCATTCTCTTTTGGCCTAGTTCCTCAAATCTATATTTGAAGATTGAAATTACATGGTTGTTAGCCTTTCTGTGCATTGGTCCAACTCTCTTGATTGGATCTTGGATTTTCTAACTAAATCTTTTCCATGAGTTTTTCCTTTCCTTGTTGATGTCTTGGCTCAATCCTTCCATAACCCAAGACACCAGATCCTTAAAGTGAGCATTTTTTAATAGATTTAGGTAGGTGACAAGTAATTTATTGGCAGCCTACGAGTGATGTAATTGTTCTAAATAAAATATCAAGGTACAAGGAAGAGGAAAATGATATGAGAGACTTTCATTCAAGAGGACTTGCATAAGCAATGAAGAAGGAACCCAATACCCACTGTGAGAGAAATAAAGCTTGTCTAGTCTGCAGGAAAAAACTGGGAGGATTGGAGACTGTGGTAAGTGAACCTCGCATCATCCTTTTAAGGGCTAGTCTTCTAGGCATCAACCAAAGTCCATTTATCCTCCAAGGAAACCCATTTCTTACGCTCACCCACAATAAGAATTCTTGAAGGGACCTACCTATCTTATCTACAATAGACCTTGTTAAAGTCTCCCATCAAGAAAAAATCCCCATCTATTTGTAATTGTGAGAGGTCATTCCATAACATGATCCTACCTTTGGAATCAATAGGAGCATAAATATTGACAATAGTGAGAAATTTCTTATGTACCTTAAGAGACATGACAAGATCCCTCCCAGTTAGGTGTTGAAAAATAACTTTTGGCTCCAGATCCCTATGAACTCCTATCATCACTCCTACAAAACCATCAAGAGTGGTGTCATAAAAGAACAGCAGTTCACCAAGCATTTGTTTTTTCAAAACGGAGGCATCAAGGTGGTGTTCTTGCAGACATAAACAGTTAATATCTTTTCTCCTCTTTATGAATTTCCAAATCCTTTCTTGCTTCTCTTTCATTCTCATGCCCTTCACATTCCAGGACATCATTTGTAGTGTGGGGTTCATGGGGAGAGAGGGACAAGTTTCTCAACATTCGGATGACTACCCAGTCTCCACATCTATGGTCCTAGGAGAATTTGGAGGCCCTTCAAAGTCAATGAGATTTGTCTTGTAACACTTCAAAGGGATTGTAGAGAGGGATGCCAAAAGTCCCTCCTTTTAGTGGAGTGAGGGGTGGAGAGGTACCTTTCCCTTTCAAGTCACTAGCAGTCTCCATTATCATGGATTCTCTTGATTGCCACTATCTTCACCCTCTTGACCGAATCTTCAACCCTAGGACTTTCACCGCTGGCGTAATTGTTATTGTTAGAAGTTTAGGTAAAGAATAAGGAAAGACAAAAGAATTTTCATTGCTTGGGCATTCAAGGATTTGCGGTGTGACAGTTTGCTTCTCCACAGTCTTCTCTTGAATTTTTGTTTCTTCTTTTGTCGCAAATTGTAGCCTCTTTTTCATCCCCTACTCTTGTTTCTTCATTATTCTTTATCTGTTTCTCACTCTCTTTCATAGCCGCTTCCCTACAAGGACCTGATTATCGTCCCTTACAATGGAATCTTGCACTTTAGGATTGGTACTTATTTTAGCCTTCATGGTACAATCCTTGGAAAAGTGACCGAATTTGTTACACTCGAAGCATGCCCCAAAGTAGGCCCTAAAGTTGAGAGGAATTGTTATGAGCCCAGCTCCAACATTGATCACCATGCTCTTTGGTGGTGGCCTAGAAACATTCCAGACTACACAAACCCGGTTGGAGGTCTTGACTGGACCCCTCTTGTTAGGAACAAAAAAAGGGATTCCCAGTTTACTGGCAAGAATCTTTATGTTATCCTAGAGCCAACCACGCAAGCCCACAAATTCGACCTAGACAGGATGAATCCCTATGGAAAGACTCCACGGAGTCAAATACTCATTCCCATGGTACCCCACAGACAGTTGTCTTGTAAAATGTAAGGGGGCCTTTATCAAGGATCTTTGGGACATTAGAGTCCTCCTTGAATCTAACTAAGCTGAATCCCTTAGAGAGGATAGTAGTATTTTCAATCGCTCTGCCATGCCCAAGAATTTGTGGTCCTTGAATCCAATGAATCTGCTCATATCTATTCAAAACTCTCCTAGTGAAGCCAAACACAAGCGTAAGATTTGCTTGCATGGAAATTTGCTTCTTAGTTAATAAGTGCTAGTGGAATCGCTTTAGTGATAGCCTCTAACCTCCACTTGCTGCAGAAGAGATTTCTTTAGAGCACTATAGGCTCCTTTTTCCATCCTTCTTTGGATATCCCACTTAATTCGGCCTATAACCTAGTTCTTTGGTTACCTTTTGAGCCTATCTCCATCTCCCTGTTAACCTCTTTCAGTGCCTGTTTGAGCCAAACCTTTTCATTCTTCAAATTTTCATGGGTGTTAACCCTCACGGCTCATGAAAACCCTATCACCTACGACAAACGCCGTATTATTTATTTGGTAGAGCCAGGGACCGGGCTTGTAAGTCCAATAGGAAAAGGGTAAGAATGATAGCCGATGAGAGGCGCACTCTAACTGGAATGTTCAATGGTTAGTTGTCTAAGCATGGGTGCCTAAGTGTTGAGGCGGTCCGGGGCGGGCAACAAGAAGAGCAACCTCTAGACACCCTTCAAAGCTCCCGTGTTGCTCAATGGGGCTGGGGCACAACACAACACAAACCAAAACAACAAACCCACAGCCAAATCCCAACTACACAAGGGGCACCACCTAGTTTAAGAGCGAACTAGGACGCAAAAGAGGAGAATCGTTAGAGCAACCCACAAACAAGCAAGGAATTTACACTAACCCTAACACCAATGGAACACTCTCACACACTAAAACACGAGAGAGAGAGAGAGAGAGAGAGAGAGAGAGAGAGAGAGAGAGAGAGAAAGAGAGAGAGAGAGAGAGAGAGAGAGAGAGAGAGAGAGAGAGAGAGAGAGAGAGAGAGAGAGATGGTGTACAACTTAGCTTCAACTTTATATTTTGCACAAAAAGGAACTTAGAGCTTGCGGAATCAAGTGACAAGATTTGGTTATAGCATCACTAGCACATTGTCTTAGGGTTATGGGAGCCCTCTCACCATCCACCCTCTTACAATGGTAGCCAAACAATAGCCAATGAATCACAAGCAACAAAACAACAACCTTCAATGAAACAAGTCACGTTATGAAGCTGAATGAGTATGCCAAGCCAAATTGGAGGAGAACCGTGAGCCTTTGGACATGAATTGCACCCAAAACTACCAATTCATTGATGTTGGGGTAGATACAACAATGGTAGGAAGAATATCTTCTACTCGCACTCACTCAAACTAGCTCAAGCTTTTCTAAGCACCAAGGTGATGGTGTATAGAAAGCTTACTCTCTCTTTACAACCAAGATAGAACTGGCTTGTGGTACGCTCAATCTAGTGTGTAATGGTATAGTGATGTCTTTTACAAGGAGGAATGGGTTCTATTTATAGGTTTTAGAAGCCTTGATTAGGATTAAGCCTAATCAATTTTATTAGGAAAGATCAAGGATTATGAATTTTTATGAATTTCAAATGAGAATGGGGTCTCTCTTTTCTCTTGAGTCACATGGATGTGGGCTCAAGTAAGAGAATTATTGATGTGGTGAAAGGAGAGAAACTTCCATGGGAGTGAGTGAATTTGGTTTACTTGTGCGGTTGCCTACTCCATATGTTGATAGTGTGGGTGCATTTTTACAAGAGAAGTTAGTTGTTAGTGGTAATAATCACTAGAATTGTTAGTGATACATTTACAATGGGTAGGATGAGTTGATTTGATTAAGGAAGAGGGGTGAATTAAAGAGAATCATTGAGATGGTGAAGCTTTGAAGAAGCTTGAAGTCACCCTTGTGTAGATTGTGGAAAAAATGACCGCTGGTCTTCTTCTTCTTCTTCGCTTCTTTACGCCGCCGCCACAGTTGACCACCACGATGAAAAGAGAATTTGTTGATGAAAAATACTCAATTTGCAGAAGTTATCATGGTTAAGATGCTGAATTTTAGATATTTTTAGGAGAGGTAAATGAAATTGTAACATAGAAGCAATAGAGAGAGACATGGAGAGGGTGTATGTATGTAGAGGTTCATAAAAGAACTATAGGGATGAGAGAGAAGGGTAATGGTGAAGAGGGTGGGAGAAGCCATGGAAATTGCATGTTTGAGTGAGGGAAGGAGAGGGAGGGATGTGTAAGAGTGAGTAGGTGTGTGGAAGGGTGAGAGAAGACTAAGGGCTACTTGTGAGAAAAGTGGGCAGACTGGGGTCCACTCAAAAACTCATAGCTCACCGCTGGTAGCTCCAAAAATCATGAAAAAATTTGAGGTGATTATTCAGGGCGTGGGCTACATTTTCTCTTTTGACCATTGCTCCATATTCGGAGTGGAGATAGGCGCTAAAATTCTCACCAAAAAGCCTGTTTTTATTCCTGCAAAAGTCTTTTAGTGGCCCCCTCCTTTGTTGAATTTGTACAATGCATCCAAGAGTGAGCTCCTCCTTTGTCATATTATAATACAAAGCATCCAAGTTGCCCTTGACACATGCATGGAGGAGGATTATTGGTGAATAAAGAAATATATACATGGTGGGACTAGTGTATGGACTATTCATGGACTTTAGCTCAATGAGCACATGGTGTTAGAATAATGAGTAAAAATAATAATAAAAATATGGAGGAGTTATGGATATGGAAAGATATTGGAATCATATGATATGGTCCCTCCTTGAATTATTTTGGGTGAAAGAGGAAAAGGTATGCAAGTAAATAATATAATAAACGTAACCAATGAGTAGAAATCAATTTTTTGTTTTCACGAGGGTGAGGGTGAAAATGTGGGAGTGATTTGTATAAAGGAAAAATATGAGGTTAGAGTATGTACGTATTGGCAAAAAATATAATTATGGTGTAAGAGGATGAAAGAAGGTGTACATAGGTTTAATAAAACACACACTTAAGTAGAAATATTTAAATAAAATACCAAAATAATTATAAAAAATTCCTATATTTAGGCTATATATACAATGAAATATTTACACACAAAGAGGCCATAATATACTTTTATTTTTTTATTTTTTTTATTTTTTTGGCTCAACTAGCCCAGTGACTAGCTAATTGAGGATTTTAAGAAGATATGGGAAAAGCCCCCTAACTCACACACGCCTATGTACAGTGAAATGGTAGGGATAGCCATAGTTTTTGGGTGAATTTGGTAGGGTGGAGTAACTTACTATGGCAATTACGGAGAGCCGAAAAACGGCTATCATTAGCCCCCCCTTAGATAATGGTACATTCATGTACCATTTATCCGATCATACAACATGTAGATTGTGTAACGTCTGTTTTTGTTTGCTCTCATCTTTGAAGAACCTTTGTTGTATGATTAAAAGACCTTGTGTGATATGAAAAGTTCTCAGAGCCAATAGAAGGATGTAATGAAGTGACTGAGTAAACCTCCTCCATTGAGAAAGTTTCCATAAGCACCCCCCAGGATGATGGTATATTCATGTACCATCATAGAGCATCTTTTCCAAAGAGAGTGCTTCAGAGTCCTTGACGAGATTTTCATTGTTTGGCCCCTCAGAATTTTGGCTGGAGTTACACTCATGCTTCATGTAACAATACTTACATGAGATAGTTGCCTTTTGCTCTGGTAGATCCTTTGGTAGAAGGCAACTCAAGTAAGGCTTCAAGCGATAGCCGTTTACCTTCCTGGAGTGCTCTTTCCCATTCAAGTCCATAAGTTGATAGTAACTTTAATTGAAAGCCTTCTTGACTATGTATGGCCCCTGCCATCTTGTTTCAAATTTGGCATCAAAACGATTATCGAGTCGATTGTCATACCTTAGCACAAGATCTCCTTCATTGATGCCTTTGTCCTTCAGTTTCTTGTCAAGCTTCTCCTTTGTCTGTGTGGCTTTCCTCTTATAGCACTCGTATGCTGCTTCTCTTTTCCACTCAAGCTCAGCTAAGGTAAGAAGTCGATCCATCCATGCTTCTTGATCATCTTGTGCTGATTTGCCATGAAGTCGCATTGTTGGAATGTTTAGTTCAATTGGCTGTAAAGCCTCTTGACCATAGACCAAGTGAAATGGTGTGAACTCCGTGGCTTCCCTATATGTGGTTCGATATGCCCACAAGGCACCATCCAAGAAGTCATCCCATAATTTTTTCTTGTTTTGCACCATCTTTCTAATGATTCCTGCAATGACACCATTAGCCTTCTGCACCAAACCATTTGACTATGGGTAGTATGGTGTGCTATGACGATGTAGAATGCGAAGCTCTTCACAAACTTCTGTGAGCAAGCCTTTCCTAAACCCTGGACCATTATCAAAAACAATCTCCAAAGGTGTGCCAAATCTGCAACAAATGTGATTGTACACAAACTTGCTAACTGTCCTCTCATTCACTCTTGCCACACTTTGAGCTTCCACCCACCTAGTCATATAGTCTACAGCCATTAGAATGTAGATTTTACCATTTTTTGTCCTAGGCAGAGGACCCATAGCATCAATGCCCCACTTTTCAAAGGGTCCATTTGCAAGAACTATTTGCCTCGGGCCATGCACCAACCTTCTATTTCCATTTATCTGACAATTGTGACAGCTTTTACACCAATGTTGAACATCCACATGCAAGCTTGGCCAAACATACCCCGCAAGCAAAATCTTCTTCATAGTTGATTCTTGGGCAAAATGACCACCACATGCCTCTTCATGCAAACCTTTTAGAATGGTTGGAATTTCCTCGATAGTTGGTACTCTTCTGCACACTTGATCCTTCCCTTTTTGATAGAGGGAGCCTTCTATTAAGAGATAGAAACTTGACTTCTTCATGAGTCTCCTCTTCTGAGCCTTCGTGAAGTCTTGTGGAAACTCACCCTCCAAAATGTAGCCAATGATGGGAGCCAATGACTCCAATCCCTGGTATCTCGGTTGCTTGACAGCTGCTGCCACCATGATGACCTGCACTTCTCTCTCAACACATGTAACTGCTTGTTGTGCAAGTAAATCGGCATCTTCATTTTGTTTCCTCGGAATATGATATAGTTGCACTTCTTCAAACTGATTAAACCTCCTACGAATGACATCAACTTTTGTCCTTAAGCTTTCATTCTTGCATGCCCAAATCCCTAAAATCTGTTTAACAATGAGAAGTGCATCTCCCTTTACCATGAGACGTTTTATCCCTTGGCCAATGCACATCTTCAAACCATGAAGTAGAGTGTCGTATTCTGCTTCATTGTTGCTAGTTGAACCTGGTAGATCGACCTTCTCTTTCATGACCACCTCTCCACTTGGGTTGAGCAATACTAGCCCTCCCCCTGCTTTCCCTGTGGCTCGACGAAAAGCTCCATCAAAGAACAAGGTAAAAGCATTAGGAATACTTTTTGGTGGTGGCAATGGTAGGGTCTTTACTTCAGGCACCTTAATCTCCTTTTCATACACCCTATAAGTGAGAATCCCTGCCAATTGTGCACGCACACTATCTTCTACCTTGAAAGAGTATTGGAACTCTTGCAACTCCATAATCCACTTTGAGATCCTAGTACTAAGATTCATCTGAGATGACACCCAAGGGAACAAATTTTCTGCAGTGAGAATTACAAAAGGTTTTGGTAGCAGGTAGGATCTAAACTTTCTCACCGCAAACATGAGAGAAAGCATCATGAGTTCTGCTTCTGTGTAGTCTCTCTCCAAAGCATTCATGACCCTACTATCAAAGTAGATGGGTCGCATCCTTGTACTGTGGGGATCTTGTTGTAGCAACACAACACCAATTGTTTCTTTCCCAGCACTAGAGCTAACAAAGAATGTGTACTCCCAACAAGGAGGCATGAGTGTTGGTAGCTCTGACAAAATGGCTTTAATGTTACAAAAGTACTCTTCAAGCTCATCAGACCATGCAAATTCTACTTGTTGTGTCAACTTTTGCAAAGGGTGAAGTAACTCCGAGGCTAAGTGAATGAAGCGTGACATATACTTCACCTTTTGAATGAATGAGATGACCTCCTTAAGACTCTTGGGTGATGGTAGCTCAATAAGAGCCTTTGCCTTTGAAGGATCCACTTAAATGCCTTTGTAAGAAACTTTATGACCAAGCAAGATTACTTCATCCTCACCTATATGGCACTTGTCGGGGTTGAGTTGACCTCCCATGTCGTAGAGCTTCTTTAAACCTTCTTCTACCCTTTGTAGATGCAATGATTTTGAGCTATAAATACAGAAATCATCAATGAACACCCTAATTGACTTTCCAAAGAATGTTTGAAACACCATATTCATGAAACGTTGGAATGTTGCAGGAGCATTTGTCAGACCAAATGGCATGACTCTAAAAGCATAACAACCCCAAGGAGTGATAAAGGTTGTTTTCAATTGATCCTCCAATTCAATCCCTATTTGAAAGTAACCTGAGTAACCATCGCACACAGTGTACTTCTCATGACCAGCTACCTCATTTAGTATGTCATCCTGGAATGGGAGGGGAAAGTGATCTCTTTTTGTTGCCTCATTGAGGGGACGGTAATCCACACACACCCTCTACTTGCCATTTTTCTTAGGAGTGACAACAACAGGAGAGACCCACTCTGAATTCTCCACTCGATAAATGAAACCTGCTGCTAGAAGCTTTCTTACCTCCTTGAGTAGAGCCTGTTCCTTTATAACTCCTAGCCTTCGTAGCTTCTGAGCTTTAGGTGTGGCCTCAGGCTTTAACTCAATCTTGTGTTGAACAACATCTACCCCACGCACGTCGGTGTAGTCTTTAGCAAAAAGCCTAGGAAACTTCCTTAGCACACATTTGAACTCCTCTCTTTCATCCTTTGTAAGTGTTGTTGATAGCATACCTTCCAGCATCCCTTCATCTTGAACACCTTTGTTCTCTTGAGGACCTACCTCCTCCAAGCCTTGACAAGAGGTCTCTTGGTTGCTTGGCTTAAACCTTACCCCCATGACTTTGATGGAAGACTCCTCTTCAGTAATGCTGCCGCTACTTTCTTCTTTTGAAGTGCTATCGGTCCAACCTTCTTCCGTCTCACTTTGAGATGATTCTTCATGGAGCTCCTCTTGGCGTTGCTCCTTCATGTCAAAGACAACCTTCTTATGATTGTCATTCCTGCAAATTAATTTCCCACTCTCCCAATCCTGCAAAGCTCGCATTTTCATTAGCCATGGTCTTCCTAGGATAAATGGATAACCACTTCCCTTGGTCGACATAACATAAAAATCCACCACTTTCTTAATGCCAAAGGCCTCTACAAAGACATTTTTACAAATGCCTACACACTTAGCCTTGCTATTGTTTGCCATCTTGACTTTGATTTCAGGTGTCTCATGGATGTGCATGCCTAGTCTTTGCATGAGTCCCTCTGTCATGATGCAAATTTGTGCACCCCCATCCACTAGACCTTTCCTAACCAATATTCCTTTGATGTAACAGTCTAGCACCGGTGTAATGTCCTCATTCATTTCAGCTTGTGCAATTTTTACAACAGGCACACTCTCTTTTACCTTTCTCCTAGTGCTAACTGCCCTTGTTAAATCCCTCCTTACTTGTGGACATAATGCAAGAAATTGAGGCCATGAAATATCAGGACCCTTACCTCTCATGTCTTCCAACAAGTTGTACGGAGCCATACCATGTCCAAGAGGGAAGTCCTGGAGGTTGATACGACGTCGAGTCCTCTTGGTTTCCTTGGTCTCCTTTGCCTTTTTGCCTTGTCCATGGTCACTCTGTGATGTGACTCCTTCTTTCTCTTTACCTTTCCCTCGGCCACGCTTAATGCCATTGGCTTCCATGTCAACCTCATTTGAATTTGTCACCTCTACCACATGCACATTTGGATCTGGAAAAGGTGGAACTCCTTCTACCCCTTGTGGAGGTGGTCTTGGTCCATTTGGCCTTTGTAGAAGCCTTGGTTGTTGACCAGCTCCTTCTCCTGCATTCATCACTGGGTAATTCAAGTTAGGTCTCCCTGGCTCTCCACGGGGCCAAGGACAATTATACATCCCATGTCCAGACTCTCCACAATTCCAACATTGCAAGACTCTCCTAGTTCGTGGCTCTCTCTCTTCTGACTTCTTTGCTTGTCCCTTTGGACCTACAGCTTGTGCAAGGTGAATTGACAGGCTGCTTAAAGATTCATTTAACTTCTCAATCACTTCAGCCGTTACCTGCCCCAGCTCCCTAGATGTTGATGCTTGTGACTTACCTTTGGGTCTAAGACCTTCTATTGGAACCTCTCCCCTTAAGCACTTGAGTTTCCTATACTTCTCAGCACCCCTAGTTTCCGTTGCATCAAAAGTAGCAGGTGCACCCGCCTCAACTTTTACCTTAAGGTCAGGAAAGAGTCCGGCTATGAACCTCTCCTTCTTTAAAAATTCTTCACCATCACCAGAGTTAGCAACATTTCGTATCCATAGAGCCCAAAGACGTAGAAACTCGTGCTTGTACAAGTAGTAGTCATCTAAGTCTTTTTGCTTATGAGAAACAATGTCTTGCCATAGTTTTTGAGTGTTTTGGGGATCAAAGAAGTATCTCTTAAAACGATTCAAAACTTTTGTGTAATTCCCCTTAACTTCCTCAGGCAAAGAGTCAAACCAAGTACTAGCATCTTTCCTAAGGACCACCTCAAACATTTCTACACGTTCTTGATCGGTTACTATCCTCTTGATACGGCAAGACATCTTGAAATTTGCTAAAAATAATTATGCATCCTCTCCAGGCTCTCCAAAGAAAAGAGGATATCCAAACATTTGGCGTTGGCTCTCCATTATTATGAAAGATTACAACACGAGTTACAATAAGGGATACAATAGAGATTTAGAACCACTCGCCTGCAAATGAAGAAGTAAGAAAATACCACTCTAGGTTTTCTTCTTCAGCTATCCAAGCTTCAATAAGGTCTCGATTTGTTTGACCAAAACAAAAAGATAGACTATTGATGAGCTCTAAGAAGGGTTGAAATTCTTCAAAGCTAAGGCGATAAACAGAAATCTCTAGAACTTCATTTTCTGGATCCAAAAGAGCAACCACGTCCCAAGTGATAAATTGCACTTGCTCTACAATTCCCAACGCACAAGCGGTTTGTATAAAAACTAGATCTTCATGCTCGTCGAAGGCCGTGAGAAAGTAGCAATTGACTAGGAGCTCCTTTCCTTCGAGTTCCACACAGTCGGAGTGAGGCAACCTTCTCACAATTTCATAAAGAACATCCTCATCAAGTCCAATCAAGTTTGCAAGATTTAAAGACTCCACTTGTGCTACAAAATCCCTGGACAAAAACTCCTTAGGATTATGGTTAAATCATTCAAAAGCATAAAGAGATTTACAATGTCTCTATGAACAAAGTGTCATAGAAAGTAGAGAAGGATGAGAATTTATAGCAATTTGCAATCTTCTCTATGCTCTCTTTATTAAGATAAGCTCTGAATAGCTCCCTATCTCCTTTGTTGAAAGCGAAAGGAAGACTATTAATAAGACGCAAATGAGGGAAAAATTCTCCAAATGTGAGTCTATGAAGCATGAACTCTGGCCGCAAGTTTCCTGAAGAGTCTTCCTCAATGGTGAAATGCACTCGCCAAACGCCAAATTTCACTCTATTTACCAATCTTAGGGCACACACTAGTTGGATGAATGCGCGGTCTTCCTTAGTGCCCAACAACAAGAGGAAAATGGAATCCACGCGTAGGACCTTCCGTCTTAACTTCACCACCCTCTTGTTATGAGGGAGACGCCTTACTACTTGCTCCTGCAACTCAATTGGTAATAGAGCTAGATCTCTAAGGATTGAACTTTCACTGCACACACATTCCCAGTTAGAACAAATGATCGTTTTTTTGTTTCTTGTAACAACTTGGACAAAGAAAAAACAAACATACACACTATTTTGCCGGGCTGCACTTCATTTTAAAATAAAATGAACACATGTACATCAAAAGAAGTGTGGTAGTTGATGAGAGGTAGAATGACAGGGTTTGGTGATGCAAGAATTTCTCTTACTCTTTGGGCACCAAACATGAACACCATTCGTTGTTGAAAATGGATCTTTCTACTAATTGCAATGTTTATTCTAATGTGTGGAGTAAAATGAAAGGGAAAAACCTCTATTCCTGGGCCATTATCCATGGCCTATGCATGTCCTAATGCTTAAAATAACACAAAAATATAGACGTCCAAGCTAATATCGTACCTAATGAGAGGCAAAATAAAAGGATTTACCGAAGTGTTTATCTCGGCTAACCTAAGAGGACCTAAAATTCTACGAATTACTCGCTGAAATTGCAACTTAGTACTAACAATTATGTGTACCTTTTGCCTTGCAATGGGAATGAAGGGATCATACAAATTCTCGTGATTCATGCAAGCTACTTGATTATGCTAAAGGTTGAGCCTTCACAAAACATACACAAGCCTGTCCTCAGTGGGGGCACCAAAATTGAGGCGGTCCGGGGTGGGCAACAAGAAGAGCAACCTCTAGACACCCTTCAAGGCTCCCGTGATGCTCAATGGGGCTGGGGCACAACACAACACAAACCAAAACAACAAACCCACAGCCAAATCCCAACTACACAAGATTTTAATCCCTTTAGTCTCTCCTCTTGATGCAGCTTATCCAACATAGCAATTAGAGGGTGGGTGCATGTGGAAAACCAAAGTGGCGCTAAGGGACACCCTTGGAAAATGGATATCTTGACATCAAAGCATCCAAATACTCTTGAATTGAAGAGCCATTCTAAGGAGCTCCCTTCCCCAAGAGTACTTATAATTTGATAAATTCGTGGACCGAACCCCAAAGTCTGCGATGTTTCTTGTAAGAATGATGAGGTTATCCTATCATACTCCTTATCTAGGTCCAATTATAGTAAGATACATTCCCATTTCTTGAAGTTGGCATATTTCATACCTATCATGACCGGCAAGATGTTATGATGTACTGATATACCTTTATTAAGTCCATGTTGGTGGAGAGAGATAACATTAGCTAACACGTGGGTCATTCTTTCAACAATGAGTCTAGCTAACACCTTGTACACCATATTCATCATTGTGATTGGTCTCCGGTACTTGAGTCGAGAGCATGATAATTGCTTAGGGATGAGCTTAATTATTCGTTTCTTCAAACCTGATTCAAGCGCACCTTTAGTAAAGAATCTGTTGACCATAGCACAAGAAACGGGCCTAGAACTCTTGACAAAACTTGGTCGTGATCCCATACCATCCTTGAAATTTTTCTTTGCCTAGATTTTGAGTGTCATCCAACACTCATCCAAGGTAAAGGGCCTTTCCAAGTAGTTTTCTAGGTCTAAGTCCACTATTTTTGGGGTGGCTATAAAAATCTTAGCCCTAGCTTCTCTGATTATGAGAGAGGGAGATTCTTCCTTTCCAATGATTTGGCCGAGATGATCTAACATCACGTTGCTTATCTGATCAGGGTTGTTGATCTAACCTCCTTGGTTGTTGATCAAGGAGATGATCTAACATCACGTTGCTTATCTGATCAGGGTTGTTGATCTAACCTCCTTGGTTGTTGATCTAACCTCCTTGGTTGTTGATCAAGGAGATGATCTAACATCACGTTGCTTATCTGATCAGGGTTGTTGATCTAACCTCCTTGGTTTTTGATCAAGGAAGAGATAGCAACCTATCCTTTTCTTAACTTGATCGTTATGAGTAGTGTGTTTTTGTTGGTCTCCGTCGCATTAATCCTTCTCTCTTGGCCTAATGCCTAAGGGGATTAGCCTCCTCCAATTCCCTTTCATGCAAGGTCTTCTTGATATTCAACCATTCATGTGATCTTGGTCAGAGGCCTTGCCTTGCATTTTCTTTTGGCCTAGTTCCTCAAATCTATATTTGAAGATTGAAATTACATGGTTGTTAGCCTTTCTGAGCATTGGTCCAACTCTCTTGATTGGATCTTGGATTTTCTAACTAAATCTTTTCCATGAGTTTTTCCTTTCCTTACTGATGTCTTGGCTCAATCCTTCCATAACCCAAGACACCAGATCCTTAAAGTGAGCATTTTTTAATAGATTTAGGTAGGTGACAAGTAATTTATTGGCAGCCTACGAGTGATGTAATTGTTCTAAATAAAATATCAAGGTACCAAGAAGAGGAAAATGATATGAGAGACTTTCATTCAAGAGGACTTGCATAAGCAATGAAGAAGGAACCCAATCACCACTGTGAGAGAAATAAAGCTTGTCTAGTCTGTAGGAAAAAACTGGGAGGATTGGAGACTGTGGTAAGTGAACCTCGCATCATCCTTTTAAGGGCTAGTCTTCTAGGCATCAACCAAAGTCCATTTATCCTCCAAGGAAACCCATTTCTTACGCTCACCCACAATAAGAATTCTTGAAGGGACCTACCTATCTTATCTACAATAGACCTTGTTAAAGTCTCCCATCAAGAAAAAATCCCCATCTATTTGTAATTGTGAGAGGTCATTCCATAACATGATCCTACCTTTGGAATCAATAGGAGCATAAATATTGACAATAGTGAGCAATTTCTTATGTACCTTAAGAGACATGACAAGATCCCTCCCAGTTAGGTGTTGAAAAATAACTTTTGGCTCCAGATCCCTATGAACTCCTATCATCACTCCTACAAAACCATTAAGAGTGGTGTCATAAAAGAACAACAGTTCACCAAGCATTTGTTTTTTCAAAACGGAGGCATCAAGGTGGTGTTCTTGCAGACATAAACAGTTAATATCTTTTCTCCTCTTTATGAATTTCCAAATCCTTTCTTGCTTCTCTTTCATTCTCATACCCTTCACATTCCAGGACATCATTTGTAGTGTGGGGTTCATGGGGAGAGAGGGACAAGTTTCTCAACATTCGGATGACTACCCAGTCTCCACATCTATGGTCCCAGGAGAATTTGGAGGCCCTTCAAAGTCAATGAGATTTGTCTTGTAACACTTCAAAGGGATTGTGGAGAGGGATGCCAAAAGTCCCTCCTTTTAGTGGAGTGAGGAGTGGAGAGGTGCCTTTCCCTTTCAAGTCACTAGCAGTCTCCATTGTCATGGATTCTCTTGATTGCCACTATCTTCACCCTCTTGACCAAATCTTCAACCCTAGGACTTTCACCGCTGACGTAATTGTTATTGTTAGAAGTTTAGGTAAAGAATAAGGAAAGACAAAAGAATTTTCATTGCTTGGGCATTCAAGGATTTGCGGTGTGACAGTTTGCTTCTCCACAGTCTTCTCTTGAATTTTTGTTTCTTCTTTTGTCGCAAATTGTAGCCTCTTTTTCATCCCCTACTCTTGTTTCTTCATTATTCTTTATCTGTTTCTCACTCTCTTTCATAGCCGCTTCCCTACAAGGACCTGATTATCGTCCCTTACAATGGAATCTTGCACTTTAGGATTGGTACTTATTTTAGCCTTCATGGTACAATCCTTGGAAAAGTGACCGAATTTGTTACACTCGAAGCATGCCCCAAAGTAGGCACTAAAGTTGAGAGGAATTGTTATGAGCCCAGCTCCAACATTGATCACCATGCTCTTTGGTGGTGGCCTAGAAACATTCCAAACTACACAAACCCGGTTGGAGGTCTTGACTGGACCCCTCTTGTTAGGAACAAAAAAAGGGATTCCCAGTTTACTGGCAAGAATCTTTATGTTATCCTAGAGCCAACAAGGCAAGCCCAAAAATTCGACCTAGACAGGATGAATCCCTATGGAAAGACTCCACGGAGTCAAATACTCATTCCCATGGTACCGCACAGACAGTTGTCCTGTAAAATGTAAGGGGGCCTTTATCAAGGATCTTTGGGACATTAGAGTCCTCTTTGAATATAACTAAGCAGAATCCCTTAGAGAGGATAGTAGTATTTTCAATCGCTCAGCCATGCCCAGGAATTTGTGGTCCTTGAATCCAATGAATCTGCTCATATCTATTCAAAACTCTCCTAGTGAAGCCAAACACAAGCGTAAGATTTGCTTGCATGGAAATTTGCTTCTTAGTTAATAAGTGCTAGTGGAATCGCTTTAGTGATAGCCTCTAACCTCCACTTGCTGTAGAAGAGATTTCTTTAGAGCCCTATAGGCTCCTTTTTCCATCCTTCTTTGGATATCCCACTTAATTCGGCCTATGAACTAGTTCTTTTGTTACCTTTTGAGCCTATCTCCATCTCCCTGTTAACCTCTTTCAGTGCCTGTTTGAGCCAAACCTTTTCATTCTTCAAATTTTCATGGGTGTTAACCCTCACGGCTCATGAAAACCCTATCACCTACGACAAACGCCGTATTATTTATTTGGTAGAGCCAGGGACCGGGCTTGTAAGTCCAATAGGAAAAGGGTAAGAATGATAGCCGATGAGAGGCGCACTCTAACTGGAATATTCAATGGTTAGTTGTCTAAGCATGGGTGCCTAAGTGTTGAGGCGGTCCGGGGCGGGCAACAAGAAGAGCAACCTCTAGACACCCTTCAAGGCTCCCGTGTTGCTCAATGGGGCTGGGGCACAACACAACACAAACCAAAACAACAAACCCACAGCCAAATCCCAACTACACAAGGGGCACCACCTAGTTTAAGAGCGAACTAGGACGCAAAAGAGGAGAATCGTTAGAGCAACCCACAAACAAGCAAGGAATTTACACTAACCCTAACACCAATGGAACACTCTCACACACTAAAACACGAGAGAGAGAGAGAGAGAGAGAGAGAGAGAGAGAGAGAGAGAGAGAGAGAGAGAGAGAGAGAGAGAGAGAGAGAGAGAGAGATGATGTACAACTTAGCTTCAACTTTATATTTTGCACAAAAAGGAACTTAGAGCTTGCGGAATCAAGTGACAAGATTTGGTTATAGCATCACTAGTACATTGTCTTAGGGTTATGGGAGCCCTCTCACCATCCACCCTCTTAAAATGGTAGCCAAACAATAGCCAATGAATCACAAGCAACAAAACAACAACCTTCAATGAAACAAGTCACCTTATAAATCTGAATGAGTTTACCAAGCCAAATTGGAGGAGAAGCGTGAGCCTTTGGACACGAATTGCACCCAAAACTACCAATCCATTGATGTTGGGGTAGATACAACAATGGTAGGAAGAATATCTTCTACTCGCACTCACTCAAACTAGCTCAAGCTTTTCTATGCACCAAGGTGATGGTGTATAGAAAGCTTACTCTCTCTTTACAACCAAGATAGAACTGGCGTGTGGTACGCTCAATCTAGTGTGCAATGTTATAGTGATGTCTTTTACAAAGACGAATGGGTTCTATTTATAGGTTTTAGAAGCCTTGATTAGGATTAAGCCTAATCAATTTTATTAGGAAAGATCAAGGATTATGAATTTTTATGAATTTCAAATAAGAATGGGGTCTCTCTTTTCTCTTGAGTCACATGGATGTGGGCTCAAGTAAGAGAATTATTGATGTGGTGAAAGGAGAGAAACTTCCATGGGAGTGAGTGAATTTGGTTTACTTGTGTGGTTGCCTACTCCATATGTTGATAGTGTGGGTGCATTTTTACAAGAGAAGTTAGTTGTTAGTGGTAATAATCACTAGAATTGTTAGTGATACATTTACAATGGGTAGGATGAGTTGATTTGATGAAGGAAGAGGGGTGAATTAAAGAGAATCATTGAGATAGTGAAGCTTTGAAGAAGCTTGAAGTCACCCTTGTGTAGATTGTGGAAAAAATGACCACTGGTCTTCTTCTTCTTCTTCGCTTCTTTACGCCGCCGCCACGGTTGACCACCACGATGAAAAGAGAATTTGTTGATGAAAAATACTCAATTTGCAGAAGTTATCATGGTTAAGATTCTGAATTTTAGATATTTTTAGGAGAGGTAAATGAAATTGTAACATAGAAGCAATAGAGAGAGACATGGAGAGGGTGTATGTATGTAGAGGTTCATAAAAGAACTATAGGGATGAGAGAGAAGGGTAATGGTGAAGAGGGTGGGAGAAGCCATGGAAATTGCAGGTTTGAGTGAGGGAAGGAGAGGGAGGGATGTGTAAGAGTGAGTAGGTGTGTGGAAGGGTGAGAGAAGACTAAGGGCTACTTGTGAGAAAAGTAGGCAGACTGGGGTCCACTCAAAAACTCATAGCTCACCGCTGGTAGCTCCAAAAATCATGAAAAACTTTGAGGTGATTATTGAGAGTGTGGGCTACATTTTCTCTTTTGACCATTGCTCCAATTTCGGAGTGGAGATAGGTGCCAAAATTCTCACCAAAAAGCCTGTTTTTATGCCTGCAAAAGTCTTTTAGTGGCCCCCTCTTTTGTTGAATTTGTACAATGCATCCAAGAGTGAGCCCCTCCTTTGTCATATTATAATACAAAGCATCCAAGTTGCCTTTGACCCATGCATGGAGGAGGATTATTGGTGAATAAAGAAATATATACATGGTGGGACTAGTGTATGGACTATTCATGGACTTTAGCTCAATGAGCACATGGTGTTAGAATAATGAGTAAAAATAATAATAAAAATATGGAGGAGTTATGGATATGGAAAGATATTGGAATCATATGATATGGTCCCTCCTTGAATTATTTTGGGTGAAAGAGGAAAAGGTATGCAAGTAAATAATATAATAAACGTAACCAATGAGTAGAAATCAATTTTTTGTTTTCACGAGAGTAAGGGTGAAAATGTGGGAGTGATTTGTATAAAGGAAAAATATGAGGTTAGAGTATGTACATATTGGCAAAAAATATAATTATGGTGTAAGAGGATGAAAGAAGGTGTACATAGGTTTAATAAAACACACACCTAAGTAGAAATATTTAAATAAAATACCAAAATAATTATAAAAAATCCCTATATTTAGGCCATATATACAATGAAATATTTACACACAAAGAGGCCATAATATACTTTTATTTTTTTATTTTTTTTATTTTTTTGGCTCAACTAGCCCAGTGACTAGCTAGCTGAGGATTTTAAGAAGATATGGGAAAAGCCCCCTAACTCACACACGCCTATGTACAGTGAAATGGTAGGGATAGCCATAGCGTTTGGGTGAATTTGGTAGGGTGGAGTAACTTACTATGGCAATTACAGAGAGCCGAAAAACGGCTATCAGTGTGAATGGGGCGAGCTCATATAAAAGTCACCTAAACCTAAAAATCATTCATTCTTTCATTTGTGCAATTGAAGAGTGCTCTTGCTCCATCTCCATCTTCTTCTTCTTCATCTCCTTATGTGTGTTTGTATGCGAGAGAGAGAGAGAGAGAGAGAGAGAGAGAGAGAGAGAGAGAGAGAGAGAGAGAGAGAGAGAGAGATTGAGTGAGATCGAGCATTGCGACGATGGCATGACGACGGTGAAATGGTTGAGCGTGGCGCAACAGCGGCTCCTTCTTTTTCGCAGCGAGGAATTCTCCATGAAGGCGAGCGTAGGGCGGTGAGTGACACACCCTTGCTCTCTTGAGCTTGCTAGACTAGTTTAGTTGTGTGCTTGGAGCCATTTGTGGCTCGTACACAGTGTATGGACAAGTCCCTTGCATTGACACGTGCGAAAGACGTGCACATTTTTGGCTCCATTGCCCGGGAAATGCCATGTACTATGTTGAAGAGGCACTCTGTGCTGCATTGTGGTGCAATTTCAAATGTAGGAAAGGTAGAGAAGGAAGGCGTGTGTGTTAGTGTGTTAGTGTGTAACAGTAGTGTGTTAGTTAATGAGATACTGTAGTAGTGTGTTAGTGTGTAACAGTAGTTGTATTAGTTGTAAATAGGTAGGTTAGGTGTGTGTGTGCTCGCGCTCTCGAGAGATTTGCGGTCTTGCCAGGAAAGCACCGGGCTTTTTGCTGTGAGAGTTTGTGAGAGAACTCTTAAAACTATATGAATGATTTAAACAATAGATGCCATGAAGTTTAGGGTTTGGAAGGAAGTGCAATGAAAGAAGCCCACTCTTTCTCCCTTGCACTCACACACTCAAAGAAAGAACACAGAAGAGAATATCAAAACAACACAAAGATGAAAACATCAAGGCTATGGTCATATCGTATCATGGGTAATATGAAAGTGTTAATAGATGAGTTAATGGCGTTCAATCTTTGCCGACCAAACAAGATACAAATTTTTCTTTGGAATTGTAGTTTTGTGCTTACCATAATATTTATGTTTTGTTTAGTGATTGGTGTGTACAAATCCTCTTGGTTCATAGCAAGATAACTACACTTACGTCAAAAGAAAAGTTATAGTCTATAAGAGGTAGTATGATGGGATCCGGTGAAAGAAGTATTTAATTGAGCCTTTCTGGGCCAAACAGAAACACTATACGTTGTTGAAAGTGTATTTTATGACTAATCCAAACGTTAATTCGAATAGATTGCACAGAGTGGAAGCGATAAAAATTATCATCGTGTGGATTATTCATCTAGGATAGTATATGAGAAATGTAGATATGAGAGAAGTGAAGAGATGAGAAGTTTCCCTCCCAAGCCCTATTCTTGCCCGTAGGCAATAAGGATTCTATGGGGAGAGATGTACATGTAGCAAGGAGAACCTATAATTTGTAGAGAGAATGAATTTCTAGAGTGAGAGATTGGTTTGGTTAGAGAGGGAGATGAAATTAGAGATATATGTTGGATTAGAAATATAAGGTTGGATTAGAGATGAAAAAGAAAACAACAAGAAACCAACAAAATATCAAAGTAAAACACATCTTACTTGACAAACTCTTCGGGAGTTGTTCACCATTATGATGGAGAGAGAAAAAGAGGGGAGACTTCAGCTTTGATTCATGCACCAAGTTCAATACCTTCTTTGATTATAGTTGATCTTGCAAGGATAGCCTACTAGTATGGCTAGTTTTCCTCTAGGAGCAAGTGTAGGCTTAGGCTTATGGTAATGGCTAAGTACAATTAGGCAACAATCCTCTCACTCACTCATGGATCATCTCATGAATTGCTTGAATGGTTTCCAAGGAAGAAGAGGTCCCATTTTATAGGTGAAGGGCACACCCAATGGTTTACAAAAGAAGAGAAGAGCTAGTGTAAACAGAAACTGGAAAAGTTGGAAATAAGTTGTCCCTGCATAATGTGGGCAGACTGGGGTCATATTTTGATCATATCTTCTCAAATGTGGCTGCAAATAAAAAAGTAAAAATATGTGAAGAAGATTCAGTTCATTAGCTACGACTCCCATTTTGTATTCTTTTTATAATTTGGATTGGAACCTTGTGTAAAAAAATCATCAAAATAGGGTACAGTTTTTGCAGCAAAAGTCTTCTTGTGGTCCCCTTAGCCTAAACTTTCATTTGATTCCAATGGACACCTCATGCAATATGAAAGCATGAAATTGCTTCTTGACAAAGTTTTGTAATCATGCTTGCAATAATGCATTAAAATAAGTGTAATTTTTATAATTATGCCACCTAGTGTCCCACTAGGATTTTATTCCCTCCTAGTAGCTATTTAAAAAGAAATATAAGAAAAATACATAGAGAATATATATATTGGAATTTACCCTAGATATACTATCTAGCTAGGGTGTGAGATGATAATGAGATAGTAGAAATAAAGAACCAATGCTTTTTGACTCAAGTTAAAGAGGTGGAGCTATTGACGCTTTTCCCATAGTATTTTCTGTCGATAAAGTAAAAATAGGTTACCCTTGAGAGAAATAATAGGATGAGATAGAAAGATTATTATTATACGTAGATATGCATATGTACATTAGATAAAATATAATTATGTATCTAAAAAGTTGCAAGATAGATCTTGTAGCATGCGTTCCCACTATGTATGTGTCACAGCACGACATCCACTCCCTATAAACCTGCACATCCTCAGTATGTGCCACATTTTCTCTTTGTTGTAAGATCAGACCTCTTGTATATCTTCCTTGCTTTCTTCTTCACTGGATGATTGCAAAGATTCGTCTTCACTTGTGTTTTGCTCTTCCTCCTTGTCACCATCTTCTACATCATTGTCACCTCTTCTCTTAAACATTTTGATCCTTTTTCCTACAACGGGAATCTTTAATTTTGTACCATCTAGT
The DNA here is from genome assembly GCF_014529385.1 of Adiantum capillus-veneris. Lineage (NCBI taxonomy): Eukaryota > Viridiplantae > Streptophyta > Polypodiopsida > Polypodiales > Pteridaceae > Adiantum > Adiantum capillus-veneris. Next base: position 140,971,540 of record NC_140956.1, read on the forward strand.
TCAGACAAGCTGTAAGTAGCATTTTCATGCACATGTTTTACAACATACGGTCCAAACTATCTTTTTGAAAACTTATGCATGACTTGTGTGTTGGTTATCAAGGCTACTATCATACACTAAAACCCAGTTACCTTTGCCGATGTCGCTTATCAAAGTAGTCCTTGTTTTTAAACCTTGCATTTTTGAGTCGTTCTTTTGCAGCTTCAATGTCTCCAGGTCTTCTCTCTAGTTGCCTTATATGCACAATGCAAGGAGATCTTCCCTGCTAAGCCCCTCTTTCCAAGGTAGTACATTCCATGTGGGAATTGTATCTTCAATCAGCATCACTGGATTTTGACCATACATTAGCTCTGCAGTCATGTAGCTAGCTACTGAGCTATGTGTTGTATGATCAGCCCATAAAGCATATGGTAACAGTTTTGGCCACTCACCAACTCTTTCTTTGCAAGCGTTGGCCAAAGCTTTGATGACATGAGGATGCCCTCTTTCACTCTTTCCATTGCCTTCAGGGTTGTAAGCTGTAGTAAGAGAAAGCTTGATTCCTAATTTGGGAAAGAACTCCCTTGCTTCCTCGACATCCATCTCACTTCTGTCTGCAATGATCTTTTCCACACAACCATAACGGCAAATCACCTCATCAAGAAGGAATTTGCACACAGATTCTGTGCTTTTAGCTCTTAATGCTCTTCCTTTAACCTGATTAGTTACGTCCTCTCATGCAAGAACCAAGTATCTCATCTGCCAGAGTCCTAGAGGCATTGTGACTAGATCCACAACCCATTTATAGTGCATGGCTAGTGGATATGTAGGGTGCAATCCATCACGATGTTGAACATTTGAATACATTTGACAAGTTACACATGACTCTACAAATTGAGTACAACTTTATACATACCCTTCCACCAATATTTTTCTTTCAACTTGGAGAAGGTTGCCCACACACCCCTATGTCCAACCCATAGACTCTTATGAAACTCTTTCATGAGCTTTACTTGAGTATATTTTTTACATATAACCCGTTGTGGTGTAGCACCCTTTTGTTTAGGATGCTTCCATATGTAACCATCCCTCAAAAAGTACCCATATGCTTTCCTACGTATCCTCCTGAATTCTTATTTAGACCAATCATCTTCTTTTGATAGAGTACTCAAGTAGCCTCCAATAAAAAGCCAATCACCTTTATAAATCTCCTTCAAGAACAATTCAAGTGGATTAGTCATATAAACATTGTTACCTTTGATATGAGAGATAGAATAGGACTTTGTGCCTACGTCATCTCCCTCGTCAATCATTTGTGACTCATCTCCATACCTTGACCTTGATAGCATATCTTCCACTGTATTTTCTTTACCTGCAATGTGCTTGAACTCAAGGTTTAAGGACTTAATGTAGGAAATCCACTACAACATAGCATTGTCTGGAGTTGAGCATCTTGTAATCATCCCAAGAAGTGGTAGACAATCTGTTTCTACAACTACACATGCACCATTTAGGTACTCTTTCCCATTTTTCAAGGATGTAACCATACCCCATAGCTCTCTCTTTATTTGTGGATAGTTTCTTTGTTGGCAAGCACTTAGTACCTTTGCTCCAAATCTTCCTACATACCTGCATCCTTCTTCGTCATCTTGCCCTACAGCCCATCCAATCCCTGTAGGATTGGTGTCTACTATCACAATTACAGGCCTTTGACACTCATAGTCTACCTTTCTCAAAGTTGGTGCTAACTGGAGCAACTCCTTTAGCTTTTTCATGGCTTTTACATGTGCTTTTGTCCATTTAAACTTTTGATTCTTTCTAAGTAACTGATAAAGAGGATCAGCTACATGTGCATAATGTGGAATCCAAATAGCATAAAAGACACACGCTCCCAAAAACCTTCTAACCTCAGTGATGCTAGTGCATGTTTCTTTCATTCTTTGGATGGCATCTACCTTAGTTTTCCTACCATATGGTCCGCACATGTGTCCCACAATGAACACTTCATTGACACCAAACATAGACTTTTTCCCTGACAAAGTAAGATTCACTTTCTCCAACCTAGGCAAAATTTTATCACAATCATTTATGTGATTTACCACAAAACTACGACATCCCTTGAAATCCAAAGCTTCATCTTTGTCATTTTCTTCACATCTTTTGATAGGAAAATCATCAATGAAAGGCATTTTGATTTGAGGAATAAAGTCACGCAAGACCTTATTCATCCCATTCATCATATGTGCAACCGAGTTTGTTGCTCCCTATGTGGCAAGGTACACATCCTTACCAAACCCAAAGGTGTCCTCATGGTTGTAAAGTCTCTGCTTTTGATTGCAAGCTAAAATTGATCATACCTTGAGTAGAGATCCCCTATTGAGTAGATTACCCTCCCTGCAAACGCCTCTGCAAACTCATCCACAATTGGACCTGTACCTTGTAATTTCTAACTATCACCTTGTTCATTGGTGGCATATCTTGGATGAAGCATAGAGAACCATTCTTCTTTGGAACTGTGAACCACCTATTTGAGTATGGAGCACAAGAAGGCTCCAAGATTCCCATTTTTATTTTCTCATTCATTAGCTCTATTAACTTTGGCAAATGTGCCTTTGGCACCGGAATAGGCCGCAGATTCCAAGGCACATGAGGTATTGTGAAAATTACCATAGGAGCTACAATAGAAGGATCAACACATCCTATCTCATGTGGCTCAAATGCAAAAGCCTTACCATGCTTTGAAAGCATTCCTTTGAAGCACTTTGTCTCCTCCTGTGTTAGAAACTCCTCGCAACCAATTTGCAACTCTTGAAAAGACTCCTTTGTGAAGGTATGCCCAATCTTTTTAGGATTCCTCAAAATTGGTTGCAAAGAAGCCTGCTCAATCTTTTCCCTATTGTTGGCTGGTAAGGGTGAAGCTACTGGTTTCACCTTTTTTGCTACACTCTTGTATTTAGTTTTGACATGGACTTCTAGGCCAAGTTTTGATCTTGTTTCAAGGCTTCTATGACTTGATACATTTCCATAGAGCATAGTTCCACAACAATATTTTCAAGATGCAAACTAGACTCCATTATAGCATCAAGCTTACCCATAGTATCTACAAAAGAAACTTGCTCACACAAACCCGAAACATTTTTAGTAGGCTCTAGCAACCCACTCTCTTTCATGCCTATTTGTACATTGTGTACATATTGCCTCTCACATCTCTTCAAATCTTCAAGTTTTGTAAAACATATTGATCCATTCCTTGTTACCAAGGAGCCCGTTGAGAAAGTTTCACCTATTTTTGGATTAGGCAAGACCCTTTTTTCTGTCTGCACCATTGCAATCCCACTTTACAATGGTACTTGGCCAAAACCCATCATTTCCCTATGGTCATGAAACTCTTTGCTCACCTTTGGTAGACTCGAATGATCTCTAAGGTTGTCATGATTTCTTTCATGGTTTACACAAACTGTGAGAAATTGGACAGCATGTTTACCATCTTTGCTGCGTATCCTAGAATATGTTGAACCATCGTCCATTACTTTGTTTCCATTTGAACTCCCACAATGTAGGGTTGTCCAAGGATGAGATGAGATGAAGATGTATCCTGTACAAAGAAGTTTTGGTCAATATTTACATTACCTATTGTTACCTTCACACCTGGACATGCTGCATACAATTCTCCGGATGAATTGTTTGCCACTTTTACCATCCAGCCATGATTTGTGTCCATCGGCCATTTGCACTTGTTGTAGAGACTCTTTGACATTATGTTTATTTCTGAACCATGGTCAATCAAGGCAAAAAATGGCTCTTCAAGATCACCTACCTTGACCAAAGTTTCTGTAGTAGCCCTTGCCCAGTGACTTCGTGAATAGTATCTCCTAGGAATAGCTTCAACTTCTTCATCATCATTTGAGAAATGCACTTGCTTCACTCTCCCACTAGATTGATAGCATCCTACCACAGCTCCATCATCCTCTTTATTTTGCAACTGCATCCCTTGTGTATTCAAGGTTTCTCCTTCAACCTGTGGATGAGAAACTTCAGCAAGAGTTTGCCTCTTCCTCTTGATGATGTCAATGATCTCCTCATGGAATTCACGCTTTGCAATGCCAAGAACTTCTCCCAGAGTAAACTCAATCTTGCTATTCAAGGTCCTTTCCTCCAAGTCTTTCTTTAAATCTGTAGCAACCTCAATATCAGATTGTAGTTTATAAGTTGGGCCTTATGTCTTACCTTTTGTTGGCTCTTTCTTCTTTCTTGTTGTTGTAGAATCCTCCATGAGTACTTCAGGTGGAGACTCTCCTTGTGTCGAGGGTGTTTGGGAAGGCCTTGAGTCACTTCTTCCCCCACTTATAGAAGCTCTTTTTGATGGTCCTTCATTAGCATTCTCACATCTGCGCTTCTCTTCTACAATAGCCTCATTTTGTTGGCATTCTCACATTTGCGCTTCTCTTCTACAATAGCCTCATTTTGTTGGCATTTTGTAATGTAGGCATGCATTGACAATGAGTCGACTGGATCATTCCATCCTATTTCTAGACGTATGCAATCACCTGCTTCATGTAGAATCTCTTTTGTAAGCTTTCCCTCTTTAGCTAATTGCATGACATTTGGCCAAATTTGACCATGATGGTCACTCACCTCTTCATCACTAAGATGCTCAACTTTTACTCCATAAGTAGCTACCTCAACTAAAGAGGCGTCATGGATAGTTGCCATATCTTCAACTAAGGTTTGCATTCCCCCCTTCCCAAAGTTAGTTCTCAATGGTAGACATGTCTCTCTTAAGTGGATTTTACCATCCCTAAAAAAGACAATATCTTTTGTCAAAGCTTCACTAAAATCATCACAATCCCTTCTTACATACTCTGTACTATCACACCAAATACATCTATTAACAAACCCTTCTTTGGCCTATTGTCTTTGCCTAGGAAGGTGGCCCTGATGGTTGGCCTTTTTCTTGAAGCTTTGGAAGCTTCACCTTCAAGTCATACATTCCCTTCACAAGCTCATCTAGCATAGACTCATCAAACTTAGGAGCTATAAAGGTAGGCTTTACCATTTTGTCAGAAGTTGAGGTTGAAAGACTTGTAGTGTTACTACCATCTTGTCCCTTCTTCTTTGTCATCTAGCAAGCAATGAGACAGCACCTTCAACTTCATTCCAGTCGATCTTTAGTCCTTGCGCAGCATCTTTATCTTCAAGAAGAAGCTCCAAATTTTCTTGAAACACTTTACCTGTAGCTTGTAAAAAAATATATGTCTTCTTTGCATCTAATGTGGCCCTTTCTGTCCTAATGAGTTGTGCATAGTGCCGATCAAATTCCCTAAATAGCTCTATTATTGATTGTCCTTGCTTTGGCTTGACTACCCATTCTAAGAGTGTCCTTTTGGTCACTCTCTCAGAGTCCTCCATGAAATATTCCTCCTTTAAAGCTACTTTGAGTTCTTCCCAATTTCTCCCATGCCCATCTTTGAATACCATAACATGTTCCCTAATTTTTGGAGCAACAACTAGCTCAAAGCTTTGAATCATTTCACCTTATGACACACGATGTAGCTCCATCTCCTTCACATATTTGCGTAAGTACTTGGTTACATCTTTGCCATTGAACTGATCCATTCTATTGACGACCGCTTGTATGGCCTTGGTTGCTGAAATCTCCCTTCTTTCAGTGACATGTTGTTGTTGCATGAATATTACAAATGCTTGAAACATTTGCATTGTTGCTGGGTCAAAATGCATACCCTACTGCTCAACATGATCACCCATGGTTACCCAAAAACTCTCACCCTGGCAACTTTGCGTCGGGTTCACCAAAAATATATCGACACATTGGCGATCTTGCCAGGAAAGCACCAAGATTTTGGCTGTGAGAGTTTGTGAGAGAACTCTTAAAAATATATGAAGGATTTAAACCATATATGCCATGAAGTTTAGGGTTTGGAAGGAAGTGCAATGACAGAACCCCACTCTTTCTCCCTTGCACTCACACACTCAAAGAAAGAACATAGAAGAGAATATCAAAACAACACAAAGATGAAAACATCAAGGCTATGGTCATATCGTATCATGGGGTAATATGAAAGGGTTAATAGATGAGTTAATGGCGTTCAATCTTTGCCGACCAAATAGGCTACGAATTGTTCTTTGGAATTGTAGTTTTGTGCTTACCATAATATTTATGTTTTGTTTAGTGATTGGTGTGTACAAATCCTCTTAGTTCATAGCAAGATAACTATACTTACGTCAAAATAAAAGTTATAGTCTATAAGCGGTAGTATGATGGGAGCCGGTGAAAGAAGTATTTCATTGAGCCTTTCTGGGCCAAAGAGAAACACTATATGTTGTTGAAAGTGTATTTTACGGCTAATCCATACGTTAATTCTAATAGATCGCACAGAGTGAAAGCGATAGAAATTCTCATCATGTGGATTATTCATCTAGGATAGTATATGAGAAATGTAGATATGAGAGAAGTGAAGAGAAGAGAAGTTTCCCTCCCAAGCCCTATTCTTGCCCGTAGGCAATAAGAATACTATGGAAAGAGACGTACCTGTAGCAAGGAGAACCTATAAATTGTAGAGAGAATTAATTTCTAGAGTGAGAGATATTGGTTTGTTGGAGAGGGAGATGAAATCAGAGATATATGCTGGATTAGAGATATAAGGTTGGATTAGAGATGAAAAAGAAAACAACAAGAAACCAACAAAATATCAAAGTAAAACACATCTTACTTGATAAACTCTTCGGGAGTTGTTCACCATTATAATGGAGAGAGAAGAAGAAGGGAAAGTTCAGCTTTGATTGATGCACCAAGTTCAAGACCTTCTTTGATTATAGTTGATCTTCCAAGGATAGCCTACAAGTATGGCCAGTTTTCCTCTAGGAGCAAGTGTGGGCTTAGGCTTATGTTAATGGCTAAGTACAATTAGGCAACAATCCTCTCACTCACTCATGGATCATCTCATGAATTCCTTGAATGGTTTCCAAGGAAGAAGAGGTCCCCTTTTATAGGTAAGGGGAACCCCCAAGGGTTTACACAAGAAGAGGAGAGCCAGTGTGAACAGAAACTGAAAAAGTTGGAAAAAAGTTATCCTTGTATGATGTGGGCAGACTGAGGTCCAGTATTTTGATCATTATCTCCTTAATTGTGGCTCCAAATAAGAAAGTAGAAATATGGGCAAAAAATTCAGCTCATTAGTTACGACTCCCATTTTATATAATTTTTCCAATTCAGATTGGAACCTTGTGTATAAAAATCATTAGAATAGGGTACAGTTTTGGCAGCAAAAGTCTTCTTGTGGTCCCCTTAGCCTAGAATTGCATTTGATTCCAATGGACATCTCATACAATATGAAAGCATGACATTGCTCATTTACACAGTTTTGTAATCATGCTTGTAATAATGCATTAAAATAAGTGTATTTTTGAAAAACGTGCCACCTAGTGTCCCACTAGGATTTGATTCCCTCCTGGTAGCTATTTAAAAAGAAATAAAAGAAAAATACATAGAATATATATATATATATAGGAATTTACCCTAGATATAGGATCTAGATAGAGTGTGAGATGATAATGAGATAGTAGAAATAAAGAAACAATGTTTTTTGCCCCAAATTAAAGAGCCGGAACTATTGACGCTTTCTCATAGTATTTTTTGACGGTAAAGTAAGAACAGGTTATCCTTGAGGTAAATAATAAGATGAGATAGAAAGATTGTTATTATACTTAGATATGCATATGTACATTATAGAAAATATAATTATGTATCTAAAAAGTTGCAAGATAGATCTTGTAGCATGCGTTCCCACTATGTACGTGTCACATCACGACAACGCACACAGCACGACCGCAACCACCTTATCCAAACAATATATATATATATCTATATATCTATATATATATATATATTGATTGATGGGACCAAAGCGAACCCCAAACCTCGACGACCTCTAAAACGCAGGGGGCCGAATGGCGCGCCTCGAGCCTGTGTCACGGTAAAGCGAACAGGGGGCACCACCTAACTTTGAGCGGCTAGGACGTAGACCACGATGATATGAACACCACAAACTTACACACACACACACACACACACACACACAAAGAGAGAGAGAGAGAGAGAGAGAGAGAGAGAGAGATTGACAAATTATGAAAACCCTCGCGGGTGTGAGGGAGAATTATTTCTGCAGTATTTACAATGACCTTCCTTCCAGCGAGGCAGCACACTGTGGTGATAGAGAGGGTAGGGAGAAAAGATGGTGCAACTACTTGGTGCGTTCTCTAAGACGACTCAATGATTGTGAAGCTTGCTAGTAAGAGCGTGTATACGTGTGTGCATCAACCAATGGAGTCGAGAGGTGGACGTGGATCCCTTCGCATGGTGCAATTCCCAAGGCAAACCAACACACAAGCCCCCCTCCCTGTGATTCCAATAGTGTCAACTCTTTCCACTACACTCTACCAAGTGCTGACCTCTCATGAATTTCCCCCCTTGATAGTGACCTCTCAGTGCCAATTTATAGGTGTTGGCTGCTTGGATTATGGTAATACTGGTGTGATTAGGGTAAGCTAATCCGGGAGACAAAGCAAGCGGTGGGCCCGGTGTGGTTGACCCTTGCTTTGTTTTGGGAGGTTATTAAAGAAATGAGAATCTCTAGGTGGGCCTTTGTGACCATCACCTAAAGAGAGGGAATTTACAAAGTGGGAATTTTACAATGGCTTGGGTGAAAACTGAAGAAATGATGAACATAACCTACAAATTACTGAAAATGGCATCGTGGTTGCATGATACCAGCGAATGGTGTGTTGCCGATGCGTCGGTGTAGTGCGTACTTCTTTTCGAGGTCGGTCGGGGCATGCCTTCGGTGCATTTCTCCTTTTTGTTGTTGGCGGCGCGTGATTTGGGTTCCTCCTTCTTTTTGTTGATGACGATGGCGTAGGATCCTCCTTTTTTTGTATTTTCTTAAAGTGCGCACATGTCATGTGTATATATGGGTGCGTGAGGGTATTTGTACATGTGCGTGCGAGCATGAGTGTGTGTGTATATGTAAGCGTATGTGTGTGCACAAGCGTGCGTGGGAACGGGGGAATGTATGTAATATATTTTTTTTCTATTATTTTATTTTATTTTTTGGCAGTGCAGACGACGCAGAGACGGAGGAGGGTGAGGATGGTGAAGGGGGGGGGGGTGCATGTGCGTGTGCAGCGGGTCTGTGTGTGTGTATGAACATAGCGCACATGTGTGACAGTGTACACAGAGCACGAGCTTGCGGTGGTGTGGAGCCAGTCAGTAAAAAGCGGGCGAGACAGAGTGCGAGAGAGAGTGAGAGTGGGGGGGGAGATGGTGAGGGAGGGGAGAGGGGATAGGGTTGGGGGGTGTGAATGGAAGGAAGGCGTGGGCGGGTTGTGGATGCACGTGAGGCCCGGGAGGGGGGGGTGGCGACAGCGGGCGCGACAAGAGACGGGGGGGTAGCTTGGTCAACGAGGGAGAGAGAGAGAGATTAATGCCAAGGGGTGGTTCTTATCAAGGGAAGAGAGGGAGAGAGAGGGGGAGGGGAGGGTAGAGATAAGGGTTGTAGGGGGGGGGGGGGGAGTAGAGGATAGAGGAAGAGAGGGTGTGAGAGATAGAGGGAGGGAGAGGTGGTCCTTTTCTTAATGCCCGCCATGGTTACTTCCGAGAGAGAGAGAGAGAGAGAGAGAGAGAGAGAGAGAGAGAGAGAGAGAGAGAGAGAGAGAGAGCGAGAGAGAGAGAGAGAGAGAGAGAGAGAGAGAGAGAGAGAGAGAGAGAGAGAGAGAGAGAGAGAGAGAGATAGATAGATTTTATTATCGTCCTTGGAGGTCAAATATGACCTATGGGACCAAAGTTACATGTGATGTAGTATGTGTATGGCTGATGAGTGACTCTCGATGCTCCAAAATTGTAGTGATGAGAGTCGCAATGGAGAGCCCACACTTTGGCTGGGAGAGGAAAGTGTGTAGGTCTAAGTTATGGCTGAAAATGTGAGAGAAGCAAGTTCGGATGTGATCAAAAGCTGAGCACTCTAGTAGTGTGTGGTACTCAGACTCTCGAACTTGCAGTGAGCATAATGTGCACAATCGATTTGACTCTTCTCCATTGCCCCAACGCCCTATCTCGCATCGAAGGAAATGGGAGCTAAGCTGAATTGCTGCGATAGTGCGTATCGCGGACAAGGGAATAGGCTCAAGCATGTAAGTGTGAGTACGGTTTCCTCTCTCAGCGAAGAACATGGTTTTGTAGTTGGGGGCAATATAGGTGGTGTAATGTATGAAGCGTGACCCACCGGATTTCTCCCAAGCCGTAATACATTGGCGTTGTAGAAAAGCTTCATTCACTTGAGAGTCAATTGAAGCATCATGTAGCAAGTGTAATGCATCCCATCTCCCAAACCACTTCTTTATGTCTTGCATCCATCCCGTGCTCAAGATCTTGCTTTTATGCGTCTTTTGAACTTTTTTGCTTGCTTCCCATGCAATTGTAGGAAGTCGATGTGAGGGGTTTTGACGCATCTTTATCATGTACTCCACAACCCTTTCCATGCCCATAACCTCAATTGGAAGAGATCCCGACTCAAGAAGTAAGAGCATATATGGTGTTTGTGTCTTAACTTGGAGAAAGTTTGTAAGAAAACGCTTTTGGACATTCTCAAACTCTTTCCAAGTAGACTTTGAGATGCTCCCGCCCCACACTTCAACTCCATAAAGAAGAACCGGTGTCACCAATGCATCAAAAAGATACTTCTTGAGAACCCAACACTTGATTTTTCCCGCATTACACATGTTCTCAAATGCATAATATGCTCTCTTTCCCGCTTCCAAACGACGCATAGCACATTCATGCCACTTGTGATTGGATGGAACCTCAAGGCCAAGGTACTTAAAGCTCTCAACAACTTCAAGTGTCTCGTTGTTGTACACAATGCATGGCTTCTCCTTATGGTTGGTTTTCACAAGCATAACCTTTGTTTTGGATTCATTTACAATCAGCCCACTATGCAAGCAAAAGTTCTCAAGGACAACCATAAGCTTTTGTGCATCTTCTAAAGTGTGTGCTAGAAGCACTACATCATCCGCATACAACAAAAGCATGATTACCGCATTGCAAATAGTGACCTCTTCAATGCCTTCTTCTTGCATAAAGTCAAGTACCATTTGTTCCAATTGATCGATACATAGACCAAAGAGAGTTGGTGACAATGGACATCCTTGTTTAACCCCAATAGTGCTTACAAAAATTTCTGAAATTTCTCTTCCCATGCGCAATTGACAAATCACCTTCTCATAGATTTGAGAAACCGCAAGCATAAACTCACTTGGCACTTGGAGTTCTTCCATCCTTCTCCACAAATTGTTACGTGGAATCATATCAAAGGCTTTCTTAAAGTCCACAAAACAACAATACAATCGCTTGCCTTTCAACCGACTTTCCTCCATGAGAACACGAAGAGTGACAAGATGATCAATGGTGCTATGGCATCGACGAAAACCCGCTTGTCCCTTTGCACGCTTGTCATTCTCTTCAGCCCAATCACTCAATTTCATCTCCATTATGCACCCAAACAACTTTGCCATAAGAGACCCAATCATTATAGTCCGGTAGTTGCTTACATTCTTTACATCCCCTCCTTTATGCAAAGGCTTAACCCAATTAGTACTCCAATCATAAGGCATACCATGTTGAAGTGCAAGGTTGAACATATCACACATCCACTCATGGGTAAAATCTCCCGTCCATTTGATCATCTCCGGCTTGATACCTTGAAGATCTCCCGCTTTGCGAGTGGCCAACTTTTCAAGCCCACCGCATACATCCTCAATAGTAAAAAAAGACGGCATACATGGGAGTGAACCATAAAATGGCATTTTTTCAGTATTTTCTTGCTCATATAATTGCCTACAATGTGTGTACATATCCACTAGACTCAAGTTACCAAAATTCTCAACCCGCTTGCCTCTCAAGTTTCTCCAAAATCTTCCACATGCATGTGCCTTTTCTTGGACTTGAAATTCTTGTTGCTTTACTTCCCATCTTCTTCTCTTCTTTTGAATCAATGCCTTGTATATACGCAAATGACTTTGATAGTTGTCTTTGTCCATAGTTGCATCAAGCTTTATCAAGGACTTTCGAGCATCTTGACATTCTTTATCAAACCACCTTTTGCGTGATCTATCTTTGTGGATACCATGGAGATGCTTTATGGCAAAGCATTCTTCCGCACAAGAACAAATAGCTTTCTTGAAAGCTTCCCATTTAGTTTCCAATGGTGCATCACATTGAAGCTTTGGCATCCATAATTTTTGCTCAACCATTTCAATGTACATTGGTGCCCGTTTGAAATCCATACATAGTGATAACTTCTCTTTCCTTTGGTTGAGATTATCATGCTTAGTTGCTTCTCCACATGAAAGGTCAATACATAAGGTGCGATGGTCGGATTCCGGGGTCCATTGACCAAACATAAAACTCTTTATGCGATACATGATGGCTTCAGAGAGTAGCATATAGTCAATCACACTATCCCCATTATGTCTTCTACATGTAAATCCATTGGTTCCACTCCACAAAGATACACCATTGGCAATGAGCATACCCATGCTATTACACATGTGTAAAAGTAACTTTCCATAGTGATCCGGCTCTTTCTCATCCATTGAAGTACGATCATACAAGTGAACTTCCTCCAACTCCCTTGAAATGTATGGCATATCAAATTGTTGAGTATCATGTTGCAATGTTTTTGTGCGAGCATTCATATCCCCAAATACAATAACATCATCTTCACCTTTGAAATAAGCAATGTCCTCTTCCAAATCAGAAAATGGTTGATCTCTATCCATGCAAGCATAAAAGGGAGAATCATGATGAGGAATGTAGCAACCGGCTACAAAAATGGGTGCTCTTTTTGGTGTCATAATTTTCAGCCATACATAACGTTTGTACTTGTCATCTTTCACAATTGATACAAAATCTTCCAATCCTTTCTTAACCATACATGCTAACCCTCCTTGTCCTCTTCGTTGCTTGAGATTCTTTGACCACATCAATGAATGTACATTGTAATCCTCCAAGCCGTTAATCCTTTGTGTATCATGCTCCCAAGTTTCAACAAGAAGTACAACATCGGCTTTGCTTGTTAGTTCATCAATGCTAACCCGCGCATTCCATGGGTATCCATTACAATTCCAAAATCATATTTTCAATTGTAACTCGGTCTCATAGGTCACGCATCCCTATTTGCTTGAGAGACTTGCCTCCTCCTTGGGCACATTTTCTTCATGAGAGATCTCCTTGTTTTTATTATTCTTTTCCTCATATGCCTTGCGACGCATATTTTGTTGCTTAATAGTGCGATCTTCACATACAAAACATTTTGTATCCCTCAAATAGATCCAACTATTATCAAGGATAATCTTTCGCTTGGTCTCATCCGGCATGGTGCATACAATTGGCCGTTCTCCCGAGCGAGGAGCTCCTTGCTTCCCCACTCTATGTGCTCCATATACCATAACTCCGGACATGCCAAAGTGGGTTTTGAAGAAATCTTCAATAACAATGGCAAGAGAAGGAGGTGTCTCTAACTTCTCTTCGGGAATTCCACGAATAACAATGTTCTTGGAACGTCGCTCCCGTTCCTTCAACTTCTCCACATCCACATTCTCAACATTCTTTGTTTGAACCATAGCTTGCATGAGTGAGGAATTAGAAACCACATTGCTACCACATACATCAGCCCAAGACTTGTTTGTGCATACATTTTTCATGTCGCATACATCCCGGCTCATAGTGTCAAATTTCTCCTCTTTCAATACATGGTCATGCTCTACTTTGCTCATCCGCTCCTTCAAAGCATTCAAGTCCACAAGAGAGCGTTTACATTCCTTGACTTCCTCTTCAAGTTGCATCAAACGTGTTGTTTGCATCTCAAGTGTCCTCTTGAGATTCTCATTCTCAACCACAAGTACCCTTAGTGTGCCATTCTCCATTGCAAGTGCTCGTAAGTCTTCGCCTTGTTTGTTTACGGTCTCTTGCAATGATACCAAGTACGCCATGATCATGGTTTCCGATGTCGTTGGTTGGGTGGTTGTGTTGCTATCTCCATACTTAGGAGATTTTGGATCATTTTCCACAATGGTTGTGGACCTTGTTGAAGAAGAAGAACCCTTGCGAGTGCCGGAAGACATTGTATGTAAAATAGGAGATGAGCATCAATTTTGTTGAACCTGTTCACTTCGGAAATGCTGCTACAGAAATGCCTTCCATAACTCTGAAAATTTCTGTCTTTACATCAATGCGTAGAGGACTTCGTGCTCTTTGATTGAGGCTATAGATCACCCAAATCGGAGTTCGGATGAAGAAGTTATGATCAAAAGAGAGAGAGAGAGAGAGAGCTAAGGCTAGGTGTAGATAGGGGGGGGGGGGTTTCTTAAGCCAGTGGGAGTGTGGACGAGAGGGGGTGGCGATACGGCCCGCCGGGGATGGAGTGTGGACAGGCAGAGAGAGAGAGAGAGAGAGAAAATATTTAGAAGAGAGAGAGAGATACTATATGTGGCATCCCGTCGTGGCTGGAGTATGACAGAGGTACCCATGGCATCTACCGGGATGGATGATGCAGCGATAGAGTAGGAGAGAGAATATTAGCGGGGTCGGGCAGTAAGAGAGAGAGAGAGAGAGAGAGATCGTCTTGTGGTGATAATGGAGGGGTGTGGCCAAACTAGCGGCGTCCTACCGGTGGCTAACCTTGGGGGGGGTATGGTGAATGGTAAAGGCCCTTTTTGGTTTTTTTTTTTTTGGTACCAAACCCCTTCTTCCTTAGGGTGTGGTTCTCACGGGCATGGTTTCGAAAGCCGGCTATCATTAGCCCTCCCATCTGGCTAGAGGCATTCATGCTTCTAGCCCTTCCTCTGCATCTTTAGTTGTGGAGTTAGAGGGTTCTCCCTCTTCTGGAATGTCTAGTATGAATTCTAGAACAAACCTAAGAAAATACCTTTTGAGTCTCCATCCATTGACCCTAGTCGTGTGAATTCTCCCATCTGCTTCCATCAGCTTATAGCTATCGTTGTCATAGCGTTTCTTGATGATGAATGGCCCTTCCCATCTGGGTTGAAATTTCTTGTCCTTCCTTGTGTCAAATCTGTTGTCGTATCTCAGCACTAACATACCTTTTTCCAGTCCCTTTTCTTTAAGCTCTTGATTGAAAGTGAGCCGGCGTCGTTCTGCCTGCGCTGCATAGTGATTGATTGATTCTTCCCTAACTAGTTGGAGTCTCTAGAGATCCAGGATGTGGTTTCAGAGATTTACAATTGGACGTTGTATCTGGCTAGCCAACACTCGTAAGCTGGCTATTTGTACCTCAATGGGTAGAATTGCCTCCTTTCCATAAACTAGGTGGAAAGGGGTGAAACCTAGTGATGTTCGGAACATCGTTTGGTAGGCCCAAATAGTTGCCATGATATGTTTATCCCAGTGTCCTATTTGATTGATCACCTGCTTTGTGATGATTTTGCAAATCATTCCGTTTACCTTCTCTACCAGACCATTGCATTGTGGATAGTATGGTGTGGAATGTCGGTGTGTGATGCCTAACTTCTTCATCAGTTCTCCTACCAGATCGCCTCTGAAGCCTGGTCCTCTATCTGATATTATCTCAAGAGGAGTGCCAAAACAGCAAACAACAGATATGCTCAAAAATGAACTTTGCTACCTCTTGGACTGTAATGCGGGTGGTGGATGTTGCTTCTGCCCATCGAGTCATGTAGTCTACACCCACTATGATATACAGTTTACCTGATTGGGCCCTTGGTAAAGGACCAATTGCATCTATTCCCCATTTCTCAAATGGACCATATGAAATCGGATAGGAGTTTGTGGCTCGTAGGTTAAGGTGCAATCACTGGCCACTTGACAAGCCTTGCATGTTTTACACCAATGGTGTACATCCCTGTTCAAACTAGGCCAAGAGTATCCTGCCTCTAGAATCTTCCTACTGGTGATATCTAGAGCAAAATGGCCGTCATAGATGCCATCATGGGAACTTGAAACTACCTCTGTGATCTCACTGAAGGTTGGCACCCGCCTGAGAATTTGATCCTTGCCCTTACAATACAAGTGGTTGTTTACAAGGTGGTACCTGGTAGCCTTCCTTACCAGCCACTGCTTCTGGCCTTTGGTGTATCCTCTCGGACATTCTCTTGTATCTAGAAAGCTGATGATATCAGGCAGAGCATCAATACCTTGAAAGAGGGGTAGCTTCACTTTGATGGATCCTACGGGAACGTCTTGTATTCTTTCCTTGGCTAGAGCATATGCCTCCTGATTTTTTGCTCTAGGGACGTGAAATAGTCTCACTGCTTCAAACTTCCTTTGAAGATCCTTAACTTGGCGTAGTTGACCAAGTAAAACCTGATTCTTACAAACCCAAGTGCCATTTATCTGCCTTATCAAAAGCAAAGCATCGCCAAATACATTTAGGAACTGAATTCCTTGTGAAATACACTGTTCCAACCCAAGAATTAGGGCTGCATATTCTGCTTCATTGTTGGAGTGGAAGTGTAATAACTGCCCAATGGAGAATACTCTTTCTTGTTGCTCATTGAAAAGGACTATGCCAGCTGCAGACTGGTCTATTGTTCTCTTGTATGCTCCGTCAAAGAAAAGAGAGTGAGCTTTTTCTAGCCTAGGACTCTCTACCATTGGTGTTTCTTCCTTTGCTTCCGTGTTGACCTTCAACCTCTTCTCATAGTGGCGATGAGTGAGAATTCCCGCTAACCTAGCCCTGGTGGAGTTTTCTACTTGCATGGTGTAGTCAAACTCTTGTAACCTAATTAACCACTTAGATATCCTAGATGATACATACATGTGTCGCATTACATATGGGAAAACCTCCTCCATTGTCAGGATTACAAAGGGTATAGGCAGGAGATAGGAGCGGAACTTTGTGGTAGCAAACATTAGTGCCAGAACCATGTGTTCTACTTCGGTAAATCCCTTTTTTGACGGGGTCATGCCACGATTAGAGAAGTAAATAGGACGCATGAAAGAAGTTTGGGGGTCCTTTTGCATTAGCACGGCTCCGAGTGTATCACTACCTACACTAGGGTTCACATAAAATGGCTCGTCCCACTTAGGAGGTGAAATGGTGGGAAGCTTAGCTAGGATTTGCTTTTGCTGCTCATTCTCTTCACTCCATGAGAAGACATCCCTTTGGGTGAGTTTTCCTAGGGGAAGGACCACTTGAGATAGCAAGTGAATGAACCTGCTCAAGTATCTTACCTTCTGAAGGAAAGAAACGAGCTGCTTAGCGGTGGTGGGTGACGACAAAGATGCCAGGACCTGGATCTTGCTAGGGTCAGCCTCAATCCCTTTTGCTGAAATTACATGGCCAAGGAGAGTGACTTTGATTTCACCAATGTGACACTTATCCACATTGAGCTGGCCACCCAAGGTTTGCAGCCTGGTTAAGCCATCATAGACTTTGCTTAAATGAAGGGCTCGTGAACTATAGATGCAAAAATCGTCTATGAAAACCCGTATTGATATTCCAAAGTAGGGTTGGAAAACAAAGGTCACATAGCGCTGAAATGTGGCCGGGGCGTTAGTGAGGCCAAACGGCATCACTCTGTAAGCAAAGCATCCCCAAGGTGTGATGAAGGTTTTCTTCTTCTGATCTTCTTCCGCAATGCTAATCTGGAAGTATCCTGAGTAGCCATCACACACTGTGTATCGTTCGTGACCCGTCACTTCATTGAGTATTTCATCCTGGAATGGGAGGGGAAAGTGATCCCTCTTCATGGCTGCATTGAGAGGTTTATAGTCCACACAGACTCTCCACTTAAACTTCTTTTTTTGGTGTGACTACTACTGGGGATACCCACTCTGAGTCTTCGACAAGGTAGATGAAACCTACTTGTAGCAAACTTCTTACTTCCTTAAGTAGTGCCTCTTGTTGGATTACTCCAAGTCTTTTGAGCTTTTGCACTACGGGTTTACTGTCTTCCTTGAGTTTTATGTGGTGTTGCACTACTGTAATTCCTGTGATATTATCATAGCCATCAATGAACAAAGTAGTGAAGTTACCTAGCATGGAGATATGCTCCTTCCTTTCTTCATCTGTTAACTCCCTTGAGAGCATTTTTTGTAACTTACCTGCATCCTCCAAGGACTGCGTACCTGATGATCCCTCTTGGTTTGTCGGGTGTGTTTCAAATTGTGTCAATCTTTTCGGGTCTTTAAGAATGACCCCCATCACTTTGATGCTACTGTCACTTCCGTTGGTGGTGGTTGTCTCTTATCCTGAGATAGATGAATAGTCGCTGGTGGACTGATCTTCTGAAGCCTCCAAGATCATGTTGCGCTGCTTTTCAGTCCTCATGTTGTAGAATATGGACTTCCCTTTAGCGTCCTTCATCTGAATCATGCCGGTTCTCCAATCTTGTTTAGCCTCCATAGCCATAAGCCAAGGCCTCCCAAGAATGATGGGGTAGCCCTCCCCTTTGTGTGGCATGACGAAGATGCTACCTCCACTTCTGTATTGAATGCTTTTACTTTGACCGCATTCACAATGCCTACGCATTTTACTCTTACATTGTTTGCCATTTTGGCTTGGCAGGGTGCCCGCCTACTTACCTCTAGACCTAGATGGTGCATCATCTTTTCACTCATGATGCATATTTGCGCGCCACCATCTATGTAGACGCTTGAGATTTGTTGCCCCTTGATGTGAGCATCCATGGTCGGTAGGATGTCGTCAAGATCCCTTCCAGAGATAGCCCCAACTATCCTGGGTCTTGATTTCCTGGTACTTACCATTTTTTTCCATTGCCTCCTCATTCTTGGTGCAAGGTGGAGTAATTGGGGCCAAGTTATCTTCGGGCCCTGCATTAACATATCCTGAACTAAGTCATAGGGTTTTGCATACTCACCTAGTGAGAAGTCCACGATGTCTATTTTCCGTCGTGGTTTAGCTCCTTGCTTGCTAGACTCGGCCTTCCCTTTCATATTCTCTTCTCTTTGAGAGGCCTCCTCGTGCCTCGCACGCTTCACTCCCATAGAATCCACTTCTTCTACCTTCGCTTTTCCTTTGTGCTTCTCTCGAACAGATTATTCTACCTTTGCCTTCCCTTTAGCCTCCAAGCTAATAACACTCACTTCTTGGTTCACAACAGGTGGTGGGGGTAGTGGCGGAATGAGAGGTTGGGGTGATGGTTGCTGTTGTACAAGTGGTCGAAGGATTTGGACCGATGGGATCAGTCTAGGGTGCCTAGGTGGTGGTGGTCTTGCTCTTGGCGGAGAGATCTGATTCTGCCTCCCCCCTCTATTGAAATTCTGCCTCCTTGGGTGTGGACAGTAGTACATTCCATGGCCCTCTTCCCCGCAGTTGTAATAGTGGTACTCTTGGTTCTACCTTTGTTGTCCTCTTCCTTGTTCTGGATTCCTGACAGGTCCATGCCCTTGCTGCACCAGATGCATGGATAAACTCTCTAGTTGGGTGGTGATGCGACTCAGTAGGTCTTGCTGCTCTTATGATGCCTCTTGCTATTAGGCTCTCTGACTGGCTGTTGCAGTCACTGGGTTTGGTCGGGCCGAGCTTGTTTCCTCTGACTCATTTACTCTTGCTTGCATGCGCAGCTTCTTGTCTTTAAGGAGGGCTACTTCTACTGCCAACTCATATGTTGCAGGAAACCGTCCCTTCACCTTCTCTCTAAGCGACGACCATAGACCAGCAATGAAACGGTCCTTCTTTAGGAAATTAGGTGCTCCTTTGCCTTCCTCCAGTGAGGAAACCCATTGATCCCATAAGTCCACAAATTTGGACTCGTAGGTGGCATATTCTAGCAGACCTCCCTGCTTCAATTCCTTCAGTAGCTGCAATAGCTACTGAAGGTGGCATATTCTAGCAGACCTCCCTGCTTCAATTCCTTTAGTAGCTGCAATAGCTTCTCCAAGGTTGTGCCTCCACCAAACCTCTTTACAAAGGAGCCCTTAACACATCCCATGCATTCTTGGTAGCCTGGGGCAATGCATTATACCACGACTTGGCCTCTACTTTCATTAGTAGAGGAAACATTCGAAGTTGTGAAGCGTCGTCATCTTTGTTGGAGACGACACAAGCAATGTTGAAATCATCCAAAAAGTCGGTGGTGAGATCTTCTCCCTTCTTTCCACTGAACGTGGGGAAAGAAACACTTTCCATGGTAGTGACTCAAGAAATTACAAACCTTTTTTAAAAAAATCTTAGATCAATGACAATAGCGGCTCATAGCGGCTTTTTACAGGGTTGGGTGGGTAGATTAAAAACAAGATAAGGATAGCATCGCAAAGCTAGAACAGAATAAAGATGCTTACATCAAAAGAGTGGTAGTAATCCAAGTGGGGCAAGATGATGGGACGTGGAGATCTCAGGATTTCATCAAGCATCTCGGCTCTGAACAAGAAATCAATCTTTTGTTGGTAGAATATCTTCCTATCAATATACACGTTTACATGCATGTGTTGCAAGAAACGGAAAGGAAATACCTCTGGCCTATTGTTATTATCCATGCCGGGTGTAGGGCAAGGATTTTGACCATTAGGGTTGCGTACCTCAGGTGTTGACGAGGTGACACCTTCACCACATGTTCCTCCCTCTTGTAGTAGTCCGCACAATCCTCCACATTAGGTTCAAAACAGACTGGGCGAGAAGAGTCTACCTCAATCGGCTTTCCATTCTGCATGTAGCGAGGGCGCTTGGGTGGAAAAGTTCATTTGAACTCTTCAAGCCTAGAGAGAGTGTATGCCCACTTGTGTCGACCAAATGCTTTAGGCTTCTGGATTTAGACTTTGTGGTTGATGTAGTTTCCTCTCGAAGCATTAGAGAGAAAACACTTGGCGCTACAGAAAATCCGACTGTCGTGACAGTGCTACAATTTTCAAAAGTAAAACTCATCACTTTTTCTTCACTTCCTCTGTCGGCACTCATTGACAGAATGGTGTGGTTGACAGCAGTGATGGCACTTCATAGGCCTCCCACCTGATGCTCTCAATTTGTGGTTAGAACGAGCAACACGAGATTGATAATTTACCTCTTGAATACTGACGACACTACAGCCTGGCAGTAGTACTTCAATGAAGGCGGCTAGTGCCTCCTTAGTCTCCTCTTCTTCCGTCCTCCAGTTAGAAAATTCCTTCAGCCATTCGTCCATGATTGATGGCGTACGTCACTTCCATCATTGTAAACTGAAGGGTCTTAGAAGCCCTCCTCAGTGGGGCACCACATGACGGGAGCAAAGCGAACCCCGAACCCCAACGGCCTCTAAAATATCAGGGGACAAATGGCGCGCCTTGAGGCTGTCACGGTAAAACGAACATGGGGCACCACCTAGCTTTGAGCGGCTAGGACACAAACCACGATGATATGAACACCGCAAACTTACACACACACACACACATATAGAGAGAGAGAGAGAGAGAGAGAGAGAGAGAGAGAGAGAGAGAGAGAGAGAGAGAGAGATTGACAAATGATGAAAACCCTCGGGCGTGTGAGGGAGAATTATTTCTGTAGTATTTACAATGACCTTCCTTCCAGCAAGGCGGCACACCGTGGTGATAGAGAGGTAGGGAGAAAAGATGGTGCAACTACTTGGTGCGCTCTCTAAGATGACTCAATGATTGTGAAGCTTGCTACTAAGAGCGTGTATACGTGTGTGCATCGACCATTGGAGTCGAGAGGTGGACGTGGCTCCCTTTGCATGGTGCAATTCCCAAGCCAAACCAACACACAAGCCCCCCCTCCCCGTGATGCCAATAGTGTCAACTCTTCCCACTACACACTACCAAGTGCTGACCTCTCATGAACTGCCCCCCCCCGATAGTGACCTCTCAGTGCCAATTTATAGGTAGTGGTTGCTTAGATTATGGTAATCGCGGTGTGATTAGGGTAAGCTAATCGGGGAGACAAAGCAAGCGGTGGGCCCGGTGTGGTTGACCCTTGCTTTGTTTTGGGAGGTTATTAAAGAAATGAGAATCTCTAGGTGGGCCTTTGTGACCATCACCTAAAGAGAGGGAATTTACAAAGTGGGAATTTTATAATGGCTTTGGTGAAAACTGAAGAAATGATGAACATAACCTACAAATTCCTGAAAATGGCATCGTGGTTGCGTGATGCCGGCGAATGGTGTGTTGCCGGTGCGTCGGTGTAGTGCGTACTTCTTTTCGGGGTCGGCGGGGCATGCCTTCGATGCATTTCTCCTTTTTGTTGTTGGCGGCCTGTGATTTGGGTTCCTCCTTCTTTTTGTTGATGACGATGGCGTAGGATCATCCTTTTTTTTGTATTTTTTTAAAGTGTGTGTGTATACACGTGTCATGTGTATATATGGGTACGTGAGGGTATTTGTACATGTGCGTGGGAGCGTGAGTGTGTGTATATGTAAACGTATGTGTGTGCGCGAGCGTGCGTGGGAATGGGAGAATGTATGTAATATATATATATATATATGTATACTATTTTTTCAGTTTTTTTTTGGCAATGCAGACGACGCAGAGACGGAGGGAGGTGAGGATGGTGAAGGGGGGGTGTGTGTGTGTGCAGGTGCGCAGTGTGTGTGTGTGTGTGTGTGTGTGTGTGTGTGTGTGGAGATAGCACGCGTGTGCGGCAGTGTACAGAGAGCGCGAGCTTGCGGTGGTGTGGAGCCGGGCAGTAAGCGGGCGAGACAAACGCGAGAGAGAGTGAGAGTGGGGGGGGGGAAGATGGTGAGGGAGGGGAGAGGGGATAGGGTTGGGGGTGTGAATGGAAGGAAGGAATGGGCGGGCTGTGGATGCGCGTGAGGTCCGGGAGGGGGGGGGTGGCGACAGCGGGCACGACAGAAGACGGGGGGGGTAGCTTGGTCAACGAGGGAGAGGGAGAGATTAATGCCAAGGGGTGGTTCCCACCAAGGGAAGAGAGGGAGAGAGAGAGAGAGGGAGGGTAGAGATAGGGGTTGTGAGGGGGGGGGGGGAGTATAGGATAGAGGAAGAGAGGGTGTGAGAGATAGAGGGAGGGAGAAGTGGAACTTTTCTTAAGGCCCTCCATGGCTACTTCCCAGAGAGAGAGAGAGAGAGAGAGAGAGAGAGAGAGAGAGAGAGAGAGAGAGAGAGAGAGAGAGAGAGAGAGAGAGAGAGAGAGAGAGAGAGAGAGCTAAGGCTAGGTGTAGATAGGGGGGGGGGGGGGGGGGGGGGGGGTTGCTTAAGCCAATGGGAGTGTGGACGAGAGGGGGTGGGGATACGGCCCGTCGGGGATGGAGTGTGGACAGGCAGAGAGAGAGAGAGAGAGAGAGAGAAAATATTTGGAACAGAGAGAGAGATACTATCTGTAGCGGCCCGCCGTGGCTGGAGTATGACAGAGGTACCCATGGCACCTACCGGGCCGGATGATGCAGCGACAGAGTAGGGGAGAGAATATTAGCAGGGCCGGGCCGTGAGAGAGAGAGAGAGAGAGAGAGAGAGAGAGAGAGAGAGAGAGAGAGAGAGAGAGAGAGAGAGAGAGGGAGAGAGAGAGAGAGAGAGAGAGAGAGAGAGAGAGAGAGAGAGAGAGAGAGAGAGAGTCTTGTGGTGATAATGGAGGGGTGTGGTCAAACTGGCGGCGTCCTACCGGTGGCTAACCTTGGGGGGGGGGGGGGGGGGGGGGTATGGTCAATGGTAAAGGCCCTTTTTGGTTTTTTTGTTTTTCCTGGTAACAAACCCCTTCTTTCTTAGGGTGTGGTTCTCACGGGCATGGTTTCGAAAGCCGTCTATCAATATATAAATAAATTAAAGGTAGAACCGGGCTCGGAAATATCCCCTAGATCCAAGCCCAAGCTCACGCTCAGACTCAGACCTCAGTCCCCCTTTAAAATTACGTATTTTAGTCTCACGCGTAGGTAAAAATCGACCTTTTTGAGAGCCAACGGAGCTTTGGGTAACCGAACACTATACTGTAAAGCACACCACAACCCCCTGAGCGATACATTCGTTTCCAACTATCACACACTCTAATCTAAAAACTAATCATTAAAAAACATCAAAAAATGAGTGAAAATGGACGCCTAAAGAAGTAAGCGGTTAACCTTTGAGGTTATTCATTGACGCTGGTAGGGTGCCAAAGGCACATGCATCTGTGCTCTGGTCGTGTGATGGAGGTGAGAGCTTACGCAAGACGGAGCAATGAAGAGAGTCAAAAGCGAAAGCCCCTATGTCAATATCTTTGTTAGGAGAGCAATCGAGTGCTCCTGAATTAGCGACCACTAAGGGTCAACCCATAGAGAGTCACATTGCATCTAGTTCAAAGGACACCCCTAGCACCTCAAGCCTAGATGGAGCATTCCTAAATGAGAAGTGGGAGTACAAACTACAAAACGGAATTTTTAACCGACCTATACACAGGTCACACCTATCACGTGGGTTGGTTAGATGCCCTACAATCCACAACGGGTGCTACTAGTGTGGAGGATCAACAACAAAGAGTTTGTGAGGTCATTCATAGAGTCATTGAGTTAGCGAGACAAAACAAGTGGATCCACATTCCTTCAATAGGTCTCATGAGATTCTTGGATACAGGGAAGGATAAACAACCAACCAACTTATCGCAAATGGAGACTCCCTCGGCAAGTCTGATGGATCCTCCATATGTGGTTTCGCCAGGGTCTTAGTGCAATGTGAGTCTACAAGTGATATCTTTACTTTTCCAAGTGTAGCTCATCTTTCCCTTGATGACACCACGGCTACCATGCCTTCCCCAATGATGGGCATGCCAAGAAACACGCCATGGACCTCATTTGTTAGTAAAGCACCGTTACATGGTAGCTGAATGTTGACAACAGCCCCTACAAGCGTGTATCAATCGTATACACCCATGGGTCCTCGTACTCATGTAGTCCCTACCCCGCCCATTGTTTCAACAACCTATGCTCCACAACCACAACACCCAAGTTCTTACTTCCATGGGACCATACCAGCTAGCATTAGCATGTCACATCCGTCGTCTCCTATGCCTAGGGCCACACATATGAACTTTGGGTCACCACATGGCACAACACCATACCAAACATGGAACCCAAGGGCTTCCTACGCGCCAAGCTCAATGCAAATACCTACTCCACATGTAGTCTCTAGAGCGCCTTCACCCACGGTGCCTGCTCACTTAGGTGACTTGGCAACATTTGCTCAAGCTATCGGTCGATCTATTGCTGAGAATATGCGTAACACGCATGATAGAGAATCTAGAAGTAAGGCAGTACAAATAGCCAAGCTCACGCAAAAATTTAGTGGAGACGGGGATGTGAGAAAGCATATCGAAGTGTTTGAACAAATATGCGATTCTCTAGGAGAACACAATGACCTGCATAAGAGTAATGCTTTAAGCCTAACCTTAAGTGGGAAGGTTGGGGATTGGTATAGAACCCTAAGGGTGGACAAAAACGATTTACCCTACTCTTAGGAGACTGTTCTTATAAGAATACATACGAGAGGGAGTGCTTTGGGGTGTAGCCTCTCAGCTCCAGAAAGCCCAACAAGAGGAAGGAGAGTCGGTGAGAGACTTTATTAGTCGCTTAAAGCATTTGAATTCTCCTTGTAATCCAAATGAGTGCTTCAATCATAATAAATTTCTTGATATATTCATTAGGGGATTATGACATGAGGATATCTACAATGGCCTAGTCATTAGAGGTATCACCACTTGGGAAACAGTCACCACCAATGCGATCCAATTGGAGGATAATTTAATGATCAAGGAGAAAGAGTGTCTGTTGAGCCTAAATCTATTAGCTCGCAAGCATCGAGGCATCAGCCAATGACCCTAAATCCTATTGCTAAGGAGCAAAAGATATCTGAGATGACTTTAGCAGATCTCACCTTCAAGAGAGTCTTAGAGACAATCGTGCTCCGTAAAACAATCATATGTATCCAAGAAGGGAGAAACAATGGTGCTCAGTATGCTATGGACCGTATAGTACCAGTGAATGCCCTACTTTTAGAGTAAAATTCAATGGGAAATGCAATGCCTATGGGAGGTATGGTCATCAAGCTAAGGATTGCATAGTATTAAGCACGCGATGGCCAATATACCAACCTTAGCATGGACAGACACACCTCGAGTGCCTGCATTGATGCTGGCCCCATCTCTTGAACAAACGTCACAACACATGGTCTATAGGGACCAAAATGCTGTTCAAACAACACCCTTACCACCTCCAGTGCTAGGACCGCAACCACCATGTCCAAATATCACTTCTGTGAATCAAGTGGGTTGTGAGTCATTTATTTCTTGTTTGGAAGGCTGCGAGGAAGATATAGACCCTAATATTGCCTTGGGATGGATGCGCTTGAAGAAATTCCACAATACTACATGGAGAACTATTGGGGACAAGTCAAACCTGTCTATCAAGTAGGTGCTCTTGCTGCAAGAGGCCAAAATATCAATTACACTGCTAAGAGACCACCTCTTCAATGCTATGAGTGTGGAGGTCCACATCGTGTGGCCGAGTGTCCTATTAGGCTACAAAAGAATGCCACACTAATGCAAACCAATCAAGCGAGCACGTCGACAATGCCGATACTCATGTGTACTCAATGTGGCATAGATCATTTGACTGCCCAATGTCCAAATAATCCAAATGCGCCGAAGATCCATTCACTTGATTGAGGTTACGAAGGAGTCATCACAAAGTACACCTATGGTACTGGTAAACATATTCACATGATCGATGCTCCAAAAACAAAATTATATTCTTGAGGAAAGAGATACGGCATCAATTGCCGAATCTCAAAAAAAGAAGAAAACACGAAGGAAGAGATTGCAAAAAGCAGCAAAGTCAGACCCCAGTTCAAAGACCAACATAGGGACTGGTGACGACCCCGTATATATGAACGATGCTGAAGAGGATTCGGATTCAGGTGAAACCATGGAGACCAAAACGACCACTAAGATAGAAACCAACAAGGAAGATCTTCATGAGCCACATTGGCCAGGATCCAAGAAGAAGATAGGAAATTATCCAAATCCTACAGAGGAGATCGAGCGAGTCAAGCAATTAAGGAGTTTGGTAGAAGATAACCAAAGGGATCTAGAGCCAGCACCTAGGTAGATCCAGATTACAGACACACTGTTCTTTACGCAACAACAACCTCACCAAGTCCATAGATCCTTAGCCATACCTAGTGTCATGCAAGAAAAAGTGACTTCAAGTGATGGGAAATTGGACGTACTCACTTCTTGATGGAAAGAATGCTTACAGAGGGACTAATTGATCCTATCAAAGAAATGGAGATCCCATCTTCCCCATGTTAAGGGATTGAAGCCCAAAAGGTAGCATTAAACATTGCCAAATTGATGGATTTTATGTCTTCAGAAGTTAGAACCACCATCATGTCCAAACTATATAAAGACCCCGAGCTAGTCTCAGCTCTTCGAGCCTTCCTCAATGGAGAACTGAAGTTTGGGCTACCAAAATTTGCACAAATGGATGGAGCTGGGGAGATGCCGATAGAGAAGGAACACTGAGATCCACAACCCAACCTAGATGAGAACCTTGTGGTAGAAATACTTGTTAACAAGTTGGGATAATACTTTGAGAGCGATGAATCAAATGCGACCATACCAATCACTACTAAGGGATTAATTGTGAAGGGAATCCTTGATGGTGGCGCTGGGGTTAGCATTGTACTAAAACTTGCTGGGAAACTATGGGAAGACCTCACCTTGCGACCACAACCATAGTAGTGAAGATGGCCAATGGGTCTATTGTTAAACCTATTGGGATGCTAGAAGATCTCAAGATCAAGGTCTTTGGACGTAAAATAATAATTACCTTCATTGTTATGGATTTCTCCAAGCACACTATGGCATCGGAGATGATCTTAGGACGTCCTTTCATGAGGGAAGCAAAAATGGTGCATGAATGGTCTAACAACCATGTCTACATGCAGTTCCAAGATTCTATCATTTGAGTGAATCTTGTAACTGGTCGAGCACATCCCCTAGGAAACAGGTTTATAATTGATCATAGATCTGACACCACAGTTCACTCGACCCCATTGTAGTATTGTTACACGTGTAAAGCAGACACTGATGTTGGGGAAGATTCTCCCTATATGGATGTACTAACTGGGATGAGTGAGTTGGAAAATGTGGATTGAATCCACCTAGCAGCAACCATAGACACTTGGGGAAATAGGGGGACGACCTAGGTAACACCTGAGGGGGATGAATTGCCACAACTCGTACCCTTAAATATGCTAGAAGCAATGCATATAGCTTCTGTCAAGACTCATCCTCATATAACAAAGAAAACATACAAGTGGGTCCCTAAATCTTCTTTAATGCCCATGGTTGATGCTAAAAAAGTACTAGGGATTTCTAGTGGGTTTAGTCCCTATTGACCTTTAGCTTAAGTATTGTAAAGGCAGTTTATAAATGTGATGAACCTGGGGAGGGTAACAGTGTTATATGACCCCCCAAAGTTACAAAATTAAAATGCTGAAAACAAACAAACAAAAAAATCGAAGTGCCACAATATAAAATATTAAGCTGGAAGAGAAATCTCAACTTGATTGGTAGTCCACTCACATGTATCGCCTATGGTACTAGAGCTCTAGAGGTTCCAAGTGTGGGCACTTTTCCTTGAAAAGCAAAAAACCCAAGGCATACAAAATAAGCACACACATCAAAATTCAATCACTGTGAAAAGACTTTGGGGGGTCAAAGAAAAGGAAATAAGTCAGGCAATGATTTCATGAGCAATTCTTTTTATCGTATCTTAACTACAAGGTCCTCTAGTATAGCCTCTAGTCAGCTCTCAGACATGAAATACTTGGCTCTGGTGATTAAACAGCTTAATTGACCAGAGAAATTGAGAAGCTTGTCCATGGTATTAATAGTTGATCTCTAGTGTCTTTGACCGTTAGATTAGCGACCCCAAACTTGTTTAGTTTTTGACCTTTACAATTGTTTATGCGTTTGATTATATTAGAATTTAATGTCTATTGCTGACAAATGGTTTAAAATTTTGTTACTAATCAATTTGTCTGACTACAACTGCATATGATTTTTAATTGTATATGAGAATGCAATTACTATGGCAATGTTGTTTGATTTTGCAGTGATTGAACAAGGCTAAGGATATTCATCTTAAATGCTCTTCCACCTCGACGAACGAGCTTCAACTCAATAGCTTCCGAGGAGGGAATCTACATCAAGAAGGGTGGCATGCTAACCCTCACGGCTCACAGACACCCTATCACCTACGACAGATGTCGTATTATTTATTTGGTAGAGTCAGGGACCGGGCTTGTCGGTCCAATAGGAAAAGGGTAAGAGTGATCGCCGATGAGAGGCGCACTCTAACTGGAACATTCAAGGGTTAGTTGACT
This sequence comes from Adiantum capillus-veneris, assembly GCF_014529385.1. NCBI lineage: Eukaryota > Viridiplantae > Streptophyta > Polypodiopsida > Polypodiales > Pteridaceae > Adiantum > Adiantum capillus-veneris. The sequence continues at coordinate 141,000,890 of NC_140956.1, forward strand.
AGGCATGGGTGCCCAAGTGTGAATGGGGTGAGCTCCTATAAAAGTCACCTAAACCTAAAAATCATTCATTCTCTTATTTGTGCAATTGAAGAGTGCTCTTGCTCCATCTCCATCTTCTTCTTCTTCATCTCCTTGTGTGTGTGTGTACGCGTGGGAGAGAGAGAGAGAGAGAGAGAGAGAGAGAGAGAGAGAGAGAGAGAGAGAGAGAGAGAGAGAGAGCATTGCGACGATAGCACGATAGCGGTGAAGCGATTGAGCGTGGCGTAGCAGTGGCTCCTTCTTCTTTGCAGCGAGGAATCCTCCACGAAGGCGAGCGTAGGGCAGTGTGAGTGACACACCCTTTCTCTCTTGAGTTTTCTATATTAGTCTAGTTGTGTGCTTGGAGCCATTTGTGGCTTGCACACAGTGTATCGGCAAGTCCCTTGCATTGACACGTGCGAAAGACGCGCACAATGGGCCCCATCACTTGATGTCTCAGTTGTTGTGACTTTAGAAGAGTCCTTAGAGTTTAAACCCTTCAATATGCTTGTGAATGATATGCCTGGTTTTAGAGCTATGGTAATGTTTGCCACTTTGCTTTCGTTATTAAAATCCGCCTTGAGGGTCTTCACCTCGCACTTAAAGCCTTTAGTAGTAGACGTATGGTAGAACACTTTTTCTTTGTCTTTATCAGAGTGGATCTTATCACTCGACGAGGCTTTATCATCAACCTCGATCGAATCCCTTGTCAATGCTTCACCTATCATTAAGGTGTCATGCGTTGCTCATGATTTTGTGCCTAAAATAGATGAGTTCAACCCATCACCTTCGTCCATCGGTACATCTTCTTCTTCCATCGGCAATTTTCCTATTGCGAGCAGTTGCGAGAACTTTTTGATGTCTTCATCCATGGGCAAGTCCCCTAACTCCATGGCTAGTAATGCAAAGGGGCGAGACCTTATGATTGGGGGGTAATTTTTAGGACACGTATATTGCAACAACGAGGAGCTAGAACTCCCAAAGAAGGAATGCTAGGGTAAGGGGACCAATAAAAAACCGCCCCTGTAGACAGCCGCTGGACCCCCTATCTTTAAGAAATCTTCTTTCCAGAAGAAGGACACCAAGTCACTACTGCTGGGTTGGCTAGCATGGTTGTCTACAAAATGTGGGCCGTCGGATGTGCGTTCAAGCCTCTGTGGCTTCCCTCTCGACCCCAATTTTGCTACACAGAAAAACTTCGCAAGCGCCATACTTTCTCTGCACAGATCGGCTCGTCACCGTACTTGTTTTGTGGTTAGCGACAACAAAGAGCTTTCTATTGCGCCTCTCGCCTTCTATTTTGGTGCAACACAGAGATCGCGAGCTCGAGTTCGGCTTAGGTGGCCTTAAGTCGGCCCCCTTACCCTAAGTAGATTATTTTCTCACCAAAAACCAAAGGTTTTACTCTCCAAAGGTTACTAAGCATAGCCTATCTATAGTAATAATAATGGGGGAAGGGATTCCGGCCCCCTCCCTCGGCCACGTGTCGGCAAGAGAATGATCCGGTCAGTGTGCCCTGCGCCTCCCGGCTTGTGTGCGCATGCGCGTGCGCGCATAGACACACACAGAGGCGGCCAAAGGGCGCCAGCCACACTAGTAAGAATAATAAGCGAGCTAATAATAAGGAAAGAGGGAAAGAAGAGACAAAACAACGTGCTTGTGCAAACGGTTAGTAAGCAAGCAATTGAAAGCAAAGCAAAACTAGAAGTGTCCCAACCGTGATAACGCACCAGGGTAGAGCACATAGGTGGTGCTGCTCAAAGAATCGAAAGAGAAAAGCCGAGCCTATCCAAGGTGGGGAGGGGCAAATGACAATCGCAAATGGGCTGAGCCCCCAAGAGCAGATTGAGCGCACTACAGGTTGCGTTCCCTCACACCAAAGCCTTCACAATCCCCTTCATCGGGGCTGTCTCCACATCACTAAACCCTAGCTAGAAGCCATCCCTTTAACTTTTCCCACAAAAAAATTTCCCTTTTGGGTGTTGGATTTACCTTTTCACGCAATATGAAGTGAAGCATTGAAATTTTCTTTTGTTGTTGATTCACAAAAGCACTTAGTGGGTTTCATTTAAATATTGATAATCATTCAGGGTCAAAGTGTAGCATTGAAAGTCGAGATTGATCTCTCTCTCTCTCTCTCTCTCGCTCTCTCTCTCTCTCTCTCTCTCTCTCTCTCAATGACTCATTCAATCCACATCAATATGGACAGGGGAGATCGTAACTAAGGGGAGCATTTTTTGGCACCTGCGAGCCCCTTTGGGAGTGGATGTAACCCACAAGCAAAGATTCCTCTGGGTGATAGAGAAGGCAATGTGCAAGATTCCAAGCAGAATAAAGGTTATCAATTCCTTCTTACTCCCTTATATAGCTTTTAATGGGCCGTTGCTTAAGCTTGCCAACTGCAACTAGAAAGAGCTTTTGAAACCAGTTAAGAGATTGTTGTGGAAGAACAACACTAAAGACTCAACGCCCTGGAAATGGGCTAAGTGGGAGATGGCTGCTAGACCTATGGAGCTCGAGATTCTTAACCCGAGCATTCATGCGGAAGCCTAGAGTGCCAAGCTTGTGGTTGCGCTCGCGAAACAGGACCATCTTGGGCTATTATGGTTAAGGCTATGATAGATAACTCTAAGGCATGCTCGGAAGGTGGTCAGTGAAAAGGTAACGCCAAGCTAGTTGCCCCTCGTTGGGCTGTCCTAAAACTTGGTGGTATGAAAGGAGAACTCACTCAAAAATGTAATAGGGCGATGGACTCCTTGGAATGGGGAGAGCTATTTAGATACTTTCATAATTCCATAACTCACTGATCCCCTTGGCTCTCCAAGGCTCGAAACATCTTGCTGACCCGTTTTTTAAGAGAAGTTTCTAGGAAAATTAATAACAAAGGTATTAAACTTCTTGTTCAAATGTGGGATTACAATAGTTGTAATTGGAAGAGAACGGACCAGTTGACTCTCCAATATAACCTAAATAGGATAGAACAGCTATTGATCAGTAGAGCTCTAGAAATGGGTTATCAAGTGTGTTTACTGAACTGTGAATCCAAGTTCGAGTGGAAAGCTTGGCAATGTCTTAAGAACAAACACTTCCTTAAACCTCAAACCAAGGAAATGTACTGCAAGCACTTGTCGGAGTCAAGGTGGGAGGTAGCTGTAAGGAATATATGGTGCCCACCATGGCCACATAAGATGAAGGTATTCGTGTGGAAGGTTCTATGGGGAGCCATGCTGACTGGGGTGAAGGTGTTCACTAGGGGGATTGGACCGGATAAATGTCCACAATGCAGATCGGCTAGTGAAGACCTCAGTGACCTATTCAAGGAGTGCCCTCTGATTTGTGGCCTAGCTAGAAAAAATTGCAAATGGGTCCAAAAAACTTGGAAAATAAGATTCAAGAATGACCTTTTTTGGGAGGGAAGGTGCTTAAGAGTCAAGCACTTCTCATCATCACACAAATTGAGAGAAGGATATTTCCGTCAGTCGGATATGCCAAATAAACTCCACCCTATACAATATGTAGTTAACTGAGAACCAAGCTTTTAGGGGAAGAGCCAAGCACCCCCGCCAACAGACCAGGGCCGTCCTTGAAGGCCACCAAGTGCACATGCACCACCCCTTCTCCCCTCTAAGGGCTAAGCCGAGCAGCATGCCAGAAACACCAAACACATGACCGTCGTTGCTGCCCAAGGGGGCACAGGAGGGGTGGCCTCCACCTGATCCAAAAACAAAGGGGGAGGGCCGAATGGGAAAGCAGAAGGTTGGCCGAAGTCGCCGAACCCTCAATCCCAAGGGGAACCTGACTTCTTCAACGAAAGGTCCACCAAGCAAAGACTCCCCACCAGCTCGTCCGCTCCTCCGCCGCCTTGCTGCAGGCCGCCCGGGGCCTCCTTGCCCATGCACTCCTCGTAGGCCGCAAAGAAGGAGTAGGGGAGCTCCTTTGCAAATCCTACCATCCAATCATTTTCTTATTATTTAATTCCTCTTAGTAGCCTTATGCAGGCCATAGTGAACTTTTATTGAGACTTTCACCTTGTTTTTTTTTTTTTGGCAATACTTAGAAACTCTGAGTGAAAATTATGTGAAAGACCAAAAATATCGTAAGGGGAGCCTTGCTTGGGCATCAACATACTTAACAATTAACCCGCTTAGGGTAAAGGGGCCAATAAAAAGCCGGTCCCTATAAGGGGTCCCTTTACAGGGAGCCGTGGCCCCCCAATGTTAAGTAGAGTTTGGACCCTTCATAAGACACGAAAAGCCCCGTGCTGAAGTGGTCACATCAGTTCGAAAAGTGATGAGGGCCGTTGGATGTGAGTTCGATCCTTGCTGGCAGCTATGTCTCATTATACCCCCACTACTAGTCGCCTTTTCAAGGCCATTTTTGTTACACAGAAAATAATATGGGCTGTCTCGCATCGCCTGTGCATTTTCGATCACGACAAATTTTTTGTCATAGCTGCACCTTGCACTGGCCTTTTGATAGCGCCCCTCCAACAAAAGATCTGTGCAACAGCGAGCTCGCAATTTGCTCCAGAGCTTACGTGGCCTTAACATGGCCCCTTTACCCTACAAGGGAGCCACCCTATTGACTTGCGCAGCAGATAGACGAACCATCATACGGCTAATAAGGGAGCCACCATACCAAAAGAAATCAAGAGATGAGCGAATTAGTACTAGAACAAGGAATCCACCAAGTCAAGAGACTCCCATCTCGTCCCCACTTGCCCACCAAACAACCAAGAGGCAATTGGCCTTGCTTGAAAGCCTCATGACCAAGCCAAAAAGAACCAGAAAACCAGTCGAAGCATGCATCAAGAAATCACTCGCCCCCACTTGCCCACCGAACCAATATATAAGAGTCAATTGGCCTTGCTTGAAAGCAGATCCAAACAGACCAAGGTGAGCCCAACTTTGACTTGGTACATATTCATGCCACTGAGGTGGTCCCGTCCCTCCGAGGGATGTTATCATTCATGTCCATCACACCTGACACAATGGTGTTTCTTTGTCATCAAACAGAAGGGATAGCCCCTGTCACCCTCGTCCCAAAAGGCGTAGGAGCCCAATAATGAAGAGCATGAGAAGACAATTACCCAGCCGGGCACCTTGTTTTAGGTATGCCCCTATAGCATAGGCATCCCTACCCACCCTCATCCCATACTTGCATGGGAGAGACTGACAATAATCCTTGCTAGCTAAGCCTAATTTCATGCATATGTAATCCATTTGAGAGATTGGTAACAATTGTTTTCCTATCTATTTTGAAAAAATGATGAGCCTTGGAGGCACCCATGCATCATCCAATCCTCACACTCGGAGGCAGAAGGAGTTTTGGTACCCTTTGTTAGTTAAAAATCCTAGCTTGGACTTTCGATCCAAGTTTCTTTTGACATAGAGAAACTTTCCTTTACGAGAAAAGTCTTGAGAATTTGTTTTCCAATCATTGGAAAACCAAAGCTCAAATGAGAAAGATTTTTGTTCACTTGGGAATTTTTCTCACATACGAATGGACAACTGCACGAGAATTTTTGAACGTGAGAAAATTTTCACATGTGAAATTTGTCCAAAGCGTTGAACATCTCATTAACATATCACTATACAGGTCATATAATCTCATTAAAAATTTGTCAGATATGAGCCCTTTAGTGGTATGTAAGCTAATGCTTCTTTTTGCTTCGTCAGATATATGCAATATAAGTTGAAAAAAGAATTAACAAAATTTTGTAGCTTGACCAAAATTATGGTAAAGCATGAATTTTAGTTGAGTTTAAGCTTTGACGAAGTTTAATAGAAATTATCCCTCAAAAGGGTTCCCTTTTTTATTTGGCAATACTGAGATAGATAATATTAAAGATAGAAAATGAATTACAAGCCCTACCCTACAAAGACAGAGCCAGGGCATCTACCAAGCCAATATGACTCCATAAGCCAGGTTTTTAATAGGAAAGCCCATAACTCGTTACAGCAACTATTAAATAACAAGTTGAGTGAGTACCACCACCAACCACCTCTTGACCCAATCCTACGACGGAGTCAACACAAGGTGGAAAGAAGCAAATCAATTGGCAAACAAGCCTCAAATCTAACAAACAAGAAAACATAAAATAAGATGCAAATCATCTACCTTACCCACCCAAGTGCTCAAAAGAACCTTCCTTACAAAAAGACATCCAAAATATTGAATCTTGTAAGCTTCAATACAAAATTGCATTCACATAATACATAGTAGAAATGTATAAGATGTCTTCTTAGTTTTGTTGCATGTACAAGCAACCGACAAGAGTAAAACAATAAAGTACTAATCAGGACACTAAGATCTATGTTCTATACCTTGCAAAAGCAGAAGGAAAGAAAATGTCACACCTTCTTGCACTACTAGATATACATGTGTCCAATCCACCCAACCTTTTCCATGGTACTCATCCACCCAAGCTAGAAGAGCCCTTTTGTGATCAGTGTCCACATCCCTTACAATGGCATTACAATTTGATGTTTTTGGTAGCTTTTCAAGAACAATGTCACTTTTCTCCAACCATGGGAAAATACAGTCAATCTTTCTTGGAAGTAAAAGTCTTTTGCAAACTTATGAGCCACTTGTGTCATAAAGAACATCCTTGTCATTACTACGTGTAAACAACCAAAAAAACTTATGTTGTATGCAATTGACAGGCTCAATTATGAGACCACAATTACTCCTGTGAATAGCAATGCATCCCAGATTTCTCATCAATACTATAGATTCTATCAATTAATCACTCTATTCTAGCAAAAGATGTTGATATCTCCTGATTGCTCATGGATGAATACTTTCTTCAAATAGTCTCCATACAATAGACTCACCAGTTGTACATTGTACATCAGCAAGAAATATCTTGCACAACTTGGTTGAATTTCATCAAGAAGAAAAGTATGGGCAACCTAAGGTGTGTAAAAGAAGATGTATAGCTACCTTTCCCTGTCTCTCCACATTCTAAGAAAGTCCCAACACACTATCTCACTCGTACATAAGAGCTACAACTTACAAATCAACGAGAAAAGTGAAAGGAAATCACATTTTCTCTTTGCTTGCTCCATATAGGACACCTTTCAAAATCACGACAAAGAATCATTACTAGATGCTCTTCAAGCTGCATATAGGATACCTTTCACAATTGTGATGAAGAATTACTACTAGACACACTTCAAGGTATTGAAACAAAGAAATAGAAGATTTTCAACTCTTTTCATAGTGTGCATGTGGACTGTTGTGATGATCCACGTCCACAAGAATATGGATTGTTGTGATGCTCCACATCCACAAGAAGAAAAAGAAAAGATAGTAAGGTTTTTCCTCAAGACAAGCATAGACAGTTTCTCATATGGGATTAAAGGCTTTCACTTAGAAGAAGGATTTGTATCAAGTTAATGAGATATACAATAAGCTCTATAATAATGTGGATTTTGGCAATGCCTTCACCGGTTTGTAAGGAGAACTAGGTCCTTGGTGATGGCTTGGTTGATGTGTGAGCAATATGTTTTGATTGGCAAAATGGGGTAAATATGTATGCATAGAGTGGTTTACTTTAGAGAGCATAAAAATTTCTTGAGGGAATTACTATCTAAAAAGTTTTCTTTTGGAGTACATTGAATGTGGGACGTGCCCAACATGGCATTGGCAAGAGTGATGTTTTGGTCAACATGTATGACAGAAATGATGCACTTCAAAAAGCATAAAAGGATTTGGAGAAGTTTAGTGCCTAGAATGTTGTTTCTTCAAGGATTTATATTCTAGGATGCTCGCAACATGTGATGCTTACTATGACCATAATAAATGCTCATTTGGTAGATGGCCAATCTGTGAGCCTCTTGGCCATAAAAGGGGTGCCCAAAAGTTTGATACAAAACTTAATGGGTACTTGAGTTTAGCAAGAGGCTAATTTTTACAAGTAATAAGAGCAAGCAACAATAAAAAAGGGAGCACTAGAGATTTTGGGAAGATAGCGATGACTACAAGGTCCGGGAGGAGGTCGAGTAGAAGTGAGGAAGAGAGACCAGGGCCAAGTGATGAATTTTGGCACTGATCACATCGGTCTTGGTGTTGCTCATCATCAACGTGCCATGTCATCTGGTGGTGCTTCCCATGCCTTAAGCCTCAACCCTATTTAAGGAGGATCTCTTGCTCTCACTCTAGATCTTAGGGGAGGGGTTTTGGGAACAAGTAGAGAACGGCGAATTTAGCAGGGAGTTTTGATGGGCTCCATGAGAAGGTTTTGAAGGGGGATTTTCAGCCTTGGAGAGAATTTAAGAAGGAAAAGAAAGGTGATTATGGGAAGTTAGGGAGTTTTTATGGAGCACCAGCATAAAAAGTTTGAGCAATAGACTATATGTGAAAGATAGGCTTTTAACGAGTAGCAGACGGGGATAGTTATTCAAGGAGAAGAAGGGAGAAGGAGCATCTCTTACTCTCTCTTTCCTCAATCTCATTTTTGGTGTGTCTTTTTCTTCAAATATTTGAGACTTGCTTGACTTTCGTGCCAACTCTCACAATCAGAGGCCTGACGCTTTGCTAGCCGCATTGTGCACTTCTTGAAACATTTTTAATGAACCAAACGCGAAGTAGACTGGGTGAGTGTTCAAAGGATTCATTGAAACTTTCAAACAAAAGCTTTAAAGCTATGGAGCAGCAGGGGGTGTGATTTGATCCTGTCAGAATGCAAATGTTTCAAGCCTTTGCGGTGTTTATGCAACAGTAGCAAGTTGCTGAAAGGAGGGAGCTTTACTCAACCAAAGCGCTTCAATCAGTGGTGAGGAAATTGGGCCAATTTTATGGCAAAGATGTAACAAAGTATATTTCTGGGTATGTTAATCATATGGAGCTGCATCTAGTGCTCGAAATAGAGATGGAACAAAGTTTTAAGCTAGCTGCGGTTTGTGAGATCAAAGAGCATGTAAGGAAAATTAGAAATGATCATGGGGGAACTTGCGAAGCATTCAAATTAGGATTGAAGGAAAAATATTTCATAGAGGACTCCAAAAGGGTAACAAAGACAACTTTTTTAGAGTGGGTAGTTTGGGAAAAAAAGGGGTTTTTGCCTACCAAATTACTAAGTGAGTTTGAACACCGCTATGATCAAATTTAAAGGACTGAAAAGGCTACCCTAAACACCGAGAAGACAAAGCTCTTTTTGCAGGCTACAAGTAAATAGATTCAATAGAAGTTAGAGTTACTACTTGAGGATAAGGATGCGTAAATGGCTTAAACACTGATTGGAATGAGCTTGAAGATGCAATTTCAGTGCTAGACAAGTGACAACAATGGAGAGACAAGATGATAGCTAGCCCCACTCAAGACCCAAGCATTCCTAAGAATCCCATAAAGTCTATTATTCTGGTTCCAAATAGTGACAAGTCCATCCTAGATGATATTGTTAAAGGAATGCAAGAGCTAAAGTTAAAGCTTACAAGGCTAGAAGAAAAGGGGCAACCATCATGTCAATCTACAGGGAAACGACCTACCTCAAAATAGAGAAGGCTTTGTAAATAGATGGATATGCTGTGATAGTACTGACCATACAAGGTGGGATTGTGAAAGTTTCAAAGATGCGCTGATGAAAGAGCTTGTTTTCTTTTAAGACGGTAAGATTTATTAAGTGAAATAGGTAAGATCTTGGGAAAGAGCTTTGGAAAAGGTGGAATGAAGAATCTACTTGAGGAGATGGCTACTATCCATGCCATCTTGCTGGTTGAGGCAGGCGCCTATGGGTTGAATGTGGAGAATATTAACAAAAAGGAGTCAAGTTTGGAGAAGAAGCATCATTTGTTGATGATATTGGAGTCAAACTGGTGATTGCATTTGGTTAGAAATAGGTTAGAATGACCCTGTAGATTCTTTTCAGTGCATGCGTACATTGCCAAATGTCAAGCCAGTGAGGCTGTTGTTGAAGAGAAACATAGAGGTGAAAATGGGGATGAAGGGACTTCAAAAGGGGCCAGGAGGAGTGGAGGTAGAAACGACACAATGCCTCCTAGATGAAGTTCTCCACAAGGGATGTCTACACCTAAAGTACCTATGCAAAAAGCTACCAAAGAAAAGAAGAAGAAAAAATCAAATTAGCTCTTTTGTTATCCCTATGCCAAAACAATGTATTTTGAAAATGTGTGCAGCTACTCTATTTTCTCATAGAGGAGACACTACTAGGAAATATCGTTTAAAAAAATGTTGCAATGTATTTGAAAATGTGTGCGACTACTCTATTTTAAGCTAGCTGTTGTTCTTGAGATCAAAAAGCATGTAAGGGGAATTTGAAATGATCATGGTGAAACTTGCAAAGCATTCAAATTAGCCTTGAAGGAAGAGTATTTCATAGAGGACTCCAAAAGGGTAACAAAGATGACTTTTTTTAGAGTGGGTACTTTGGGAACAAAAAGGGGCTTTTGCCTACCAAACTACTAAGGGAATTTGAACCCGCTATAATCAAATTTCAAGGACTAAAAAGGCTACCCTAAACAGAGAGAAGAAAAAGATCTTTTTGCAGGCTGTAGGTAACTAAATTCAATAGAAGTTAGAGTTACTACTTGAGGATAAGGAGGAAGATCATGGCATAAACACTGATTGAAATGAACTTGAAGATGCAATTTCACTGCTAGACAAGTGACAACAAGGGAGAGACAAGATGATAGGTAACCCCACTCAAGACCCAAGCATTCCTAAGACTCCCATAAAGCCTGTTATTCTGGTTCCAAATAGTGACAAGTCCATCCTAGATGATATTGTTAAAGGAATGCAAGAGTTAAAGTTATAGCTTACAAGGCTAGAAGAAAAGGGACAACCATCATGTCAATCTATAGGGAAACGACCTACCTCAAAATAGAGAAGGCTTTGTAAACAAATGGATATGGTGTGATAGTACTGACCATGCAAGGAGGGATTGTGAAATTTTCAAAGATGCTTTGATGAAGGAGCTTCTTTGCTTTTAAGACGGTAAGATTTATTAAGTGAAATAGGTAAGCTCTTGGGAATAAGCTTTGGAAAATGCAGAATGAAGAATCTAGTTGAGGACATGGCTACTATCCATGCCATCTTGATGGTTGAGGTAGGCGCCTATATGTTGAATGTGGATAATATTAACAAAAAAGGAGTCAAGTTTGGAGAAGAAGCATCATTTGTTGATGATATTGGAGTCAAACTGGAGATTGCATTTGGTTAGAAACAGGTTAGAATGACCCTGTAGATTCTTTGTCAGTACATGTGTACATTGCCAAATGTCAAGCCAGTGAGGCTGTTTTTGAAGAGAAACATAGAGGTGAAAATTGGGATGAAGGGCCTTCAAAAAAGGCCACGAGGAGTGGAGGTAGAAACAACACAATGCCTCCTAGATGAAGTTCTCCACGAGGGATTCCTACACCTAAAGTACCTATGTAAGAAGCTACCAAAGAAAAGAAGAAGAAAAAATCAAATTAGCTCTTTTGTTATCCCTATGCAAAAACAATGTATTTGAAAATGTGTGCGGCTACTCTATTTTCTCATAGAGGAGACACTACTAGGAAATGTCGTTAAAAAAAACGTTACAATGTATTTGAAAATGTGTGAGGCTACTGTATTTTAAGCTAGCTTTGGTTCCTAAGATCAAAGAGCATGTAAGGGGAATTCGAAATGATCATGGTGAAACTTGCGAAGCATTCAAATTAGCCTTTAAGGAAGAGTATTTCATAGAGGAAATCCAAAAGGGTAACAAAGATGATTTTTTTAGAGTGGGTAATTTGGCAAACAAAAGGGGCTTTTGCGTACCAAACTACTAAGGGAGTTTGAACCCTGCTATGATCAAATTTCAAGGACTGAAAAGGCTACCCTAAACACAGAGAAGACAAAGCTCTTTTTGCAGGCTGTAGGTAACTAAATTCAATAGAAGTTAGAGTTACTACTTGAGGATAAGGATGCCGAACATTGCTTAAATACTTATTGGAATGAGTGACAACAACGGAGAGACAAGATGATAGCTAACCCCACTCAAGACCCAAGCATTCATGAGACTCCCATAAAGCCTATTATTGTGGTTCCAAATAGTGACAACTCCATTCTAAATGATATTGCTAAAGGAATGCAAGAGCTGAAGCTAAAGCTTACAAGGCTAGAAGAAAAGAAGCAACCATCATGTCAATCTACAGGGAAACAACCTACCTCAAAATAGAGAAGGCTTTGTAAATAGATGGATATGGTGTGATAGTACTGACCATGCAAGGAGGGATTGTGAAAGTTTCAAAGATGCCGTGATGAAGGAGCTTGTTTTCTTTTAAGACGGTAAGATTTATTGAGTGAAATAGGTAAGATCTTGTGAAAAAGATTTGGAAAAGGTGGACTGAAGAATGTAGTTGAGGAAATGGCTAATATCCTTCCTCATGGATCAAGTTCTCCACAAGGGATGCCTACACCTAAAGTCCCTATGCAAGAAGATACCAAAGAAAAGAAGAAGAAAAAATCAAATTAGCTCTTATGTTATCCCCATGCAAAAAGAGTGTATTTGAAAGTGTGCGGCTACTCTATTTTCTCATAGAGGAAACTCTACTAGAAAATGTCATTAAAAAAAACTCATGTCGTCTCTACACAATAGTAGTGTAGACGGACATTTTTTCGGCTACTGTATTTTTGCATAGAGAGGACACTGCCAAAAATTGTTAGAAAAAAACACTTGTCATCTCTTCGGGAAATCAGTGTAGTTGAACATATATCCGGCTACACTATATTTGCATAAGGAAGACACATCTGAAAAAAATATATCAAAATAGCTCTTATGTCATCCTATGCAAAAACAATGTATTCGGACATGTGTCTGACTACATTGCTTTTGCATAGCGACGACACGTTGTGAATTTGCCAACATTTCTACAAAAAAAAAAGAATTACAAAACAATGTGTCCGACTACATTGTTTTTGCATAGCGACGACACGGTGTGAATTTGCCAACATTTCTACAAAATAAAATTATATTACAATGGATTACCCTATAATGCAAATCCAACTATTTGAATTGAAGAATCAAGCAAAAAATTGAAGAAAATGTGAAAATTTGGTTAAAATTGATTATGAAGCAAAAGAAGAAGGCCCGATGTAAGTCAACCTTGAATCGATTTTGTGGATCAGTCTGGAGCTTGCAATGGAGCTAATAGAAAAATACTTGCAAAAATCTTGTTCGAGCGCGAGCACCTCTATATATAGGAGTGCCTAGTTACCAAGGTAAAATTTGAACCTACACGATTTACAAATATGACTTTGATCGTTATGCATGGACTTGACCATTGGGCCCGTGTCCCAAGATGCATGATTGGCATGATGACATTCTATTTATAGATCTGATATAACATTTAAAGATTAATCTATCATATTTTGTGAAAATTTTCTGTACACATTTCAAGCTAAAGAGCTGAAAATATTCCTAAGACAACATAACCATTTTAATTCGGATTTTTTGTATCATTTTTTTCTTTGTTTTTATGTCATCTCTATACAAAAATAGAACACTAGGACATTTGTCTGAGTGCTCTATTTTTACATAGCAAAGACACAAAGTCATGTTGTCGCCCGTGGAATTGGAGTCGATCTCTTTAGATAGCTGATTCCGGTGTTAGAATTCACAGCTACTGGGTATGTCGTCAGTTCAGATAGTGAGACTAGAACAGAGCATTGACTGAAGTGAAATAGATAACTGAGGTGAAATGTGATACTGAGACGTGGGACATAGCTGAAACTAAGAAGAGTAATTGCCAGTTCAGATTAATAACTCAGGGTTAACTAGTACAGTGTGTAATGGTTCAAGCTCAGATGATTACAGATTTGATGATTACAAGTGAGGCTAGATGCGAAAAACTTGAAAGTACTAAGAAAGCTATAGCCAAGTATATACAATTCAGAACCCCATTACAATGTAGCGGGTCTTATTTATAGCTCTCCTGAGTTACTACAATAGTTTCTTGTGATAATTACTGCCAGTCAGATTGCCTCCCGCTGGCTGATCTTCTAAGGGACAATTCCCGCCTGCCAAGACTGTCTTCGCCTTCTACATCCTTCCCTCCTTTCTTGAATTTTGGTATGATTCCAAAATTTCTAAAAAAATACACCGGCGCGCTGATTTTTTGTTGTTGAGTTGGCCGATGTTCCTCATGAGTGTAGTCAATGTTCCTCCTGATAATACTCTTTTGGCATGGCCTTATGCCATATTTCATGCTTGTTGAGTGCTTGACACCCCTATAATTGTAATTCCAAGGGTGCCCAACCAAGGAGATCCTAGTGCCCTACTGGAAAAATCCACCGTCTGATTCTGAGATGGAACTACCCAGTATCCTTCCACTGAACCCGCTTCCTCTTGCCCTTCTTTGATGTTGGTGCCTCAGAAGTCCCAGTGCTAGCATTGTCTTCTGGATAAGTTTGTAAATGGACTCCTCCTCAAGCTGATCCCACTTTTCAGTGGACATCTCAAATCCATAAGGCGTGAGAGGATTGTAAGTTTTGGTGTCGGGATCATACATAGTGCGTTTCGCCTTGTCATACGGTGGGCTTTGGCCAATTTGTGACAGTGCAAGGCAGTGTGGATCCATCTCTATGGAAGAGGATGATTCGTCTTGATTCAAGCTTCAAAGAGAATCTCACTTATTTCTATGTATTGTGGACCCAGTCCTGGTTTGGGCCGTGATATCCTTTTCAAGGATTTTGGAAGACTGCACAGTCAGTTGTAGCGATCTTTGTCAAACCTTGGAGTTGGATCTTCCACTGTCCCATACAAAGTTTGACTCTCTATATTTTAGCATGCAAATCTCCATGGCATCATTCAATTTGAGGGCATCATTGATCAATGTTTGCCAAGTTTTCCATTTCACAGTGGCTTGCTCATACCAATCCTGAAGGTCATTAGTGATACCAAAGTAAGTGAGCCGGTCCATTGGTTTAGGATGTTGGGGATACAAGGCCGGAAATAATCTGGGCAGTTCAACTTCCTGAGTAGGTAATGCATATAGGAGAACTAGAGAATCAAGCACAAACTCCAAAAAATTTAAAATGATTTGATTCTCTTGCTGCATCATCTTTCTAGTAACTCGGACTAGCTGAAAAAGTCTTCGGAGAGCAATTGCCTGTTCTTCTAGTATCATTTGATTCCGAGGTCCCTTGCTACTAGAAGCCCGTTCTTCAATGATGGCTTGTACTCGCTGGTCTAGAACTCCTCTAGCAATTTGCATTTGAAGTAAAACGTCTTTCAGTTGAGTTATGACTTCTTTCATACATTTGTACGTTGGCCTATTTCCAAGGAGCAAGTCCAACTCCAGGGCTAGGAAATGTCGGTCTGTAGTGGACAGTCGTTGCTAATGTGGATTGGCTAGCCTATCATTAGAAGTTAGCGCCCACTTAGGTACCCTGTCCAGTAGTTGGATTCTGCTGGGATGCTGAGGCAATTGGCACACTTCTTGATCATGAAAGACAACCAATTTCCAATGTTGTACCATCTCTCTAGATCCCACATACAACATCTCAAAGCATGCCAAATCAGAGATCAGAGTATCATCCTCCAGATACATCCTTGTAATTGGAGTGTGTTAATGTCTCAATCTCTTATTCAATTTGATGAGCTGTAATGAATTTTGCTCATCACCCTTCAAGGACTCAGTTATAGCTTGGGCATTTCCTTTACTGTTAACAAGGTGATGTGACTAGTGTACTGGATAATCTTCAGTTTGGCCCTTTTCTCCACTGCCTGGCTGTTGATCCTCAGATCGCTGGTCCCTTGACTGCTGGTCTGGCTTGTCTTTGTATTGGTCTGGTTGGTATTTGTTGGGCTAACTATCCCCTGTGGCAGCAAATCCACCAGCTCCGGATTCTGAAGGTGGAGAAGGAGGAAAGCCGTCGTCTTCACCATCTGGCTTGTCGGTCTGGTTGTCCTCTCCTTCTTCATCCTTCTCTTCCTCCCTCTCAGAATCCTCATTTTCAATATAATCCATGATGGCTTGGTTTTCCAACAATGTATTGTATTCTGAGAGCTTATCCTACATATCAATCTGAATAGTCTCCATCAAGGCTTTTATTCAGAGTGACATTACCCTCTAGATTCAGAATAACAGCAAGGTTATTCTAGACATATCTCTCTGTCAGAGAATCCTTGATCGCAATGTGAGCTGTCATCAGTTCTTTATGATCAATCCGCTTCATTCGGAGAAAAGTCTCAAAGCGATCAGCATCTCTCAAGGCTGCTGCCTTGTGTTCCTTTGATTGCCTATTTTATGTTTCTATCTTCAACAGCTTTGTCTGCAAATCATTGATTGTCCTTACTGACTGGTTCTCAGCAATAGCATGCTTGAGTCTTTGTGCAACTACATCCTTCTAGAGTTTTTGAACCTGCTGTTGGCTACTCTCCAGATATTCGTTGAGCTTAACCACTTGCTCACTCGACGACGATGCATCCATCATCTGACCTAAGGCATTGACAATGGTATTCCATGATGATTGGATAAGCATTGAGAATCCATCAACTATATTTGCCTAGTTAGATTGGACTGGCTCATACACCATTACGTGAGCCATGTATGGTAAATGTGCTAAATCAATAGTTTGAAATGTCAGTTTGCCTTCAAGGGGATTTTGTTGCAATTGCTGCATTTTGTCTTTCTTGGCTATTGACAAGGCTAATTCACTGAAAGGAATTCTGCTTGGACTATTAGGTACTGGAACCTTACCCTTATCTTTGACTATAGATTGTTCAACACTTGTCTTTTCTTTGGAGCCCTTTCCAGTGTTGTTGTCCGCCGTTGGAGTCTGTTCCTTTTGCTAGCTCTTCTCAGCACTAGTCTTTGCTGGATTTTTTTCTTCAATTGTAGCTGAAGTCTGGCTTGCTGAAGCTTTTCTAGTGGGCAAATAATTTATGTGATTCTCAAGCTGCTTAATAAAAGCGGTACTTTTGGTCAGCATCATCCTTGGTTTCTTAATTAGAACCACTGGCTTCCTCCTGGGTGCCCTTTCTCCTTTGTCCGCTTAAGGCCAGCTGATTACCTGGATCTTCTTCATCTGAAGACAGCTCGACATTGGTAGTCTTTGGGATTGGCTTCTGACTCCAAGAAATCCGTACCTAATCATGAGCTTCTAGTGCAGTTGCCTAGTATAATAATTGCCAGACATACCAAGGCTTGAATACACTCTGGGATTTTAGCTTGGCAATCTTCTGGAGCACATTATGAGACAAAATCTGACACAAATTTATCTTAGCTGAAGCATTTAATCTTTTTGCCAAGAGCATAACAAAGAGATTTTCTGACACATACATAGGGTTTTTTTCAGACTAACAACCTCAATCACAAACCTGTAAACTGAGGGGATGTCCAGTACTGCTACTGGAACCCCTTGTGCACTAGCTTTGTGTTTCTTCTTCACTGATTCATCTTCTTTCAGTGTCGTGCTAATCTGTTCCGCAGAGGCTATGGTCGACTTTGGGTCATTAGGCATTTGGAAGGCATATGCAATGTCATCAGGAGTTGCTGTGACTCTAACACCATTGATAACAACACTATCATCCTGGTCATTAAAGGAGTCAAGAACATGCTTGATTATGGCCGAGTCAAAATCTATTCTTGTGGCGTGTACCACCACATGCAAGTCCCAGAGTCTTAGTAGCACCTCAGCCTACTCAGTGAATAAATACCTTTGTATCTTTCTATGCGGAATAATTGGTAAGGAAGCCTTAAGAGAAGTGATGATAGCCGAAGTTTCATCTATGGTTTCCTGCACCTTCTCTGACATTTATACACTATGAAGACGATGAGTATGTAGAGGAATAAGACTTACTCGTAGCCAGGTGTGTCAGGTAGAGAAAGGTAGTGATCAACAGAGCTCGCTGACGATGAAGTTTATGGTTGAAGTGAAGATTCCTCAGAGCTTGACGATGGAGAATGTGTAACAACACGGAGACTTTGCACAAAAGATTTTTGAGGAAGAATACCCACCCTCTTTATTGTTATACGCATTCTTGCCATAAAATCTCCATTACTTACCGTTCCTAGAGTTTTGTGCACCGTCGATGACATGGCATACATGCATTGGCTTATACTTCCCATGTACCCATTAATGATTATCACTGTTCCCTTTCCCCATAAAGATTTTTCCTGACTCTGACACGTTACTGACTCTAATACTAGCATTGGTTTGTCATGTTGGAACTTTTCTGTCACCTTGACTGGCTCCGGTACTGGTTGTATATAGAAGAGGTTCAGAATAGCTGGTTCTGAGAATTCCTGATCATCAATGACTAGAATGCCAGTATCTTTTTCTTGGGAAGCCTTTTTCTCATTAGAGTAATATAGATTGATCTTAGTCCCACTATAAACACCTGGCAACAATAATCCGGATAATCCTTCAATCTTACTGTGCCATTGGAAAACACCCAGTTCACTTCATACGGACCAGTCCAAGCTATCTTTAAGTTTTGCTTCTTCGGGCCCAATTTGGATTGATAGAGAAAAACCAAGTCACCTTTCTGGAATTACCGAAAGTTTATTCTCCTATCATGCCAGTGCTTCCTTCTTTGTGCTGAACAATCTCCTGTTCCAGCATAGTCCGTTGTCTTAACTCATCCAACGGTGTTAGCTCCTTTAGTCTCTATTTAAGATTGTGATTAAAATCTAATCCATATTCCACTGCCTGCCTGAGACTGGGAATTATAAATTCCATAGGCACTACAGCTTCTGTACCATATACCATTCTAAACAGTGTCAGTCCAGTGGTAACTTTATAAGTGTTGGCGGATACACCGCGACGGACGTCAACACAGCGAGAACTCACCTAACAAGATTTGTCAGCTAAGGACGAAGCTCGACCCGTAGGCATGTGGAAGGAAGCATAGGGTGTCAATCTACACTCGACCGACTCTCGACTAATTCCTACAGAGGTCTCTACCCAATGTCTAAGCTACAACCTTCAGGAGTGCATAAGAGGAGATTTCCTACAACGCTTCCAAGAGCCAAATACCCGTCAACGTTCTCAAAATGCCACAGAACTTGAAGGAGACCCTACTACCACCAATAGGTCTCTCTCCCTAAGGTCTATGAACCAAAATCCCAACCCTAAATATCTGGTGCAAAATCACGTAGGATGTCTGGTCGAAATCTACAGGTCATCGTTTTTGAAAACTGAAGTGCCTAATGTGTAGCTCTACTCAATGTGAATGCGTGGATATGTTGCAATGCAAAAACGGACAACGTATGCTCACCGAATCACCAGATGAATCTCATAGGTAGAGCTCGCAAAACCAGACCGTACGCCTGCAATGTAGGTATCGACGCGTAACTCTCGCCGGGGGGAACATGCTGCACTTCTCCGCACTCGATTCCGACCACTGGTGCGTGCGTAGCATCAAGATGAAACTCTCACTCTCTCTCTCTCATACACAGTACGCTCACTCATAGACAATACTTTTTAAAATGACAAAGGTTGTTTTCATTAAGGTCAAAAGTGGTATAAATACCTTACAATCTCAAACCCTAATGTTCCAATTTTACCATCTACTGAATCTAAATGTAAAAAATGGGATACAATCTAGAAACTTTTGTAAGCCCCAATATTTACAAAGGTGAAATGTCGGTTTTTCTCAATAAATGAACAATTACAAAAATAATATTCCACCGAGCAGTCATTTTCCGTAGGGTGTGTCCAGCCGCTAACACTCCCCCCTCCTTGTTAACGTCATCCCCGACATGGCTGTTGAGTTGTGTCTTCAATGTAGGCTTTCTCTCATCTTGAGAAGTGACTCATATCTCGCATGTTGAGCTAGTAGTGTCGGGCCGAATATGTCTGTTTTGATTGTGAAGAAGCTGGTGTAGAAGGCTTCTTCAAAGGCCTGGAGGTGATAAGATGGCAAAAACATAATCCTTTGATACAATGCATGTATCACCTCGTGAGAAGGCTGACCAGACAGATCGTATGCACATCTATATGTATCTTGAAAGAAGAAGATACTGTCTATCGCCTGGCTTGGTTTGAAGGTCTCAAACACTGCCAAAAGTGTTTTACATATCTTTCTCATCATGATGCAAGATAGGTCAGGCGAGCCAGTGAATAATTTGATGGCACCCGTTAGGGTTTTCACCATGTATTGCTCACTTATTCTCTCCCGTGATTTCAAGCCTGGTAGCTTCGGGTAATTTAGCCAAGTGGGTTGGCTTCTCTGCAACAGCTCATGGGCTTTCCATGTCCTCTCATCCTTGGTAGAGGGCAGAAATTGAGGTTACTCTGATCACTTTAGGTGCCTCTACTAGATGGATTAGATATTGAGGATACTTTGTCAGCCATGCCTTTCTCCACCTGGGCTGAGATTCCACTATCAGCTTGATCCCTTGAGGTTTGGAGATGTCTACTTTGTACAATGGCACTGTTGGCTCCTCTTTTATTCGCTTGTTGATCGTGGTAGCTTCATACTTTAACAGAGGATATGGGAGAGAGGGATGTAGACATTCATGCCGAAGGTTACTCGCATCTATCTTCTGAATAGTCATTGATTTAAAGACCCTTTGCTCCCATTCCAAGGCTTCTTTGGCTGTGTCTCTGACTGCCGCTTCTATGGCCTTCTGCAGCTTCTCTTCTTCTTCTTGTGTCAGATCTTGTGAGGGTCCCACAAGGGTTTCCTCTTGCATGGTGGTGTCCACGGGATCTGACACATTCTCTAGGTTGATCCCCTCCATGGCTGCTAGCCGAGTGCTAAACTGTTGCTCTTCCGTTTGCTGCTGGCCTCTCAGCTCTTCTATCTTCTTCTGAAGTGTTTTCTTTTCTTCTGCTGCTTGCTCTCCCATGTTTACTAGGAGGTCGTTCAGATCTGCATTTATTTTTTCCGCCTCTTCGAGCTTTCTCTTGATGGCTTCTAGCTCATTCTTCGTGGTCTGATTTTCTTCTTCTAGGCGGTTTTGCATGACCAATGACCCCTCGGCCAGCATCAGCCTTTTCCTCTTCTCCAATGTTAACTCCTTTTGGAGCTCCTTCATTTGTTATTCATATAAATCAATCTCTGAAGTGGTGTGAGTCAAGCTAGTAGCTCTGACTCTGGCTGGAGATGCTCGTAGCCGTTGGATGGTTTGATCTTTGACTTTCATCTGGTCTTTCAGCTCTATTACCTCATCCTGGCTCGCCTCATGCTCAATCTCTAAATTTTCCTTGGCATTCCTCATTGTTTCCACTTCTTTGGATTCTTCAGCAAGTTGTAGGGTTAGGTTGTCCCTTTCCTTCTCTGCATCTGTCAATGACTTGCTGATTTTCCTGTATTCTTCTTCAGCTCTTTGAAGTCTTTGATCTGCTGTCTGATTTTCTCGTTCCATCTCTTGGCATCATTGTAATGCCGTGGCCAGACTAGCTTGCAACTTTGTTTGTTTCTCTATCTGCTCTTGGCCCTGTTTTTGGAGAGAGTAGACTTCAGCCTTGATCTGAGCTTCAGTGGTTTTTAGATTAGCAATCGCACTCTCCGTGGCCAATGATTTTGCTTTGAGCCCGGTTAGCTTATGCAGCACCACATCCCAGTCATTGGTAGCTGGATCTGTGGCCATCTCTTTCAGTTCTACTAACCGCAGGCTCTGCATCTGTTCTTTGGGCCTTGTGCTTGCCAACTCAAAGGCCACAGTGGCTGCCTCTTCTCGTGAATAACCCACAGCTATTAGATCAAGAAATGTGCTAAACTTTCTTTCCTCTGGCTCTGGCTGCTCATCTTTGGGCTTACCTTCTTCTTTCTGCTCTTCCCCTTTGGTCTTCTCCTGCTTAGAGTCTTCTTGATCATCAAATGTGTCCAGATCCTCCTTCTGTTGGGTTTGTGAAGGGCTAAGAGGAGGTGGTGATGGTGGTGGGCTGGAGTCCCTGCTTGATGGTGGAGTTTCTAGCTTTTTCTTGAAATCCCTATCCACCTTTGTCTTTCTCTCTCTCTCTCGGCCTTCCTACTCTGCAGTTGCCGTCGTACTTCATCCACTTCTTCTTCTGTAAAAGGGACATTTGGGATATTTTCCGTTGTAGCATCCAGGATCTCGAAGTTTTTAATGTAGTCTTCAAATCGATCTCTGTGCACCCTTTGAGACGATCCCGTCATGGCTTCTAGTGATGGCTTCCACAGGTCGTTCAAATCCCCCTTGAGTTCCCTTTCGGCTCTAAAGCTTTCCATTAATCTTTATAGCCGTGCTGTTTTCTGTGATTTGGTTTCTTTGATAGGCACTTGTACACTTTCCTTCTTTCCTTTCTTCGACTCCGGCGGCTCTTCTAGCACGGTTTCTAACCGACGCTTTAAACGTGTGACAACTCTAGGTGCTTTGGGTGGTTCTTCCTCTTTATCTTCTTTGAGCTTTAGCTAGTCATTTTGTGATGGAGGATCAGGCCAGTTTCCCTTGGCATGTAGTGCTCCATAGACCACTTTCATTATCAGCTCACCCGTCACAATGTAGGTGGCATTTTTGTTGCCCATCTTCACCAGGTTGTCATGGATGTAGGCAGAATAATTTATCACCTTTGGCTTGCTCTTCTGCATTGCCGAGGTGAAGGTGGTAGCAATGGCTCCAGGAGGCATTCTGTACTTCTATGGCTGCTTTGTACACATGTGGAAGTACTTGTTGTAGAGCTGGCTCATGACAGCCACTTTAGGGTTTGCAATATCTTCAAAAGTGTAGTTGTTCTTCTTTTCGGAGTATACCTTGACTTCATCTCTTCTCTTGGTCACACTATCCCCTTTGTTGGAGATGTCTAGTGCGGCTGCCACCATCCTCACTGTGATGATAATCATAGTGTCAGGCTTTCCTTGCAGATCAGTGACTCTGGCCACTCCATCTTCTTTGATAGTTGTCACGAATTCCCACACTCTTTTGATGTTAATTACTACCGGCAAAGCTTCAAAATAATTATGTAGGTCCAGGTTTTCTAGGTAATCTCCCATCTTGCTTCTGACAAACTCATTGAGCTTCCGTGGTATCATGGGTAGCTCCACTGCATTTCCTTCAGGATCTTTGAACACGCCTTGGTAGATCTTCAAGTCATTGGACTCTAACAAATCATCTTGAATCCATGTGCTGGTTGGCTTCAGGGTTCCTTCTAGATGACAAATGGCTCCACTTCTTTTAAATAGTCTTTTATTGTCATCCTCTTCTTCTTTGCAGGTGATTTTGTGGCTGCAATAGATCCTGTTGCACTCAGTAGTCCGAAGTTAGCCTTTTTTCCATATCAGCTGAGAAACTGAGTTTTAACTATCCAAATGACTTGAAAATTGAAAATAAAACTTAAAAGGAACTTGGGAAACTGTGCATGTGCTCACAGTATCATTCTGGCCAAAATTTATCATTTAGACATCCTATGCGTATGATGTCTTTTTCATCAGTTTTTGGTGAAACTTGGCAGGCTGGTGGCCCTTTGCCTGTTGAACATGGCTATGTGATTGGAATTGGGTTTGAGCATCAAAAAGTGCATTTCTGGGCAGATTCAGGCTTTTGGATTACAAATTGGGTAGGATGTCCACAACAGGTGGCAAATGATATTCAAATGGGTTGAAAGTTGATATATGAGCTTCTTGCACCAAGGTAATGGCTCCCATGATGTTATTTCTTGCATAGAAGGTCAAAATCACACTTGAGACATCCTACGTATAGGATGTCTTTTTCATCAAAATGGCTTGAAATTGGTTCTGGGGGTAGCTCTTGGCATGTGGAACATGGCCCTGCTCTTGGATTTTGATTTGGACAAGAATTGGTATTGGTAAGACCATGTGTAGTGTTTTTGGGCTCAAAAAGTGCATCTTGAAGGTGTTGGGGGCCAAATGTGATGGGAATGGCTTGAAACTTGATATATGAGCTCATGAAGGTGTCATGAAGAGATCTGGAGCTGAAAAATACCATATGGGGGCCACTTTGGTCATTTAGACATCCTACGCGTAGGATGTCTATTTCATCATTTTTCACATATAACCACACAGATAGCTTGGCAATGTGCTCATGAATGTATTGTGCAAGTTTCATGTGATTTGGACAAGTTTTGGTAGGTTTAGGATCCAATATTGCCTCTATGCTCTGACTTTGCGTTTTTTCATGCATATGAGGTCAATTTTTGTCCAAATGTGATGAAACTTGGTGGCTAGCATGTACAGGCTATTCAAAAGCTCTGTGTGATGAGAGATGTTGGGGTTGGTGCCCAGATTTGGCCTTGAGACATCCTACGCGTAGGATGTCTCCTGATGAAATTTATATGGTGAGAGCTACTGGTACCTGCCCTGAGTCCCCCTGAGTCCCTTTTAAGCATTATTTCAACAAAAAAGTCAAATAGATAGAAAGAAACTCCCTGTGTCGATTTCAGAGCCTCCGAACCGTTTTCTGACTCTTGGAGTGCTTTTCGGCAATGAAAATTCTTGATGTTGGTCTCCATAGCTTCACGGTCCCTTAGGGATCCTTGCCATATGGTTTTTGTCGACTTTGGCTTCACCGGAGCTCTGTTTGGCAATTTGTCACTCTTGAAGCACCCGTGGTTGCGTTTTCATGTCTTCGATTACTTGTGGTGGTCTACCACCATAGGACTTGGTTGTTGATGATTTAGGAAAGCCGCTCGTGAAGTTTGGTGGCAAACGGACATGCGGTTTGGCCGCGAGAGCTATTTAACGCTTTGTGTGTCTGATGCCATTTCTGAAGTTTAGTGCCGCTTCGAGTCACCGTATGGCCATGTGGGCTATATAGACTTGTCCAGCATGTCGATATGCTTCTACCCATGAGTTTTGGTAGCATTTGGGCACCTTTCCGCCGATTTTCCATTTGGTGGCCTCTTGCGGGGCTCTGGGAATTAGGGTTTTTCCTGATGGTTTTCTACTGCCTTTGGTCATCCAAAATTGGTCTCCTATGCTAGGGTAAGCTGCCGATGAAGCCTCATTGCTTTTGGGTTAGCTGTTAGGTGGTCACTTCTACCTGTAGGTTTCTACTGCCCGCTTTCTGTGTGAACCCTACGCTAGTTTTTGCGACAAAACAACAAACATGCGCGAAAAGCTCAAGGTGGTGAGCCTACCTCTCATGTCTGGAATCTGTCGGGTAGTCGTGCGCGTTGTAGAAGCTGCTGGAAGTCCCGTTCGCTCTAGGTGGCAGGAGCTCTCTCTCAAAAGGCATTAGTAGAAATGAGCTTAAAATGAAGTGAAAATTTCTTATAATGGGGGTCCGCGAACCACTTTCCATGAAATTTGACATGTGCTCCCAACTTCTTGCGAGATGCGGTTTAGGCTAAAAAATTTCTTGATTTGGACTCCATTTACCTAGTTGACGAGAAATTTGATATTTTGGTCAAAATCTGGCCAAAACACGTGTTCTGCTCCATTCTCATAATTGCACCCCCATTGTACCATAGGTTGTCCTATAGTCACTGATCATCCCCCATATTTTTTGTTTTTTATTACGACCGTTTTTCACCTGCTTTTTGTATTTTTGAAGTTTTTCTGCCGAAAATTAGTAAAATTAAAAGGAAAATAGAAAATTAAACCCAGAAAATCCCCAAAAATCATAATAAATCAAAAACATCACCGCAAAACACTCTATACACTCACATGTAATTTTTATGGCCGGATTTCTCCGTTTTACCAATATTTTGCTCGAAAAATGGCTATTTTTACTTATATACACACACCTAGGGGCTTGATTTGGCATTTGGCACCATATACTTGTCTATTCATGCTGTATAAGGGCATTTGTACTTAGGTTATTCTAGAAAATTTTGCAATCAAATGACAACCCTTTAAAATAGTCGGAAAACGTGCCCTTTTTTGCTCTTTTTTCCATTGGGTCCGCATTTGAGAATGCCCCCCCCCCTTCTAGCCGGAGTCCTCCCAGACGACAAGGTATCGCCTTGGTGTATGTGCCGTGCATGGAGTAAAAAAAATCGTGCTAATGCTTGGCCGTGTAATGTGGCCCTACATGATGCATACTCGGTCAATGCGTGGAAAAATTAATGATGTGCAAGAGGAGGCAATAAGCAAGATGCTTATTGGCATTCGCCGTTGAGGTTTCCTGTTTGTCATTGATTTGGTCGGCATATTTTCTTTGCAAGTAAAAGTTGTAACTCTATTGCGCTCTGTTTGATCGTCTTTCTTGCAGAAGTCGCTTGGTTTGCCGCTACAGTCGATATGGCCATGGTTGTCTCCTTGGAGAGAATTGTCGTGGTGGAATTGACCGTAGTCCTTGTCGCTTTTGCTTTCCATTTGTAGCTTTGGAGGTTTTTGTAGGTATATTGCTACTTCTGCGGTTGTCATTGTTTTGCTGCTGATTGGTACCCACATAGATCGTTTTGCTGATTTCATATGTAGTGTGTGTCTGCCTTCCGATGTTGCTTGTACTGAAAGGAGTTCCGGTCGCTTTGGTTTCGAGATCCAAATGCGAGTCGCATTTAAGTTGTTGCTGAGCAATTTCTTTGGGATCCATATTTGTTTTATTCCCTTGGTTTTTGGTTTAATTGTCTGCTTCCGTTGACTTCTTCCGTTGGATTGTGGTTTGTCTGCCATGTCATCTCTATCATTCCGCACCCATACTTTTTTTTTCTCGTGTTGCTAATCTTGATCTTTGCACTTTGGTAGGTGTTGTTTTATGTTTGTAGTGAACATGGTTGGTAGTTCCATGTTTTTTTGCCATGTTGTTCTTTAGTGGCACCCATCCTTTGGGTTCTTTATCCAGTGATTGTGTTTCTGCCATCTGGTTCTTGCGGGGTTGCCGAGCAAAGGCTACCACCTGTTGTTCTTGTGCATGCTAAATTTTGACCGCATCCGCATTCCAATCTATCTGCACATTATACTCTTTTTGCCAAGGTTGTCCCAACAACATGGCGTGTTGTGTGCTTTCATCCTCGACCACATAAAACTTGTGTGGGTAAATATATTGATGTACTTGTACATGCAATATAATCCAGCCCAATGTTTTCAGCGAATGTGATGTACTACTTTCCAGCACTTGTGGAGTAGGATGTAGTTGACCTTTGAGCTTGAGCTGTTTGTATAATCTGTAAGAGATTAGATTTGCTTGAGCTCCAGAATCAAGCAATGCCCTCGATTCAACTTGATTGCTACCCACTTTGACTGCAATTATTGGTTCCACTGTGTCTTCATCAAAATTCGTTAGTCGAATAGCATTTATTCGAAAAGGTGAGCCACACTGTTGTTGTTGTCGTAGAAGCCGTCTTTTTGCAATGCGTTCTTTTGCTTCTGCTTGGGATTCTTCCCGTACCCTCTAATTCTCCTTCATCCGTTGTTTTTCTTGATGGATTTGTTGAAGCATATCCTGTATTAGTGGCAAATGATACTTTTTTAATCGACACCCACTAATCCAATTTGGCCTTTCTTTACCTGCTAATGTAGCAAGCTTGAGAGCTCCACTTTGTGACAAGTCACTAATCACAAAGGGTCCCATCCCTCGCTTTTTAAGTTTCTTGGAATGTTGCTTCAAGGTATAAACAAGTACATAATCACCTATTTTGAACTCTTGCGTGCGCACACGCCTGTCAAAAAATTCTTTTTGTCTTCTCTTTTTAGCATAGATCAAAGATACAGCTCTCAAGCAAATTTCAGGTAGCTTTTCAAGATCATCGATTCTTGAAGAGAGCTCATGCCCTGTCCATTCTAATCGTTTTGCTACTCGTAGAGTTGGAATTAAAAACTCTATGGGTAATATAACGTTTAGACCAAACACCATGTTGTATGGTGTTGTTCCTATTGATGTTTTGTAAGCTACCTTGTATGCCCATAGTATTGAGTGTAGCTATTGATCCCAGTCAGTTCTTGACTCTGATACAATTTTAGTGAGAACCATGCATAGTGTTTTATTTGTGGCCTCAACTTGTCCATTTGCCTGTGGATGATATGGAGCAGATTTTCTATGTATGACCATGACTTCCTCTAGCAGATATTCGATGACTTCATTAAGAAAATGTGTTCCTCGATCACTGACAATTTCTATTGGTAACCCGTATCGTACAAAGACATTCTCATACAAAATTGTGCAGTGGTTCTTGCGTCTACTTTTTGTGTTGCCTTGGCTTCCGCCCATTTTGTGAGATAGTCCGTAGCCACAATGATATATTGGGTATGGGTGCGATATGTAGGGGGTGAAATAGGCCCCACAAAATCAATGTCCCATTTTGCAAATGCCCTTGCTCCCATCATTGGCTGTAGTGGCATCTCATCTCTGTTTATCGGCACTTGGTGCGCTGACATGCATCACAATTCTTTACAAACTCCTCAGCATCCATATGCAATGTAGGCCACCATATTCCTGCGGTTAAGACAATTTTTGTCATCATATCACCTGAAAAATGGCCTCCACTTATGCCTCCATGTGCGTGTTCTAGAATCAACAGGTATTCACTTTCACTTGTATAGATTCTAAGTTGATTGTCTTTTCCTCGCTTATAGAGTTGGTTCCCAATTAAATTATAGTCGCGAGCCTCTAGCTCTATAGTCTTTTTCCATGCTCTTGTTATGTTTTCAGGAAACATCCTTGTGGTTAAGAAATCAATGATATATTGACTCTGTGGAGGTGCAATATTTATCTAAAACAATGTCGTGTGATCCACTGGTAGTATGGCACTACATATAGTACAATTGTTAACATAAGCATGTGTGTCAGCATACATAGTTGGCCAATAAACCCCTAACTGTTTCAACCGTTGGTGTGTTTTCATTGTTGAACAATGAAATGCACAATCCTGGATATGTGCTTCTTCAAGATAACACTCGAACTTCTAAGGATTTATACACAATCGTAGAATCTGGTCTGAGCCTACATGATACAGTCGTCCTGCAATCAATTGGAATATTTTTGTTTGTCGAATTTTTTGCTGTTTGGATTTGTCTTCCTTATTATCAAACCTACCTCCAAAGGAAAGAATGCTAACAATTTTCTGAGACCATTTGGCTATCATTTCAATATTAAAAAGATAAGCATCAAGTATGTCATCATCTACTCCTTCAGGAGCTTCCCCGTTTTGCAGTCTTGAAAGATGATCTGCCTGTAGATGTGTTTTACCCTTTTTGACCACCACTGTGAAATCAAACTCTAGCAATATAATAAACCAGCGTACAATTCTCCCGGTATTGCATGGTTTATTTACTAGATATAAAAGAGCTTGATGATCTGTGAAGAACACAAATTTGTTCGTGAGCAAATAATGCCGAAATTTCATTCCTAACCCCTCTCTTTCAATGGTTGTGTAGCTCTTTTCTGCACTGTTTAACTGTCTGCTTGCATAACAAACTGGGAAATCCATTGTTCCATCTCCAGGCTGAGCCAAAATACTCCCGATTGCATATGCAGATGCATCAATGTGAACATGGAATATCTTTTCCCAATCTGGTGCCTTAAGTACCAGTGCTGATACAAGGTTTTCCTTAAGCTTTTGGAATGAAGTTTCACACTCCTCAGTCCAGTAGAAACTGACTAACAAACGATACAAAGGTTGTGCAATGACTGCATACATATATATGAATCTTCGATAATATCCGCAGTGTCCCATGAAGGATTGCACTTGTTTCGCGTAGGCCTGGGCAGGTCTACTATGACTTTGATTTTGTCTATGTCAGTGGTTATGCCATTTCTTGAGACAATGTGTCCTAAGATGCGGCCTTGCCTAACCATAAAAATGCACTTTTCTGGGTTAAGACAGATTCGATATGTTCTGCATTTCTCAAATACCTTTTGTAAATGGTCAATATGTTCCTTTCGTAGAAGAGAGTGTACACAAAGATCATCCATATATATTTCCAAGAATATTCTCAGGTATTCTTTGAACGCATGCGTCATTAACCTCTGAAAGGTAGCTGGTGTATTGGTTAAGCCAAAAGGCATAACTCTATACACATATGTTCTCCATTCTGTGGCAAACGCTGTTTTGTGTTGATCTTATATTGCAATTGCCAGTTCGTTATACCCTGAAAAACCATCTAGAAAGTAATAAGCCCGTTTCCTGGCCACCCTCTCAAGTACATGTTCTGTGATCGGTAAGGGATAGTTATCCCTTATGGTGGTTGCATTTACCTTTTTGAGGTTCACACACACTCGTAGCTTTCCATTCTTTTTGGGGACAACCACAATGGGTGACACCCAATTTGTATGTTCCATTTCATAGATGAATTCAGCATCCATCACCTTGTCAATCTCCTCTTTGATTCGTTTAGCAAATGTGTCATTATATATATAAGGATGCTCTTTGCTAGGTTTGGCATCTGATTTCAAAGGAATTGTATGTTGGCATATCGATGAATCAACTCCTTTGAGGTCTTTGTAGGACCATGCAAACACATCTTTATACTTCTTGAGAAGTTGTGTTAGCCGTTCTTCTTCTTCAGGCTCTAAATTAGTTGTTGGTTACAAAACCCTAAACCCTAAACCCTAAAATACTAAACCCTAAACCCTAAACCATAAACCATAAACCCTAAACCCTAAACCCTAAAACCCTAAAATCCTAAAACCCTAAAACCCTAAACCCTAAACCCTAAAACCCTAAAACCCTAAAACCCTAAATCCTAAAACCCTAAAACCTAAACCCTTCTTCTTCTAGTTGAGCGAGGTCTATCCGTTTTGCATTTTTCGGCCCATCGTAAGATTCTTGGTTTATTCTTTTCCTGATTGGTGGTGTCATTATGATTTTTTATGTCCTGGATGGTGAATTTCCGTAGTGTAATGGTACATTCATGTTTCCTTTTTCTGACTCCTCCTTACCATCACTTTCTCCCTCAGTAGTCCATACCTCTCGTAAAGACCGTTTTAGTTCTTGGTATTTCTTTTTACGCTCCAATTTGGTCCACTCTGGGTCTTTTGTTGTTTCTTGTTTTGATTTTTGAGATTTTTTTGATTTTGTTTCTGTTTTATCTTTCCGTACTTGTTTTATTACCTCTTGCATCCGTTACCTTCGCAATCTCGAGAATCTTCCTGATATTTGGTCTTTTACACAATCCTCTGCTTTGACAAGGATTAGATAGTGAGTTTTATCTTTTATCCTGAGCATCAGGTTCTCTCTCATTTTGTTTCCCGCTCATTTTCTCCTATAGCGTTCTTGGCGTCTAGGGTGCTGATTGGCAAAATCATAAAACTTGATCTTACTATTTTCTCCCCATGATCACTTGAGCTGTCTGAACACTCACTATCTGCATCGTATTTACCTCTAGATGCTCAGAGGAGTTATAAAACTCTTCTTGTTCTGACGGTTCTACAATCTCATCTCCTCCTGGTATAAGGCTTACCATGTAACAGGGTAGCACATCATAGCCATCCTTATCGCAAAATTTTGTCGTTGGACTATCTGTAATGGTATGTAAACATCCAACGTTGCTAGTATGTGTTCCCATTCCAGAGGTTCTAAGGCATCTTCAGGAAAAGGTTTCGAAATATAATCCTTGTCCTCAATAGCTCTTTCTAAGACGCATTCCTCTCTTTTTAAGCTCCCACAATGTGAAGCTCCGTACATCCATAGCTCTTTTTGTTGCCTTAACCATGCTAGGAGTTCGGACTCTACCAATGTAGCTGAATCAAACTCTTCCACTGGTGTCTGGTTCACATCTTTGTAACTATGGTCTTTTAGGTGTATTTTGGTTTTGGTCTCGCCATGTTCGAGGTATATGTGGTCGTAACCCCAATCCTGGACCATCTTTAATTGTCTCATGAATGGTCTTCCCAAGATGATCTCGTAATTGATCTTTTTGTTGAAATCGACTATTGCAAATGTATGCTCATACTCGATTCCGCACAAGGTGACAATTACTTTTTCTATGAATCCTAGAGGCTTTTTCATGAACCCATTTGCCAATTGCAAATTCATTCTGGTAGCTCTCAAAGCCGATTTTTCCCATTTTTTCCAAATTTCCTTGGTGGCGATAGAGACTCCTGCTCCACTGTCAAGAATAGCTTTGGAAACTACTCCCTGGAATTCTACTGGTAGCATGGTGTTTCCATCTTCTCCCTTGCAATATTCTCCAACCTTGTTTAAAGGTACTGGCATAGTGTTTAGTTGAGGCTTGTCCAATTCTCTAATCCCTTCTTGAAGCTTCGAGGTGGGGTCTTCCACTCCAAATTTTTCTAAGCATTTGCCTACGGTGGTCCACATGTTTGGTCGTAACCTCAAGAGTTCGGCTAATGTGATTGTACATGCCATAGGGGTGGACAGAAACTCAATCAACCCTTGTGAATCCATCACCCTGTTAGAAGAAAGTCTTTGCAATGGGATTGCTCTCACCTCAGACTTGGCTTCATACTCTGCTAGGTAAGAGGGTAGAGTTTTTAGCGAATCTGGTTGGCTGTGTCCCGAACTAATTGATCCCTGGTCTGCCCCTTGTGAATGTATATCAAAGTTCATTTGTGATCTTGTCTCAAATTCTTCAATAGGAGGTAAGATTTCATTTTTCTCTTTTCTCGTGCTATTCTTGCGGTAACTCACCCTGTTAGCTTCGTTGGCATCACGGATTTGCTTCCACAGGTCATCTAGACCGTTACAATCCTTACCCATTTCTACCAATGTTTAAGGCTGGAACCCCTCACTTGTCTCATCTGTTGTATTTGGCACTATGATAGGCTCTCTCCTAGACTCAGAGGCATTCATGAGTCTCCCCTTCGTGTCTACTTGTTTCTCTAAAGTTGGTTTGATAGGGGTTGGAGCTGGTACTTCATGCCAACTTACAGGTTTACCAAGTGGGTTTTCTATCAGAGATTGAGCTGTTTCA
Organism: Adiantum capillus-veneris; assembly: GCF_014529385.1. Taxonomy (NCBI): domain Eukaryota; kingdom Viridiplantae; phylum Streptophyta; class Polypodiopsida; order Polypodiales; family Pteridaceae; genus Adiantum; species Adiantum capillus-veneris. The sequence continues at coordinate 141,033,582 of NC_140956.1, forward strand.
ATCATCTTTTGACACATTTTCAACCTCTATTTTTCTATTTCAGCATATGGATAAGTCATCCATCTTTGCTCTTGGTTGTTTTGAGTCTAGCTTCGTAAGCTTTTAAAAGTGCGTCTAACTACTCATTTACCTTTTCTGCCAACACAGATCCTCCTGATCCTGCACTTTTGGGTTCTGCTATTTCCTTGGGTGCTATGATTGCCGCAGTGTGTGAGCTTAGATTAGCGAGATCTTCTAACCGCTCTAATCTATCCTTCGTGTGTTTTAACTCGGATAGAGCCGTTTGCTCTCGTTCTCTCCTGACTTTCTTACACACCTTTCTAGCTTTCCAAGTACTTCTATGATTCTTCGTTTCTGAACTTGGGGCATCGGTTTTTCGCTCTTCAATTATGGGTTCATTTGCCATTCTTTGAGCTTGGGCTCGTGTCACTGCATGAATAGGTATTACTGTCTTGTTTTCTGACCCTCCACTGGAAGGCACTGCTTCCAGCATGTTCAAGATAGTTTTTGCTCCTTTGCTCGGGTTCTTAGGGCAATTAGGAATCAAATGAGTAACTCCACACTCGGTGCAATATGCGTTGACTCTAATGATTTCATCATGAGGGCAGTCTCTTAGCCAATGGTCTCCACCACACTTGTAGCAGGGTCCCTTAGGTTGTTGAGGTTCTCCTTGAGCTCCTCTTTGTTGGTATGCATGTCTCTACCCTCCCATGGCTCCGTTGGCTATGAACAACAATGTTCGTTCATCCAAGCTATATCTTCTTTCTCCTACTGCCTGTGCAGCTCTTGGTGATCCTGCATTTCCGATCATGCTCCATGGTTCTGACGTTGAGGGTTCTTCCGGTGGATAATAGGCAGGATTTGCAGCATATCCATTAGGATCTTCGTAATATGCATGCATAGGCACCAAAGCCTTCTCTTTTGATTCGGTTACTGTTGGTGTGTATCTTATGCCGATTGGTCGTAATCCTGATAGGGGTGGCTGCTACCCTAACACTGGTTGTGGTCTTTCTACACCTATAGGTCCTGGTAGGTTGCTTGCTTGATACCTAGGCATCGGTGGAAGTTGAGGAGATGCTACCTGAGCTTGGGGAGCATAAGGTCTCTCTCTCACATATCCCTTGTTATAATAACATTCCTCTATCCCATGGTTTGTCCAGACCTGCAAAGGTGGAATGTTTGCTTATGATGGAGAGTCCTAAAAGTACAAAGGAATTGATGAGTTTTGTACAAAAGTTAAGGTACTTGTCAAGGTATTTTTGTATTCTTTCTGAATATGTGCGCCCTTTGCAAGAAGCAACACAAAAAGACCCTTTTCTTTGGACTGAGCATGAGCAAACAGCTTTTGAAGACGTCAAGGAAAAGCTATCTACATTACCTTTGATGATGCCTCCTTGTTGGGATGAAATATTTTACTTGAGCTTGAGCGTGGGTGAGCATGCTATTAGTGCAGTATTGATGCAAAAAGGAAAAAAGAAATCTTATATGAGGCCGGTTTACTACATAAGCAAAGTGAAGAATGATGCACAAAAATCTTGGCATGAGATCGAGCAATTGGTTTGGGCATTGGTATATGCAACAAAAAGACTGAAATATTATCTTATTTGTAAGCCTTTTGTGGTGTTAACATCATGTAGTTTATTTCCTCATGCACTAAGGTATCCTGGGGATAGTCCTAAATTGCAAAAGTGGATACTTAGCTTGCAACAATTTGACATGAGCTTTACTAAGGAGGATAGTGTGAGAGCAAATATGGCGGATATGCTCACTTTTAAAGATATTCATGCAAGGAGTGAGTTGAAGAAATATTTGGAAAAGAAGACAGCACCAAGTCCAACTATGCATGCAGAGCTTCAGCATGTAGAGGGTACCTTATACTTTGACGGGGCTTTCAAAAGGAGCATTAATAAGGGCACTATTGGTTATGTATTTGTGGATAAAAATGGCATTGAGTGCTGGTTTGGAAGCCAAGAAGTGGATGTAAAGAGTAATAATGAGGCTGAGTATGCAAGCCTTTGTTTGGGCTTGGAAGAATGTGTCAAAAGACATGTAAGGAGGCTTTTAATCAAAGGTGCTTCTATGTTGATTGTGCGGCAAGTTCAAGGTACCTGGAAGGTAAATCAAGAAGGCATGAAGGGCTGGTTTTTCAAAGTGAGGAAGTTGCTAAAGTCTTTTACTTCCTTTCAAATATGGCATGTACCACGAAATATGAATGTAAGGGCTCATGAGTTGGCGGAACAGGTGTTCACAAAGGATGTGCATGCGGTGATAATTAGAGAGCCAAGGTATCTTGGAAGGGAATCCATCCATGAGGAAGAACATGTGTTGCAAACGGGTTTTTCAAGAAAGGGATTGGCTTCTCAACAAATGCATGCAATCACACGAAGAGCTATGAGGTATGTCTTGATTGGAGAGCAAATGTATCACAAGGGGGCTGATGGTGTCATGAGAAGAGTTCTCTACCATGATGAAATTTTTGATTGCTTAAAAGCATGTCATGAGGAAGGATGTGGAGGCCATTTTGGAGTGGAAATTACAAGAAGGAAAGTATTGAATGCTCAACTTATGTGGCCAAGTATGAATAGGGATGTTGTGCATTGGTGTAGAAGCTGTCACGAGTGCCAAATATATCAAAAGAGAAAGCTTATGCCCGAGCCTTTGAGACACATTGTAAGCTATGGACCTTTTGAGAAGTAGGGTGTGGATGTAATTGGTCCTCTTCCAGGAACTAGAAATGGGAAGCACTACATACTTAGTGCAGTGGATTATATGACAAGATGGCCAGAAGCAAAGGCTAGTAGAGGGGCTACAAGAAAAGATGTATGTAGCTTTATCTTTGATTGCATATGTTGTAGATTTGGAGTGCCGTTGGAGCTTGTAAGTGATCAAGGGAAAGAGTTTAGGAATGATCTTATCACTGAATTGGTGGAGAAATTGGAGATCAAACATAGGTATGCTACTCCTTATCATCCACAATGCAATGGGTTGGTGGAGGCATTCAATGGAGTTTTACAGAAGATATTGTTCAAGCTTGTGGAAGAACATCCAAAAGATTGGGATATGTATTTGGAGAGGGCATTGTGGGCATGTAGAGTGACTCAAAAATCATCCACGGGCTTCACTCCATTTCATTTGGTATATGGAGAAGAGTGTGTTATGCCGATTAATGTGATGCTTCCTTCATTGGAGTTCATTTTTAAGCATTGTTTGGTTGAGGAGGAGCATGTAAAAGAGAGACTGGCATCTATGCATAGCCTCTTGTTGGATAGAGAAAGTGCCATTAGATACTATGAAGACTTGGAAAGAATAAGGGCTGATGTATTCAATGAAAAGATAAAGGCAAAAGGGCTATGTGAAGGAATGTTGGTTATGAGGTACAATAGTGCTTTGGACAATACCTTTCAAACAAAGTTCAAGGCAAAGTGGGAAGGTCCTTTTGTGGTGCATAAGGTGTATGATAATGGAAGCTATCAGCTCAAGGACTTGGATGGAAAGATGCATAAGGAAAGAGTCAATGGGATCCGAATCAGACCTTATGTGACTAGAATCATGTGATGAAGCAAGAAATGCGTATGGAACACTTGAAAGTGTTCCATGCTTGTTGGGGGGGCAATATGTGACGTGTTTTTACAGAATGATGCAAGCCACCCCAAGGACTTTGGAAAGGGTTTTTTAATGCTTTTGGGTCCCTTATATGTAAATAAAGCATGCTTGTACAAAGTGTACAAAGGCGGTGTGTGCCAGCTCTCTCTACGCATGCGGGCCAGTTGTGCGGGGTACATAGTTTTGTTGTTTTTGTACATAGACGTGTCGAAACTTGAAAGAGTCACTTAGTACTTGAAAAATATGAACAAAACTGAGTTTTTATCAGCTTGAGGTCCTGAGTGAGTGGGGGATTTGACAGAGGAAGATCTAGCAGCAAGAAGCCCTGATTGCCGCGAGGGATAGAGGCGTTTGGGAGTAGAGCAGCCTGTCTTGCTAGTCGAGGGCCCGATGTGGTGAGTTGAGAGTGTGTCTCTCCTCAATGGGCTGATGAAAGTGGGTGCTTAGCTCTGCATATTGACCTCTCTTCATCTTGTTTTGAGGTATGGTGGCTATGGTGTGTACAGCTAGTCGAGGGTAAACTATGTGCTGCAATGCCTTGCTTGTACATATATCAAAGGGCAAGGTTTCCCCCAAGTTTTTCATCACTTTTTTTGATATTTTTTACTGAAATTTAATTAAGCTTTATTTGAGTGGGTTTTGGTCAAGCTATGTGTATATATGGGAGCGCCTATGGAAGCCCTACTAGCACATGGAAGGGCGTTTGAAAAGAAGTGAAGCTCTTTGAGTTATGGTCAAAAGTGCAGAGATTTCCATGGTTTTTTTCTCACTTTTTTCCTTGATTTTATTGCTTCCTTGGTGTCTTTGAGTGCAATGGAGTGTAGTGGGAGTTGTAGCGGTGTAGAGGGAAGCTAGTCGGAGCTAGTCGAGGCTAGTCGAGGTTGAGTGTGTGTGAAATTGAGAAAATTAGTGAGAGAAGATCAGCCATATTATCTCGAGAGAGCTATACTCTTCATCCTCTTTTCTTGGTGTTGGTTTGAGGTGTTGTAGAGGCCAGCCCCCCAATCCTTCACAACGTCTGTGTACTTAATCAATCGGTCACCCTCAACGGCATTGGATGGGGGAGTTCCAGAAGAGGCATGGACAGGTAAACCGGTGAATTATGCATTTCTCAAAGTGTTTGGGTGTGAGGCTTTCATGCACATAGATAGAAGCCTAAGATCAAAGGTAGATGCAAAGTCCAAAAAGTGTTTCTTCATTGGCTATGGAGAAGGTGAAGACTCAAGGACTGCAAACGGTGACAATGTGCAACAACGTCAACCAAATGAGGAGCCTCAACCTATTCCCCGAAGATCTACAAGATCAAGTAGACCTCCAGAAAGGTTTGTTCCTTCCTTCAACCATCTCTTGATCTCAGATTCTGGAAAGCCAGAATAATACGAAGAAGCTAGGAAACATGAATCCAAAGAAGAATGGACGAAGAGCATGCAAGTGGAGATGGAATCACTACATCGTAACCAAACATGGGAGTTGGTTGAGTTGCCTAAAGGTAAGCGGGCACTTCAAAACAAATGGGTGTACAAGCTGAAGGAAGAAGAAGGTGGGAAGAAAAGGTACAAGTCTAGGCTTGTGGTAAAAGGGTTTTCTCAAAAGAAAGGTATTGACTTCAATGAAATATTTTCTCCTGTTGTAAATATGAACTCAATTAGGCTTGTCTTAAGCCTTGCGGTTGCTCATGATCTAAATCTTGAGCAAATGGATGTAAATACGGCATTCCCTCACGGTGACTTAGAGGAGGAAATCTACATGCTTCAACCAAAGGGGTATGAAGTAAAAGGTAAGGAGAAAATGGTTTGTAGATTAAAGAAGAGCTTGTATGGTTTAAAGTGTTGGGGTATAAAGCACAATGTGGTCACCGAGGTAAGTGGGCGGGCCGCCAGGTATGTACACATATTCTTTTGTAAAAACCTAATAAGAACTCACTATGCTCTACACATTACAGTAGAGTGAGTTCACCATACCGTCGTGCTCTTCTTCTCGCACTCTCTCTCGCGTCGCACTTCCGCTCGTACTCCTTCAACTGGTATCAGAGCTCAGATCGAGGCTCGGGGCAGCATTTACAGGTAGCCAGAGTCACCTGCTTAGATTGGAGTGAGATTCGACAGGCAAAGACACGGCCCCAATTCCTGTGGGATGCCCTGAAGGGCTTGGTGTTCTCAGAATTTCATTCTGAGGTCATCTCGACCACCGTTCGGCTTCGACAAGGATCTGCGCAGGCCATTTTCGACTACGAGTTCTCGGTGGGTGCAGATCCGACTCTGCAATTTTGGGGTCTCGGCCTATGACTGCAAGTGCTGAGGATATATTCACTTCCAGAGTGCTGATTTGTGGCTGTCTACACAACGAAGAACGGCTTACAGTTCTTGGAGGCGTGTCACATATGACACAGGCGTACCTACACACAGACTGTAGGCGACATCCACCCGTTCATCAGGTAGCTTGTGTTTGCTGCTTGATATTCCAGATTTCATTCTTACATTGCAGGTACTTCCACATGGGATGTATTGTCACAGATGATGTATGTCTGTTGAGGGTTTGTTGGCTGTGAGTCACGCAGCAAACAACCGCCGCAGCGATTATAGCATACAGTGGGAAATTTGTGGATGTATGACTTTGTGGGAAGTCTATGTACTGTCAGATTTACTGCAGCCTTTGTTGAGGGTTGAGTGAGGTTTTATTGAGCTGGGGGATTCTCGAATGTTGAGATCCTTTTGGTGATACAGGTCTTGGAGGGATCCCTCGAGCACCCTTAGATAGGCAGCTAGGATGTATTGACTATGAGTTAGACAGTTGGGATTTCATCTTTGCTTTACTGCCGTTGAGGCATTGTCGCAGTCTATGCTTACAGGACAATGACAGGACAGTGAGAGAAAGTACAGGTGCAGGACAGTTTACCCACAGCTTACAATGTTAGAGAGACAGAGGTTTTTTGAGCTGTTTTTGGTCTGTTTTTTGAGTACACCAGAGCCATTTTACAAAGGAGACTCTGCCGAAATTTCTGCAGAATCTAAAGCTTTATTGGTTCATTTGACAGGTTGATATTGGTTCAGAGGTCAGTTTACAAGAGAAACTCTGCCGAATTTTTCCCAGGAAAGTAAACTTCTCTGAAGCGTAGCTATGGCTGGATCACAGGACACTGCTCTTTACAATATCAAGAAGCTGGATGGAACCAATTTCCCATTGTGGAAGAAGCAGATTTGGCATGTGTTGGTACAAAAGAAGCAAATAAAACCTATAAAGCTCAAGGGGATAAAACCACAAGATATGGACGAAGATGAATGGAGTGAAATGGATGAATTGGCACTTTCTACCATTATGATGACTTTGACAGAAAGCGTTTACTTCAATGTAGAAGATGAGATGTCGGCTTATCAAGCATGGACAAAGCTGAGTGATCTTTATGAGAAGCAAAGTGCAGCTTCACAGGTATACTGGCTTAAGAAGCTCGTTGACTTGAAGATGAAAGAAGGGACACCTATGTCCAATCATCTGAATGAATTCAACACCATTTACAGTCAGTTGTCAGCTCAAGGTGTCAAGTTTGATGAACCTATTAGAGCTATTTTCCTGTTGATCACATTGCCGGAAAGTTGGGACACTTTTTGCACAGCTTTGAGTAATTCTGCACCTCCAGATGGTTTGACCATAGCAGGTGTAGAAGGCAGTCTGCTTACTGAAGAAACCAACAGAAAGACAATGGACAAAGGCAAAGGAACAGCCTTAGTTATCAGGGGAAGGATCAAAGAAAAGTACAAAGGTGGAAAGAGGGATCAGTCTCGTAGCAAGTCCCGTAGTGCTAAAGGCAAGAGTGACATAGAATGCTACCATTGTGGCAAGAAGGGTCATATGAAAAGAGACTGCAGAGAATGGAAAGCAGAAAAAGCCAAAGAGAAAGCAGAAGACCATGGTGAGAAGAACAAGTCCTCAGTGAAGATTCAAGAAATAAATGTGACAAACACTGTTGCAGAGGATGACAGTCTAGTGTCAAGAGATATCTACTTCTTGAAAAATACAATGGACTTAGCTCTTCTTACAACATCTGATGGAAATGCAATGAGTGACTAGATTATAGACTCAGGGGCATCACTTCATGTGTCTACAAACAAGGAGTGGTTTACCTCTTATGTGACCACTAAAGATCATGTTTGGCTAGGCAATGGGCAGACATGTGAGATCTTGGGTGTTGGAGATGTTCAATTGAAGTTTCAGAATGGCTCTTCTTTCATGCTGAAAAATGTGAGACATGTTCCCGCAATTACAAAGAGCTTGATCAGCACAGGTTTACTTGATGATGTTGGCTACGTCACCACTTTTGGACAGAATATGTGGAAGATATCCAAGGGTTCTATGACAGTAGCACATGGAGTAAAGTCTGGAGGACTTTACATGATTTATGTATCAAATGTCTCTAAAAATGTAATCAATGTAACCGAGCAGCCGAACGTTTCTATGTGGCATAGCCGGTTAGGACATATGTCCAAGAAGGGAATGGAAATCTTGTCTCATTCTGGTTATTTTCCTGGCTTGTCATTTAATGATTTTGAATTCTATGAACATTGTCTGTATGGTAAGCAAACACAACAGCCACATAAGCATAGAAGCAGTAGAAGAGATACACAGTTGGCACTTGTTCATAGTGATTTGTGTGGACCTATGCCTAACCTATCTCTAGGGGGAGCTTCTTACTTTATGACATTTATAGATGATTACTCGAGGAAAGTATGGGTTTAATTTCTCAAGCACAAGGATGAAGCGTTTAGTGTTTTCAAAACGTTTGTGATACTTGTGGAGAATCAGAGTGGCAAGAAGCTTAAATGATTACGCACTGACAATGGTGGAGAGTATGTTTCAAAGGCCTTTCAGGACTTTTGTGAGTCAAAAGGTATAAAACGTGAACTTACTGCTCCTTACAATCCTCCTCAAAATGGTGTTGCTGAGAGGATGAATAGGACCATACAAGAGAAGGTTAGAATTATGTTGTCTAATGCACAACTGCCAAATGGGTTTTGGGCTGAAGCTGTATCAACAGCTGTTCATCTTATAAATAGATCTCCTAGCAAGGTTTTGCAGAAGGATTCAGTGGCAGAGATGGTATGGTCAGGCAAAATGCCCTCATACAAGCATCTCAGAGTCTTTCGTTGTGAGGCATATACTCATGTTCCAAAGGAATTTATGAGCAAACTTGAGCCAAAGAGTAGAAAGTGCATCTTTCTAGGCTATGATAATTTTGGTGAGATGGGGTACAGACTTTGGGATCCCGAATCCAGAAAGGTTATCCGCAGCAATGATGTTCACTTTAATGAAGACAAATATCATTCTAAACCAGAGAGGTTTAAGGAGATTAGAAGAGTTGTCTTCCAAGAAGATGGACCTACATGTGCAAGACAAAATGTCAGGGCTCAAGAGGAGCAAGGACAGGATAGAGTGGAACCACAGGTTGTGGCTGAGCCTGAGCCACCTATTTTGCGTAGATCTGGACGTATCACGCGACCTCCTGATAGGTTTGTTCCATCTATGAACTATGTCATGTTGACTGATTGCAATGAGCCTTCATGTTACAAGGAAGCAGTGCAAATGAAGGACCTCGGGAATTGGCAATTGGCCATGCAGTCAGAGATGACAGCTCTGCATAAAAACCAGACATGGAAGCTAGTTAAATTACCACATGGCAAAAAGGCTCTACCTTGTAAATGGGTTTACAAGTATAAGATCACCGCTCATGATAGTCAGCCAAAGTACAAAGCAAGGCTTGTTGCCAAGGGCTTTAAGCAAGAACAAGGCATTGACTTTGATGAAGCCTTCTCTCCGGTGGTCAAGATGACTACATTGAGATGCTTTCTTGCATTGGTTGCCATATTAGATTTGGTGTTGCACCAAATGGATGTCAAGACAGTGTTCTTGCATGGTGATTTAGATGTGGAAATTTACATGTAGCAGCTAGAAGGGTTTGTTGAGAAAGGCAAGGAAGATTTGGTGTGCCAGTTGTTAAAGAGTCTTTATGGCTTAAAACAATCACCGAGGGCATGGTACCATAAGTTCCACAAGTTTATGCTTTCTCAAGGCTACAAACGTAGTGAGTTCGATCACTGTCTATATACAAAGAAGGCTAAGGATGGCAGTTGGCTGATCCTTATTTTGTATGTGGATGATATGTTGATTGCTGGCAAGCACTTGGAAGAAATTTCAGCTTTGAAGTCAAAGATGGCAAAATCGTTTGACATGAAAGACATGGGTGAGGCAAGTCATATACTTGGTATGCGCATTGAGAGAGTATATTGACAAAGTATATTGACAAGGTTTAGCAATGTTTCAATATGGAGAAGGGAAAGGCATTGAGTGTTCCATTGCCACCATATGTGAAACTTAGCAAACAAGATTGTCCTGTGTCTGAGGAAGAACAGGCTGAAATGGATAAGATTCCATATGCGTCTGCAGTGGGTAGTTTGATGTATGCAACAATTGCTACTCTCCCAGACATTGCATTTGCAGTAGGAGTAGTAAGTCGATACATGTCAAACCTAGGCAAGAAACATTGGGAGGCAGTGAAAGGAATATTGAGATACCTGAAAGCTACAAAGAGTATGCGCATATGCTATGGGAGTCAGGAGCTAAGTGTAAAGGGTTTTACAGACTCAGATTATGCAGGTGACTTAGACAACCGAAGGTCTACGTCAGGGTATGTCTTTACATTGGCTGGTGGAGCAGTATCATGGCGTTCTAGATTACAAGATTGTGTTACTCAGTCTACTACAGAGGCTGAATATGTTGCAGCATCAGAGGCATGCAAAGAATCAATTTGGCTTAATCGACTAGTAACAGATTTGGGAATCAAAGAAGAGATGCTTGTGTTATATTGTGATAGTCAAAGTTCTATACAATTGGCTCGCAATCCAGTTTATCACTCAAAGACAAAGCATGTGGATGTGAAGTATCATTTCATCAGGGAAATGCTCGAGGATAAGCAACTTCAGCTTGTCAAAGTTCACACCACAAAAAATCCTACTAATCTACTTACAAAAGGACTTCCTTCAGAGAGATTTGCGCATTTTCGCAAGCAGTTAGGTGTAGGGTAGTAGATCACTTCTCTACATCTCCTGTATATTAGCTTGTATAGTAGCTTCTCTCACACTTAAAGTACCACATTGGACTTTAAGTGGGAGGTTGTTGGGGCATAAAGCCCAATGTAGTCGCCCAGGTAAGTGGGCGGGCCGCCAGGTATGTACACATATTCTTTTGTAAAAACCTAATAAGAACTCACTATTGTCTACACATTACAGTAGAGCGAGTTCACCATATGTTCGTGCTCTTCTTCTCGCACTCTCTCTCGCATCGCACTTCCGCTCGTAGTCCTTCATAAAGCAAGCATCAAGACAATGGTACTTGAAGTTTGATCGATGGATGTTGGATCATGGATTCACAAGATGCAACTCGGATCACTGCGTCTACACGAAGAATTTGGGAGATGGGAAATTCATCATCCTAATGTTGTATGTTGATGACATGTTGATTGCAAGTGCTAACAAGGACGACATCAAAGACCTAAAAGAGGAGCTGTCTAAATCTTTTTCAATGAAAGATTTAGGTGCTGCAAAGAGGATACTTGGTATGAAAATATCAAGGGACAGGACGAAGAAGACAATAAAGCTATCTCAAGAAGATTACATCAAGAAGGTACTAGAAAGGTTTGCAATGCAAAATGCAAAACCAGTTTCTACACCTTTGGCTGGTCATTTTAAACTAACGAAGGATATGTGTCCAAAGACACAAGAGGAGATAGACTATACGTCTAAAGTTCCATATGCTGCAGCAGTAGGTTCTCTAATGTATGCTATGGTCTGGACAAGGCCAGACATTGCACATGCAGTGGGAGTTGTGAGTAGGTTCATGGACAACCCTAGTAAAGAGCATTGGAAAGCTGTGAAGTGGATACTTAGGTATCTAAAAGGGACAACAACAAATGCTTTGTATTTTGGAGGAACTGATATTTTTCTAGAAGGGTATGCTGATGCAGATATGGCAGGTGACAAAGATACTCGAAGGAGCACTACTGGCTATGTGTTCACGATTGGAGGCACAACAGTAAGCTGGGCTTCAAAGCTGCAGAAAGTGGTTTCACTTTCTACCACAGAAGCAGAGTATGTAGCAATGACGGAGGCAAGCAAAGAAATTATGTGGCTTCACATATTCTTAGAAGAGCTTGGATTCATACAAGACAATTGTGTCTTGTACAGTGATAGCCAAAGCGCTATCCATCTTGCGAAGAACTCAGCCTTTCATTCAAGGACAAAGCACATTGATGTGAGATATCACTTCATACGCACTCTTTTGGAAGAGGGACAGCTAAAGCTAGGAAAGGTGCATACAAGTGAAAATCCTGCAGACATGTTTACAAAGGTGGTCAACAAAGAGAAGTTGAGCTTTTGCTCATCTTCAATCGGCATTCAAGGATAAGAAGCCAGAATGGAAAGCAATCTCACAGGTTTGGTTTGGAGATCAGTCTCCAAGTGGGAGATTGTTAAGTATGGAGCCTGATTTACCCTTGTAATTTTTTGTGGTAAAAGCGCACATTTGTAAGGCCCCCATTATGAGGAGAAGCCATCGTGCATGAAGGAAAATCACTCGCCGGAAACCAAAAACGGCCAAAAATCAGGGGTAACTTTTTTTCCCCATCGTCGGAATATTCCTTTTCGCCGGAATATTATGGCCGGACGGCGGCCGAAAAAGTGGTCCGAAAACAACGGGTCGGTTGGCCGGTGGCCAGTAGTCAATGGCCGGTGGCCGGTGGTGAGAAGTCAATGGCCGGTGGCCGAATTCAAAAGCGGACCTATCTCTCAAGGGCAGCCACACATGGGTGGATTGGAGGGTCCGATTTGGACTTATCTACAGAAGGGCGGCTACACATGGCTGCCTCTCATGAGAGAGGGCAGCCCTTTTGGCCTATGAAAGGAGGCCATTTCTACACACATTTTATACTGTGAAGTTGATGCAACAAGGTGAGTGTGAGGTGGTGAGAGTGAATCAAGGCGGGAGCTCCATTAAGGGTATAATCCCTTTGTAAACTACTTCTTGTTTTGAAGTACTAAAGCCATTGAGTGGCTGCTTTCCCGTGGACATAGCCCACATTGGGTGAATCACGTATATTGTGTGTACTCTCTCTCTCTCTCTCTACTCTATAATCTCATGTATATAAATCTCTCTCTCTCCATTAAGTAATCTACTCAATTATCTATTTAGCTACATCTTATTTCCTAACAGGGTTGTTTGCAGCGAAAGTAAGAGACTATTCCCTCGCTCTCATGCTTGTAAATTCCCACATTCTCATTATAGGTTGATACCTTGGTTGTTTTCTTATCATACATAAAAAGCACTCCACGTCGATCAATGTTTGGAGGCGGTTCTTGAGTCTCTGAAACTATTTTTCCTTTTGCCACGTTGTCTCCATATCTATTTTAATTCTCAGGGTTACTAACTATCAGATAGTGGTTTCCCTTTTCGTCTCGGAATCTATCCCCATCATCATAGACTCGAATTATCACCAGTCTTTGAGCAGGTCTTTCTTCAATACAAATACACTTGCGTCCTCGATAGTCAAAATAAACTAGGGCTCCCCTTGAGTTTGTTCCTTCTAAGAAGATTATAGTGAACTTGGAATTGTTCAAAGGATTTAAGGAGGTGCTTCCTCCTGGCATTGGTCCGTCATAGGTGAAACCTCCTGGCTATTGACTACCCATCATGAAGAAGGACTTGTCTGATGAAGTGTCAGTATCACTACCCTCCTCAATAATTGGTGCTAGTGGATCTAGCCTTGCCTGAGTTACACTCTCCTCGGTGGACACTAAGCTACCCTGATCACCTGCCACCTTTTGATCTCTAAGAATGGTGTCTTCCTGATCTTAAATTCATCAAACTTAGCAATGCAACTTAGCACAATTCCAACCACTCACCTGACAAAGGATCAGTTTCCACACAGCTTCTTGCTTTGTCGCTAGATATACCTGTACTCAGTCTTGCTTCTTGCTAAAACCACCTCTAGTGGGTTAAATGTTTTGGAACATCACCCTATGTCCTCAGCCAAATTTTTTAATTCCCTAAGCTCCAGTAGACATCCTACGCGTAGGATGTCTCTTGCTCTGTTTTGCCTGGTTTTTGCACTATAGGTCCCCCTTGATGTGCTGAGTCTACAACTGTTTTTACTTTTTGATTTGGACACCTATAAGCTGGTCAATGGATTAGAAATCTGTTCCAAAAGCCTGATGATGGTCTGACCAATCAAATCAACTCCAATTTGGACCAAAAGTGACTAGGAGGCTTTCCTTAGGCTATACAATACCCTACTATGCCCACAATCAGTTTCTGGCTCCAATTTCATGCATTAGACATTCTATGTGTAGCATGTCTAACTGATCAAAATGGCTTCAAATGTAAAGCACAGACTCTCCTTAAGGTGCTGATCACTTTGGTATGCTCAAATTTGGGTTTGGAGTTCCAAATCACACTGAACACATCCTACGTGTAGGATGTCTTTTTGGCATGTTTGACCCCAGACTTGACCCACAGCTTCCCCTTGATGTGAGAAACCCAGTGCTATGCTTAGATTTTGGTTTGGATTTCAAAAGACCCCAATTTTAGCTGTTCTAGCCCTTTTTAGTCAAAAATGCTAAAGTCTTCTTAGAACCCAATTTTCTCACCCAATTGAGATGAAACCCTTATGAGGAACTCAATACATCATGCAAATCATGCTCATGCAGCCATCCTATGGTTTTGGTCTTAAAATAATGCCTTGGCACAACTTGGGTAGGATGTCTGGCAATTTCTGTCTATCTGGCCTTATCCTATCAAGATATGGTCAAATTTCAACTTTCCACGTGAAAATAGGGTAAAACCTACCTTCTGCACACATTGGTCAACTCAAAATTTCAAAATTTCCATCAGATCAGCCTGTAGACATCCTATGCGTAGGATGTCTCTTGGCTTACTTTTTTTTTTCCCTGACAGAAATGCTCCTGATACTCTGTAGCTCTATCAGAAACACTCAGAGCAACTTTTGAATTTCACTTCAGCTTTCAAACACTCTTTTGCGTCTTTTACAACCTTGTGGTGAACCTAACAACAAGTATTAACATGCATGAAGTGCTCTAGATCATGAATCATGATGTCCTACTTACCCTACTCCTACTCATCATGTGAAATGGTGATATTGGTGTTTCAGTTTCTTCCTGGCCTCTCCGGACTCTCAAGCTCTCCTTTCACCGCTTCTACCACTCCAACTCCTACTCATCATGTGAATGAAGGCCAAAAAGCTATCTAAGTCTACCTAAATCTACCTAAGTCGAAGGATCTAGTCCAGACACATGCTCCCTAGACTCCCTCTAAGACCTAGAGAGTCCTCCACCCTCTGATCCTATGTAAATGTAAAACGACACTCTGGCAAGCCAGAGAATCCCTATCTTCAAGGACTAGTATCGGTCAGCTACCTAGGGTTTTCGTCCCCGGTAAGGGCGCCAATGTTGGTGGATACGCCGCGACGGACGTCAGCACAGCGAGAACTCACCTAACAAGATTTGTCAGCTAAGGACAAAGCTTGACCCGCAGGCGTGTGAAAGTAAGCATAGGGTGTCAATCTACACTCGACAGACTCTCGACTAATTCCTACAGAGGTCTCTACCCAATTTCTAAGCTATAGCCTTCAGGAGTGCATAAGAGGACATTTCCTACAACGCTTCCAAGAGCCAAATACCCATCAAACGTTCTCGAAACGCCATAGAACTTGAAGGAGACCCTACTACCACTAATAGGTTGCTCTCCCTAAGGTCTATGAACCAAAATCCCAACCCTAAATACCTGGTGCAAAATCACGTAGGATGTCTGGCCTAAATCTACAGGTCCTCGTTTCCAAAAACTAAAGTGCCTAATGTGTAGCTCTACTCAATGTGAACGCGTGGATATGTTACAATGCAAAAACGGACAACGTATGCTCACCGATCACCAAATGAATCTCGTAGGTCGAGCTCGCAAAACCAGACTGTATGTCCGCAATGTAGGTATCGGCGTGTAGCTCTCACCGGGGGCAACACGCTGCAGTTCTCTGCACTCGATTCTGACCACCAGTGCGCGCATAACGTCAAGATGAAACTCTCACTCTCTCTCTCTCGTACACAGTACGCTCACTCATAGACAATACTTTTTTAAAATGACAAAGGTTTTTTTCATTAAGGTCAAAAGTGATATAAATACCTTACAATCTCATTTACCCTAATGTTCCAATTTTACCATCTACTCAATCTAAATGTCAAAAATGGGATACAATCTGGAAACTTCTGTAAGCCCCAATATTTACAAAGGTGAAATTCTCAATAAATGAACAACTACAAAAATAATATTCCGTCGAGCAGTCATTTTCCGTAGGGTGTGTCCAGCCGCTAACAATAAGCTATCTTGTAGGCCCATAAAGCAATCTGGAGCTTAATATCCCATTCGTGTGGCTCCTTCTGCACAATCTTGGTGAGAATGTTCTTGATGGTTTTGTTACTGCTTTCAGCTTGCCCATTGCACCTGGGATAATATGGCGTTGACTTCCTGTGTTTTACTGAAAGCATTTCCATCAGAATATCCATAGTATCATTAATAAAGTGTGTTCCTTGATCAGATACAAGCTCCATAGGGCATCCATAACGACATATAATATTTTCAAATAAGAAGACTATAATGGACTTTGTAGTGTTATCTAGAAGAGCCTTAGCCAACCCACTTGGTGACATAATAACCCACTTGGTGACATAACAACCCACTTGGTGACATAACAAGTGGCCATCAATATATACCGGTTCTTCCTAGGAGTAATCTTCTTGAATGGACCCATGAAGTCTAGACCCCATTTCATAAATACTCCCAGTGGTTGACCTGGAGTAAGCGGAATCATATCTGCTGATGTTGGTATGACCATCCTCTGAGATATATCACATGTTTTACAAAAACTTTGAACATCATATATCAGAGTTTGCCACCACAATCCAGCCTGCAAAATTTTATTGTAGGTAATAATTCCCCTTCATGTGCTTGGGAAATAACTTGCATCCTTCCTTCCATTGGCAAACATCTTCAAAGAAACCAACGTACTCCTAGTCTATAGAGAAACCCTTCAACGATGGTGAACTTTAGACTCTTAATAATTAGAGCCTTCTTTTGATTTTGAGTCCAGTTTTTTGGGAAGCCTCCTTTGGAAAGGAACTGATATACATCCGTCCGTTTTGGATATGTGTTCTCCTCAGTTGTTACCTGGAATAATTCTGCATCCACTGGCTCATCTATCAAGGATACTTCTAAATAACCATCAGTGCTTCTATAGGAAATCAGCTCCACAATGGGATTTACTAGGCTTATGGAATATACAGAATTCAAATTCCATGAGGAACATCATCCAGCTACTCAATTGGCCTTGAATAATAACTTTGTTGATCAAGAATAATAACGCTTGATGATCCCAGTAAAATAATGTCGAAATAGCACTGAAAACCATTCCTATAGCTTCTCTTTCCGTAGTAGTGTATCCTTGTTTAGCCTGACTGAATCTCCTACTGGCAAAATATACTGGATAGTCAGTCCTTCATTCTGGTTGAGTCAGGATTTCCCCCATTGCCAGTCCCAATGCATCTATATACACATGGAAAATCACTTTCCGATTAGGTTGTCAGAGTACTGGCTTACTGATAATGGCACTCTTCAAATATTGAAAACTCTCCTCACATTCAGCATTCCAAATGAACTTGATGGTCTTATTTGTGAGCTCATACAAGGTTAATGCCTTAGAAGCAAACATATGAATGAATCTTCTATTAAAATTTATTTATCCCAAGAATGAACTTAACTTTGATGCTGTGCAGGGTGCCTTGGCCTGCAGGACACTCTAAATCTTATCATTGGCCATGTCGATACCATTCCTGGACACTATATGTCCCAGTAGTTGTCCCTTCTAGACCAGAAATATAGATTTGAATGGGTTCAAATAGATCCTATTTTCCTTACATCTTTGGAAGACCATTTCTAAAAATAATAAATGCTTCTCTTTTGTGGAAAATACAGTGAAGTCATCCATAGATATGGCAAAGAATCGGTGCAAGAATTCACTAAATATTTCCATTATACACCATTGGAACGTTGCTGGAGCATTGCAGAAACCAAATGGCATGACTAGATAGATGAATGCACCCCATTTAGTAATAAAAGTGGTTTTACTCCGATCTTCAGGAGCAATATTTAGCTGATTATAAACAATATAGCCATCCATGAAGATATACATCTCATGGCCTGCAATCTCATCAAGAAGCATGTCTGTAAAAGGTAATGGAAAAGGATCTTGATTGTTTGAGCATTCAAATTTTGATAATCCACACAAACCCTGAGCTTTCCATTCTTCTTAGGCACAACCACAATTGGAAATAACCAGTCACCAGTGGCTACCTCTGTGATGAATCCAGCCTTAAGAAGGTTGTCAATTTCTTCTTTGACCTTTTTGGTGTAATTTGGATTCATTTTCTATTGTTGCAGATACACTGGTCTGGAATCTGGCTTCAGAGGTATTCTATGTTGATAGACCTCTGGATCTACACCGTTTAGATCAGTATGTTCCCATGCGAATATGTCTTTGTACTTTTGGAACATGTGTCAGGCTTTTTCTTTCATTCCTAGGTTCAGATGCTTGTTTACCTTGATGAGTCAAGGATTTTCCTCAGAACCCAGATTCCACTCTCAATTTCCTCTTCATCTGGAAGAAACCAATTAGGCCCACCTCCCTTCCTTTCAGTTGACTCCTTAGCATAATTCTAGGAAGGTCATTGTAGTTCTGGACTATCATTCTGAACTTCAAAAACATTTTCAGAATGCCTTTCTTTAGTGGTCATTGGTGTACTGGAATCTAAAAACTCTTGTTTAGAGTCAACTAGAATCTCTGGCCGTCCAATTAGCTGAGCTGATCTTTCTCCAGGATTTAGTTTAATGAATTGATCTCGAAATTGCCTCCTTTGTTTTTCAGCCTGGTCCTTGTCAGATAATACTGCATTTAGATCTATCTCAATCAAAGGTAAAATATTCAATGTTTCCAGCATTCTCTCAATTTTCTTTATCCCATATTTCTGCCAAGCTCTGGAAGCTTGTATTGTCAAAGTCTAATTAGCATAGTCGTGAACAGCCTGTGTTGTTCGCAGTCACGGCTATCCTAGTAACATCCCATATGCACCTTGCACGTCCAGAACTAAGAAACTGGTCTTAAACTTTTCTTTTCCTACCCTTATCTGCATATTTTTAATAATCCTAGTTGCTTGCACAACTCTGTGATTGGCCATCCGAATCTTGAATGGTGTTGGTTTCAAGTTTGTTATACTCATTCTTTGCTGAAGGTGTGCCCCCAGGATGTTGACACATGCCCTTCCATCCAGTATGACACTGGATAGTGGTTCCCATTGTTTTACGACTTTGTAGTCTACCTGGATCACCGACACTTCATCATCCCTGACAGCTGCAAGGTCAACTGCTCTAGCATCGGCTTCAGTTTTCCTTTACTGTTTGATGAATTTCGCTGCTTCAGACAAAGTCTTTCTGATGTCTTCTAATTCAACTGTCAGTTTTTGAATTCTTTCACTGATCTTCACATGTATTTCCTCTCTCTCCAGATCAGGGTTATCCTTAGAACTTGAGGAAACTAAACCATTTGCACTATGCCAATCCTCCACTCTGATGTCATCTTTCCCTTCTGCACTATTCCCTATTCCAATTAGATCTCATTTGACATTTTCTAGATCCTCCACCAGTTCTTGGATTGTAGCCAGCATGGTCTCAGAAAGTCCAGATACTAACTGATCTAACTGTTCTTTCTCAAAAGACTGGGTTGGTATCTTCTAAATGACTCGAGCTTCAAAAATTTGTGGCTACTCTAGTAGCTTCTTGGCTAGATCTTCATAGTCGCCAATTCTCTTTGCTCCTACCATTCATTGACTACCGTCTCTTTACCCTTTTCCTTCCATACCTCTCTCTGCTGAGCCCATTTGCTAGTCTCATCACTAACTAGTTTTGCCTGCTCATCTGGGATTTTCTAATGACTACCCCTTTACTATGTGTAATTGCTCTCACTGGAATTGGCTCTGGGATATTCGTCTCAGTAGCCGCAGTAGTGGGCGTCTTTGGACATTCAGCAAAGTGCCCATACTTGCCACAAGTATAAAAATTCAGGCTTCGATTTTGAAGATTACCACGACCCCGACCTTGGCCAGTACCTCCCTGGTATCTGCTGCGCCCAGTACCAGTACCATTGATACCTGATTTCTCTTCTTGGGGTATACTGGTTATTTCTACTCTGGATGGTTCAACATTGGTAAATGCTACTGTTGACAAATCCTCTCCCTTCTTGAAGTGATGAATGCAAATGTTACAATTGTTCCATAAATGACCATATGATTTGCAGTAGGTACATTGTGGACACTCATTGGAAACATGATCTTTAGATTTGCACCTTGAGCACCAAGTTTCCATTCTCCTAACTGGTTGCCTGGTTTGCTTGATTTTGGCACTTTGCCAGGCCATTTCATCAATTTTTCTAGACCAAGACCCCTTCTTATCCTTGTACTTTCTTTTCTCATCTGAGCCGATGTAAGAGCTGCTGGAAGTTGCATTAGAATCTGAATTCTTAGAAGAAGAATTGCTGCTACTGTATCTCGTCTTCTTATGGCTTCTCTCCTTTTTAGCTTGATGTTTGAGTTTCAGAGCTCTCTGTGCTAAATCATTGAATTTCTTTGTTGGTGCACGTACCTCTTGTTCTTTGATCTTCTTACTACGAAACCCATTTAGAAACCATGCGTGTAGTCTCTTTTATGATGGTGGCTCCTGCAATTGCTTGGTTAGCTCCTTGATATTTTCTACATAACTCCTTACTGACAACTTCCCTTGTCTAATCTTATCCAGCTTGTAGAGGATGTCCTCATCACCCCTATTATCTGAATATTCCAATTTGAAAGCTTTAAGTAATTTGTTGTATGATCTGAGTTCGCAGGCTGGCTAATGGTAGTACCATTTCCTTGCTGCATCTTTGAGTGTCTAAAGAAAATATTCCCCCCAGTTATCTTCATCAATATTCTTCGACTCAGCATACTGTTCAAAATCCTGAATATGAACATCTAGGTCATCTTTCTCCCCTCCTTTGAACACTGGAAAATATATTTTTAATGAAAAAGTATAATCATGCTGGACAGCATCATCCCTCCTTCTTCCCTTGGAAGTTTGACTTCGGCTAGAAGACTTTTTGTAATGATCTATATGAGCTCCCGAGTCAACCTCTTCTTCGGTCTTAGTCACTGTCTCTTCTCTAGATTTTCTTCTAAAACTGTGAGGACTTTCCTTATTGCCTTTGGCCCCTTCTGACTTATGGGTAGACCAAGAACCCTTGGTTTTTCATTCTTCCCGCTCAGCCATTCTCCTTCTGGAATGACTGGAGTGCTGAGTCCTTGGCCTCATCAACATGACTGTGCTCCTCCTGAGCCTCAGTCTCTCTCCCTGGGTCTTTCTCATGCTCAGAATCTCTTTCTGAGACCTCAGGAATGGGGTTGACGCGGTCTAAAATAGTGCCTAGCCGGGTTGACGATTTACGACCACGATTGACTTTAGGCAACATGTGTTCAACTGAAAATTCAAATAGGAAAAAAAGAGTTTACTGGTCGAAGAGTGAACAACTCTAACCACTGTGATCGCCAAAATGGAATTCTTCAAATAGCTAATTCCGGTGTTAGAATCTACAACTACTACTGGATATGTCGTTAGTTCAAATAGTGAGACTGGAACAGAGCATTGACTGAACTGAAATAGATAGCTCAATTGAAATGTGATACTAAGACAAGAGAAATAGCTCAAAAATAAGAAGAGTAATTGCCAATTCAGATTAATAACTCGAGGTTAACCAGTACAGTGTGTAACGGTTCAAGCTTAGACGATTACAGATGTGATGTTTTCAAGTGAGGCTAGAGGCAAAGAGGCGAAGATCTTGAAAGTACTAAGAAAGCTATAGCCAAGTATATACAGTTCGGAACCCCATTACAATGTAACAGGTTGTATTTATAGCTCTCTTGAGTTACTACAGTAACTGCCTGTGGTAATTACTGCTAGTCTGATTGCCTCCCGCTAGCCAATCTTCTAAGGGATAGTTCCCGCCTGCCAGGATTGTCTTTGCCTTCTACAGCCCGTATGAAAAATAGAGCACCCTATCGACGGCCTTCCGAGTGCTCTTTTGTTGTATAGCAAAGATACAAATTCGTGCCGTTGCCCGTATGAAAAAATAGAGCCCCCGGATGGCCGTCCAAGTGCTCTATTTTCACATAGCAAAGACACAATGTTAGAAATAAGAAGTATATTCTTTTACATATGTATTGTTGCCCATATACAAAAATAGAGCACTTGAGAAGCCATCCGAGTGCTCTATTTTTGCATGGCAAAGACACAAAATCAGGTTGTTGCAAAAATAGAGCACCCGGACGGTCGTCCGAGTGATCTATTTTTGCATAGCAAAGACTAAATGTTAGAAATAATAGGTATATATTTTTAAAAGATGTGGTGTCACCCGTATGCAAAAATAGAAGACCTGGATAGCCTTTTGTGTGCCCTTTTTTTTGCATAGGGACTACATATGGCTATGGTTGTTTAAGGATGAGTATGACCAATTTGTTTTTCAAGTGTATGATAAATCTATATATATATATATTGTTTCTTATTCAAAAAAGGATACTTAAGAGTGTTCGGAGTGTCTTGATGTTGAAGAGGTTGAGGAGACATGTCATGATAGGTTAATATAGATACTATACTTTACCAAGTCAAGCAAATGTCTAAGTTTTCTTATGTGAAAGATATTTTAATATTCCTTTGAATCTGGAGAGTTTTTTGGAAGGGTTCAACAATGAAACTCTTGACGTCACAAGGTTTTCGTTGATCTTACCAGGGAGCACAAGATTGACTACTTTGTACACTTTAATGATATTTTTAAATTATGCAATTTAGCACCAAGCATATGCTCCAAGAAGTTGGCATTACTTCAATATGATGGAAGAAGGTCCATAATCCCTGTTAGTGGCATGGAAGGCATGCTTGCAAGCTTGTGATTGAGCATGTAGCAATTTTTTCTCTTTTGGACTCTTATTCCAGTAGAGGAAGGAGATCCCAAATCTCTACAAAATACAAGATCTATGAATGTCCAAGCTGCGGAGGAAACACTTGAAGATATCAGAGAGGAAATGGAGAGGCCTGAAAGAAAAGAGACTTGGATGTTGCAAAGTTCAAGGAAAGGAACATCACCAAAGTGGAGGAGCCAATCTCATGTTCTAGAGGAGGAGCTCCATCCCTTGCTGTGCACAGCAACAAGGCCCACTTAGAAGATAAACAATAAGGAGTATTTGTTGTTACAGGATATACAAAACCTCTTTGATCTAAGAGAGGACTCTTGCCTTGATTTTTTGACAGAGTTGACAGAGCATGATAAAGGCTTTGTGGACTACAGTACACCATGCCCATTATCATTACTTGATACGTTATTTGAGAATTTTATTGATCAGTCCCATGCTGGAGAGCATGTGCTAAGTGTCATTCAAAGCTATGAAGAGCAACGATTTCCCCAAATGAGGAGTTCTAGCAAATTTAGAAAAGATTGAAGATTGAACACATGGGCACAAGAGTTCCAAGAGAGATCAAAGAGAATAAACCAACTTTTTCAATTGACCTTTGGAAAGAGGATATTTTTGAAGATGATGAAAAACCCAAGATAAAATGGTAGAACTACATATAGTTTTGCGAGGACATTATGTAGGCTATTGAAATTTTAGTGAAACATCAATTTTGCTAACTGATTTGAGGGTTTTTTTGCACGGGTTGATCTTGTAGACCCTGACAAGTTTCTAGGGAGAGAAAGGGATCTAGGCCTTTGTATCTAAAGAGGGATTAGGGTTTGGGCCACTACATTGGGAAGCTCAACAAGGAGACAATGGTTATCGACCATAGGAAGGTTTCCCAATCACCCACTCTCCCTATACTTGCACTAGTGGCTTTGTCAAGGGTGATAGGTTCACATCCAATAAGAGTTGGAGTCGACAAAATCACACTTCTTAAGAAGCAAATTTTTTAAAGATATTTTGGACTTACTGCAAAATTTATGGGCTCAAGAAGTGCATACTTTGGCACTATGGCTAGTTATATCCTTGCCTCTTCTAGTGACTTGAAGTAGTTGAAGAGCTATAAGAAGTAGGAGTACTTGCTGTGAAGGAAGAAGAATGAAAATCCTGATGTTGGCTCAATGAGCCAAAATTGATCCTTGTATTATTCCCATTTGCTTCCTTGCCTCTCTCTAGTGGAAATCCTTCATAAAAACCTCTCACTTGTAGATGATCTATTGTATGTGTCCTTCCTATTTTGTATACTCCTCTATATAGCTATTTCAATATCAGAAGTGTCTAATAATTTTTTAGTCTCTTGTGATCTTGTTCTATGCAACACTTATCTGTAAAACCACTGGAAGACTTCAAGAAAGCTACTAGATGAGCTCCTCTGTCATGTATAGTGTGTTTAAAAAACTTGGTTACTGCGTGATAGTGGGACTTCTCCATACCTTTAGTAGACCAAATTGACAAGCTTTTGTATTTCTTTACAAATCAAGGAGTGTGATTGTAGATAATGTGTTCCACAAAAAAAGGTAAATTCTTTAGCAACATGCGAGTATTAGTAGAGTCAAATATATAATTATTACAATGTAGTGTGTGAAATGCCCTGAGCTCCAAGCACTTGTCATAGCTTTCTTGAATCTGTTCAACTCTTTCTTGAAGTTGGGGAGGTCATTCTTTTCCCAATGACTTCTATCACAGTAATAAAAGACTCCATCCAAGGCTTCCCACAATTATTCCTTCTCGTTTCTTGCTCTACCAACAACTCCATAGTCTTTCACAACATTGTGCACATCCTTCCATTGGTTATGCTGGACTTAAGATTCACCCTACCAAAATTTCCATGAAGTCCTAAGAATGTTCTGGCCTTCATACCACCAATAGAAGCTTTCCTAGGGACATTATTTTCACTAGATGTCCATTTGGGGTCTGACTTAATCAAAACAATCCCCCCATGAAGTCGAATATCAGACAATACCCTCTCAATACTTTTTATTGCAGTTTCTTTGGATGATAAACGTTTTAGTCTCCATGAAAACCCTCTGCAGAGGTACACAATATTATTAAAGATTCTACAAAGTGCATACAATGTTGGAAGGTGGACATTTGAAAGGGTACTATCTAAAACAACTTGAAAGTTTGGATGTTTAGAGTGTCTATCTAGGGATTTTTCTAGTTTTCATGATTTAGTTCCTTTGGTGCACCCATGCAATAGATACATGGGATTTTTCATCCGCACCCTTTGACACATTGTACATACACTTTATCGTCGTTATTTCCCCTCCCATGTGCCATTCCACCTTGTACCCACCAAACCTCAACATCTAGCTTCTCCCCAGTCTGTTGAGCTTTGATTATAGCAGGGATACTAGTGTGTTGGAATACCCAATTCAACACATTGAAATTTTCACTATCAATCTCAAAAGCACCCAACCACAAAATATTCTTCTCTGACTACACACAAATTTTTTTAGGGTTCTTTTATCCGCTCTATGCATTAGGAGAAACTTGGACTCAGTTTTGGGCCTTGTAAGAAACGCCAACTGAGCATAGAGAGGTAATTCTAGAAAATACAAAAGTAGTTTTTGGGAATTCTATTTCTCATAGTACATACATAAAAGTTTGCTCAATCACTTAGATGCATGCTTGTACAAAATGATTTTCGATAGCCGAACTTAAGTGTACACAAAAATCCATGTCTGTGAATCTTAATGAATGATGTGCTGTGCGACAAGATAAAACACATAAGAGATGTTTTCAAAATACAAAATCAATGCCACAGATGCATAAGAAACATCCAAAAACCTTAGCATAGCACTTTAAAATGCTAAAACATGACATCTCTAGCTCAAGATATAGCATTTTTAATCCTAGGGCCTCATGAGGTCAGAACCAAGTGAATGGAGGCCCTTGATACCCGTCAAGGTCCTCTATTTGCTTGGTTCTAACCTCATGAGGCCCTAGGATTAATATGCTATATCTTGAGCTAGAGACGTCATATTTCAACGTTTTAAAGTGCTAAGCTAAGATTTTTGGACATTTCACATGCATATCAAGGGTTAAAAATTCTATATCTTAAGATTAGGGTCTCATGAGGCTAGAACCAAGAAAATAGAGTCCCAAGAGACCCCTCGATGGCCTCTATTCGCTTGGTTCTGACCCCTTCATAGTCATAAATAGTACTTATCAATCGCTATTAAGTACATTCCATTCGAATCTGAATTGCAATTACTTCATAAAAAGGTGATTGATTGTTGTGCTAGATGCACACGTACAAGTGCTTCACTTTATAGGATAGCAACAGCGGGTCATAAAAAGGCGTTTAACGCTTGTGCAAGATGTCACTATCAAGCGCCTTACTTTTCTGGTGATAGTGACAATTTCACCAAAATGGTTCTCATGGACATTTTTAAAATTAGAAAAAATTATTTTTCAACATAATGTTATCCTTCTTCCTATTGGCTAAGGAGCATTATCTCACAAGAGCTAAAAGATCAGAAAGTGAGTCCATTTCTTTCCTAATGGTATGAAGATCTCTATTCGTGAGGATTATTGATACTCTCTCAAGATTTCTACCCTCAACAACTTCACTCTCATCGAATTTGATGAAAAAAATGGCTTGCCCATTCACCTTAGTATGTTGAAGATAGTAGAATTTTATCAGGTCCCTCCGCAAAGTTCTCAAAGTCAAAGAAGAGATTGTTGAAAGAGCTAAACTTGAGGTCTTTCTTCTTACCATGATATATGTCATTGATGTGAAAAGGTTCTCCAAGCATCTCCATGAACTTGGAATTAATTTTGAGCCTAACTTGTTGAGCAATTGATGGCTTTGGAAGCCAGGACCACTTCAGTCTTGGTTTCTTCAGGTTTTTGTTGATGAGCTTGAATAGCTTTCATTAACTTGACCTACTGATTCCAACTTTGTCCAAAGTGCCTTGAACTTTGAACTTTATCTTTGTTCAAAGTAGAACTTTGCAATAAAACATAGTGAAGATGTTCATATCACAAGTAAAAAAAAATCAACAAAATTTTGTAGCCTGACCAAAATTATGGTAAAGCATGTATTGTATTCGAGTTTAAGCTTTGATGAAGTTTAATAAAAAATTATCCCTCAAAAGTTTTCTGTTTTGTATTGGCAATACTGAGCTAGATAATATTAAAGATAAAAAATGAATACAAGCCCCTACCCTACTAAGACAAAGCTAGGGAATCTAGCAAGCCAACATGAGTCCATAAGCCAGGCTTTTAATAGGAAAGCCCATAACATGTTACAACAACTACTAAAAAACAAGTCGAGTGAGTACCACCACCAACCACCTCTTGGCCCAATCCTACGACTAAGTCAAAACAAGGTGGAAAGAAGCAAATCAATTGGCAAACGAGCCTCAAATTTGACAAACAAGAAAACATAAAATAAAATGCAAATCATCTACCTTTCCTACCCAAGTGCTCAAAAGAACCTTCCTTGACATCCAAAATATTGAATCTTGTAAGCTTCAATACAAAATTACATTCACATAAGACATAGTAGATATGTATAAGATGTCTTCTTAGTTTTGGTGCAAGTATAAGCAACTACAAGAGTAAAACAATAAAGTACTAATCAGGACACTAAGATCTCTGTTATATACCTTGCAAAAGCAAAGGAAAGAAAATGACACACCTTCTTGCACTACTAGATATACATGTGTTCAATCCACCCAAGCTTCTTCATGGTACTCATCCGCTCAAGCTAGAAGAGCCCTTTTGTGATTAGTGTTCCACATCCCTTACAATGGCATTACAATTTGATGTTTTTGGTAGCTTTTCAAGAACAATTTCACTTTTCTCCAACCATGGGAAAATATAGCCAATCTTTCTTGGAAGTAAAAGTATTTTCCAAATTTTTGAGCCACCTGTCTCATAAAGAACATCCTTGTCATCACTAGGTGTAGACAACCAGAAAAACT
The DNA here is from genome assembly GCF_014529385.1 of Adiantum capillus-veneris. NCBI lineage: Eukaryota > Viridiplantae > Streptophyta > Polypodiopsida > Polypodiales > Pteridaceae > Adiantum > Adiantum capillus-veneris. The sequence goes on from NC_140956.1 coordinate 141,061,312, forward strand.
TATGTTGTATGATATTGACAGGCTCAATTATGAGACCACAATTACTCTTGTGACTTCTGTGAATGGTGGTGCATCCCAAATTTCTCATCAATACTATAGATTCTATCAATTAATCACTCTATTCTAGCAAAAGATGTTGATATCTCCTCATTGCTCATGGATGAATAGTTTCTTCAAATAGTCTCTAGACAATAGACTCACCAATTGTACATTGTACATCATTAAGAAATATCTTACAACACTTGGTTGGATTTCACCAAGAAGAAAAGTATGCACATATTTTCTTAATGATGTACACTGTACGTCATTAAGAAATATCTTACACCACTTGGTTGAATTTCATCAAGAAGAAAAGTAAGCACATCTTTTCTTGCCAAAAGTTTATCATTCCCTTTCTGTTTGTGACAATGAGATCAAGTCATTCTGACCTCTTGGGATCCACCAATAGTCCTTTTCTTTGATCATGGATGTGATAGGTTCCCACAATTCATCTCTATCTATTTTTAGAGGTGGATATCTACCATTAAGTTGGTTATCATCGTAGAAATACCATTGAAAACCATTCATGTTGCTTATCAACTATGCATTTGGTTTGTCTCTTCTACCAAAAGCCAAGCCTCCATCCTTGACATGTTCCAGATTGCACTGGGCAAGATGATCTCTTGTGTGCAAGCCATAAGTAAGCACCTTAATATCCATGTTGATACTCTTTTAATATCCTCACAAATAATGGCATTGCAAACGACATAATTGGCCTCAAATCCACTTAGAAAGATATTTTGAGCTCACTTATCAAGGCATGAAGAAAAAAAGACAACGTATCACTATTCTTCTTCTAGAGATCTTTATGTCATGCAGACCTCGCACTCCTCTACAATGTGGATCTCTCTCTCTCTCTCTCTCTCTCTCGTGCCACCAATTACCATCAACCACCAATTACCAATTACCATCAACCCCGGCCCTAGCTATTGCACGACTCACCCACACACTTGCAATAAACACTCTCTTCCTCTCATGTGCATACACACTTGTGTGCACCCGTGTGCGCGCACACACACACATCATGCACAGAAGGAGGAGTTCGCACCAAGTAGCTGAAAGGTGGTATTGGCACCATATTTCTGGAGCAGGGAATCGGCGGCCGTCAATGTGAATATAGGAAGCGCTACTGAGAGCAGATGGAGGCTGCACACACCTGTGCAAGCAACTCCTCTCTCTCTCTCTCTCTCTCTCTCTCTCTCACACACACACACACACACACACACACACAACATGCGTGGAAGCAGGAGCAGGTGAGGAGTCAGTGTTGCTAGAGGAGGCACTGACGACAGTCACTATCACGGGCGGCATTACTGAGAGCCTGAGAGGCGCTTATTTGGTGGCACTTGGCAGGGCCTCATTATGTGATTCTCTCTCAAGGCTCAAGTCAAAGTGGGACCTTTTCGATTGGGCTACACAGCATGCAAGCGAGCAGCAGTGGAGACTCAGTCCGAATAGCAATATCAAGCCTCTATGGAGATTCAACGTCACCATGGCTTGGTTCTCGACTCTGCTCGCCGCCGAGAGAGAGAGAGAGAGAGAGAGAGAGAGAGAGAGAGAGAGAGAGAGAGAGAGAGAGAGAGAGAGAGAGGCTTGGACACTGGAAAGCCCTTGGTCACTGCAGATGGGCAGGGCCGCAGGGGTTTTGAAAACTCTAATGGCAAAAGAGCCGTTGAGTAGAAAGGCCTGGGATGAGCAGTGCAAAGCGCAGAGTGACATTTTCCCTGGGATGAAAAAAGGTCGCGAAGGTAAAAAGAAGAGTGGTGGTACAATACTTACACGGGAGTTGTCTCTCTCTCTCTTACCTCCGTCTCCGGCCTGAGGCTTAGACTGCACTGGCCGGCCTCCTGAGAGGATGACATGTGGCAAGAGGGGGAGCCGAAATTCCTTCCCCCATTATCTATTAGTATAGATTTCAAAAATTTGATAGTTTCCTTTGTACATAAACACTAATTTCATTTTTATTTTATTTTTTAGAAGTGTGATACTTTTCTTTGTACATTGAGACCACTTCAAAATCGCATACAATATGATGGGAAGCAAGAGCAAGAGAGGGGAAAAGTGACAACATTTCCAAGGGGATTCTGAGTTTCTCATGCCACCTAAATAGCTAAAAGGGTGGAATGATCTCCCTATGGCTAGAAAAACTTCTCTTTTTTTAATCATCATGTGCCTATTTTTCCCAAGGCTTGTAGCAAATATTCCCTATAGATAAACATTGGAATAATTTTTGAAATCTCATCATTGCAACCAGAATCTGCGCTAGCGTAGCGAGCAATATTTTTGATAAAGAAAGATTTACAGGAAATCCACATTTACTTCTCTCTGGGTAAACCTAATGATACCATATGTATTAAGAGTTACAAGCAATTTACAATGTTGCGAAGGTGGGTCTCCTCTCCTAGGTCCTTTGATATTTCTAGGGTGGGCACTCAAAATTCCAACATATAGGACACTCAAATGTCATCCAAAATACAAACATGGTCTATTTGTTTCTTTGATCACTCTTCAAGCCTACAAAAATAGGGTGCATGACACAATGAGCTTTCCAAATGCACACTAGATCAAAAAAATTTGTGAAAAGCTTAGTAGATAAAAATAGAGCAGATTACAAATAGGATGGAAAGTCTATTCGAGCACATTATGGCAATAAATGTGTTTAGAAGGATCTTTTTTTTTTTTTTTTTTTGGCAAAACTCACAATGGTGAGTGAAGTAATATTAACAAAATTTAAAAAATTACATAATCAAGCCATGCTCAGACCGAGCCATGGCATCATCTACACAACTATAAGCAATCAACCGACCATACATTGGCTAATAAGGGTGCCACCTTCTACCAAAAACCAACCAGCCAAAACATGGGAGGCCAACCCCAATACTCAAGAAAGCATAGCACACAGCAAGCGAAAGGGCGGGGTGTAGATCCTTTTAGTAATGGTGGCGCCTTGGGTTGGGACTTTTGGTTTAGAAGGATCTACTGGGAACATTACTAGACATATGGTAAAGTCCAATAAAATTTAGAAGACAATCAACACACCTGCACTGAATACACAATCAACATTTTCCCAGATTTTGATCAAAGCTTAGCATACCAGTAAATAAAAATGTCACTACATGATAATTCTTATCTTTTAAAGAGGATATAAAATAAAGTAAGTCTGTTTACTATTCTTCAAAAAATGGAGAATGCAAGTCCACCGCCTAATGCTCACTTCCCTCCCAAGCATCTCTTTCCTAGTTAAACACACATGCAAATCCTTACTTTGAACCATCTAGCTTGACTACACTATGTGTTCTAAATTACCAAGGACTCTTCAGAATTTTCAAAGAATCTTTCATAGCATATGCTGAAACATCCACTTACCTGTAGAGGTTACCACATTGCGAGTTTCACAACACATTCACTCAAATAAGAGAAAGGGAGATCGAGACCATAAGAGCTCATGGAGGCAAGACCTTGAGCAGTAGGGAGACGAAGTAGGTTTGGGGATGAATGGAAAAATCACACCAAGCACAAAAGGGAAATCTCGTTAGTGAGATGGTGTCATCGTCCACAATCATTGACAAGGGCAGGTGAGGGATAGGGTTGCGAGTTAATCGAGAATCACAAGCATAATGCAACAGGTGCTACTCGTGACCAACCTCATTGGTAGCTCCTATCATGTCCAACAACAATCAACAACCAACATAATGAATATCTCTCCTCTCTCTCTCTCTCTCTCTCTCTCTCACACACACACACACACACATAACTTGCCTTGCCTTAGCATTTTGACAAAAGGTAGAAGAAGGGTAGGCTTGCATCAACCAAGGACTAAATGGCACACACGCTACTCTATTTTGGAGTGTATCTATAATACCCAAATGTAAATGTACACACAATTTCCAGCCCGTTGTGAGGGGATTGAATTGTTCAAGAGGTGAGCCGAGTCAGGAGTCAGCAGCCCGGAGTCAGCATCGGGCTGCTGGCTTTGAGAAACCGGTGAGGAAAAAATGCACAATACACAAGCGATGCTCTGAAACCAAATTTTCAACTTTTGTAAACATTAACTTCGAATACAAACTTAGAGTTATCGTTTTTTCTGCCTTTAACTAGTCAATCATGAGCGGAAGTGATGGGGTAGGGAATGGTCATTTACTGACCATTCCCCATAATATTGACGACCCCATGGCGACCGACGGAGGCTGGGAGCCATGGTGGGAGTCAATATTATGGGAATGGTCAGTAAATTACCATTCCCGGCCGTCAAGGTCACTGGGAGGGGGGCCAAGCAAACGATAATGTGTACAGTTGTGGATGGTGTCGTCTGACAAGGCGAGAGCACGGCAGTAGGCGAGGGATGACTTGGCTTGCAAGGAGAAGCTATTCCATGCGCTGATGTGGCCTGCAGCGATTGAATGAAGAGGCCATGATTATGGTATTATGCATTCCGGCTGCTGAGTTGCCATGCGATGATTGGCAATGATGAGCTAGAATTCTGACGGCTGCGGTGGAGAGCATTTATTGGCCTGCAGACTGTTAACTGCGCCACTCTAAACGCTGACCTTCAGGTTGCCATGCACTGGATATTACGACTGCTGACGTGTCTTTAATCTGACGATGCATGGTCAAATTACCGTTAGTAATTGACAGTGGATGTACGGTTCTGATCAGTTGCCCCCCGACCAGTGACCTTGACGGAAACGGCCTTTGCCAAGAGAGTGTAAAAAGGCTTTATCTCGCCTTGCTCTCTTCTTTACACAAACTCTATCTGGTTCCCTTGCTCTTTCATATTCAATCTTTCTCTTTATTGCCAAAAAAAAAAAAAAAAAAAACCTACGAACCTCCCATCAACCAATTGTCTAATGCTGCTATATTGCCTTGTAGAGCCGAGAACCTACATGGGAATGGGTTCAATTTGCTTTTAAATAACCTTAAGCTTCCGGGGAAATAATAAATTTGTTGTCTTCTTTTTCTTGCATACCTCCCTCGTCAACTTCCTTTGCCCATCGGCCGCTTCTCTCAACTATGCCATGAAAAACTACCTTAAAGTAAGGATAGTGATGATATTTGAGTGAGAAGAAACCCTAAAAGAAGGACGATGTCAGATATTTGAGTGGAAAGCAACCCAAAACTAAGAATGGTGATGATATTAGAGCTACCTTAGAGGAGAAATCAAATAGGCATAATTCCCTTCTAGCCGTTCACGTGGACAGTCAAGGTTACAAACGTTCCCCCTCATTGTGGTTAATGCGCCATGCATTACATTGGCTACACTAGCACTAGTGTACTATATGGCTCTGCCACTACTCTCCCTAATGGCTTCTTTCTCTCTCCTACTTGTGGACCATAACCCATAAAAGTCAACGCTCTCATGATGATTGGCTATAGGTTGGTCCGAATTGCACTTAAACACTAAGTATTTCATAGCACAATATATATGATCTAAGCTGGGAAGCCAAAATAAGCATGATCATGACAAATCTCCTCCTATGTGACCTTTCGAACCACTGCATTTGAGCACTAGGTCAGAGCTTGTGTGGCCGTAGGCTCAGTATGGTGTAGTCTAGCCTATATCTCTAGAGTTAGGATAGAAGCTCACTACGTAGATCTTTCTATTCATGCATGCTTTTGTGTGTGTGTGTGTGTGTGTGTGTGTGTTGAGGGAGGGGGAGGGGGAGGGGGGGTATGGGTGTGTGGGAGCTTATATTAGTACTTGGCTCTACACCCAATATTGATTCATTAAGTGCTCATCCAAACAATTTTTGCATTTTTTTAGAAATGTCAAATTCTTGCATATTGTTATGTGTCTTCGACCATAGGCAATGAGATTCTTTTCCATGCCCATGCAGTGCCCATGCTCAGCATACCTACGATAGAGATAATTTAAGAGAGGACATCTAGGTCAGCTCCTTGAGAGAGAAACTATCACGCTTCATTAGTTGAAAATAGGTTGCCTAGTCCCTATTGCACATATTGTGAATTATGAGCTTCAAGAAACCACATCCCTAGAATGGGAATCTATATGTATAATTCCCACCAATGAAAGCCTCTTGCACAATTCCATATCCATTCAAAATGTCATGAAACTTAATCTCTAAACTTCTAAAAGTATTGTCCATCTTAATTTGGCCTCTTAAGACCAAGGAAAATAAAAAACCACAAGCAAAGTTGATTTCATTAGGAGAAATATGGAATTTGCATGGGCCTTGTAAGGAATTCTAATTTGTAGGGAAGGCTGATGTTGCGTAGGGTTAAGAAGGCAAGGGCATTCAAAGAGGTAGTTTTGAGTAGGCTTTTCTAGCCATTAGGAGAAAGTTCGACTCACTTTTGGGCCCTGTAAGAAGTTCCACGTCGGCTTAGAGAGAGAAAATGAATATGTTAAATTGTGCATTTTATGTGATATTTTTTTGCGCCAACAAAAAGTAAAACTGACATTCTTTGGTAGGTAGCCGCCATCTTTATCATTCTTATCCTCCGTTCTCTTGTCAGGAATCCAACTAACCGTATGACTAATGATTTGAAATGCCAACTTACAAGCGTTCCCTCCAAGAAACATAAGCCACAAAAACTCTATCAACTCTAAACATGAGAATATGGCCTTTCCTCCCAAAACCTGAGATATTTTATGAGTTTCGAGTGTGTGTCTATTTCTCTATCAGCTCTAGGGATGGAGAACGCTTCTTTTTCTGATAAAAACACCAATTTGAACTTGCAATTCTCAACCCCTTCATCTTTAACACTTACCCAAATAAATAACACACATCATCTTGATGTATTGCAAGAGTACACACTGTTGCAAAAACATAGGAGGGAGTCCTTCTTATCTCAACGAGAGAAAGATCTTAGAAGGACAAACAAGGAACATCATTTGGATTTGTGGACCGATGGGACTATTTATCCAAAGGGTCCTACGACAAATGTGCCACCTCCCTTTGCTAATATCACTAACCTCTTACATTTCACAGGCATGGCAAGGATGAGCTGAAGAAACTTAATGAAGCATGCTATTCCAAGGCCTTGAGAAGAAGATCACAAATTTGCGAGAGAAAGACACCGTGCTTGGTAGTCAGAAAAGAAAACGAGATCTGTGCAACATTGAGAACATGAAGATTGGTAGTGGTGGCCTGAAAAAATGAATGCAAGCTTTAAGGTAACTCAAAGTTTGTTTCTGCTTTTGTATCTTCAATGTGCTTCACTAAGAAACGGATACACTTTTTTATACATGATCATAATGCATGGTTCTTTTTTTGCAGGTATTTACTACATCCAAACTCAAATGATGTAGGCTTCAATGCCAGAGTGCATTACAGCCGTCTGGTTCCAAAAGAAGTAGTTGAAGAGATGATAACTCATAAAAAAAATCATAAGTGGAAAGGGAGGCTCCTTACCTCCTTCATGAACGAGAATCAGTTGGAACCAATGGAAGTGCAAGCAATACTTGATGAGAGTGGCATCTCGCAGATGGGATACAGGGCACTCTTCAAAGCATTAGCTAAAATGTCTCAAAATAAACTACAGAGAGGATCATTGCTGCCAAAGCCATCACATGTAAAGGCTACTCATCGGTACGTAAACAATGAGGTGTTTGAGAAACTTGGGTCACCATTCCATATTGAAGCAACATTCTTAGGCAACGGTGGCAGAGAGGCAAAGGTATGTAGTTCACTTCTTTGACATCAATCAAGAGGAGTGCGGTAGGGTTCTCAAGTTTGTTTTGAAGCTCGAAGAGTGCGAGGTCCTGAAGAACAAGAAGGTGGAAAGAGCTACTATTATCCTCATCAACAGAGCTTTGGATCCATCAATAACGAAAGAGGATCCACAATACTTCAGCATGCAATCCAGAAACAACATTCTAGCTGTAGGATCATTTCAGGTATACTTAGTTCACTCTATAATAACAAAAATATTGATTATTTGTTTGTTGATTTTGTGTTTTTGTTTTTCACTGCAGGTTGATAAGAAAAAATTTGAAATCCTCGATTGGGTTTTTAGTCAAACCCAAATTTCTTCTATCATCAGTGAGAAAAGAAACGGAGTCGTTCTTTCAATGGAAGAATTTGGTGACTATACAGTGGAATGGCACATGGAAGGTGACTTAAATACTACTCAGTGTATGTATAACGTAACACATAGAGCACCTATGGAAAATCCATGCTTATATTGCATGGCTGATGCACAATCTCTTGAGAGTGTGCAATGGAATAGACCTCCCAACAGACATCTTCAAGATAAAACTTTTAGGCCAGTGCTTGATATTCCTCTGAGTAGAGTTCACGTCTGTACACTTCATGCACTCTAGCGAATAATTGAAAAGGTGGTTCATTTGTACATATGTTTTGCATGGACATTAAAGCCAGAGAGTGAGTCAAAAAGAGTGATCAAAACATTAGAGGGAGTGCTCTCAGACATTGGTTTGCATGGAGGCAATGTCAAAATCGAAGAGGACCCTAAGATGTCTCAAAGTCGTTACAAGGTACCTTGGAAAGCATCGATAGGTGGCGTGAAGTCCAAAAGGTATCTTGGGTTTAGCCTCAAAGATTTAGATAGAGAAGAGAGGAGAAACCTGTTCAACAAATGGAAATAGTTACATATAGTGGTTAAAGACAATACTGGTGGTGGGGCAATCCAAAATTTTCCACTACGTTGAGCAGCATTCTTGGGACCAAAGTAAACTCACATCATTTCAAGCAGCCTTGCTGGATTGGAAGAAGGCTTACCTTACAGGGTGGGGTGGGCAACATATCACAAATTACATGGTGGGTTAGCATTTTACATATACAAACAAAATTTTAAATTGTACTCTACTGACCATTTTGTTTTATTTCAATGCAACACATAATGTTCAACCATGGTCCATATTTTGCCAAGACATGTCGCTCTCACTATCAATATGGTCCACACAAGGCATGGAAAAAACCCACTACATGGCAAGAACAAGTTATTTTAATCACACTAGACATGGGGGAGGAAAGGATAAGGCCAATAGCCTATTAGAGTTACACCAATGGATTTATAGACGACTAATCCATAGAGCAAGGCAAAAGGAACTTCTTAAGAGTTCAGAAATTACACGGTATTTACAACACATCCGCAAAGAGAAGAAACGGATGGTTTGGGGAATATCAAATGCGAGGTGGCGACAGTCACGAGTCGGGAGTGGAAGAAGATGGATATGTCGTTGTTTTTATCCTCTTTGATGCACCTCCTTCTTCCTCACTTTTTACCTCTTTGATGTGCAAGCTCTGTGGACGAGCTCGTTCCTCTATTGATGGTAGCATCCCCGTGGACATCAGGCATCTTCTTTCCTTGAAAAACAACCGCTTGTTGTATGGATCTAAACTCTCCGGGTCTTCAACCCCTGCAGCCAGATCTTGAGCTATGTACGATATGAAATAGGGGGCTCTGAGTGCTTGGCACCCATATCCAATGCCAAAGACGCATAGAGAAAACTGTTTCTCTATCAAAATTAGTCTTTCTACGTTTAGTGGGAGGGGGTACCCACCACACAATCTTGTAATAACTTTCATTGCAAACAGTGGTAACTTTGCATTGTCCTCGGAGTATTCCTTGTGGTATATTATGATCTACAAAACAATAGTAAAACATTTATAGGCCGTAAGTGAGATGAGTACAATTGCCAAGTACTTGAATTGTTTCTACAAACCTTTTTGTGGTTGAAATGCCCGATGTAGTGAGACAACGCCGCATCCTTGCCTTGTACTCCAATGATAAGCCCTTGCCGTGAGCCTCCCACTCTTCTAAGGAAACTATCATCATACACTAGCACCTGTCAACAAAAAGATTGATCATGATATTTTATCACTGGGTCATCTCCAATACCATCTGAATGTCTTTAAAAATTACCATCTGATTCTCGTCCATTTCCAGCATTGACCTTCCCTACAAGTGAATAGACTGACTATTCATTACCTGAGCTCTGGGTGGCACGGGCCTACCCATGTTTTCCAGGCCGAGTTGTTTTGTTGCTGATTGAAACTGCCCATTTGTTGGAAAATTGGCCTCTCTAGACTTCGCTTCATTGAATGTATCCTTTGATCAGTTGCCACCTTGAAGTAAACTGTGAGTCGTGGACAATTGTGTTAGCAATAAGATGTTGGTCCACTCCATCATTATCCACAAATCCATGTCTGCCTCACAAAAGTTTGCATTTGCAGCTAGGCAGTAGTCCTCCCGTATATTCAGCTCATGCATGATATCTGTGAGTAGAACGTAGAGGGTGTCGCCCGCCATAGCAAAGCCGGGAGTGCAATTCAGAGGCAAAGTCACTTCCTTATTTGGGCTTTCTTGCTTGCACCCTAATGCTACATCTGCAAGAGAAGCAAGAGTTAAGCCCGCATCAAATGTTTCCTTTAATGCCTCTACCCGCTCATCTTCTGGGTCAAATTGCACCTCCACATCCTCTACCTCTTCCTCTGGTGCCAATGGACAACAAACGAAAGTTTTTTATTGGGAAATCTCTTACCATCCGTCTGCAAGTACAAGTAACAGACAAACCCGTGGTAGAATTCCACTAAGTGACACTTTTTTAAGTGCTTCATGCACCTGTCTTGTACAAGCAGTGCATTAGAGGGACACTTTTATAGACAACGATTCAGTCTCCTTGAAGCACTCTTGTCAGGGTCAAGGTCAGCTGGGTGCACATATCTCATGCCATCAATTGTCATGATATTGTCACAAATGACTGCCTCATACTATTGCAAATGGGTTTGTATGTACTTAAATGAGCAATCTATGATCCTCTGTATAGAAAACTTTGCATAAAACATTCCTGATAGTTCTGGTGCACGGTGATGAGCACGGGCGTTGTATAAGAACGTGAATAGTTTTTTTTCACATGTATCCTCACCCACATCGTTGGTCTCAGGACTATGATCCCCATAACTAAAAGAAAAAGCAAGCCAAAACTAATATTCAAAATTGGTATGTATTTGGTTTCATAACCAAGCAAATATTAAGCCTCGAGTTGTTATGGAATTGATATGTTATTATTTATTGCAGCTGACAGGTGGAAAAGGCTTGACCAAGCTAGGCTATTGCAAGAGGATATTACATTTTATAAATATTTATTCAAGTGCTCTTTTATGAGCTTTGGCCATTTATGACCGACCGGCCAGTTTGTAACCAATTTGACCATTCAAGAAATCTATATAACAAATACGTGCAAGAGGGAAATGGTCAGTCTTGCACGGGGGGAGATTGCACCCAGTGTCTGTGTATTCTTCTCTCCTCTCCCCTCTTCTCTCTTGCCGTGCCGACGTAGCACTCCACTCTAGGAGGTGCGCCTGCACGTGCTATCTCGCTCTCTCCCGCTCTCTGTTATGGAATTGATATTTTATTAATTGTTGCAACTGACAGGTGGAAAAGACTGGGACCGAGCTAGGCCTATGCGAATGAAAGTATATACATTGTACATTTTATTATTCAAGTGCTCTTTTATGAGATTTGGCCATTTATGACCGGCCGGCCAGTTTGTACTCAATTTGACCATTCAAGAAATCTATAAAACAAATACGTGCAAGAGGGAAATGGTCACTCTTGCACGGGGGGAGATTGCACCCAGTGCCTGTGTACTTCTTCTCTCCTCTCCCCTCTTCTCTCTCGCCATGCCAGGCGTAGCACTCCGCTCTTGGAGGTGCGCCTGGGCATGTTCTTTCGCTCTCTTCCGCTCTTTATCTCTCTCTGTTCGCGTATAGCGTCAATTATGTGCTCGTGGATACGCCAGGTATGGAGATTTGTCCATTTTATGGCTTGCAGTATATTGTTTTCGGTATTTTGCAGGGCTCTCTACGCTCCCGTCTGTAGCAATGGTATCAGAGCCTGCAAAAACGCTCTTGGCAGTGCTAGAAACATGCTCACGATGAGCATGGTGATGGATCACGTCCCACAGCTAAGTTTGTTTACTTTACTTCTTTTATTAGCATAATGCTTAACATGATTGTGCGTAAAATGGTTATGTGATTCAATTAAAATAAGATTAGTTTGATTAGGAGTTTAATTAATACAAATTAGCATGGAACGAAGAATAAGAAAAGCTTCATGCATCAGAGAAACAATCAACTCAAATGACGAAGAAGAAGTAGAGTCGAAGTTTTTACATCAGATGAAGATATCAAGAGAGGTGTCTAAAATTTGTTTGATGAGTTTTGCATTCATGACCAATTATTCAAGAAGATCGAGGGAATTGAGATAACAATGGGTGCCTCTAAGAGAGCTCGTAGACCTGCACACTAATTCTTGACTCAAGCCCCAATAGATAACCTATTTGCCACACTCGGGTGCACACCATCGTGGGAAAGAGGTGGGAAACACGACTTGCAGACTTTGAAATATATTCTCTGTTGCAATTTCAGTGGCGTGCGAAGCTTGGCAACTTGCCTTCACAGAAAAGCATTAAGCGCACAAGGAAGGGGGAGTGCTGAGGAGGCTCATGAGACAAGAACTATGGCACCAACTTAACTGCCAGTGCTCACACAACAGAGACCATTGCATGCCCACAAAGCGAGGCTAGCATGCGAGTAGCCGTCTTCGGACACACTGCAGTCCTCTATGGCGTGTACCATGGAGATCCATAGTGCACTCTCTCTCTCTCTCTTTCGCACAGATCGCGGATGGCCCTCTCATAGTTTTCTGCCCGTTTCGCGCCTTCTCAGCCTTTGGTTTATTCCCATGCAGAGCGACACCAACCACAGCAGTCACTCTCTCTCTCTCTCTCTCTCTCTCTCTCTCTCTCTCTCTCTCTCTCTCTCTCTCTCTCTCTCTCTCTCTCTCTCTTTCTCTCTCTCTCTCTCTCTCTCCAGTCGGTAGCCACCCGACTCCCTCTGTCTGCCAGCCATGTTGAAGCTGCGGTTAAATACATGTAAGCACACAGCTGTGTGGGCACCACCTTCTCTTTAATCCCATGCCACACACACAGGCGCCTATAGCCAATTGAACTCTCTCTTGCATGGCCAACAACCAACCCTCGCTGTCAATCTTCTCGGCCCTATTTCTCCTTTTCATCTGCACCCACGGCTGGTCCCTTTTTCACTCGTAGTCGCAACCACCATCTTTTTGATGGCCATGCAGCAAAATAACTGCAGCTTTGCCGACAAGCATCCACCACTCTCACACCTACGCACTACATTCACCTTCCTTTTGGCATGCATAGGCGGCTGTAGTTAATCCATCCCCAGCGAGTGAACTTTCCTTTTCGCATGCGGCAGCAAGAGCTCACGCAATGAACTGGAAACACAAACTGTGTTTGCATGTGATGAGCAACAACGTAAGAAGCATAAGCACCGTGAACGCCCACTTTTCCAACAGATGTCCTGACACTCTCTCTTTCTCTCTCTACACAACCGCCACAAATCCTCCCCTATCAACCTCCACTATGATCCATGCAGAGTTGACGTTGCCTAACCACCTCACCGACTATGGCGTGTCCATACTGCATACAATAGTAGCTTCTCGACCACCACCTCAATGTGCAAGCTTACACTGACGACATGGAGAGAATTTTAGATAGGTTATTACCTCATGACGACTCTATCGGAGATAGAACACCTGGTAGTAGGCTGGAGACGAGCTCTATTCTAGCTCACAAGTTGTGGTTGGAAAGATATGGCATGCCTTACGTTCGAGCAGGTGCCATGTATAGAGGTGAGCCGCCGGCCCCTATTCCGATACCTCCACCAAGGAGAAATGGTCACGTCATTCCTACCAGCTTTTGGAAGTTCATTCAAATATGCAGCAACAGACTCCCACCAAGTGACACAGGTTACTTTAACCATTATCAAAACTGAAGATCTTCCCAATTGATGATTGTGTCTTCAAGATCCAGCTTCTTACGAGTTGATCCTGCCTCTAAAAGCATCCTTGTGATCTTTTCACTCAATATCAGTTTCTCCTTTCCATGGGCAAGCACAGTAGTACCCCATGCATTACTAACAGCTACACTTGATGAATTGATGGCTACAGCTACAGTGAATCACACCCCGGCCAAACTCACGCTCTACAACTACCTCTCTACCCTACAAGCTGCCCTCGCATGCAGATGATCAACTGCAGATCCTAGTGTGTGTCCACACTCATCCTTACCCTCAGTTTCCAGAAGGCCGTGCATCGCTCAGCGACATCCTTGACCACTAGCCAGCGCATTGGTACTATTAGATGAACGGCCAAACCTTGAGCGTGCCTCACCCATGCTCCAACACCTTGAGGTAGGCGGCAGCTTCAGCTCGTTCTACAGAGTGAAGTAGTTGCTCATGGCCTGCATGGCAGCCTAGTGGCGATAAGCGGGTGCTGTAGATGGTAAGCAGCAGTAGATATTGGCGCTGTCAAGAGGCAAGAAGCCAGAAGACAACTCCAACCAATAGCACGCCTTGCACCTCTCTCTCTCTCTCTCTCTCTCTCTCTCTCTCTCTCTCTCTCTCTCTCTCTCTCTCTCTCTCTCTCTCTCTCTCTCTCTCTCTCTCTCTCTCTCTCTCTCTCTCTCTCTCTCTCTCTCCCCATCCCAGTATGCCTACTTACAGAGGCGGGTATTGACGATGCTGTCGACACCTTTTCTTTAATTTTTATTTCCTTCACTTCATTTTCATCTGTACCCAGGCCTTGGATTAGATTGTTACATTTACATGGATTGTATCCATTTGGCCTATCTTTAATTTTGGCCTTTGGAAGACGTTTAATCTGACATTTCATTTCATTCCTTTATCTTTAGTCGGCCTGCCACTATGATTCCTTATCACGACGGACATTGAGGAAGCTCTTCGGGGAACATTGAGGAAGCTTTCACAGATAAACGCCTGCTGTCGAGCACCCATGAAAATCGACAATGATGTTGACGATTTTTTGCATTTAGGGTTTTGATTTTAGCCTTTCATTTTACCTCATTTTATTTTTAGTACATAGATCACATTGAATTAGATTCACATTGATTACATTGATTTTGACTCACAATATAATTTTGGCCTTTAAAGCCGTTTCATGTAACAGTCTATTTCATTTCATTTCTCGCTTTTTCCCCCTCATCTACTGCGTCTGGCATCTCCACGACAGAGTCTTCCCCCCCCCCCCCCAGAATTACATTGAGGATATGCCCCATCGACGATTACAATGTGACTAGATATTGATGAATAGTACAAATTTACAGTGGGTAACAACACTAATTCGGGCAGAAAGTATTTGCAACACAACTACGAAATGATATGTTGGAGACGACCACAATCAAGCTTCATAAAGTGATCATAAGACTTAGGTTTATATAACTCCAATATCTGCAATAGATTCCATCACACTATTTGCAGAGATTTTATTTTACTTATAATCTGTGGATTTTTTTGGCATGATTTGCATTATCTTTTTTCGGTACGTAGCACAATATTTTAAATCCCTTGCGATACCTAGCAATGTTTTTAGCATTTACTTTCAATTGGTTAATGTTTAATTAGCACAAGCTGGTACAAAATATGCTATGCTCATACTACTACTGCCAGCTTGCTCGGTGATCCCTTTTCGCAGCTTCATCTAATTGCGACACAGCTATATAGCATGCTCTTTTTGCGATTCCTTCAATCAACCGCTGTTGTCAAATGTCCTGCATTCTTCATTGGGGACTTAAAATTTGTAGGACTTACCAAATTGTGAAGATTTTATGGGTTTCTCTCCTCTTGGAATGGCTCATCATGATTTAATGTACAGTAGCACTGCTCAAACCCCATACCTTTATTCGGTTTACCGTAATTTACAGGAAATTAAAATTATCTTTCTTGCTTGACTTCAATCAAATGATTTTTGTCATAATCTTCACTTGTTTTTGTTACTTTTCTCTAACTCATTTAAAGATTCACAAAAATCTATGCAGACCATAATGCAAGGACGTCAGATAAGTCATCTTTTATTTTCAAATTCATTCTTATGGCTTTCATACTCATCTTCTCACTATATTTTATCGAGTTTATGATACCCCCTACTCTGTTATTGATCCAATATCTATACTCACCTAAACCTTACTAACTCCTGCTTGATTATACTAACTCTGTCATACAAGATTGTGCCAAGCTCCTAGTTATGTTTACTGATACCATTCCAAGAGACAATATAACTTTCTTGACACGCATAATCAAGTAGTCACTCTGGATCCTGCTGGTATGTACCTTGCCTATGTCACTCCTCTTTTTCTCTGCATTATATTTAAGGTGAATACTCCAACACTGTGAAGATTATGCCCTCTAATTGAATTCAAAGAAATTATTGTGAGATAATTGTGTTGAGATGCCTTGTCAGTAAGCTATGCAGCTACTCATGCGACCTAAGGTGCTCTGGGATAGTGCACAACCATTTGTAAATCCTTTGGTGATATACTGCACTGTGATGTCGACAATGTAGTAAATATACTTATTTTTTTTATGTCTTGTCTAGTCCATTGGTCACAAGCACACAAATTCGCCGGTCTAGGCAGTGTGTAAATGCTCATCGTAGTGTAGATTCGCCAATTTAGGTAGCACATTGATCAATTCCAGATTCATTATTTTTAAACTTATACAAAATGCAGATCCGCCGATTTAGGCAGCATTAGTGCAGATTTGCCGATTTAGGCAGCACGTCTTATTGGTGTAGATTCGCCGATTTAGGCAACACCAATCACAAAATCATGTTGCAATGGTTGGCCACCTCTGCAACTGGTATGATTTTGTTACCCGGGTACATAATGAAAGTGATTTGGATTTGGACTTATATTGTGGAATTGGAATTGGATTGGAATTTTGTATTTGGTGATTATTATGGCAGTGTTTATGTGATGAGACTTGACATTATGAGATTAATGATGAGTGTGACCAATGATATTCTGATTCACGAGGATATGACATATACTGCTTATTCTAGTGGTATGGGACACTAGAATAGGTAGTATGTGGATGACGGCAGGCATAAGCAATATTGTCTAAATTTATGAATTTTGTTGCTATTTGATACAGATTTCTAATCATTGTTTTTGACAAGTATTATTTGCAGATTTCTATCTTCGCAACTGAGGACAATTGCTTTCCAACGGAGAGGTATGTTATGGAATTGATATTTTATTAATTGTTGCAACTGACAGGTGGAAAAGACTGGGACCGAGCTAGGCCTATGCGAATGAAAGTATATACATTGTACATTTTATTATTCAAGTGCTCTTTTATGTGCTTTGGCCATTTATGACCGGCCGGCCAATTTGTACTCAATTTGACCATTCAAGAAATCTATAAAACAAATACGTGCAAGAGCGAAATGGTCACTCTTGCACGGGGGGAGATTGCACCCAGTGCCTGTGTACTTCTTCTCTCCTCTCCCCTCTTCTCTCTCGCCATGCCAGGCGTAGCACTCCGCTCTCGGAGGTGCGCCTGGGCATGTTCTTTCGCTCTCTTCCGCTCTTTATCTCTCTCTATTCGCGTATAGCGTCAATTATGTGCTCGTGGATTCGCCAGGTATGGAGATTTGTCCGTTTTATGGCTTGCAGTATATTGTTTTCGGTGTTTTGCAGGGATCTCTACGCTCCCATTTGTAGCACTCTCTATCTCCCTCTGTTTGCATACGTCGTGGTTATGTGCTATGGATGACTGCAGGTACGTAGATTTAGTCGTTTATGTCTTGCTATGTGCTATTTTTGAGTATTTTGCAGGGCAGCCAGGCTTTCGGTTGTAGCAGTGGTATCAAAGCGCAAGGCTACGCTCTTCGTAACAATCAGTCAAGGAGATCCAAATTTTCTTTGGCATATGAGCAAGGATATGCATGACTATGCACCAGAGGTAAGTGCACTTACATAATTCTTGTTTTCTTCAGGTTTATCAAAATTTATCGTTTTATTCCTCTTTAATATTGATTGTTTCTTGCAAATATTTGGATATTTAAATTTAATCCTTCATTAAGTTGTAATTAGCAAAAGGATCTGAATAGGATATAGAAAGCATGATATTTATAAAAAAAAAAGCCTTAACGTTGCTAATAACGCAGTTAGCACTAGGTAAAGTATTGATATAGCTTGTCTAATTTTACAATTTTTTTTTTATACTATTTGATATATATTTCTAATCATTGTTTTTTGACAAGTATTGTTTGCAGATTTTTACCTTTGCAACTGAGGATAGTTGCTTTTCAATGGAGAGGTATGTTATGGAATTGATATGTTATTATTTATTGCAGCTGACAAGTGGAAAAGGCTTGACCAAGCTAGGCTATTGCAAGAGGATATTACATTTTATAAATATTTATTCAAGTGCTCTTTTATGAGCTTTGGCCATTTATGACCGGCCGGCTAGTTTGTAACCAATTTGACCATTCAAGAAATCTATATAACAAATACGTGCAAGAGGGAAATGGTCACTCTTGCACAGGGGGAGATTGCACCCAGTGTCTGTGTATTCTTCTCTCCTCTCCCCTCTTCTCTCTCGCTGTGCCAGCGTAGCACTTCACTCTAGGAGGTGCACCTGCACGTGCTATCTCGCTCTCTCCCGCTCTCTATCTCTCTCTGTTTGCATACGTCGTGGTTATGTGCTATGGATGACAGCAGGTATGTAGATTTAGTCGTTTATGTCTTGCTATGTGCTATTTTTGAGTATTTTGCAGGGCAGCCAGGCTTCTGGTTGTAGCACGAGTATCCGTCAAGGTCTCTATTCGCTTGGTTTGGTCTCGTGCGCTAATGTCATAATAGGTGACGCCACTTGAGTCAGAACGAGGCGAATAGGGGCCCCAAGAATCTCCAAAGGGCCCCATTGGCTTGGTTTTGACCCAAGTTGAATTTACGTTGTACCAACGTTCATTGGGAACAAGTGGATTGGAATAGAGAATTTAATGTTATCAGTAAATGCTTTGTATCCTCGCCCACATCGTCCGTCTTTAGGACTATGATCCCCATGACTGAAAGAAAAAGCAAGCCAAAACTACTATTCAAAATTGGTCTGTATTTGGTGTCATAATTAAGCGAATATTGAGCCTCGAGTATCCCTCAAGGTCTCTATTCGCTTTGTTCTATCCCATGTGCTAATGTCATAATAGGTGACATCACTTGACTCAAAACTAGGTGAATAGGGGCCCCAAGAATCTCCGAAGGGCCCTATTCGCTTGGTTCTGACCCAAGTTGAATTTACGTTGTACCAACGTCCATTAGGAACAATTGGATTGGAACATAACATTTAATGTTATCAGTAAATACTCTGTATCCTCACCCACATCGTCTGTCTTTAGGACTATGATCCCCATGGGTGGCTGAAAGAAAAAGCAAGCCAAAACTACTATTCAAACTTGGTTTGTATTTGGTGTCATAACCAAGTGAATACTGAGCCTTGATTATCCCTCGAGGTCTCTATTTGCTTGGTTCTGTCCCGTGCACTAATGTCATAATAGGTGACGTCACTTGAGTGAGAACCAGACAAATAGGGGCCCCAAGAATCTCCGAAGGGTCCAATTCGTTTGGTTCTGACCCAAGTTGAATTTAAGTTGTACCAACGTCCATTGGAAACAAGTGGATTGGAATAGAGCATTTAATGTTATCAGTAAATGCTCTGTATCCTCACCCACATCATCTATCTCCAGGACTGAAAGAAAAAGCAAGCCAGAACGACTATTCAAAATTGGTTTGTATTTGGTGTCATAACCAAGCAAATATTGAGCCTCGAGTATCTCTCAAGGACTCTATTCGCTTGGTTCTGTCCCATGTGACAATGTCATAATAGGTGATCTCACTTGAGTCAGAACCAGGAAAATAGGGTCCCCAAGAATCTCCAAAGGGCCCTATTCGCTTGGTTTTGAACCAAGTTGAATTTACGTTGTACCAATGTCCATTGGGAACAAGTGGATTGGAAGAGAGCATTTAATGTTATCAGTAAATGCTCTGTATCCTTGCACACATCGTCTGTCTCCAGGACTATGATCCCCATGGTTGAAAGAAAAAGAAACCCAAAACTACTATTCAAAATTGGTTTGTACTTGGTGTCATAACCAAGCAAATAATGAGCCTTGAGTATCCCTCAAGGTCTCTATTTTTTGGTTCTGTCCCATGCACTAATGTCATAATAGGTGACGCTACTTGAGTCAGAACCAGGGGAATAGGGGCTCCAAGAATCTCTGAAGGTCCCTATTTGGACCCAAGTTGAATTTACAATGTACCAACGTCCATTGGGAACAAGTGGATTTGAGTAGAGCATTTAATGTTATCAATAAATGTTATGTATCCTCGCCCATATCGTCTCTCTCTAGGACTATGCTCCCAATGACTCAAAGAAAAAGCAAGCCAAAACTACTGATAGCCATTTTTCGGCTCTCCATAATTGCCATAGTGAGTTATCCCACCCTACCAAAATCACCTAAACACTGTGGCTATTCTTACCTTTTCATTGTACATAGGCGTGTGTGAGTTAGGGGGCTTTTCCCATATCTTCTTAAAACCCTCAGCTAGCTAGTCATTGGGCTAGTTGAGCCAAAAATAAATAAATAAAATCAAAAAAGTAAAATATATTATGGCCCATTTGTGTGTAAATATTTCATTGTATATATGGCCTAAATTTAAGGGTTTTAATAATTATTTTTGTATTTTATTTAAATATTTATACTTAGGTGTGTGTTTTATTAAACCTGTGTATGTCTTCTTTCATCCTCTTACACCATAAGCATATTTTTTGCCAATGTGTACATACTCTAACCTTATATTTTTCTTTTATACAAATCACCCCCACATTTTCACCCTCACTCTCGTGAAAACAAAAATTGATTTCTACTCTCTTAGTCACGTTTATTATATTATTTACTTGCATACCTTTTCCTCTTTTACCCAAAATAATACAAAGAGGGACCATATCATGTGATTCCAATATCTTTCCATATCTATAATTTCTCCATATTTTTATTATTTTTTTCTCATTATTCTAACACCATGTGCTCATTGAGCTAAAATCCCTGAATAGTCCATACACTAGTCCCACCATGTATATATTGCTTTATTCACCAATAATCCTCCTCCATGCATGTGTAAAGGAAAAACTGGATGCTTTGTATTATGATATGACAAAGGAGGGGCTCACTCTTGGATACATTGTACAAATTCAACAAAGGACGCGGCCACTAAAAGACTTTTACAGGCATAAAAAACAGGCTTTTTGGTGAGAATTTTGGCATCTATCTCCGCTCGGAATTTCAAGAAGTAATCAACAGATAAAATGTAGCCCACAATCTGAATAATCACCTCAAAGTTTTTCATGATTTTTGGAGCTACCAACAGTGTGATAAGATTTTTTGAGTGGACCCGAGTCTGCCCACTTTTCTCACAACGTAATCCATAGTCTTCTTTCGCCTCCTTTCCCACTTCCACACACATACACTCATTCCTCTCCATCCCTCACTCAAACCTGCAACTTTCATGGCTTACTTCATCTTCTTCACCATTTCCATCTCTCCTTACTCCATAGCTCAAAAGATTATCATCTCTACACACATATAGCTCAATTTCTCTCTCTAGAATCAAATTCATATTACCATAACCTCGTCATCCTTTCATAAAAAGAGAAAAAATCAGCAAATAACCAAGATCAAGCCCTGCAAAAGGATTTTGATAATGGAGAATTCAACTTCCCCATGGTCACAAGAACTGCACCGACAAAGTTCTACAACCGCTTCATTCACTTGAGGAGAAGGTGGAAATTTTCATTTACATCTTGTGGTTTCCACCAAATTGTGTATATTCTCATCCTTCTCTTTTTATCATTGTATAAATCATATAATTCACCTTGAGTGCATATGCCATGTTATTTTACCCCATCCTACTAACTTCAAACTACTAACTCCTAACCCTTTTTTTGTAAATTGCACCCACTCTACTCTACCGTGGAATAGGCAACCTCACAGAAAAAATCACTCACCTCTCTAGAATCTTCTCTGTTTCACCTCAATAGTTCTCTCCTCTTGAGCCCACATCCATGTGACTCAAGAGACAAGAGAGCCCCACTCTCATAAGAACATATAAAAAATTTCATAAACATAGTTTTCTATGAAAATGTTGATTAGGTATAATCCTAATTAGGGCTCTCCTCACCTATAAATAGAGCCCTTCTCGCTTTGTAAATGGCATGATCCCTAAACTATTGCTCACTACTTTGAGCGTTCCATTCACCATCTTAGTTTTAGGGAGTGAGAGTGAGCTCTCTACGCACCATTACATGTGGTGTATAGGAAAGCTTCTTTGAGCTAGTTGTAATATTGCAAGGGAGTGAGTGATTCATGAATTATAATCAAAGTTGTACCTACTCTTGCACATCAATTTAATCAATAAGTTGGGTGCAAATCGCGGGTCAAAACTCTCTTGAGTCTCTCCAATTCACGCTTGGCAACCTCATCTCGTTTGTTTTAAGGTGATGCGTTTTCATTTTGAGATTCTTTTGGAGTATCTGCTTGTATGTGACTCAAGAGCTCCTGTGTTTGTTTTCGTTGCTTGGGAAAACATTATAAGAGGATTATGGTGAGAGGTCTTCCATAACCCTAAGATAATGTGTAGATTGCAACATCATCAAACTTAATCGTGTCTCTTGACTCTCCTCCAAGCTGTTCATACATCCACGTCAATCATTAAAATTGAAGCTAAATTATTGCACAAAGACCTCTCTCTTTCTTTTGTGTGTGCGTATGTGTATGTGTGTGTGTTTGGTGTGTGTATTTGTAGCATTTTAATTAGTGATATTGTACCCTTCCTTTTCGCTTGTATTGCTAAGGGATTCTCCTCTTTTGCGTCCTAGTTCGCTCTCTAACTAGGTGGTGCCCCTATCTTGTTTGGGTTTGGTTGTGGGTTGGTTGTTGTGTTGTGCTTGTGGTTGCCCCCAGCCCCAATTGAGCAGCACGGGAGCCTTGAGGGTGTCTAGAGGTCGTGTCTCTTGTTGCCCGCCCCGGACCGCCTCAATTTTGGTGCCCCCACTGAGGACGGCTTGTGTATGTTTTGGGTAGGCTCAACCTTTAGCATAATCAAGTAGCTTGCATGAATCACGATAATTTGTATGTTCCTTTTATTCCCATTGCAAGGCAAAAGGTGCACATAATTGTTAGTACTAAGTTACAATTTTAACGAGTAATTCGTAGAATTTTGGGCCCTCGTAGGTTGGCCGAGATAAACGCTTTAGTAAATCCTTTTATTTTGCCTCTTATTAGGTACGACCTTAGTTTGGACGTCGATATTTTTGTTTTGTTTTAAGAATTAGGTCATGCATAGACCATGGATAACGGCCCAGCAATAGAGGTTTTCCCCTTCCATTTCACTCCACACATTAGAGTAAACATTGAAATTAGTAGAAAAATCCATTTTCAACAATGCATGGTGTTCATGTTTGGTGCCCAAAGACTAGGAGAAATTCTAGCGTCACCAAACCCTGTCATCCTGCCTCTTATTGATTATCATAGGTCATTTGATGTGAATATTTTTATTTTGTTGTAGAATAGATTTCAATTTAGAAAATATTTTGTGTAAATCTTAAAAAAAAAAACAAAAAAAAAACATGTTGTCACTTTGAAACTAATTCAATGGAGACCCAACGCCAAATGTCCGCATATCCTCTTTTCTTTGGAGAGCCTGGAGAGGATGCAGAATTATTTTTAGCGAATTTCAAGATGTCTTCCTGTATCAAGAGGATAGTAACTGATCAAGAACGTGTAGAAATGTTTGAGGTGGTCCTTAGGAAAGATGCTAGCACTTGGTTTGACTCTTTGCCTGAGGAAGTTAAGGGGAATTACACAGAAGTTTTGAATTGTTTCAAGGAATACTTCTTTGATCCCCAAAACACTCAAAAACTATGGCAAGACATTGTTTCTCATAAGCAAAAAGACTTAGATGACTACTACTTATACAAGCAAGAGTTTCTACGTCTTTGGGCTGTATGGGTGAGAAATGTTGCTAACCATTGTGATGGTGGAGAGTTCCTAAAGAAGGAGAGGTTCATAGCCGGACTCTTTCCTCACCTTAAGGTAAAAGTTGAGGCAGGTGCACCTGCTACCTTTGATGCAGCTGAAACTAGGGCTGCTGAGAAATATAGGAAACTCAAGTACTTAAGGGGGAAGGTTCCAATAGAAGGTCTTAGACCCAAAGGTAAGTCACAAGCATCAACATCTAGGGAGCTTCCTCAGGTAACGGCGAAAGTGATTGAGAAGTTAAATGAATCTTTAAGCAGCTTGTCAATTCACCTTGCACAAGCTGTAGTTTCAAAGGGACAAGCAAAGAAGTCTAAAGAGCGAGATCCACGACCTAGGAGAGTCTTGCAATGTTGGAATTGCGGAGAGTCTGGACATGAAATGTATAATTGTCCTTGGCCCCGTGGGGAGCCAGGGAGACCTAACTTGAATTACCCAATGATGAATGCAGGTGAAGGAACTGGTCAACAACCAAGGCTTCTACAAAGACCAAATGGACCAAGACCACCTCCACAAGGGGTAGAAGGAGTTCCACCTTTGCCAGATCCAAATGTGCATGTGGTAGAGGTGACGAATTCAAATGAGGTTGACATGGAAGCAAATGGCATTAAGCGTGTCCGAGGGAAGGGTAAAGAGAAACAAGGTATCACATCACAGAGTGACCATGGACGAGGCAAGAAAGCAAAGGAGACCAAGGAAGCTAAGAGGACTCGACATCGTATCAATCCCCAAGACTTCCCTCTTGGACATGGTATGGCTCCATACAACTTGTTGAAAGACATGAAAGGTAAGGGTCCTGATATCTCATTGCCTCAGTTTCTTGCATTATGCCCACAAGTTAGGAGGGATTTAACAAAGGCAGTTAGCACTAGGAGAAAGGTAAAAGAGAGTGTGCCTGTTGTAAAAATTGCACATGCTGAAATGAATGAGGATATTACACCTGTTCTAGATTGTTACATCAAAGGAAGATTGGTTAGGAAAGGTCTAGTGGATGGGGGTGCACAAATTTGCATCATGATAGAGGGACTCATGCAAAAACTAGTCATGCACATCCATAAGACACGTGAAATTAAAGTCAAGATGGAAAACAATAGCAAGGCTAGGTGCGTAGGCATTTGTAAAAATGTTTTTGTGGAGGCCTTTGGCATTAAGAAGGCAGTGGATTTCTATGTCATGTCTACCAAAGGAAATGGTTACCCATTTATCCTAGGGAGACCATGGCTAATGAAAATGTGAGCTTTGCAGGATTGGGAGAGTGGAAAGCTAATTTGCAGGAATGACAATCATAAGAAGGTTGTCTTTGACATGAAGGAGCAACGCCAAGAGGTACTCCATGGAGATTCATCTCAAAGTGAGACGGAGGAAGTCTGGACCAATATCACTTCAGAAGGAGAAAGTAGCGGCAACATTACTCAAGAGGAGTCTTCCATTGAAGTCATGGGGGTAAGGTTTAAGCCAAACAACCAAGAGACCTCTTGTTAAGGTTTGGAGGAGGTAGGTTCCCAAGAGAACCAAAATGTGGAAGATGAAGGAATGCTAGAAGGTATGTTATCTACAACACTTACAAGGATGAAAGAGAGGAGCTCAAAGGTGTGTTAAGGAAATTTCCTAGGATTTTTGCTAAAGACTACACCGATGTGCATGGGGTAGATGCTGTTCAACACAAAATTGAGTTGAAGCTAGAGGCCACACCAAAGGCTCAGAAGCTACGAAGGCTAGGAGTTATCAAGGAGCAGGATTTACTCAAGGAGGTAAGAAAGCTTCTAGCAGTAGGTTTCATTTATCCAGTGGAGAATTTAGAGTGGGTCTCTCCCGTTTTTGTCACTTCTAAGAAAAACGGCAAGTGGAGGGTGTGTGTGGATTACCATCCACTCAATGAGGCAACAAAAAGAGATCACTTTCCCCTCCCATTTCAGGATGAGATACTGAATGAGGTAGCTGGTCATGAGAAGTACACTATGTGTGATGGCTACTCAGGTTACTTTCAAATAGGGATTGCATTGGAGGACCAATTGAAAACAACCTTCATCACTCCTTGGGGTTGTTATGCTTTTAGAGTCATGCCATTTGGCCTGACAAATGCTCCTGCAAATTTCCAACGCTTCATGAACGTGGTGTTTCAAGAATTCTTTGGAAATTCCATTAGGGTTTTTATTGATGATATTTGCATTTATAGCTCAAAATCATTGCATCTACAAAGGGTAGAAGAAGGTTTAAAGAAGCTCTACGACATGGGAGGTCAACTCAACCCTGACAAGTGTCACATAGGTGAGGATGAAGCGATCTTGCTTGGTCACAAGGTTTCCTATAAAGGCATTGAGGTGGATCCTTCAAAGGCAAAGGCTCTTATTGAGTTCCCATCACCCAAGAATATCAAAGAGGTCATCTCATTCACTCAAAAGGTGAAGTACATGTCACGCTTTATTCACTTAGCTTCGGAGTTGCTTCATGCTTTGCAAAAGTTGACACAACAAGTAGAATTTGCATGGTTTGATGAGCTTGAAGAGTACTTTTGTAACATTAAATTCATTTTGTCAGAGCTACCAACACTCATGCCTCCTTGTTGGGAGTACACATTCTTTGTTAGCTCTAGTGTTGGAAGGGAAACAATTGGTGCTGTGTTGCTACAACAATATCCCCACAGTACCAGGATGCGATCGATCTACTTTTCTAGTAGGGTCATAAATGCTTTGGAGAGAGGCTACACAGAAGCAGAACTCATGATGCTTTCTCTCATGTTTGCGGTGAGAAAGTTTAGATCCTACCTACTACCAAAACCTTTTGTAATTCTCACTGCAGAAAATTTGTTCCCTTGGGTGTCATCTCAAATGAATCTTCGTACTAGGATCTCAAAGTGGATTATGGAGTTGCAAGAGTTCCAATACTCTTTCAAGGTAGAAGATAGTGTGCGTGCACAATTGGCAAGGATTCTCTCTTATAGGGTACATGAGAAGGAAATTAAGGTGCCTCAAGTAAAGATCCTACCATTGCCACCACCTAAAAGTATTCCTAATGCTTTTACCTTGTTCTTTGATGGAGCTTTTTGACGAGTCACAGGAAAAGCAGGGGGAGGGCTAGTATTGCTCAACCCAAGTGGAGAGGTGGTCATGAAAGAGAATATCAATCTACCAGGTTCAACTAGCAACAATGAAGCAGAATACGACCCACTACTTCATGGTTTGAAGATGTGCATTGGCCAAGGGATACAACGTCTCATGGTAAAGAGAGATGCACTTCTCATTGTTAAAAAAAATTTAGGCATTTGGGCATGCAATAATGAAAGCTTAAGGACAAAAGTTCATGCCATTCGTAGGATGTTTAATCAGTTTGAAGAAGTGCAACTATATCAAATTCCTAGGAGACAAAATGAAGATGCCGATTTACTTGCACAACAAGCCGTTACATGTGTTGAGAAAGAAGTGCAGGTCATCATGGTGGCAGCAGTTGTCAAGCAACCGAGATACCAGGGATTGGAGTCATTGACTCCCATTATTGGCTACATTTTGGAGGGCGAGTTTCCACAAGACTTCACTAAAGCTCAGAAAAGGAGACTCATGAAGAAGGCAAGTTTCTATCTCTTCCTAGAAGGCTCCCTCTATCAAAGAGGGAAGGATCAAGCGTGCAGAAGAGTACCAACTATTGAGGAGATCCCAGCCATTCTAAAAGGTTTGCATGAAGAAACATGTGGTGGTCATTTTGCCCAAGAATTAACTGTGAAGAAGATTTTGCTTGCGGGGTATGTTTGGCCAAGTCTGCATGTGGATGTCCAACATTGGTGTAAAAGTTGTCACAATTGTCAGATAAATGGGAATAGAAGATTGGTTTATGGTCCAAGGCTAATCATGCTTGCAAATGGACCCTTTGAAAAATGGGGCATTGATGCTATGGGTCCTCTGCCTAGAACAAAGAATGGTAAACTCTACATTCTAGTGGCTGTGGACTACATGACTAGGTGGGTAGAGGCTCAAAGTGTGGCAAGGATAAATGGGAAAACAGTGAGTAGGTTTGTCTTCACTAATATTTGTTGTAGATTTGGCACACCTCTAGAGATTGTTTCGGATAATGGTCCGGGGTTCAAGAAGGGTTTACTCATAGAAGTTTGTGAAGAGCTTCACATTCTACATCGTCATAGCACACCATACTACCCACACTCAAATGGTTTGGTGGAGAAGGCTAACGGTGTCATTGCAGGCATCATTAGAAAGATGGTGAGAAACAAGACAAAGTTGTGGGATGACTTCTTGGATGGTGCCTTGTGGGCGTATCGAACCACATATAGGGAAGCCACGGAGTTTACACCATTTCACCTGGTCTATGGTCAAGAGGCTTTACAACCAATTGAGCTCAACATTCCAACAATACGACTTCATGGCAAAGCAGCACAAGCTGATCAGGAAGCATGGATGGATCGACTTCTTACCTTAGCCGAGCTTGAGAGGAAAAGAGAAGCAGCATATGAGTGCTACAAGAGGAAAGCCACACAAGCGAAAGAAAAGCTCGACAAGAAACTGAAGGACAAAGGCATCAAGGAAGGAGAGCTTGTGCTAAGGTATGACAATCGACTTGACAATCGTTTTGATGCTAAGTTTGAAACTAGATCGCAGGGGCCATACATAGTCAAGAAGGCTTTCAATTCAAGTTACTATCAACTTATGGACTTGAATGGGAAAGAGCACTCCAGGAAGGTAAACGGGTATCGCTTGAAGCCTTATTTGAGTCGCCTTCTACCAAAGGATCTACCAAAGATATGTCCAAAGGCCGCTGTCTCATGTAAGTATTGTTACATGAAGCATGACTGTAACTCCAGCCAAAATTCTGAGGGGCCAAACAATGAAGATCTCGTCAAGGACTCTGAAGCACTCTCTTTGGAAAAGATGCTCTATGATGGTACATGAATATACCATCATCATGGGGGAGGGCTAATGATAGCCGTTTTTCGGCTCTCCATAATTGCCATAGTGAGTTATCCCAGCCTACCAAAATCACCTAAACACTGTGGATATTCTTACCTTTTCATTGTACATAGGCGTGTGTGAGTTAGGGGGCTTTTTCCATATCTTCTTCAAACCCTCAGCTAGCTAGTCACTGGGCTAGTTGAGCCAAAAATAAATAAATAAAATAAAAAATATTATGGCCCATTTGTGTGTAAATATTGCATTGTATATATGGCCTAAATTTAAGGGTTTTTATTATTATTATTGTACTTTATTTAAATATTTATACTTAGTTGTGTGTTTTATTAAACCTGTGTATGCCTTCTTTCATCCTCTTACACCATAAGCATATTTTTTTCTAATGTGTACATACTCTAACCTCATATTTTTCTTTTATACAAATCACCCCCACATTTTCACCCTCACTCTCGTGAAAACAAAAATTGATTTCTACTCTCTTAGTCACGTTTATTATATTATTTCCTTGCATACCTTTTCCTCTTTCACCCAAAATAATACAAAGAGGGACCATATCATATGATTCCAATATCTTTCCATATCTATAATTTCTCCACATTTTTGTTTTTTTCTCATTATTCTAACACCATTTGCTCATTGAGCTAAAATCCATGAATAGTCCATACACTAGTCCCACCATGTATATATTGCTTTATTCACCAATAATCCTCCTCCATGCATGTGTAAAGGGAAACTTGGATGCTTTGTATTATGATATGACAAAGGAGGGGCTCACTCTTGGATACATTGTACAAATTCAACAAAGGAGGGGGCCACTAAAAGACTTTTGCAGGCATAAAAAAGAGGCTTTTTGATGAGAATTTTAGCACCTATCTCTGCTCAGAAATTGAAAAAGTAATCAACAGATAAAATGTAGCCCACAATCTGAATAATCACCTCAAAGTTTTTCATGATTTTTGGAGCTACCAGCGGTGAGATACGGTTTTTTGAGTGGACCCCAGTCTGCCCACTTTTCTCACAAAGTAACCCATAGTCTTCTCTCACCTCCTTTCCCACTTCCACACACATACACTCATTCCTCTCCATCCCTCACTCAAACCTACAACTTTCATAGCTTACTTCATCTTCTTCACCATTTCCATCTCTCCTTACTCCATAGCTCAAAAGATTATCATCTCTACACACATATAGCTCAATTTCTCTCTCTAGAATCAAATTCATATTACCATAACCTCTTCATCCTTTCATAAAAAGAGAAAAAATCAGCAAATAACCAAGCTCAAGCCCTGCAAAAGGAGGAGTTTGATCACGGAGAATTCAACTTCCCCATGGTCACAAGAACTGCACCGACAAAGTTCTACAACCGCTTCATTCATTGGAGGAGAAGGTGGAAAATTTTATTTACATCTTGTGGTTTCCACCAAATTGTGTATATTCTCATCCTTCTCTTACTTTTTATCATTGTATAAATCATATAATGCACCTTGAGTGCATATGCCATGTTATTTTACCCCATCCTACTAACTTCAAACTACTAACACTAACTCCTAACCCTTTTTTTGTAAATTGCACCCACTCTACTCTACCGTGGAATAGGCAACCTCACAGAAAAAATCACTCACCTCTCTAGAATCTTCTCTATTTCACCTCAATAGTTCTCTCCTCTTGAGCCCACATCCATGTGACTCAAGAGACAAGAGAGCCCCACTCTCATAAGAACATATAAAAAATTTCATAAACATGGTTTTCTATGAAAATGTTGATTAGGTATAATCCTAATTAGGGCTCTCCTCACCTATAAATAGAGCCCTTCTCACTTTGTAAATGGCATGATCCCTAAACTATTGCTCACTACTTTGAGCGTTCCATTCACCATCTTAGTTTTAGGGAGTGAGAGTGAGCTCTCTACGCACCATTACATGTGGTGTATAGGAAAGATTCTTTGAGCTAGTTGTAACATTGCAAGGAAGTGAGTGATTCATAAATTCCAATCAAAGTTGTACCTACTCTTGCGCATCAATTTAATCAATAAGTTGGGTGCAAATCGCGGGTCAAAACTCTCTTGAGTCTCTCCAATTCACGCTTGGCAACCTCATCTCGTTTGGTTTAAGGTGACGCGTTTTCATTTTGAGATTCTTTTGTAGTATTTGCTTGTATGTGACTCAAGAGCTCTTGGGTTTGTTTTCATTGCTTGGGAAAACATTATAAGAGGGTTGTATGGTGAGAGGTCTCCCATAACCCTAAGATAATGTGTAGATTGCTACATCATCAAACTTAATTGTGTCTCTTGACTCTCCTCCAAGCTGTTCATACACCCACGTCAATCATTAAAATTGAAGCTAAATTCTTGCACAAAGATCTCTCTCTTTCTTTTGTGTGTGCGTATGTGTATGTGTGTGTGTCTAGTGTGTGTATTTGTAGCATTTAAATTAGTGATAGTGTACCCTTCCTTCGCGCTTGTATTGCTAAGGGATTCTCCTCTTTTGCGTCCTAGTTCGCTCTCTAACTAGGTGGTGCCCCTATCTTGTTTGGGTTTGGTTGTGGGTTGGTTGTTGTGTTGTGCTTGTGGTTGCCCCCAACCCCAATTGAGCAGCACGGGAGCCTTGAGGGGTGTCTAGAGGTCGCCTCTCTTGTTGCCCGCCCCGAACCGCCTCACCACTATTCAAAATTGGTATATATTTGGTGTCATAACCAAGCGAATATTGAGCCTCGAGTATCCCTCAAGGTCTCTATTCGCTTGGTTCTGTCCCGTGTGCTAATGTCATAATAGGATCACTTGAGTCAGAACCAAGTGAATAGGGGCCCCAAGAATCTCTGAAGGGCCCTATTCGCTTGGTTCTTACTTAAGATGAATTTACATTGTACCCATGTCCATTCGAAATGTGTGGATTGGAACAGAGCATTTAATGTTATTAGTAAAAGATATATAGGCCTACTCACTCACTATGCCCAAACATAGCATTGAATAACAACTTAGGCACGGTCACATAAGGAATAACTATTCCAACCATGCAGTACGAGACTTCTAATCTTACCCTAACGAATACTCTTGGCCCTTGGAGTGTTGTTCCCCTTGTGCTCTAACCCCGTAACACAGTGGCTTCGGTGAGCACACATTTAATAGCACACAGGCAGGGGGGGGGGGGAGAGAGAGAGAGAGAGAGAGAGAGAGAGAGAGAGAGAGAGAGAGAGAGAGAGAGAGAGAGAAAGAGAGAGAGAGAGAGAGAGAGAGAGAGAGAGAGAGAGAGAGAAAGAGAGAGAGAGAGAGAGAGAGAGAGAGAGAGAGAGAGAGAGAGAGAGAGAGAGAGAGAGAGAACCTGTCTCTGCAATATCCAATGGCGCCAAGTTGGATGGTGATGTCGCAGGTTGCTAAGAGAAAGAACCAAAAGGTGGCCAAGAGGAAGAGGAACAAAAGGCGAAGGCCAGGGCGATGGCAACATGCAGCAAAGGACTCAATCAATAGAGGTCGCTCAACGCATGATCGCAAGAGGTGGCCAATGGGAAGAGCAAAGAAAAGGTGAAGGCAAGGGAGATCTATTTGTTCTACTTAGAGATGGAGATGGTGGCTGCAATGGAAATCGGCATCTGACTCTAAACGGTCACTCAAAAAAGGCATGTGGGTTGTGCTCACAAGGACAACCAGTAATAAACAGGCTTAGATTCCCATGCAGTACAATCTACCAACCACAATCTTGAGTGTAATCATGCGCATAAGTGAAGTTGTCACCCTTGCCGAGGTAAGCATTCTAAGTTTATAGGCAGTGCCCCCGCAAAACATTTTAACTATACTCGATGAGCACTCTTCTGCCTCTTTTCGCATCCACTACTGACAAACATTTTAACTCTACCCCCGCTGACCCTATGCAGTAATCAAACCATCTCTTTTGTGCTCCCAACTCTTTTTACGCATCTTCTCTTACTCTCTAGTGCTCCCAACCCTTTTTGCGTATCCTCCTCTTACTCCTGTTCTGCAGTGCTTTAGTGACACAGAACTCTACACATAGTCAAGAGGTATACTACTACACTTTTGTGCACTTGTATTTTGTGTGGTCAGTACCAAGCGAATAAGGGAAGGAAAAATCTTTTTGTTGCACCTGTTCTCTTGGTACTGACCTTCATCTTTATTAATGATGTTTGCGATTACACTTTTCTAAGGTCAATACCAAGAGAATAAGGGAAGGTAAACCCTGTTTGTTGCACCTGTTTGCTTGGTACTGACCGTAGAATATATTAATTATGTTTGCTATTACACTTTTTTGAGGTCAGTAAAGAGAATAAGGGAAGGAAAACTCTGTTCGCTTGGTACTGACCTCAAAAAATATAAATGATGTTTGCTATTATACTTTTCTGAGGTTAGTACCAAGCGAATAAGGGAAGGAAAACTCTATGCGTTGCACCTGTTCACTTGGTATTGGCCTCAAAAAAATATAAATGATGTTTTCTATTACACTTTTCTGAGGTCAGTACCAAGAAAATAAGGGAAGGTAAACTCTGTTCGTTGCACCTGTTCGCTTGGTACTAACCATCGTCTTTATTTATGATGTTTGCTATTATACTTTTATGAGGTCAGTACCAAGAGAGTAGAGGCAATACAACTGTATTTGGTGCACTTCTTTGCTTCGTGTTGAACCTAGAAATCTTAAGTCCCGTGTGCAACAAATGGCGTCGTTTTTTGTTATGCTATTTGTAGAGATGCCTTGTGCAAAGGCCATGCTTAGAAGGGCAACATGTGACTCTTTGAATGCTCAAGCAAGAAGACACCCACATGAGGCACACAGAGGTGTACTGCCAAAGCTACGAAGGATCGAACGACACGTGCAATCGGCCATTACACGACTTCCTTTTCAGCGAGTAGTGCAAGATATTTGCGAGCAGTGGAGAGTAGGCGTGCGATGGGCTAGCAGTGCACTTATCTTACTTCAAGCAATTGCGGCCATGGATATATCTTGGCTGCCCATGCACACAACGTTACTATCATGCCGCGGGATTTTGACACTCTTCGGAGGTTGCACTTGCATTACAAAGGGTTGCTTCAGCCAGTACCTATCTGGGATAGTAGAACCATGGATATTCTTAACATCCCCTCTCTCCATCCTCGTGCACAAGAGACAGAGCCTTCTAGGGTTGGATTAAATAGCAGATGCATGACACAGATGGGAAGGCTGAGACAGCCGATGAGGAGCATGAGCAGGCCAAGGTGGACCCTGAGGTGGTCATTGAAGAACTAGAGATAGTTCCAGAGGAGCCAGCTATGGAGGAAAATGAGCAAGGCATGGAGGATCCAGAGCCTGTGCCTGTAAGGGAGGATCTTGTGCCTGCAAGGGAGGAGCCCTTGCTTGTTAAGGAGGAGCATGTTTCTATTAGGGAGGAGCCTGTACCATTAAGGGAGGATAATGAGGCAACCACGGATAAAGCTGAAGAAAGGTAAGGGAAAGGCTCTGCTTCACAAGGGCCATCCTATGGGGAGCCTTTATTAGAGGAGCTGATTATTTTATAGCAAATCAACAAAGAGAATGAAGAGGAGTTGCAAGATCTGATCAGCTTAGCGCCTTTGCATGCATAGATACTACTACCTGGAAGGTCAGAGGAGGCCTGCATTTTCAACCTTGATCAACAAGACTTCCTATGCATGTGCAATTTCTCTAACTCCAACGCAACGGATGCGGTCGTCAACATTGCTTTTTGGTACTTCTCAAGCTCTTTATAAGTCACACTTGGTTCATTATATGGCTCACTTTTGCTAAGACATGGATCAATACCAAGCGAGTGACTAAATTATGGAATTGGATAGTGATACCACTCGCTCGGTATTGACCCATGTCTTCGCGAGCGGTAGTCGTCAACGTTGCTATGTGTTACGTCTCAAGTTTTTCTTTATAAGTCACACTTGGTTAATTAGATGGATCACTACTGCTAAGACATGGGTCAATACCAAGTGAGTCAATGGCTTATGGAATTTGATAGCTGCCCCGATCACTTGGTATTGACTCATGGGTGTGTGGCAGTGACATCCAGCTGAAATATCTTAAGTCTAATCTCTGCCACTGATTCATGTTAGGCACGCTATCTCGCTTCTGCCCGCTGAGGTTCAGAACAAAATATATGTAATAGATCCGTTGATCTTGCCTATGGTGTAGAGCAACAGAGTTTCCTTTTTGGCTCCGATGGGCTGGTTTAGCAGAGTCAATTTTGATCTAGCACGTTTTCTGGTCACTACATACAATCAATCGTGATTTTCTTCTTGCCTTGTAAAAACCATGTTGGATTTAGGATCTTTCTCCTCATCTTTGATGGTTTTGGTGTATTGATCATTGGAGTCTGTTGTTATTTGACATTGAAGATAAGATTGTCTACTACTCAAACTTCAGGCAAAGCAGGTTGTTTCATGGTCATGTAAAAATTTAAGGCACATCTGGGTATATCTGGAAGTAGTGTCTCTTTGTAATGTGTTACTGACTCAAGTGGTTACATATGTAGTGCCGCAAAAAAACTTGTATGCTCTGTAGAGCATGCTTTGTTAGAACATGATCTAGGGACTACCATCCGGCACAAACGGGTAACTGTGTCTGCACAGGTTGATGACTATAGTTGTGGCTGGCGAACTTGTTTGAATGCTTTGTTGCTCCTTAGTCACATTTTGGATGTACCAAATGTAAGTAATCGTGTTGTTTCATTGTTTGTTTGCTACAACGTTTGTATTAAAATAAGCAACATCTTTACTTACTTTCCTATTATCACGCTTCTACAGGAACTTCAATCACATAACTACACCCCCAATGATGTGCGATGTAATGGCCATTATAATCTCGATAAACAGACGTACAAGAGAGGAAGGGGCGAGAGCTAAGGAGTTCGAACAGGCTCGCATTGACGAAATGACACAGCGCTACAATCAGACTCAAAAAGAGGTTCAAAATATGCAAGAAGCAATAAATCAATATTATGCGGATGCTACAGAAGTAGAGGAATGGGCTACACGTTAGCGGCACGAGCAAGAACATAGGGAAGCTTCACATGTGCAAGATGCATGGGAAGCCATGGAAGAGGCCCATGATTTTGAACAATACAGAAGGATGCCCGAGACCAGCGTCCCCCGAGGCAAAAGTAGTAGCAACCGGGAAAGAGGGCAGGTGAGTAGTGGCAGCAACCGAGGGAGAGACAGGGGACCAGTGGTAGCAACCGGGAGAGAGGGCACGGGACCAGTGGCAGAAACCGGGGGAGAGTACAAGGGACCAGTGGCACAAACCGGGGGAGAGGGCAGGGAAGCAGTAGCAGGGAAATGGAGCTATACCTTGTATACATCTTAACAAAAACAACACAATTTGTAAAGTTTTGAGAGAATGAAAAGTGTACATTTTTTAAACATTGTTTGAACGGCACAAAATGTCTCTGTATTAGTCATTTTGAAGAGTACATCATGGTTTGCATGGCATCAAAGCTCAATGCATGCACAAGGTATATGACCTAACTTTCAGTGGAAGCAATTAAGTGAAGTGTATTTGAGAGTGACTCCTTGCACAATGTTGTTTTCTCCTTGTGTCTTGGAATCTGAGAAGAAGAAAGAGTAAGATCCTATGTATTAATGTATTGAAGACAATCAAAATTCATCCATTTAGTAAGCACCTTTCTATTGTTGAGACTGAATGCATACAATTTCGACAAAAGTGGAAGTTCTTCACCTGCAATATCTACCCTGAGTTGTGCAAGAGTTGTGCTTGACATTGTCTCCATCACAGTAAGTAGGCTGTCTTGAAAGTAGAGCTCCATTGATAAAGTTTTGTTCTCGAGGCTAGACTCTGTATCTTGGTCGAGTGGAATAAGCTTCCCACTAAGAAGATGACATCTAAAATAGTAAAACCACACTATGAAATTTTGAGAGCTTATAATGAACTTGCAAATTATGGACTTCTTTTGCTAGTTTGCGAAGCTGGCAGAGACCAATCCTTGAGGTCAAAGGATAAAAGTGACAAAGGAGCTACACGACCCCAACCAAAGGAAGTTCTCAGTTCCAAATATGACATATCATAAAAGAATATTCCATTATCTGCAAGTTCCTTGTGTTGTCTTCCTCGGTACATTTACTCACCAATAAATGCATGGAAAGCATCAAAAATCCCAACTATGCTCTCAACTGGTTGCCAATCCGTCCTATTCGATGGATAAATATCTAAAACATACAAAACATGATATCCACCACTTAACGTTTGAATATAATCATGCACTAAGTGAGATGCTCAAAATAACTTACAGTTGGGTCGATGCTGTGAAAAACTTGGAGGAGATGTTTGCAACCTTAAGTCTGCATGCTGGAAATCATGTTGTATGAGGACCTCTTTCACCCGCTTGCTTTGTGCACACACTTTGAACTCTTTAACTTGTCCCTTGAAAGCCTCCACAAAATCATTGCATTGCTCCCTCTTCCTCCTCCTAGTTTGCAGTAGAACCCAACTTCCGATAGTTATTTGAGATGGTATCCATGCTTGATCATCTATAGTATAACTATTAAAAATTCTAACAGAGTTAATGGTAGTGTTAGGCCTTCGAGAAGTAGTCATGGTGTGCACTAGAATACACAGAAAGATAGCGCAAATATGAAAAAGGGAATAAGTTTTGAGAGGGAAGTGGAGCTACTCAAAGTCATATTTGGGCAGGAACATAGATACTAGATAGAGTCTTCAATGAAAGTTCTGAAATTTGTCGGTACAGAGTTAGTACGACTTATGCCATTTATGCATTGAAAGCGTGAAATTTGCAATTTGATGAACAAAAATAATATTTTCTCCCTTTTTCCTAAAAGAGCTTGGCTCCAAAATGTCAATTCTCAACGTAACGTTAGCCTTTTCCTCATTGGTTGAGTGCCACTCTCTCTAGAACTGAAAGGCCCAAAAGTGAGTCCAACTTTCTCCTAATGCTTTTTTTTTAAACAAATGTAGGATGTGGACCTAAGAGGTTACTTTCTCTCTCTAGCTTTTTGAAAGTGAATAAAGTATAGGGGTGTGGCCACATCAGCAAAAATGTGGGTCACTAAGAGCCAAAATTTGGCTTTTTTTCAAAAAACTCGTTTTTACATATTTTTGACTTAAAACTCTCCCTTCAGACATTTTTTGACCCTTTTTTAACCTATAAGCTTTGAAAGTCCATTTTTTCAAAATATTTTCCCCAAAAAAGTTAAAAACTTTTTGTTCTCCCCTTCTCCTCTCTCCCTCTCCTCTCCCTCCGTGCCCCTACCTTTCTCCTCCTCCCCAATATCTCCCCCCCCTTCTCTCCTCCCATCTTACTCCCTCTCCCTCTCCCTCCCCCTCTATCTTTTCATCCTTTGCTTCCTCACGCAACAACTACCATGGTGCTTACGGACATCACAAATCATTTGCTTCCACCACCACGTCCTCTGCACACCAAAAGCATAAATATTCTCTTTCCCACGACGTTTGCACCAAAGGATGCATGTGAGGGTGATCAAAGGTAATCATAGGAACATCGCGCTGCTCGTGAGGCCAATGTTTGACATTTGGGTGAACGGACATTTGTATCCTTACAATCCTTTAAGCCACTTCCATCCATACTTTAATAGCCTCTCAACATTTCTTCAATATCTTGGGAGGGGAGAAGCACACTTGTTAGGCTATTGCAAGCGGTTGTGTATGGGTGCAGGTGCTTCTTTGCATATGTGGATGCATGAATATCAAGATCGTTAGCTCAAGATGGTGGCATTACAAGATAGTATTGCCTCTTCGGAGAGGGAGGTTGAAACTCTTCAACAACAAATGGAGGAAAAGGCTTCCCACATTATGAAGTTTATCAACACCATCACATATTTGAAAGAAACACCCCTTGGTGCAAGGGAACGTAAACACATGCATTCATCCATTGAAACCCTTGCACATTCAGGTGGAGCATGCAAATGACGAGTGATAGCCACAAGGTGATTTGGTCTTTACTTGCATGAACTTCATCCAAGTGGCATGCGATGGAACAAGCCAAGATGATCGAGTCAACCTTCTGA
The DNA here is from genome assembly GCF_014529385.1 of Adiantum capillus-veneris. Lineage (NCBI taxonomy): Eukaryota > Viridiplantae > Streptophyta > Polypodiopsida > Polypodiales > Pteridaceae > Adiantum > Adiantum capillus-veneris. The sequence continues at coordinate 141,100,171 of NC_140956.1, forward strand.
CTAGCTATCTCAATACCCATGATGTGATTTCTATCCTACAATCACCTGGAGGTAAGCACATTAAGGATGCAGTCACCAAGGACCTTATGGGCCAATTGAGAAATGTGGTTAGTGAAGATGTCGTGCAACAAGCTTGTGATGAGGTTGGGATCAACACCAAAGCCTATCAGGCTATTTTTCAACTCTTAAAGGATGCACTCAAAGAGCGTGGCATTGTGGAAAACCTATTTCCTATTCCGCAAAAGGTCATCCTTGCAAAGAAGGCCACAAAACAAAGATGTGTTCTCCCACAATGGGACATACCTACATATTAAGGAAACAATTCCAACTTCTCTTTATGCTTCATGCACAACAAAGGCAAGGGGAAAAGGTAAGAAACACTCCATAAGACCTTCAGAGAAGGGCTTCCCTTACATAATATGGAACAATATTTTTGTGGACCTTAGAAGGCTTCAACAAGCCATGCTTAGATTTTACGAGTTACTTGAAGAAGTTGACACACTATACTTCTTTCTTTAGGCTGACTTTTTATCATAGACTCTGAAGTATAAGGTCTTGCCACTATTTGTTTTGCAGTGCTTGGCACAAAGGTCTCTTTTGTGTTTAGACTCAATGAGTGTCAAATAGTGAAAGGCCAAAGGTTAGAGAGGCTAAGTCTCACTCTAATGAATGTGGCCCTTTTGCAAACCAAGTGAAGGGATTCGGTCGCGCTGTCTCTCACCTCGTCTTTTAGTGTGTAATCAGAGAAAGACATTTGGTGGTTGGGTGTTATTGAGGTGCCCAAAGAGACCAATGAAGTACTTTCACGGGTTTTTGAGAGAACTCCATGGATCACAGAAGTAATACACTCCCAAATTGCAGGTGAGAAGTTGGAAGTTGAGTGTTTTGCTAGCTATGATGTGGAGTGTCACTTAGGTGGGGACTTGAAGACCATAAAGTATTTGCTTGACTGTTGCAAACAAGGGGCTTCTTCTCTCATGCCTTGTCCATTTTGCACTCGAGGGTACAAACCTAGCGGACAAAAATCACACAAGAGCTATGAAAAGGTCGGTTCAATGCTTCAATGGCAAGGGGATGGAGAACAAGGGTTGGACACTCCTGATGTCGGAGATGAAGATAGAGAATGGGAAGCGTCTATTTTGAGATGTCCCATTCTCAATGCCCTAGACCATGCACAAAAGGACCAGGCTTGGAATCCAATCTTTCCATTCCCTCTATCGAATGTACATTTTTGTACATTACACGCATTCATGCTCATTTTTGATAGGCTATTGAAGCTCCACATTGACTATGCTTTCATGATGAAGCCATTGGAAAAGTCCTAGGAAGCGATTGAAAGAGTGGAGGCACTCTTGAACTCCATTGGCTTGCATGGTGGAAATGTATTTATTGTTCCTGCAAAGAACACAGAGGAGGCCAATGAAATTTCCCAACAAGTGTCAATGAGTGTACAAAAAGATAGACACTTTTTGAAGAAAGTAACCCAAGAAAAGCTAGGTCACTATGATGCTCAAAACAGTAGGCAGGTAACCTTTGGGAACTTTGGAAGGAGTTATACAAAGCTACACAATGATTCAAATGGAAATCTTGCAAACAAGCACAAGAAAGTTTGGGCACATTTTGATAAAATGGTCAAGCTTATGGGCCTTACCAGCACAACAAAAGACCAATGCCAATCATTTCAAGAAGCCTTGGCGGATTTCACCAAGGTCTTCACCATTTCTTGGCGTGAAAATAACATCACTCACTACATGGTAAGCCATGTTACGTGGTGAACTTATATAAGTGATTGTTTTCATTAAATAATGTGGATTGTTTTCTCATGTGAACAACATATCTTGTTTGCGCATGGTGCATTTTTTATGCACAGATATGGTTCACTTGATATTTTTAGCACTCAAGGCATGGAGAACTCCCATTATCGAGCTCAACATGGTGGTGAAATGGTGCAATCCAATTATTTGGAGGAGATGTTCAACTGGTTTTTTTGCCCAAAATTTGCTCATAAGCTCACATTGGAGCGTGCACAACAATCCAAGATTTCTAGGGAAGTGCGGAAATGGAGTTGTCAAGAGCACAACAAAAAGTGGCAAATGTTGCAAGGCCCCGCCAAGCAAGTTGCATGGCGCCAATATAGAGTGCGACAAGGGTCAAAGTGGATACTACGCAAGTGACTACACGTGAACGCACGATCCAACTCTTGACATGTTTTTTTTTTAAAGTTTGGTGTATCCATTTAAAAAAATAATAGTTTTTTTTCAAAATTAGTGTGAGCAAGGCCCTTTAAAAAATTGCATGCTCTCATAAATCACTCATTTCTTAAGCATGGGTGAGCTCCTACCATACCCAATGGCGCACACCAAACAAACCGCAAAAGAACATCCTACCAATAGAGACACCCTCCAAGGATGTGAGAAGCCGGCATGGATTAAAGTCACAAGAAAACTTCCACGAACACCTGGCCATTCAGGCACTCTTCTAGCAGTGGGCATGGTAACCGGTGGGCCAAGGAGTCATCGAGGTCAAAAGCATCTTCACTTGCACAACAACAAACACCTCAACGTAGAGTGAAGCAACGGGCCTAGCACTGGCAAGAAGAGCAGGCCCAACAAGCACCAGATACTGATAGGGAGGAGCCGTTGTGCCACAATTCACAAGCAGGACCATCTTGAGCGCGGGTGGTCCATACAGATATTGAATCAAAGACAGATCCACCATGGCAGCGATTTAATATACCGCACACACACCGGGTGCTCGTTGGAGGGAAGACGTTGCCGCGTGACCAAGGAGCTCTCCCCATAGCACAAGATTTGGAGGCAAGGGAAGAGGATGACTCTGAAGATGCTGCAGATCTAGCCCCAAAGCATGTAAACAGGTGCAAATCAAAGTTTTTCAAGAAGCCTAAACGCCACCAACCAGAAAATGCAAGTGCTCCCACGACAACCTCACTGGCGTTGAAAAATAGCAAGGGCATTTGCAAAAATCCAACACTAATAGAAGAATACCGAGCTTTTAATTCAACGCGCACCCTTTGCTCGCACGTTAAAGGAGGTGCTTCAAAGCTATGGAAATTAGTATAGGATGCAAGCAATAGTGCTCAAGGCTATTCAAGAAGCTGCAGAGGCCCACATCATTTCGGCACTGGAAGATACCAACCTATGTGCCATACATGCAAAGACAGTAACAATATGGTCAAAGGATATGGATCTTGCATGCCGATTAGAATGGGACTTTGAGCATTAGCTGAAGTTACACAACATCCCTTTTTGTATTTCACACCCTTCCCTTTGTAATCAGATGACTTTGTAATTCCAAAATGATTAAGAGTTGTTTCTACTGTCTCTATAGTCATTTGGCTTTTTGGATTATCCATGTGTTCTAAGTTAAGTGCTTCTGGCAATGAAGAGTTAAATTTAAATCAAATATCAACATTTTTGTAACCTAAGGGGAAGAAAAAGCTAGAAAATGAAAAAAAAGGGTGGTCACAAGGGCGCGCAAATGGGTGGCCACAAGGACGCGCAAGACAGCCATCCAAAACTTTTGAATAAGCCATCTGCGTGCCCTTGTGGCCACCCTTTTTTTGGATTATCTGGCCTTGTCTACCCTCCAGGATACCAAAAAAAAAAAAGATTGTGAAAGGAAATCTTTATGCAACATGACAGTGAAATATGATAGTACAAATTCCACTTCTTTTCACTCAAATGTCTTTTGTACTGTCCTCAGAATTAAGGTAAGTTGAAAGCAGATATCATGTGCATCCCACTTCTGCTGTGTCGTTACTTTAAGAAAATAAGACACAACTTATTGAAACACATCACCAATTTTTGCAATTTACAAGATTGAGAAATCGCATTGAAAAGAACGTACAAAATAGAGAGACCATTCAAAGTATATTTTATTACTTCTAAAAAGTTGATTTTACATCATACATCTGAGGAGCTCACAATTTTCTTGACCATTTCTTGGCACCTCTCTTGCACATAAGGCAACTCCCCAGTTAGGAGGAACTGCGCTATCACCTTAGGGTCAGTTGAGCCAACGAAAGCATGTATCCCTATGTGGGAAAGTACTTCACCATGGAAGTCAACGCCAAATGCTATGCATACAAGGGATCTACGCACTAGGAACACAAGATGTGCAGTTTGAGCAATGGTGCATAAACACAAAACCTTGCTCAAATCTTTCAATGACCACGTCATAAAATGGCCTTGGGGAGTAAATTCATTATGTACAATGGAAACATCATAGTTATCCTACGTAATGCACAAGGGAAGAATGAGGTCCAAAGCCCTTCCGCCTACCACCCATCCTTGATGAAAACTCATCAACCTCCAGTATAAGAAAAAAGACAATGAAGGGTAAAAAAACTTAGCATGAAAACTAGGATAGAGTTTACCTCCTGCTCCTTGTCGTCCTCCTCCCTGTTGCCCTTTCTACCCAAGTCGATGCTCCCTTGCACCGCACCTACAAGATTTGGATCATCAGAGGGAGGGTTACACAAAGAAGTAGGCATCCTAGAGGCCTCAACCTTGGCTTATGTGGCCTAGAATTCTTCCTCATCCACGTGCAACTACTCTACTACCAGGACCTCTGCACACAGACAAGTGCAATAGTGTCAATGACAGAGTCCCAAGTGGCAAGAGCTTGCTTTCAAGCTCATATGGTGCACTATCTAAGGGAAATTTTGCGCTCGTGCATAGCACGCTCAAGAATTCATATATGCGAAGACCAAATCCTTTCTCCAAGTCATGCATAAACACATACTTCTCCCCATCCACTACCATTGAGGAGAAGCGGTTGATTTCTACCTCTGGGATAGCCTCATCCATCAATGGTAGTGTTATGGGAGTGTCATTAGGTCCAGCCACACGATATATTTCTCAACCACCTCCTCGAGCCCCCTCGCGTACTCAAGCCGAAGTGTCTCTCCTTCCGTTGCAAGGTTCATGGGGACAACCTTCTACTCCTTGGTGTCCTTGATAAAGGACCCAACCTGAAGGTGTGGTAGGTGGAGCTCCTCCAAATCAGGTTCCTTGCTCACAAAGAAGATAAATGTTTCTAGTCAAGGAAGATACTCCACCCCCAAATTACGCTTCTTGAGCGCTGACACCACTAGAGCTTGCTCGTCCAAGAAATGGCCTGCGTCATCGGGCAATTTCTTGGAACCGTCTCAATCGCTTGGAGAATGGGTAATCACCTTTGTGTATGTAGCACAAAAGATCACAAGGCACCCAAATCCCTGCATGTGGGGAGATAGATACAAAATATTTTATGATGTGCTTCTCCATGAACACTGAAATCTTGGCAAATGCATCCATGTGAAGGTTAATTGTGGCATCAAGGTCGGGGAGACAAGTGAAGAAGGTGTTGAGGTCCAACTTCCCATTATAATTGGTGTCCTCGAGGAAGAGGATGAAGCGTGACAAACGGGTGGATGTGGGTCCACATGCAGAGGCTGTGGAGGTGTCCATGTCTAGCTTGGGGTGCAGACAGAGAGTGGAGGAGCTCAAGTGTTGCAAAAGTGAAAAGTGTGAATGAATTATGCAGCCCCCCTTTTATAATGGCCCCTTTTCTAAAGAAGGAACTTTTCCCAATTTTTTAAAAAGGCACTTTCACCAAAAATGAACTTTCATCTCAATGTGAAAAATTATATTCAAAGTCTTAATTTGCCGAAGCAAATCATGTTGATTACATCGGAGATTGTTTCCAAAACTACAAGAGTTACAAAGCTATAAGAGCAATAGCATAGTTCCATCCATGCCTCAATCCTCCTCGACCTTCAATTTGTCTTCCATTCTCTTCCCAATCTGCAGACATTCATTACAATAAGTAGACATTCATTAAAATAAGTAGCCAATGATCGCCAAACTATGATGTATTGAAAATGTGGTAGAAGGATTCTCACCTTGTGACCTTGCAAATGCAATTGCGCTTGTTGAAGGGCCTCAAAACCCATAAGATCCAAATGCTCTTTCACAATACTAAGAGTCCAATGCTTGCTCACTTGGATAACCTCCAAATCATCATTGAGCATCCTTACTGCAATGTCAAAGCTTGCAATAGCACTATCTACGCTCTGTATGGGATTCCACACTTCAAGCTTGCACATCCAACGATCATAGTCAAATCGTATGTACAAGGAAGTGTGGGGTTTTAAATAGCGCATCCCAATACATGAAGCTCCAACCTTACAACCGTACCTATCCCCATTGTGCAAGCCCTCCACAAAAACCTAGTCCTCTTCTAAAAGCCTTCTTAATTCTTCATAATGCACATCTTTACATACAAGCATTGTGGTAGTCTCCACAAAACCAAACTGTTCAAAAATGTGCACAAAACAATGAATAGGCAAACACCAATTCAAGCCCATAGACCTAGAAGCTTTAGAGTATTTCAAATAGTTTTGTACATCTATTATCATCTTTTTCTTGAAAGATGCTACCGACCACAAATCTGGCTATGGCCACTCCATACTTACTAAGGAAGATATTTTGATGGGTTCAAGCTTTCCAAACTGTTGTGTAGAAGTAGGCACAATATAGGAGTGAGAACAGAAGAAAATCCTTCTTTGGACCAGTTTTGTTGGGCAAAGATGTACAAAAAAAATTTCTCCAATATCCGCATGTATAGCATGGAATGTGCCGGAGAGACTATGTAGTGGGTGCTCCTCCACCATTGTGGATGGAAATATGACTATAAATGCATGGAAAATGTTAAGTAAGAAACCATAAAAACATTACACTGTGATTTGACACCTAGCTTTGTATTTTCAAAACATGTACTTACAATGTGTTGAAAATCTAGGTGGTTGTTGCAATAGCATTCTTGACATTGAGAAAACATGTTGCACAATGGCTAGGATCCCCTTGACTTTGCAGTTTTTGAAGCCAAGGAGATTTCCTTTCAATGATGATCCAAGTTTGCACGATTTCGCACACGGTGAGGGCCAATAGCAGATGACTTCATGTATATCCAAGCACCTTTAGTGAACTCTTGTGCACCCACTCATCATCTATACCTCTTGTGTTGTGGCAGGCAAGTGCCGTAACCTCATGCTTTGGCCGCCTTTGTAGAGTAGAGCTGGCCATGGTTGAGCAAAGAAAATTAGGAGGAGGATCAAGACTTGGTTTGTTGCTACAATGTACGTGGGAGGTTTTCCTCAATGAATGAATAATTACAAAAATAATAATCTTCCGAATAGTTAGATGACGTGGGTGTGTCCAGATTCTAACAAGGAACTTCATGACTTGTGACAGCCCTGTAGTATCGACCGTCTTCATCTCCATAGAGGGTACCAATTTTCCGTTTTCCATCTTGTGCTTTGTACATAAAACTACTTGGAGGATATGTGTAGATATCTGTAAGTTGATCTTTGTACAACATTTCTATCTCATTGTCGATGTATTTTCCGTGCCTCATGTAAATTGATCCCAGATAGTCTTCCATGAAATCTGGATGTGGGTGTAGTACATCTTCGCTGTTTCAACTTCCACATATTGAGATATCCGAGTTTGCTCTGTATCTTTCTTTGTCTTCATGTACAAATTCCGATTGACATCCTCATAGCATGACAGTCCTTTGTAATGGCCAATCAAATAGATCCAAATTTTCTCTCTTGTAATTTTTGTGGATGGATTGAAGCTTCGTCTCGGCTGGTCTGATTCCTTTGAGACGCCATTCCTTTCGTCTTGACTCCCTTGTTGTACCTATTCAGTGATAGCTCTAATTGCTTGCCTCAATGCTAATAAAAATTATTAGCACCCTTGTGTCGGTCTTTTTCGCTTGAGGTCCTTCAGCTTTTGTGGATGCCTTAATCTCTGAGTTTTCTGAATTGGGATTTTCTTGCACTGCTTGAACTTCTTAGCTCCCTTGCTTGCCAAGACTGATACTGACTTGTCTGTCTGCTTTCTTTGCCTAGAGCTTTTTAGCATGCCTCGATCTATTGGAAGCATTGTGATAAGTTATGCAACTTACCACTATACTACAACGACTGCTCCCTTCGCAGCGATTCTTGAGTCGAGCTAACCTCTGTTCACTTTAGCACACAATCTGCGAAATTTTATTTAGCTGGCAAGCTTTTTCACAATGAATGCAAAAATTCTTGATGTGCCGTTGACGGCCACACTTGTTCCTTGAGCTTGGAAGTAACTTTCAAGTTCGCTTTTAGCTAAACAAAACGTAAGCTAGCACAAGAGAATTATGCACAAGTTGCAGCGATTTGCTAGCAAAAATCTTGTGTTAAAGTTCTCCAAAACTTGCGACTGTTGTTGCAAAATCAAGAGTCCTTGTGTATGGTCTTACTGCTACCAGATTTGTGTATGGACGCTCAAATTTTACACTAGGCCGTAGTTAACTTTTACACCTTCCCGCGGGTGACCAATGGTTTTCCCAAAAGATAAATTTCAATCTGCTAGCTTAGCAGTCTTTAATGGTCAATTAGAAGGCTTAGAGACCAAATCTGGTTTCAAATTTCAGCTTCCCGATGATGAAAATCTCACATGCACCCGTGTCCACTCTAGGTCGATTTACACTAGGCCGTAGTTAACTTTTACACCTTCCCGCGGGTGACCAATGGTTTTCCCAAAAGATAAATTTCAATCTGCTAGCTTAGCAGTCTTTAATGGTCAATTAGAAGGCTTAGAGACCAAATCTGGTTTCAAATTTCAGCTTCCCGATGATGAAAATCTCACATGCACCCGTGTCCGCTCTAGGTCGATTTGAGCGGTCTATTCCAGAGCCTGGGTTGACTCTAGTCGATGACCTCGCTTATGGCTCACTAGCTCCTCTCCTAGGGAAAAGTCAAACCTATGTTCAAAACCGTGACCGTTTTCTCACAATTCTTTCGAACTGTTGGTTTTAGACACAACTGCCCGATGCATTTTGAGGCCTTAAACGACGTTTTTTTTTCCAAAGTGGACCTAAATGTTTGCCAAAGTCATACATTTAGTTCAAGTTTTGCTCTAAGATCTGTAGTGTCGCTCTCATGCTACTTTTTGATATAAAAACTTTTCCAATCCAATACCGTTTGTGAAAGTTATGGCCAAAATAGTGAAATACAGTTTAGAATGGTCAAAACGAGTCCAAACTCAATTTTTAAAGAAGATTTGGGATCTCTGTGACACTGTGAACACCCCGGTATGGCCAAAATTACAGTTGGATCCTAAAACTGGCCTGGAGACATCCTACACCCAAATTTTTTTCTGCTCAGAATGAAGCAAGATTTGGTTCAAAGGTTCCCCTTGAGTCTAGCAACACCTTGGTATGCTCAGAATTTCATTTGAATGTCAAGATCACTCCAAACAAGCAATTGATGAATTTTTCGCTTTCTGACTTCGCCTTTTGACTTTTGGACATCAAAAACATGGGAAAACACTCAAGTCGACATGATCCTATGGTAAAACCTACCCTCTGAACACATTGGTGGTGTCAGAATTCCGAAATTCCTGCTCGAAAACCCCCTGGAGACATCCTACGCACAAATTTTTTTTTCTGCTCGGAATGAAGAAAGATTTGGTTCAAAGGCTCCCCTTGAGTCTAGCAACACCTTGGTATGCTCAGAATCTCATTTGAATGTCAAAATCCCTCCAAACAAGCAATTTATGAATTTTTCGCTTTTTGGCTTCGCGTTTTGACTTTTGGACATCAAAAACATGGAAAAACACTCAAGTCAACATGTTCCTAGTGTAAAACCTACCCTCTGAACACACTGGTGGTGTTAGAATTTCCAAATTCTTGCCCAAAAACCCATGGAGACATCCTACGCCCAAATTCTTTTCTTCTCGGAATGAAGCAAGATTTTAGTTCAAATGTTCCCCTTGAGTCTAGCAACACCTTGGTATGCTCAGAATTTCATTTGAATGTCAAAATCACTCCTAACAAGCAATTTATGGATTTTTCGCTTTCTAGCGCCGCCTTTTGACTTTTGGACATCAAAAACATGGGAAAACACTCAAGTCAACATGTTCTTAGGGTAAAACCTACCCTCTGAATACACTGGTAACCTCGGTTTCCTCAAATTCCCTGCCAAAAGTGCCCTGGAGACATCCTACGCGTAGGATGTCTACTATCTTAAAATGCAAAATTTTTTCAGGCAATAGTACTCCCTATGCTCTGTAGAGCTCTCAGCAATAATCACAGAAACTTTTCGACTTCAAATCAGCTTCCAAACACAATTTACCGTCTTTCCTACTTAGCGTTTTCCACTTCTCTGATGAGCCTAACAGCAAATAAGACATGCATAAATTACTCTAGATCAGCAATCAAGATATCCTACTTACCCTACTCGTACTCATCATGTAAGATGGTTATTTTGATGTCTTGGTTGCTTCCTGGCCTCACACGGACTCTCAAGTCAGCCTACCACCACATCTACCACTCTAACTCCTACTCTCTACACCACAACCTACTACTACCTAATACTACCTAATACTACCTAAGACGAAGGATCTAGGCGAGGCACACACTCCCTAGACTCCCTCTGAGACCACAAGAGTCCACCACTCTCCGATCCTATCTAAAAGAATGAATATACTCTAGCAAGCCAGAAAGAACTCTATCCTCAAGGACTAGTCTCGGTCACCTACTTAGGGCCCTCGTCCCCGACAGCGGTGCCAATGTTGACGGATACGCCACGACAGACGTCAGCATAGCGAGAACTCACCTAGCAGATAATGTCAACTGAGGACGGAGCTCGACCCGCAGGCACGTGGAAGCAAGCAAAGGGTGTCAACCTCTACTCGACCGACTAATGACTACTTCCTATAGAGATATCAAATCTACATGCCATCGGTTCTGTGAATGTGAGAGTCTCCTATGATGCTACCCCAAGCCAAAAGCCCATTAGACGTTCTCGAAACGTTATGAAACTTGAGGGATATCCTATCAACACCAATAGGCCTTTCTCCCTAAGGTCTGTGACCCAAAACCCTACCCAAAAACACCCGGTGCAGAATCGCGTAGGATGTCTGACAGGTTTTTCCAGGTCGACGTTTCCAAAAACTAAGATGCCTAATACGTAGCTCTACTCGCTCTGATCGTGTGGATATGCTGAATACAAAAACGGACAACATTTACTCACCGAAACTCCAAAAGTAGCTCGCGGGTGAATCTGCAAAAACATAGACGAACGTGCGTGATGTAAGCATCAACGTGTAGCTCTCCTCGTGGGCAACACGCAGTTTCTCTTGATTTGCGATTCCGACCATCATAGCTCTTGTAGCGCACACACACTCTCTCTCACTCTCTCACAGTCTCCCAATCGACACAACAGATAAGATTATTAGAAGTCTCCCTTTACAACGCTTTAGGTTTTGGTTTATATACTAATTCTTAGAAAACCTAATGTCCGATCAAAATGACCTGATTTGTCTCTAGGATTCTATAGAGCTTAATTACAACACCCTGAGCTGGCTTTGCTCATCCAACAAGCATCTGCAGCCAAAATACAATTGCCGACTTAAAATATGAAGTTTTTGTAAACATTACAAAAGTGGCCGTAATGGCTCAAAATGATAATAACGGGATATTCGATGATGTCCATGAGCTTGTATCTTCACATTACAGCATCCATATTCATCTTCATCACTTCAACAACATCTTCGTATGGAATCTTTAGAGAATATTTGAGGAATCTTCATGGAATCTTTGTGGAAGTGTTGTTGAAAGGTTGACCTGTCAACAATGGTAAAGGCGTAGGCAAGTCTAAAAAGACTCCATTATTAAGACCAAAGCTCTTGAGGTGTGCACATATCCCACATAGTGGGCTCAACAAAACCGATAATAGATCCCAATCGCACTGCCCTAATATAATTAACAAAAACAATCATTAATAGGCTACTTAAGGACCTCTCTTCTTAAGCAAGGAAAGAGAAATCAAATGCTCTGATACCAATGTAATGGAAATGGCCTATGAACTTTGAGAGTAGAGAAATTAGGAAATTTGATAAAGCACTTTTGTGAGAATACTTTTGTGAGCATAGCGGGTGAACTTAATTGATGGTAGCAACATAAACATGGTACTTAGTTAACTTGACATGAACAATATTCCTTACCCCTTAGAGAGAGAGAGAGAGAGAGAGAGAGAGAGAGCTTGAAAATATCTAGATATTTGTTGGATGGAACTAGAAGCTCATTGGACCCCTCTTTAGCCCATCCAATAGCATTCAAGCACACCATGTGGTTAAGCATAGGGAGAGTCTGACATGTGTCCCATGTGCCCTTTGAAAAAGGGGTGCCCTTTAGGTGAGTGGAAAGTTAAGTCAAAGATTCCCCTAGCTTTGGGACTTTCATGCATAGGAAGCTTCTCAAGCACCTTCCTCATTAAGTTTGTAGGGTCTCTCAAGCACCTTACCCCCCATGTATAGGAAGCTTCTCAAGCACCTTCCTCATTAAGTTTGTAGGGTATCTCTTTGACTCAAGCACCTTACCCCCCATTAAGTATGACAAGCACATCAAGTACCTTAGTTATCAAGCATGACAAGCACCTTAGTCATCAAGGACGACAAGCACCTCAAGATTAGGTAGGGTTCCCACCTCAAGCTCAACCCTAGCTTGCCTAAGGTCAAAGGACTTTTAACACTAACCATTGGAGGTCTTTAATAAAGCTAACCGTAAGGTCTTTTAAGCTCCATTAGATGCACATTGCTCTTTGATAGACTACCTCCTTTTGGACCCTTATTGATATGTAACCATCTCTCCTCTTGGTCCCTTGCTGAGGTAAGTCTAGAAGCACTTATTGCACATTGCTAGGTGAAAGCGTGTTTTGATGGTACAAAAAAGGACCTATTTTACTTCTACCAATGAAAAAGTGGGGACTGGTAATTTTGTTGTAGTTAGGTCAAAACTATTTGGACCTTGTGTTTTTAGATTCTTCTTTTGAAGATCTATCCATTGATATATAGTATGATAGGTAGTTTTTCATGTGACATGTATAAATTGTAACTCAATGATTTGTCAAAGGTGTTGTCAAGTACAGTCCTTTTTGTACCACCAAAGCGTGCTTTTAGCCTTCTCGTTGATAGGCCATCTCCTTTTGGACCCCTATTGAGATGCAACCATCTCTCCTTTTGGTCCCGTGTTGAGATAGGTATAGAAGCACATGTCTCTATTCTAACTCTTGTTCCCTTTTATTCTCCCATAATAAATGATCAGTTTAATATGAGGAAATCATTTGGTAAAGTTAGATATTATATTTTATAGCAGGTGCCATGTTGGTGGCCACATTGGTCAAGGCTGCAGTGGAATGTGCTATGGTGGTGCAATAAGTGCAAAGTTTTTCCAGGAGGAATAGAGTAGCCTCAACTATGGAAGAAGAGAAAGTGGATGGTGCAGTATGTAGTGAACTCCTTTATCCTTTAGCTAAGGATAAAGTGGTGGAATAGGTTCTCAAAGAGCAGGAAATGAAGTTGATAGGCAGGAGGTGCTAATCAACCTTGAAGGGTCAGTTGATGAGGAAGGGCTTGATGATGCTGAGATTGAGTGCACTACAGGTGTGGAGGAGAGGATGGATCCAAAGGTGGTGGAGCTTCTAGTGTAGTAGGTATGTTCTATGGTGCATAAAGAAGGATCCCACGTTGTGGATTTTCTTTCAATGGAGTATTGTGAGTCCTGGCTGAAAGGTATGTTGGTGAGTGCAGCTGTGCAGTGGGCTATCCAGAAGATACATGGTTTTCTTGAGAAGGACCTCGCTTTACATGGTTGGGAGGGAGGGTAGGTATGTATAGTGTGAATTGTGGTATGTCTTTGTGCCGTGTCTATCTGACACAATGGTTTTTGGCAATCCATGCGGTATTTTTTAAATCTAGATATGAAGAGAGTTGCCATTTGGTGTGCCTTAATAGTCTTTTTGACAAGAATAAAGTGTGCTTGCTTGCTAAACCTGTCGACTATTGTCTATATTCCCATATTCCCATGGATAGACTTGGGTAATCCAAAAAAAAATCCATGGATATACTCTCCCATGGTGAATTAGGGATTGGCAATGGCTAGAGTAATCTAGGTTTCTTCCCTCTGTCATACTTAGTCTTTTGGCATACCACACATTTTGCAACATACTCTTGTATGTCCACTTTCATGGTAGGTCAATAGAAGTACGTTTCTACTCCTCGGAGAGTAGGTTGAATGCCTTATGATGTCGAAGGCCCTTTCAAAGCAAGTTACTAACTTGGGGAATTAATTGGGGTTTGTCAGGCTTGAATTAAGTCATGTATCAATAGAAGCACTATAATGATTTACAAAGCACACAAAAGATAACAGTGGCAAATGCGACTTTGATCAACTTGATGCAGGAACAAAGGAATCACCAATGACAAAGAGTAGAAACAAATGTCGAGAATGACTGGACTGTTGTGAGTCCTGCGTCTCATCAGCTTGACTATGCTCCTCCTGAACCTCAGTGTCAGTCACCTTCTCTTGGTTAGGGTCAAAATCTCTTCTCGACTCCTCAGGAATAGGATCAACACGGATGGTGGATTTCCGGCCACGACTGAGTTTGGGTGCCATTGCTGAAAACTTCCAATTGGGAGAAGAGTATTTCAGTCAACGAGCTTCAGGTCGAGCCACCGTGATCGCCAAAATGGAATTGGAACTGATCTCTTGAGATAGCTAATTCCAGTGTTAGAAGATTTCAGCTACTACTGGTGATGTATTAGTTCAGACAGTAGACTGGACAAAGAATCAAAAACTGAACTGGAATTTATCTACTGGAATAAGAACCAGAGTATGTTCTGAGAATAATATTTAGATTTAGAGTACTGAATACAGAGTAAGTGTAATTGGAATATCTGCCGTGATTGGAATTACAGATGAAAGATTACAGTGAGTATGATGTAATTTACAGATAGAGTATAGCCGACAACAACTACCAATGATTTCTAACCGGATTACAATGTAATGGGCCCTATTTATATGCCTTGGGTTTACTATGGTAACTACCGTAGTAATTATTGACTAATGCACTGCGTGTCTCATTAGAGAGCGTTCCCACATAGTGAAAGTGTCTCAGTCGTCTACAATCAATGACTAGCTCAAGTTCTTTGGCCTTAGCACTATGGCTAAGTGCTACTGTTCACATTTTTTTTTCATCAATTGCATCTACTTGGCATATTCATTAACCTGAATGATGACTTCATCCTTGGTTTCCCAATCTTCAGGCTCTGTAGGTTGTCTATAAGTTTCAGTTGTTTCAGTGTGTTGCTCCTTGGGTGGTTCTGTGGTGGCTGCTTGTGGTTGCGATGGGGTTATACTTCTCCTTGAGGCGTTGCAACTGCCTCGGCTGCTTCTGCTTCTTGAGGCTTAGTAGATGCCTTAGCTGTTTCTTGTTGGGTGGTCGTAGAAGGGTTTACCTCAGTTTATCCTATTGGTTTTGGTTGTTCAAAACTTGCTGCTGCCTATTGCTCAGGCTCTTTTTCCTTGGATTCCTCTCCCTCCTAGGGTTTAGCTGTTGGTGAATGGTTTGGGCTTGGCATGGGGTGGTCTTCTTGCTCCGTAGCAGGTGAAGTGGGCTTTAAAGACATCTCCCCTTGGTTGTAATGTGTCTCACTTTGTTCTATAGCTTCAGTTTGTCTCTGTTACTCGGCTTCATCTTCCCTTGCTTTACTTTCAGCTTCTTGAGCTTCTTTCAACTTTAAGGCTTTTGCCTCTACATACATGTGTTTGAGAAATTCCATGGGATCCTTTGCTCCTTTCCTTGCAGGGTTCTTGGTTCTAGATCCCCTTATGCCTCTTGGAACCCATCTTTCAAGGTCCTCACCTGCAGCTTGGTGGATTCTTTCATAAGTTTGTTTTTCTCTTTCAAACCTCGCCTTCTTTTGTTGAGGTTCTTCCTGGTGTGTATCTACTGCTTTCTTCTTCATCTCTTCAATTATTTCCCACCTTTCCTCGTTGTCCAAGCTCTCACTACTATGAGCTTCATGAGAGCTTTCTGCAAATTCTTCATTTGACTTATATACTCTCTTTCATGAACGTGTGGTTCTGGGAGAAGCTTGTGCAAAAACAATCCATGTGTTATGATCCGAAATTGGTGGCAAATTATCGGCCATGCCAATAGCATGATATGCTATTCTCTCAGTACTTTAAGGACGCCCAGATATGTGATTTTTCCTTCTTTCTTTGTGCCTTTCAGCATTGTCAGCACATATTGTGCATGATCAATTGGTTGCCTGGTTGTCGACTTCAACACTTGAGTGAAAATGATCGCAACCACATGGTTTGGGATGGTGTACCGTGGTGGTCTCTTTGATAAGAAGTCGAAGTGTTGGTGGTATAGGCGAGCTGGTTCTTCCACTTGCCTTTGGATGAGGTAAAAAAAGTGGCAGTAGCAGTCTCTTTGGTAAATGTGCCTGATGTCTTTCTATCTTGGCCTCGCATCGTCATACCTTCAGTCGGCACTTCAGTGCCTCGGCCACAATCTCTTTTGTGATTACTACTTCTACCTTCTGCCCTTGTTGGTCAGTGATTTGGGCTGACCCATCTTCTTCGATTGTGGACAGTAGTTCAAATTCTTTCTTGAAATCTACGCCGCATGGTTCTTGGTCGTAGAGTCCTTTAAGCCTAGCCTTCTATTCACTTCTTTGGTGTCTGGCTTGGCAGCTACATCATATATCTCTTTTGGAAGCATTTGCAATTCCACCTGGTGTCCTTATTCATTCTTGAACCTTCCAGTGAAAACCATGGTGTTGTTTTCTTCTAGCTCTTCTCTTGACAAGTACGTTGCCTTGGCCATCTTTACTGAACTTGGGTCTAGTTGGTAGGGTGGCAGCTCTTGTACTTTAATTTATGAGACACCCTTTTCTTGGCCTTCTCGGTAGCTTGCATTGCTCCTGTTAAGTGAATACAGTGCCAAAGTTAGAAAATTCTACAAATTCTGCTCTGAAATGCCTTGATTCTAAATTGCTCAAGTCTTGTTGAATTTGGTTGAGCTGACAAGTTGCAATGGTCAATTTTGGGTCGTAGGAATTCGTGCACTGCTGGGTTTCTAGGGTTTTTTCTTGACCCTAGACTTGCTACCCAGCCATATAAAATTGATCATTAATAAGCTTAGAACTTACCCCTCATTCTTGTGTGAGATGGCGCTGTAAACAGGCGACGATGGACTCCGAAAATCGCATGCGAAGAAGGTAGAGAGCCCTCTCCCTCCAAGAGTGACTAGTGGAAATGAGGTGATTTTGGGCTACCTTGGATATCTATACTCGGACTTCCCAAACTATTTTTCCCCAAATTCCCCTATTAGTCCTACTAAGCCGTGAAATCTATGTTAAACTCAAAAATTTCTTCAATCGGATTCCGGTAGCTCATTCTGCACGAAAGTAGGCCTTGGCAACCTAATTTAGGCTTCCCGCTTCTATCTGTCGATTCAATTGAATTTTTTTTATGTTTGTCCGCCTTGTTCTTTTGATCATCAACGTATCTTCAGTTTCTCTATCTAAGCTCATTTGCTATTCATTATAAATTTTTGACCTGTTTATTGAAAAAATCAAAGAAAATAATAAAATGTGCTAAAAAAGCAAAGAGAAAAATCAATATTTAGGAAAATCCATTAAAAAACACAGATTTATTTATTTTTGGTGGATTTCTCCATTTTTAAGTTCCAATATCAAGAAAAATGATAAAAATAACCAAAAACATACCATTTTTTGATGATTTTCAGATAGTATATACACTATTATCACTCATCGGGGAGATGCTATCAGTTAAATTTTCCCTGTTGATGATTTTGTAAGGGCATTATTAGGTAATTTTGCAAAAAATCACACGTTAACATCAAACTTTTTCCTCCCTCTTCAAACATTGCCCTTAATTACTTAGTTCCCTTCCACCCCTCCTAAATGGCATACCCCGAGACAACTGTGAGCATGGGTTGAACAATCTTGTCTATGCATAGCCCCGGTTGGCTCTGCCATGCTTTGAAGATCAATGAAGAATCTAGCTTAAGTCTCACTTTTGTGATCCAAATTTCACCAAATTTGATTTCTGTGGTCTACTTGATATGCTTGACCTTGCGTTATACTCAAATGTGCAAATTGTTCAGTTTTGTAGCAGAGATAAATAATCGTGATTATTTACTCCTGCTATTTTCATGCAATTTTTATCACTATCTTGACAAAAATTTGTTAATCAACTTAACTTAAGCTCCCTGGTCAAGTTTCATCAAGTTTGAATAATTCCTATTCAAATGGTCAACAGTTTTGTGTCTACAGACTGACTTTGCAAATTTGGCCCCAAAATTTCACTCCAATGTTCCAAATCTTACCAAATTTGGTTTGTGGGCTTAATATAACATGCTAAAACTAGTGGTATATTGGGTTGGTCAAAAAAGCTGGAAAATGAGACAAAAGTAAATAATCACGATTATTTACTTCTGATAAATTTTTGCATCTTTTTGGTCAACTGAGCTTTTACACTTTTTTAACACATCAATATAAGCCTATGAGTCAAGTTTCACTGAGTTTAAACAAAGTTTTCCCAATTTACACTCAAGTCCTCGACAATCAGTACATAATTCAGTTTCTACCAAGTTTTTGATCAGTTTGGTGATCCAAATTCCATGGGCCTTTACAAAAGATGTTTGTACACATGCATAGAGTCTTTGGTATCAACCTGGGTCACTTTTGAGCTGAAAGTAAATAATCACGATTATTTACTTTAGGCATAAAATGAGTACTCTTTTCAATTTTTTTTCACTAGACAGTCTTTTTATGATCTATTTTAATCCTCTGAGTCAAGTCAAAACTTAATTTGGCATAAAATGTCAAGAAAAAGTAAATAATTTGAGTTTTTGCAAACTCTTGAAATTTTACCTCAAATGCGTCCTTAAGCTTACCCACTGGTTCATACAACATTTAAAGCATACTCTCGAGTTGGATTCAATGGTGGATAGTCTTCTGGTGCTATTTCTAGTCGTAGACCTAAAATTTTGCAACTTCACATAAACGACTCACAATTGATTCTTTTGGATAGAGCAATGTTTTGAGATTCCACGTCTACTCCTAGGTTCTACTGCAATGGGGTTGTAGAAAGTATCCACACTTGTTTTTTTATGTTTTTTTGAGCCTTGATCTTAAGAATTGTCTTGTCCATCAATCATTCTCAAAATACTAATCTAATTCTACAGTTCTACAATCCTAGAAGGTTCTTAGCAAGTACAGCCTACTTCCAAGCTACCTCTACACAGCAAAAGACGGCAATCTTAAGCTATGCGGTCTCAAAAAGAAAGTTTTGACTCTAGGTAATCCTAGAGGAAGTTAAAGGATAACTTCACAAGATGCTCGTGTTTTTTCCTAGTTTAGGTCTCTTCAATCCTTGGCAGCGGTGTTAGATGTGGGACGGGTGTTTAATCTCACTCCTATCTTATTGTTGCAGACATAGCGAGAACCGCGAATATAATTGTCAATCCATGGAACGAAGTTGACTTGACTAGTGCATAAAGTCTACAAGAGTTTGTCAATCTCTTGAAAAACAACAAACAACTCGCATTTAACTCAAGTTACACTCAAGTGACAGAAATCACCAAAAGCTAATCGCTCATCGGCAAACAAATCACAACCGTTACAGCATCAAGCAACATCCAAACGTTATGAAACTTCTAGAACATGTTTATAAGACCTACACACGCATGCTTATGGTCTAAAATCCCACTTTAGGTCAAGCAAAAAAATCGTGATTATTAATAGCAGTGAGTTTTTGACCTAGTCGTTTTCGACCCATAATGCATCTAAACGTTTAGCAATGATACCCCAATTCCCCACCTATACTTACTTTATGATTTTGAAGCTTAAATTTCTACTTATGATGCAATTAGGCAGTGGGTCGGCGACGTCAAATGCTACGGATTACCATGAAATGCTTACATCAATGCGTAGAGCTCTTATCTGTGGTTGCAACGCAACATGCGGCACTGCAACCGAGAAGGGAGTAGGAAGCATGAGAAGGAGAGAAGTGAGGACCGATAGCTCACGATGTGTTTCTATTATCCAAAAGTTACAAAATACTTGCAAAAATTGGCCTTTATACCTTAGCCAAGGTTTTTGTGGTCAAAACTAATAATTTGGGAGCTCTAAATAAAGACAGGTTGATACAATATAGACGCTTGTAGCCCCGGCTCATCAATTACACTGTTTATCTAGAAATTAGGAGTTATAATATTCCCGATTCATCAAAATAATAAGTGTTTTTACAATAAGAGCTAGTAAAAATGTTACCCGAGTTATCTAACTTGCTGCTAACATGAGGCAATTTCTCTGGGTACAAACTTGGTCTTCATTCTCGTTGGAATCTTCCAACACTCCCCCCTCCTATTGCATGTTGTCCTCGACATGAGTCGAAATTGGGGTGGTCTTTGGATGAATGGTCGCCATTTTAGGTAGCATGTTGCTTGATCTTATAATCGCTTTTGATATGATCTTGTTAGCTCTATGCTTTTAGGGGCAAAGGGTTTCATGGTTTCTGGTTGATGGAGTTCCATTGCATGGTAACTCACAAACTGTGGTTGTTGAATCTAGTCCAAAGAGAGTGGTGTTAATTTTGTGAAGAACCTTGTATAAAATGCTTCTTCAAAAGTGTTCATAAAGTAAGAAGGCATGAAAATTAGTCATGCAAAGAATCCATGTAGAATTTTCTTGTCTCGATGCTTACTGAGGTCATACACCAAACCCTTGTTTTCTTCCAAAAGTCATAACCATGGAGTTTCTTAAATCCAAGGTTTATGGTACGTTGTGATCCATGCACCCATCATTCAACATATTTTCCTAAGCATTTGGAATGATAGATTGGGAATCCCTTCATATTGCCTGACTGTTGATGTGAGAGTATTGAGCATGTACTTCTCATCTAGTCTTTATTTATGTTTGGACCCTAGTGGCGTTGTGGTTAGTTCAACCAGTGGCAGTGATAATGTTTGTTTTATAGTGTTTCATGTTGAATCCATATTCTTACTCGCGGTACTAAACAGAAAGTGACATCTTTTCAAAGGAAGTCAATGCCTGCGTCATGCTGATTTTCCACTCCACATTCTTCTCAAGCCATCCCAATCTCCACTTGGGTTGTTGCTCATTTGGTGAGCTTCTAACATTTTTGTTTGATGGCGGCTTTACTGCAAAGACATTCAGACCTTATTAGAGGAAGAGGGAGTAAGCGAGTTTACCAATCTTCATTGGTTGTTGTTGGTTTTAGGAGAAGCAAATCAATGGAATGGAGGATTCTAATCTCCCATTTCAATGCTTTTTTTTCAAATGCTCCTCCTTTGTGCCTGTAATCAAATTCCTACAAGAAATCATAGATAAGAGATTTTACAAACATGTCTTAAATGCACATGATATGGTACTTTTACATACAATGAACCCCCCCCGGGGAACATACATATGGAGCATGATCCAAAGGTTGTTGAGAAAAGATGTTCTACCTTCCTATTGGATGGGCACCTCTATAAGTTGGGAGCTAACCAAATCTTACGTCTAAACATTGATCCACGAGGGTGTATTCATTCGGGAGAGAAGAGTTGGACCTTCTAGAAGATTGAAGCCAAGGGCAACCCTCTCTACCTGAATGATCATATCAGTTGTTAGGGTTGAATCTGACTATCCAAATGCCCATTACATTAATAACCCATCACTAACATATTCTTTACTCACAAAAAAGAACAAAGAGCGTGAGGGCATTATCCTCACACTGAGCTCCACCCAAATTTGTGCTCTTCTCCTTCTCCCGATTTTGCATATGTGCATTGGCACGAGGCGCACCACCTCACAAGTGGTATTAGAGCTACAGTGGTATTCTCCTTCTCTGTGTGTGCGTGATTCTCATGACAAGCTAAGGTTTGCTTCCTAGAAAGAGTGGAAATTTGAGTTTGATTCAACTCTAAGTTGTTGCACACACTACAAGAGGTTGTGTGCTCTTGTGACGCTGTTAGCGACGGAAATACACTGGGTTTTTAAAACCCCCGGCGTCGCTAATAGCGTCGCTACGAGAGCGTCGCTATATGCGTCACTATATTCGTCGCTATAAGCGTCGCTATATAGAGACGCTCATAGCGACGTTTACACAGAAGTCTATAGCGACGCTACAGAGCCATAAATAGCGACGGTTATAGCGACACCCGAGAGAATTTTTTTTTGGTGACAGGGCATTGAATGCCCTACCACCCATCAACCATATTGTACTTGATTCACTTTTTTAAAAAAGTGCAAGGGTAGATAATAGACCCAAAATAGTCACCCACAAGACGCATTGTTTGCAAAATTGACAAGCGTAAAATTGACAATTGTACACATCATAGGCAAAATGAATTGATTGACAAATGTAATAATGACAATTGTACAACATCATAGGCATAAAGAATTGATTGGCAAAATGAATTGATTGACAAATGTAATAATATACATGGTTCAAAAAGACGTATAAAATCCGTCTCATGATACATAAGCTATGAGAAACCCTAAACTAATGCTCTAAACTGACGTCATCTAGTCAGACGTCTCATCGCGTCCAAGCTTTCAGTAAGTATAAACATATAACGACATTTATAAAACAATACAAAAAATAGAAAAGAGTAAACCCTAATACTAACCATGCCGCCGCGAGAACTGAGAATGTCCATGAGGGCGTTTAAGCCCTTCCTGCCTGCGTACTCGCGCTCGTACGGTGTGGGATCACGTCCTGTCATCGACCACTGTCAAAACATACAAAGAATTCATTATGTTAGAATTAAAAAACTCATAAACCCTAAACTATTCAACATAAAGAGCAATGCAAAAACACTTACAAAATCGGCCTCAAATGATGCCCATCCACCGCTCCCCAAGTGGTGCGAGCTCCCTGCCTCTACTCGCGCTCTGGCTGCATCCTTTTGTTGCTTCCACTTGTCGGGATTCTCGCGCGCTGCTTTCTTTGCATTCTTCCAATCTTCTTTGGCCAGCCAATCTGGCCTGTTCCACCCATGCTTGATTGCTTTTTGCACTTCGAAATGCTTGTGTTTGCAGTATTCGCGCATTCGAATCTTCATCAGGTCTTCATTGAAGTGCTGATCCCGTGTTGGAATGGGAAACTCATCATGAAGTATGCTAATGACTCTGTTTTTTAAATCACTTGGTACTTCACTCCATTTGTTTAGTATGCAGTGTCTAAACAGCTGAGAGCAAAGACCACGCATGCGCGAGATCACCTTCTTGCCGTCATCATCCATGATGATGCCACCGCTGAAGTCGACGGAGTAAGGCAAGCCCTCTGGCCGGTGACGCGTGAACCTGGGTGTCCCAGCAGGGGTCTCTAGCGGCGTGTCGATGGGGGTACGGACGTCAGGTGTCTCCACCGGCGTCTGGGCCCCGAAGCGAGGAGTGTCGAGTGGGGTGGCTCCTGGCGGAGTAGGTAGAGGTGTGTAGCTGCTAGGAACAGTCAGCCGTGCCAAACCTGGTGTAGATGGCGATGCTGTGGCTGGTGTAGGGGCGGGCAAAGAAGGGGAGGGTAAAGAGCCTCGTCGAACACGAGGCGGTGTGGAGGCATCGGTGGCGGAATCCCAACAACAACCGCCACCGCCACCACTAGAGCGCCGGTGTCTAGACGAGTGTGAAGCTCGTCTCGTCGACGCCGAAGCTTCAGAGCGCGTCGAATGCTCCGAAAGAGAGGGAGATGCGGATGGAGTAGGAACGCGCGATGATGCGCCAGAGCGATGACGCTCCATGTACCACTGTCTCTGCTGCGGTGACAAAGAAGAAAGAAACTCCTCATCATCCATACCTGCATTAAACACATGAAT
Source organism: Adiantum capillus-veneris (assembly GCF_014529385.1). Taxonomy (NCBI): domain Eukaryota; kingdom Viridiplantae; phylum Streptophyta; class Polypodiopsida; order Polypodiales; family Pteridaceae; genus Adiantum; species Adiantum capillus-veneris. The sequence goes on from NC_140956.1 coordinate 141,123,914, forward strand.
ATTTAAACTTAATATTGAATGAATAGAGTAGACAATGACGCAAAGACCATTAAATACAATGACATAATGACGCATATAAATACAATGACGCAATGAATTGAGTGATAGAAGAGGCAAGTCGAAAACTCAGAATTTTCAATCAAAAGATGTGAGCGTGAGTAGAAAAGAGCGTTATACACCATGGAAGGTACTTAGAGAGCCAGAGCTTTTACAACACGGAGCAAAATTGTTCAAATACAATATTTGTGGCTTTAAGAGATCTCTCTCTCATCCTCGCATAACTCAACATAACTTCCTATATCTATATAGAGCTCTCCGTTTAAACCCCGAGAGTACTCCCACTCTTCCTCAGTCACTTCGTCACCGCATTGTTGTGCGCTTTTCAATTGGTTGTGCAACCATCTTAAGCTCATGAAGGTTGGTAGGCTCTCCAGAACCGTCTGATAGTGCATCGGTGGTCGTCTTCCCCGTCTCCACTCGATTCGTGCCCTTTGTCGCTCTTGCTTTGCATTCTCATATTGTGAAATCCACTTTTGCATCACTGGATTGTGAAGCATGCAAAATCGGTTGATTTTAGCCTCTAGATCTTCCGTCATCTTCTTCTCAACACCGAGATTGCACATGACAATCCCAGATATGCGCTCATCATCTATGGTTCGCCATAGCGTGTCCCGGGCTTTATCCAATCTGTCTAGCCACTCTCCAATGTACACTAGGGACTCTGATACCAACCAACCTTCTGCCATGCTACCCTCTGGACGTGCCTTTTGATGCACATATCCCTTAAGCGTTTTCATGAAACGTTCTAAGAAGAACATCCATCTGGAATGAACTGTGCCAGCTATTTCCACCTCATCAACTATGTGAACAAGAAGATGCACCTGAATGGTTAGCATGGTAGTAGGAAAATGTTTCTCAAACATGCATACAAGCTCCGCAGCATTTAGTTTGGCGAATGGTATGGAGTCTACGTTGATCTCCTTTTGTGAGATCCATTGCACTAGCTTTGCAAGTTTGTAGATTGTGTTACGGATGTCGAGAGACAAACATCCCTCAATGGCAATCGGTAAAATAAACTGTAAAGTATGTGTAGCAATGATATTAAAGTCCACATTTTATGCAATGATATTAAAGTCCACTATGAACGTACCTGACACATTTTATGCCAATCGTGTGACTTCAAACCGGTAAGCTTTCCTTCTTTAGTAAAACATGTTCGGAGCGAGTGCATTACGCCAGTGGGGGTCCACAAAGATCAAATGGTCTCTTTTACTTTGCGTTCTTGGGCTCCTGTGAAAATCCGTGGTGCTTTAGGGAGTTTTATCGATCCATCAGACGCTGCTTGCGGCCAATATTTCTCCATACGATCCACATTTCTAAGGTCAACTCTGGCTCCCAAAGTATCTTTCTTGCCGGTCAGATGGTCCCATAGTAGATTACCCACATTCTTGAATATGTGCATTGGATCGAGCAAGTGATTGATCATGAGTCGGGGCCAGTATGGTAACTCGTACCATAGAGATAGTCTCTTCATCCCTGGAGGCAATCCGTCATCGCACATCTCCTTCTGCTCTAACCATGCTTGTGGAGACATCCTTGGTGGCTCTCTTCCCAAAAAGCCGTCGCGTAACACATGATTCTCTAGAAGATACGCTTGATGACCTTCGTAGATTTGCTTCTTCAGTGAGGGCGCCCTACGTGCATTCAGTCTAGGTCCACATATGACACATGCTCTGTATCCGCTTGTTTGAAGCCCTGCATGTATACACATGATAATAGATCAACTATGGGAAAAAACAAGATTTACAGTGTCTGAGTGAGGAGTGTCAATAGATCACCTGAGCATTCTGTTAGCCCGAGATAGTCATGCATGGTCCACATTAGAATGCCTCTGATCAAAGCATTCCGTCGTCCTGTGTGTCGGCTCATATCCACCACCTCTATGCCAATCCACAATTGTTGTAGCTCTTCCAATAGTGGACGAAGATACACATCCATATTACCCACTTTATATCGCCCTGGCACAATCAAGCTTAGCCATAGGTGCCCCTTCTTCGTAGTCAACCACGAGGGAATGTTGTAGTTGACGATGACAACGGGCCATACACTGTAAGATGTTGATCTTTGACCAAATGGATTTACGCCATCCATAGCCAGGCCTAAGCGCAAATTTCGAGCTTCCCTGGCAAAATCCGACCATGTTCCATCTATATGTTTCCAGGCTGCGCAATCTGCAGGAATTCGTAGCACACCATCCGAAGATTTATTCTCCTCATGCCATGATGCTAGGGCGGCCATGGACTTACATTCGAAGAAACCTTTTGTGGATGCAAAACCTTTTGTGGAATTTTTGTCCCGTGGAGATCTACTCGATATCTTTCGGAATCACATTTCGGACACTTCTCCATGTCTACATCTTGTGGCCTCACATATGCTGCTTGACCAAAGCGCCTGCGAACACGTCTATTGGGTTGCAAGATTGCTGCTTGTTGGCCAGCGTCAGAGTCCGACGAGTTATAATTGGCAACAACTCGATCTATAATAGATGGATCAAACTCGCCAAATTCGCAAACGTGTTGCAAAGAAACGCGTCTTGTCCGTCGCACAACATGCTTGCATTGATTACAAGGACATAAGACCCTCGTTGAGAGATAGGTGTTTCGGTTGGACGGTCCCACATCCTCGTCACTACTCATAATGAGGATAAAAATATTATAACCTGGAAAACAAATTTAATATTCTATTGGAATTCTCTCTCTCTCTCTCTCTCTCTCTCTCTCTCTCTCTCTCTCTCTCTCTCTCTCTTTACCTCACATTCTCTAGTCATGTCCAATCCCCGCACACCTCGGTCTAGAGGTGCACGGAGATCAGAACCACCGGGTTATAATCTCGTCTTTATTGGTCAATACCTATATTTGTGGGTACAAGAAATCTACAGACCCACGTCTACATGATACTGCATGTAGTGGACAAAACCCCTTTGCCTCTTCTCTAGCTGTAGCACTTCACAGCATCTTAACATCTTTTCACAGTAGATCTTTTCACTGTTCGTCTAACTCTAAACCCTAAACCGTAAGTAATTCTTGCGTGGACTCGATCTAACATAAATAAGCGTAAATCTAAATAAACGTAAATCTAACTAAAAATAAACCTAAATCTAATTTAACGTAAGTCTACATCTAACCTAATCTTTAACGTCTTTTGGGATAATTTCCTACGACGTTAAAACTCTCTTCTTCTTGTGTGTGTGTGTGTGTGTGTGTGTGTGTGTGGGTAAACCTAAATAAACCTAAGTCTAATCTAATATAACATAAATCTAAATCTAACGTAAATTATGTTATATTAAAAACAAAGAACTAAACTAACAGGGATTATAAGAACCTTAAAACTGATTTAACACATAATTTTTCACATAACTCGGCAAGAGTTGGCATTCTCATCACTAAAGATGTGAGAGTTAACTTCCGGCAGTGACTCTGCCTCATCTCCATCCACATCTGACGACAGCAATTGTCCCTTTAGACCGTTCTTGCTCTTGTTACTAACTTTGAAGTTGTTGTTGAATGACTAGAGGTTGTCTAGATGGTCATTGTGTCGGGGATGTAGTGACTCTTGCCGCCCTGAAGATCCACCTTCTTCCCTATCTTCTGAAGACATTTCACCAGTACTTTTGGATCGACGGAGCCCACCATGAGTGAAGGCAGCAATACCCTATATTCCATTGAGGGCTTTCTTCACCCGCTTCATGCAGGCATCGCAGTCTATGGAGACCTAAATCTAATCTAATATAACGTAAATCTAAATCTAGCGTAAATAAACGTAAATCTAATTAAAAATAAACATAAATCTAATCTAATTTAACTTAAATAAACCTAAATCTAATTTAACGTAAGTCTACATCTAACCTAATCTTTAACGTCTTTTAGGATAGTTTCCTACGACGTTATAACTCTCTTCTTCTTGTGTGTGTGCGCGTATGTGGATGTGTGTGCCAATAAAAAGAGATAAATGGTATAACCTTTCTATCACTCATGCCAAGTATGATAGATTGGTTATGCCATTTCCCTCTTGAATAATAGGTCTTGAGTTCAACTCCTCGTCGGCTAGATCTTTAGGTCTTTTAATTTTAATTAGTTTTCTACGACGTTAAATTAGTTTCTCTCTCTTTCTCTCTCAATGTGTGTGCGTTTTTTTGTTTATGCATATTTTCTCTCTCTTTTCCTCTCTCAATGTGTGCGTTTTTTGTTTATGCATGTTCTCTCTCTCTCTTTTCCTCTCTCAATGTGTGCATTTTTTGTTTATGCATGCTCTCTCTCTCTTTTCCTCTCTCAACGTGTGTGTGCATTCTTTGTTTATGTATGTGTGTGTGCGTTTTTGTTTATATTTGTACTCTCTCTCTCTCTCTCTCTCTCTCTCTCTCTCAAAAACACTATGTGTGTGTGTGTGTGAGAGAGAGAGAGAGAGAGAGAGGGAGAGAGAAAGAGGGGAAGGGAACATGAGAGTGACGAGAGGGAAGGAGCATACCTGGCTCTCCTTCCTCTCCTCGTGTGTGTGTGTGTGTGTGTGTGTCGAGAAGAAAGAGAGAGAGAGAGAGAGAGAGAGAGAGAGAGAGAGAGAGAGAGAGAGAGAGAGAGAGAGAGAGGGAGAGCGTTACCTGCTCTTGCTTGAGGGCACCGAAAAACTCAGATCTGAGATCTGAGTTTTTGGGCGCTCTCTGTTATTTTTTTAGCCCAGCCGGCGTCGCTATGAGTGTCGCAAATTTACTTGTAAATTTGCGACGCTCATAGCGACGCCGAGAAATTTTTTTTTGAGCGTCGCTGTGTGAGCGTCGCTAATATGAATAGCCTCTTGTAGTGACATAGTTCAAACTACACATAGGAATTGTAGGAGGAGAAAGAAGTGAGTTCCTTTCAATAGCACCAAAGGGAGAATGCAGTGCTAGAATTGAACTCCTTTCAATAGCACAAGTAAGAAAACTTGCAAAAGGAAAAGTAGCGCTGGAGTTTGTGAAGATAAGGCAACACAGGGGATTCTTTAAACACAACTTAAAGAGATTTTTGTAGCACAGATGCAGAAGGAAGTGTTGAAAAATAAAATAACGCATTTTTTGAGGAGGGTCTGGGGGAGCAATGCATGACCCTTAATCCTTCACCTATAGCCCTTTTGGCTGGCTGAGGATATATTTCAAGCGCTCCTCTAGCGTGGAAGCAGGGCGCTCATTGCCACCTCAACAGCCTTACTAGTGTGGCTAAAAGTGCTACATGCATCAGATATCTAAATGCCGATATGTTTCTTACGATGTCCGAAAACAAGCTCCCAGCTTCATAGTACGTACGATTGACAAAAGACTGCAACCTGTAGTTTGCAGATTCTGGCACACTATCGTGCACACACTTTAGAGACCCAACCACCCATTCTTCCTTTAGCGTTCATTTGCATGTTTTCAATTTTACAAACATACAAAATTCCCTTAAGGGTAGTTTCAAATTCCCTTTAGGGTAGTCTTTAGAGCAAGGACTCAACAGCCAGATGAGCATGCTTCACAGCAGACTTCAAAGACCACTTATACTAGAGGTATATTAGTTGATACAGCCATTGAGCTCGGGAGAACTAGACGCCCACGTCTATGAGGGCAACCACGACATCGATGGAGGCTACATCAAAGGATCAAGACTATCCTAGTACGACATGGGAGACGCCCGGTACGACTATTTACAGAGGCAAACATTGACAAAGCTCTTCAACGGCCGATGCAATACTTTCTTGGACAATGTCCGATGTTGGGCATCCATTGACATGGATGATAATTATGATTTTAGTCTTTCACTTTACTTCATTTTTATTTTTATTTTAGGCTTTCACTTTACTTCATTTTTATTTTTGGATTGGATCCACGAAGATCGTGTCAGTTTGGTCTCATAGGTAAATTTGGCCTTTTGAAGGCGTCTCTCTCAAAATCCTTGTTCAAGACCACAGGTTGCAGGGCTCTCTCTCTCTCTCACTCACTCACTCTCTCATAGCAGTAGTGTGTTTTTGGACGTTGTACAAAGTGGCAATTTTTGGAGGTCGTGCAAAAAAGGTGCATGGACAGCGCTGCAAGGTGGAAACAAACACCCTCTTGCCACGTTGGAGGAGCACTCAAAATCTACCATCAACCCTTTTGGCTGCACACACAACAAGAAAAGGAACTAAGATTGTTGTAGCACTCTAGGAGTGCTAAAGCTTAGCACATAGCACTAGCAAGGTAGAGCCATCACAATAGCCCACAACAAGCCACAGAGCCAAGTGGAAACTTAGAGGACATAGAGAGTTTGGTCATATTGGGGGCATCTCGGTTACGCATATAATTACACACACATGCACTATTTTTTGATATACGCACTTTGGCTCTTAGCATCAACAAACTTGACTTTTGGATTTCGGCATCCGCAATCGATTTTGACATTCAGCCTTTCGACATCGGCATCCCATCGCATCCTCATCATTGATGGCCTTGCACCACTTACCTTTGACACCCTATTCTTGGCATCATCTTCTTCATCATTTGGCATCATCAAGCACCGTGTTGTGATTCTTAGACATGCTCTCTAGCATTGTAGGCAGTGAGATAAAGAGAGATTGTTGAAAGTGGGAGGCAAGTATAGGTGGAGATACATCTTGTCATTAATAATGGCTCTATGTGTGTTTGAAAGCACTTTTGAATTTCCATATGCCTTCGTGGTCATAATGTATATTCTTCGTGGTATTTCTTATGCATAGCCATTTATGGCTGCTTAGAGACACTTTATACATCTATTTTTACATGCACGGGGACATTCACAGATTCTTTTGACGCAATAGATCTACTAGTATCTTTAATAGTGATAGATGTTTACAGACATTGTATAGAAGAGACTCTACCAAATTTTTGTCAAAAATATTGCCATAAATTTCTAGTCTCACTTTTTTGCATTTTCTATTGTCAGTTATGGCTGGATCTTCTAAGAAAGAATAGTACTATATCAAGAAATCTAAAAATACCTAAGTCACTTATTATTTAAGTGCATTGTAAGTGGTTCACACTCAGTAAAAGGTGGTTTGTATGTGGTGTTGCTTGGCTGCTAAATGCTTATGCTAGGATACTAATGGATTGTGCAATCATAGGGTATGCAACTACTCAAGTGCATGGACATGCACGTCTTGCGTAGAGGCTCACAAATGTGCGAGAACACTTCTTAGGCTGTCCTAAAGCCTATAAGTAGGAGTTATAGCTTGTCCATGTGCACATAGTGTTAGATGTGTAGATGACAGCTATGAAAGCTAGGAGTCATCAAGGAGCAGGTTCTACGCAAGGAGTAAAAAAGCTTCTAACGTCAGCTTTTATCTATTCGTTGATGCAGAATTCAAGGTGGGTCTCTCCTATTCTGGTCACTCCTAAAAATAATGGAAAGTGAAGAGTGTGTTGATTATAGGCAACTCAATAAGACAGTCAAGGGAGATCACTTTTCTCTTTCATTTTAGGATCAACTATTGATTTTGCTCTAAACCCATCTTTCAGTGTCCCTATTATTTGCATATCTAATCCATCCAACTATTCATCATTTGTCTCCACTTCAACATCAGCTAAGGATTGAGTAAAGTAGTGATGGTGAACTGGAAGGGTATTTAGTGGCAACACATCAGGGATTGGACACATTGCCACCTTTCGCTTCAGAATCTAGATGCATGCCTCTTCTTGTGCTTCTTCAATCACTTGTTGTCACTTGAGCTTGCATTATTTTGTTGCATACATTCTTGGCAAGAGGTCATTGGTTAATGGTAGATGGTATTTCCAAAGACGACATTCACTAATTCAGTTTTTCATGACCTCTCCATCTAAGGTAGCTGGTTTTATAGTCCCACTTGGTGAAACATTCTCAAGGATAAAAGGACTGTGTCCCTTCTTCTTGAATTTAGGGATGTGTTGTTTCAGGAAGTAAATTAGTACCAAATCCCCTTTTTTGAAGATTTTTGTTAATAAATGTGAGTCAAAGAACCTTTTCTTTTTGTTTTTGCGCATAGATATGTGTTATGGCCGCTAGCCTCTGTTCATATGGCTTCTCTAAGTCCTCCAATCATTATGACAACTTGTGACCTTTCCATTCTAATTTGTGTGTAATTCTAATAGTGGGTAACAGGTATTCCATAGGCAATATTCCATCTAGTCCGTAGACCAAGTTGAAAGGAGTCTCATTCAAAGTTGTTTTCAAGGACACTCTATAAGCCCACAAGACTAAATGAAGATGCATTTTCCAATCAAATCTTCCCGTACTAGCAATCTTGGTAAGCACAAAGCTAAAGATCATGGTGCAAATTTGTTATGGATGACCATAAACTCTTTCATCAAGTGTTATATCACCTTGTTAAGAAAATTTGATCCTTGATCACTTACAAGCTCAATAGAAAGTCCATATCTTGTGAATATGCACTCATACAGGAATGTTGCAAATGTTTGAGCAATTGTTCTTCTTGGTGGATCTTGCCTCAATCCATTTAATCAAGCAATCCGTGGCCACAATAATATATTGCACCTGGGTCTTATATGTTGGTGGTTGTATTGGACTGACAAAGTCTATATCCCACTTAGAAAATGTGTGTGCTCCCATGATAGGTCGCAATGGCATATTGTTAATTCGTGTTGGCATCTTTGCTCGTTGACATGAATGACATTGGCAAACAAATGCTTTTGCATCATCAAATAGTGTTTGCCACCAAATACTAGCCATCAATATAGCTCTAGCCGTAGTTTCATGAGAGAAATCACCTCATTCCAAACCAGTGTGTGCTTATTCCAAGATAAAGGGGTATTCATCCTCATTGGCACATAGTTTGACATGTTCGTCCTTTCCTTGTTTATGGAGTTGATGTCTAATCATCACGTATTTGGTTGCTTCCATCTCAATTTCTCTCTATCTTCTCTTACTCATATCTTTAGGGAATTTTCTATACATCTCCTCCATTGTAGTTTCATAGAGATTTGAAATAACGTGGCATGAGGTACGACAACCTTTTTCTTACAGCGACAACAATTGCTCATATAATCATGAACGTCTTTTCTCATCATAGGCCAATAGACCCCTAGCAAGGTTAATCTTCATAAGGTTTGGTCTTCTACAAAGTGGGGTCCTAATACCATCGTATGAGCTTGACTCAAATATTCTAGATGTTCTTCAAGACTAATGAACAACAATAGAATCCCATCCTTGTTTCTTTGATATAGCCTTCCAATCAACAATTGATATAGAGCCAATTTCCCAATCAATTGTGGTGTAATAGGAAGTGGTATCTAGGAATCTATTTAAGCTATAGTCATTAGAGATACAATGTTCTCCAACCATCTAAGGAACCATCCCCATGGAGAATAGATAAGCATTGGGTAAATCATCATCTACCCCTTTTGGTACTTCCTTGAAGTGATCCTTGAAAGATGATCTGCTCTTTGGGATGTAATGCACTTCTTGCCTATCACTGTGAAGTAAAAAATGAGTAGGATGATAAACCATCTTACTATTCTTCTTATATTGCATGTCTTGTGCACCAAATAGAGCAAGTTTTGGTGATCTACAAAGAAGAAAAACTTATTAGCTAATAAGTAGTGTCAAAAATTCTTAAATGCAAACACCATTCCATGACCCTCACTTTCAGAGGTGGTGTAGTTTTTTTTTGCTAAGTTCAGTTGTCTTTTGGCATAGGAGATAGGAAAATCCATTGTCCCCTCACTTGACTGAGCTAATATGCATCCAATAGCAAAATTTGAAGCATCAACATGCACATGGAAAACTTTGTTCCAATCTGGAGTTTTTAAACTTGGTTTTGATGTCAAGGCTTGTTTGCGCTTTTGGAATGATTCTTCACATTCTTCCATCCATTCAAAGTGAGTGATAAGGCCATAAATGGGTTTTGCAATGACTACATACATGTATATGAATCTATGGTAATAGTTATAATGCTCCATAAATGACTAAACTTCCTTGACATTGGTTGCTCTAGACATTTAGGAAATTGCTGCTACTTTTTTTGTATCTGTGGTAGTACCATTTTCTCACCATTTTTTGATACAATATGTCCAAGAATCTTGCCCTGTCTAGCCATAAAAACACAATTTTTTGGATTTAAACAAACCTTATATCAACAACATTTCTCAAAGACACACCGTATTGCCCGCAAGCTTTCTTAGTTATACCTGACTCAATTTTAGTGAACTGCACTTGAAACGCCACTCAAAACAGTCTCAGGACCAGAACAGAGGAACTTTGGCTTGTATTTTGGTTTTTAGAAGGTATTTTTAGCTCAAACTTGAGATTTGGGATGTACTCAAGTATGTCTACAAGATCATCAAATCAGAAACCCCCACTATGTTGAGGTACATGGATCGCAATCCACGTTCCTCTGACAATTTTTTTTCTCCAAATTTTGACTATATACACAAGGTCATATGCAGGCTATATACCAATTTTCATCCAATTCTGAGGTTGAGATACATGGATTGCGATCCATGTTCAACCACATCAGAACCTAATCTCTTGGCAGCTTGTTCCTAACTATGTCCACAGACTAAATCTCAAATCTTTGGACTTGGACTTGTTTTGATAGGCCAAATGCCCAATACAAGGTCTGCACTACATTTTTTTGTCTGTCACCTATTTTGCTCCCTTTCGACCCAAATTTTCTCGATTAATTTCAAAATTGGACTTGGGGATATGTTTCCTTGTGTATGCACTATTGGTTTGGAAATTTTCAAGTCATGTTGTTACTATGGGTACATGGATCACGAATCATGTTTGGACCGCAAATTGGATTCTCTAGGTACCATCAAATTCAGCATGCTTAGTAGGTCCTATGGTATCAAAGTTTTTGAAAATGGACCTCTGGATTGAAAGTTAGGTCAATTCTGGCACTTTGTCAAAGTATTTGACAGTTTAAGGCTTTTGACTTGGTTTGTCATCAAATATCTAATGTCTAACCAACCCAAATGATTTTCTCATATTAAACTGATCATTTAATATGGGATAATAAACGGGAACAAGGGTTAGAATATAGACATGTGCTTACGGATCTATCTCAACACGAGGCCAATGGTAAAGGGTCCCAAATAAGAGATGGTATGTCAAAGAGCAAGGTTAACTAATGAAGCTTAAAAGACCTTAGGGTTAGCTTCATAAAAGACCTCCAATGGTTAGTGTTAAACGTCCTTTGACCTTAAGCAAGCTAGGGCTGATGAGCTTGAGGTGGGAACCCGACCTAAAGTTAAGGAAGCTAGGGTTGTTCTTGAGGTGGGAACCTTAAGCAAGCTAGGGTTGTGCCTGAGGTGGGAACCCGACCTAAACTTAAGCAAGCTAGGGTTCTGTTTGAGGTGGGAACCCGACCTAAACTTAAACAAGCTAGGGATGTGCTGAAGGCGGGAATTCCACCTAAGGTGCTTGTCATGCTTGATGACTAAGGTACTTGTCACATTTAATGAGGAAGTTTCTTGAGAAGCTTCCTATGCATGGGGGGGTAAGATGCTTGAGTCAAAAAGAGAACCTACACACTTAATGAGGAAGTTGCTTGAGAAACTTCCTATGCATAAAAATCTCAAAGTTAGGGGAATTCTAAAAGAGCACATGGAACACATGTCAGACTCTCACTAAGCTTAACCACATGGTGTGCTTGAATGATATTGGTTGGGCTAAAGAGGGGTCCAATGAGATTCTACTTCTATCGGAAAAATATCTAGATATTTTCAAGCTCTCTCTCTCTAAGGGGTAAGGAGGACACTTGTCAAAAGACTACCCATGTTGTTGACTGCATGCGACATGTGATTGGCTGAGGGGAGCGGGGTCCAATGAGCTTGCAACATGAACAAATTTTTCCCAAAGTAAGGAAGGGGGGTGCTAGGGGGGTATACTCCACACACAACTCATTTGGAAGTCCATTCTCACTTGGTGAAAGTTGAGGAACACCACCTCCTTCTCCAAGCTTGTGAGAGTGAAAGCCTACACCAACACTCTTGGCTATGGAATGCAAATCCAACCAAGACCCATGCTTCAATGCTTAAGCTTTCCATCTTCTCCATCTCCATTACTATGCTATTATGTATTCTAGCAAGAAGAGTAATCATAAGTGAGGAACTACTTCTTTCTCCTATGGAATGTTTCTTCTTCCTCTTCCCTATCCTCATTCCTTGCTAGCTCTCTCCACCTTCGAAGGTGTTTGAGGCCTTGGGACTAAGGCTTGGGATAGTTAATGCTTTCTACAAGTTTATGTTATTCTTGGGATGCATGAAGCTTTCCATCTTCATTGCATCACGTAGGTCACAAGGAACACAAAGATTGTATTGTACCAAGTCTCTCTTGATAAAACTATAATACAAATGCCTACAAGTTTATGTTATGATTGTTATGCATGAAGCTTTCCATCTTCATTGCATCACATAGGTCACAAGGAACACAAACATTGTATTGTACCAAGTCTCTCTTGATGGGAGAAACTATAATACAAATGCCTATTGGAGGGGGGACCGGCTCCGTATGAATCCGGTCCTCAACTATTGTCATGTTCTCTAAATTCTCTTTCTTGCAAAAGCAATGTTCATGCCAATTTAACTAAGTACCATGTTTATGTTGATACCATCAATTAAATTTACCCGCTATGCTCACAAAGTAATCTCTCAAAAGTGCTCCACCTAATTTCCTAATTCCGCTACTCTCAAAGTTCATAGGCCATTTCCATTACACTGGTATCAGAGCATTAGGTTTCTCTTTTCTTGCTTAAGAAGAGAGGTTCTTAAGTAGCCTATTAACGGTTGATTTTGTTAATTATATTAGGGTAAGTGGGACTGGGATCTATTATTGGTTTTCTTGAGCCCACTATGTGTTGGAGCTCATGCTAGGGAACCATGGTGGTGTAGGGCGTCCAGAGCAAGAAGAGGGAACGAGAGAGAGAAAGATTCGACACAGTTTTTGCAGTAAAAAGACACGCTACTTCTAATTCTATCAAAAGAAGTCTTTACATAGTTTTTGCAAGGTGATATCAACCACACCTTTTGTTCATGCAAACTCCACTAACTGATGGTCTATAGCTGCATGCCTTGAGACTTGTTCTCATGGGCTGACCGAAAAAGGGCTTGAACCCAACAATCCCCCCCTCAAGCCTGAACTGGACAAACAACTCATGATACCTCGAGTTTTTGGTGTACTCGTCAACCGTAAGTTTTAGGTTTTCTCACAACCAGGGATTTTTGGTGTATCCATAACCTAGTGCTAGATCAATAACCCCCCCTTGAACAGATAGGGTGTAGGTCAAAAAAAGTTAGCTACCAAAAATGGAGGTTTTGGTTCACTGCCAAACATTGGGTTTAAGGTGTACCTAGTAACCTCATGAGAAGTGGGAACAAAATAGGACTTGGTAACAAAAAACTGATAATTTGGGAGGTCTTACCACTTATGTGTCGTAGTGTTTATAGCCCATACAATTTATTTAACTAAACAACATGAAAAGAGTTGATCTAAAAAAATTCCTCATCAACAGAATATATTGGAGATTCAGTGTCTCCCTCAACCACATGAATTTGAGTTTTACCCTTTTGAAAGCACCTATTTGACAGATGATTTGTTTTACCACAGTGAACACAAGGATTCTTCTTGAAACAGTCTTTCGTCTGATGATTGTTGCACCCACAAATGGCCCAAGATCTGGTTCCATTGAATGCTCGAGATGAAGCTGCTGTAGTAGCACATTTAGTGACTGCATATGCACTGGAAGTATCAGAAGAACTGGTGGGGGATACGGCATTCGAGACTATATATGCACTTGGAATAATAGTAGAATTGGTACTAGGTACCTTGCGTTCTTCTTCCTGCAATGAATTGATGATACCATCCAAGGAGGGCAGCAGATCTTTCTCTTTTAAAACAGTAACAATCTGATGAAATTTGTCAGTCAAACTTTTTAACAAAATGGCTATGAGATCTTCTTCTGGTACTGGAGCTTCAACATAAACAAGTTAAGTTTTAATAATCTTCAGTCTATTAGCTAAAGCTGCAATGTTTTCATCTTCACGCATGCGGATGGAATATAATTCCATTTTTAAAATCATTTTTGAATATTTAGCTTTGCCACCGAAAAGCTTTTCTAACTCTATCCAGGCAGCACTTGAAGAATCAAGATCGTCCAAATAATGAATAAAATTGTCTTCAAAGGAGGTTAGGATGATACCAAAATCTTGTTCGTCTTTCCTTTGTAGCTCAGCAGATAATGCCCTTGTAACTGTAGTGGATGTGCCAGATTCGTCGGCTGGGAGAGGCTTGACCACATTCCATAGATTTTTGCGCATCAAATAGCCTTTAACTTTGATCTCTGCCAAGTGTGGAAACCAGATCCATTGAACTTGTCAACTTTTGATGCCATATTCAATATGCCAAGGATAGCTTGGTCATGTTTGTCATATAAAATAACCAAGAAGAACCGGCAGCGAGCGACTGATCTTCCAAGGAAACACGTGGACAATAGTGACATAGCCTTCAATGATTGCAACTCCGCTTTATAGATTAAAATCGCCAAAACAAAATGCTGGAATCTTTGTGTGCACTTGGAGATTGTTGTAATGAATCTTCAACTCTGAATTATTCATCATGGTAGAAAACCCGCTTTCATTGTCCTTGTCGATATGAGCTTAATCACCAGCGTCGTCAAGACCTTGGTCGAGTCACACACCGACTTGAGAAGAGTGGGATGGTCCTCTTGGTTGAATAATTCAAGTTGACCACTATTTTCAAAATGGTGTGAACACCCAAGAAAAGAAAAAACTCTGCGTTCTCTATAGAAGAAGTTGACGACAGAGCGTTGTGGATGGTTTCGCTCACAGCGGGCTCAAGAGGCCGAGTTGGCAGAGGCTCCAGAGTCGAGAAACCATCAGCATGCCAGGGCAAAGCTATTGATGCCGCATGTGCTCGGTTTTGCTGCAGGTCAACTTCGGGTCCTTCCTCTCTACAGGCAGCGGTTCCCACAGGGCAGCTTCTTTGAGTCGAGCCGAGACTGGGGGCAGGCTCTTATGGCTCTGATACCAGTTGTTGGAGCTCGTGCTAGGGAGCCATGGTGGTGCAGGGCGTGCAGAGAAAGAAGAGGGAACGAGAGAGAGAAAGAGTCGACACAGTTTTTGCAATAAAAAGACACGCTACTTCTAATTATATTAAAAGAAGTCTTTACATAGTTTTTGCAAGGTGATATCAACCACACCTTTTGCTCATGCAAACTCCACTAATTGATGGTCTATAGCTGCATGCCTTGAGACTTGTTCTCACGGGCTGATCGAAAAAGGGCTTGAACCCAGCACTATGTGGGATATGGTGCACACCTCGGGATCTTTGGTCTTAATAATGGAGTCTTTTTAGACTTTCCTACAGCTTTACCATTATTGAGCCATAATAAGTCCGAAAGGAGCTATCCCTTGGCAACTTCGCTATGTTAGACACTCCACTACTCTCTATAATTAACCAATTCGAGCCGTCGGTGTAGATACTTAAGTGCCTATTTTCAAAGCTAAGAGGAGTAGCAACTAAGGTTTTGAATTTCCAAAGCATACACTAAGTAAACACCTAAGTTTAATTAACATGGCTGACAATAACCAAGAGAGTAGAATGAACATTGATAACTTTTATTTTGCACATGAGGTGTTAATGATGATGCCCCCATGTTTGTTAATTATCTTGTTACTAGGTTGCAACAAGCTACGGGTAACCCCTCTTTGCAAGTCAAAGTTACTCAACAACTTCGTGCTTATGGGATTTTGTTTCCTCTCAAAGAGGAGAGAGAGCTTAGGAGGCCTCTTGGTGAGACCCCCAAAAGAATATACTCTCCCATACGAGAGGAGGAATCCAAATAACAAGAAAGTAATGACTCCCTAGGTTCCTCAAAAGATGTGGCTCCATGAAGATGGTGGTCTAGACAATCACCAACTCCTCCCAAGAGGAAATGGTTAACCCATAGTCCTTCTCCTTGCCATTCCAAAAGGGAAGAGAGGAAACAAAGGAAGAAAAGGGCAAGAAAGAGGTAACCCTCTTCTCCTTCTTCTTCACCTTCCTCCTCTACGGATGAAAGCTATGGACATTCTCCTAGATAATATAAGAGGGGAGGACATCACAAATCTTACCCTGCATGGTGAAGGTCACAAAATCTAAAGAAGTTCAAAGAGGGAGGAAAGAGTATCTCTTTTCTCACCTATGATGATACCTTTACTACTACCGACAAAGTATTGGCCCTCATCCAACAATTTGATGGGCCTTTGGAGACGAGGGCTTCACAAAGTCCTCCAAGCTACACCAGTAGCTATGCACTTCCAAAAATTGGCTCGTCAATGGTGGGCTAGCCTTCGTGGCAGTGGAGAAGCCCCAAAGACATGGAAAACTCTATGAGTTTCCATCATGAAGCAATTCCTTGCAAGTGATGCAAAGGAAAAAGTGCTTACTAAATGGTGAAGTTTAAAGATTCTCTCTCATGAGTCTATCCACAAATATGTGGATAAGTTTTGGGATTTACATCTCAAGGCTACTATCTTTCAAAAGATAGACTTGTCGAGCAAAAGTAACAATTCTGTGCGGGATTACCCAAAGAGATGGCCGAGTATGTCAACTCTAAACGGCCTAGTTATATCACCAAAGTAATCCACAAACCATGGTTGCTTCGCACATCAATTTCCAACAAGGGGCTAGACGGAATGTCAAGCCCATGGAAAATAAAGACAAAAATGATGCCAAGGGGAAAACCATTGCCCAAAATTCTTACAAGGCTATTCCAACAACAACAACAATTGGTCCAATGAGAAGGGAGTTTACAAAGGTAAATATAAACTCTCCTAAAGAGCTAGAAGCTTTTAGTAAGGACCACAAATGTTTTAAGTGTAGGGAGCAAGACCATGGTTATCGTCCTTGTTCTCTTGGGGAAAGATGCAAGAGCATGATGCCTTTATTTTGTTTGACCCTAGTTCAACTCACAACTTCATATCCATAGAGTTGACCACTAAGCTAGGCATACAAGCCCACAACATGGGAGATGCATTGAAAACCAATGGAGCTATCAAGGGGCAAGAAGTCTCAGTTGCTTCTTTCATTGGAAAATTAAGGCTTCATGTCCAAAGATATTTGGACAAAGAGGATTTCTTCATCTCCCCTCTCAAACATGAGAATGCTATCATTGGGGCACCATGGTTTAAGCGCATGGCTTCCAACATGAAGTTCCTTGAAAGGAGAATCTACTTCACCTACAGGGAAAAGAGCATGTACATAGATGCTATTGAGTCAAGAGGAATTAGAGTTGTCTAGTTTTCTAAAAGCATTCCAAGATGGCTAAGAGGGATAGCCAAAAAGGGAATCAAGAGGAATTAGAGTTGTCTAATTTTCTAAAAGCATTCCAAGATGTTTTCATTGATGACAGTCCTAGTGAGCTATCTCTAAAATAAGGGATGATGACCATGCAAGAGCTCCTATCATTAAGCTCACCGCCTAACAAGCCTCCTTATCGAGTTTCACAAGCTCAATAAGAGGAGATCATGAGACAAGTGCATGAATTCGTTTTAAAAGAAAAAAGGGAATGGTGAGGTCTAGCTCCTCCCCATCTTGTTCACCATTGCTTCTAGTGAAAAAGAAAGACGACACATATCACATGTGTGTCAACTATAGAGCACTAAATAAGATCACTATTAAAAATAGATTTCTTGTGCCACGGGTTTTAAAAACTCTATTTGATAATTTACAAGTTTTGCCCTGACAAATGCTCCAAACGCATTCAAACTCATGATGGACAAAAATCTTCAGGCCATCCAAATTCTCTTGAAGAGTACAAGCAACACCTCCAAGCAACCTTTCAAGTTGTGAGAGAGAACAAGATTTTCATTAATCAAAAGAAAAGTGATTTTTTCTCTACAAGATATTCAATACTTAGGTCGCATTATCTATAATGTTGGCACCCATATAGATGCAACGAAGTTAGAGGTAATAAAAAGATGTCCTAATCCAAGGAATCTACAAGAGGTACAAAGCTTTGTAGGTATGTGTGCCCATTACATGACTTAACAAAAAAAGAACGTTAAGTATTCATGGACTGAAAAAGTGCAAGAAGATTTTGATAAGCTTATCTCTCAATGTGTGTTCACACTACTAAATCTCTCAAAGCCATTTGAGGTCCAATTTGATGCTTGTGGTGATTGTCTTGGAGCTATTTTGCTTCAAGAAGGGCATGCCATAGCATATGAGAGTCAAAGACTCAACTTCAATAAGTGAGTATTGGACAAATACAAAAAAAAGCTATTAGCTATTCTATATGCCCTAAACACATGGAAGCACTATCTCTTGGGGACTCCATTCATCCTACGAATGGATCACAAAGCCTCAAGAACTTCATGATGCAAACCAAGCTCCCCGACAAACAAATGAGGTAGGCAAAATTTCTTTTGCAATTTAAATTTTATATTGCTCACGTTGTTGGCAAGCACAATCAAGTGGTCGATGCACTTTTACAACGACCATGGGTCAATGTGGTGTCTATGGCAACTCACAATGATCTATCTTTTATGATAGATGATTTTGCTACTGACCGAGACTTTAAGTACGTAATTACGGCCTTTGCAATAGGGAAGTAACAAGAACCATTAACCTTAAAGGATGGTTATCTTCCAAATGGCAATAGGCTATGTTAATCACCCATTCAATAAGAACGTCATGTATGAATCCCATACATCTCCTTATGTGGGGAAAAGAGAAAATCCATAATCTACTCTTCAAGGAGTAGAAATGTATTTCTGTTGGTCTACCATGAAAAGTAAACATACAAGAGTATGTTTCAAAATGTGTGGTATACCAAAATTTGAAATTTGATCGAGGGAAGCAACTTGGATTGTTTCAGTCGGACAAGCTTAACAAGAAAACACAGTCTATGCCTGTCAGAAAGACTATTCGGGCACATCAAATGGCAACCCTCTTCAGATCTCAAATTTTCAAGCATCACGATTTCCAACACCCATAGTGTCGGACAAAGATCCTAGAATGACCAGTAACTTCTAGAAGGGTCTCTTTGAGAATCTAGGAAGTAGATTAAATTTCTCTTTCGGCTTATCAGCCACAAACGGATGGCCAAAGTGAAATAACTAATCTAACGATTCTTGATCTACTAAAAGCCTATGTCATGGAAGTAGATCAATGTTCTCAAGATAGAAGTACCTACCTCTTATAGAGTATGCGTACAATGATATTGTACATACTTCTATGGGGAAAGTACCTTTTGAGGTTAAAGAAGGAAGATCCAAAAGTCCCTTACTACTTAAAGTACATGGGAAGATCTTCGCTGCTGATGAATATAGCCGAGACCTACAAGAATCTTTTTCCACAGATTAAAGGGGCTATATCCATCTCACAGGAAAGGCAAAAAGGGTTGCTACTAATAAGCACAAAAGAGTCTTAGCCTTTAAGGAAAATGATTGGGTCTTTTTAAAGTTACTCAAGGCTCATCAGAGGCATACTATGGGCAAGATTCCTATGGACCACCAAGGATATGATGCTAAACTAGCAAAAAGATATTATGGTCCTTTTTAAGTTCTTAAGCTAACTAAGGAGATAGCTTATCAATTAAAGTTGCCCAACCATTGGCTCATGCACCATGTTTTCCATGAGAGCCTACGTAAGCCTTACAAAGGAGCGCCATCAAAAGAAGCAAAAGTTGTTGCAGACCCTCCAAAAATTGAAGATCAAGAAGAAGTACTTCAATCTAAGTCCATCCTACGACATGAAGACAAGGTATTAAGAAACGGTAAGATTATCTGACGATATCTTTTTAAGTTATAGAATTATCCTTTTTAAGATGCTAAATGGATGCAAGGAAACTAGCCTAAATATAATATAAACCTTGTGAATGCTTAAAATGTTGCACTAGAGTAAGCATATGAAAATGCATTTTAAAGGAAAAATGTTTTGTCTAATAAGACTAGTTCTCTTTTTATTGTGCACAAATTTAAGAAGTATGCATGCTTAACTCATGTTTGGGATGACGACATATCTCAAACACTATGTAGAATTTGTCACTCTACTTGGGAGGATGAAATGGACTAAAGAGCAGACATTCTTGTGTCAGCTATGTCTCCCAAGCACCAAATTGATTAGTCATCCACCTTGGAATGATGTCGTAGGGTAAAAAGAGATCCTCTACCCGCTAAGACAAATTGACTAATGACTATGACTTTATCTTTTTTACCTCATAGTTGAGGACAACTATGATTTCAAGAGAGAGAGAGGTAATGTCATCAAATATATAATATCTAACCAACCCAAATGATTTTCTCATATTAAGCTGATCATTTAATATGGGATAATAAATGGGAACAAGGGTTAGAATATAGACATGTGTTTACGGATCTATCTCAACACGGGGCCAATGGTAAAGGGGCCCAAATGAGGGATGGTCTGTCAAAGAGAAAGGTTAACTAATGAAGCTTAAAATACCTTAGGGTTAGCTTCATAAAAGACCTCCAATGGTTAGTGTTAAAAGTCCTTTGACCTTAAGCAAGCTAGGGCTGATGAGCTTGAGGTGGGAACCCGACCTAAAGTTAAGGAAGCTAGGGTTGTTCTTGAGGTGGGAACCTTAAGCAAGCTAGGGTTGTGCCTGAGGTGGGAACCCGACCTAAACTTAAGCAAGCTAGGGTTCTGTTTGAGGTGGGAACCCGACCTAAACTTAAACAAGCTAGGGATGTGCTTGAGGTGGGAACTCCACCTAAGGTGCTTGTCATGCTTGATGACTAAGGTACTTGTCACATTTAATGAGGAAGTTTCTTGAGAAGCTTCCTATGCATGGGGGGATAAGATGCTTGAGTCAAAAAGCGAACCTACACACTTAATGAGGAAGTTGCTTGAGAAACTTCCTATGCATAAAAATCTCAAAGTTAGGGGAATTCGAAAAGAGCACATGGGACACATGTCAGACTCTCACTAAGCTTAACCACATGGTGTGTTTGAATGCTATTGGTTGGGCTAAAGAGGGGTCCAATGAGCTTCTACTTCCATCTAACAAATATCTAGATATTTTCAAGCTCTCTCTCTCTCTAAGGGGTAAGGAGGACACTTGTCAAAAGACTACCCATGTGCTTGACTGCATGTGGCATGTGATTGGCTAAGGGGAGAGGGGTCCAATGAGCTTGCAACATGAACAAATTTTGCCCAAAGCAAGGAAGGGGGGTGCTAGGGGGATACTCCACACGCAACTCATTTGGAAGGCCATTCTCACTTGGTTAAAGTTGAGGAACACCACCTCCTTCTCTAAGCTTGTGAGAGTAAAAGCCTACACCAACACTCTTGGCTATGGAATGCAAATCCAACCAAGAGCCATGCTTCAATGCTGAAGTTTTCCATCTTCTCCATCTGCATTATTATGCTATTATATATCCTAGCAAGAAGAGTAATGCTAAGTGAGGAACTACTTCTTTCTCCTATGGAATGTTTCTTCTCCCTCTTCCCTATCCTCATTCCCTGCTAGATCTCTCCACCTTTGAAGGTGTTTGAGGCCTTGGGGCTGAGGCTTGAGATAGTTAATGCTTTCTACAAGTTTATGTTATGCTTGTGATGCATGAAGCTTTCCATCTTCATTGCATCACGTAGGTCACAAGGAACACAAAGATTGTATTGTACCAAGTCTCTCTTGATAAAACTATAATACAAATTCCTACAAGTTTATGTTATGATTGTGATGCATGAAGCTTTCCATCGTCATTGCATCACATAGGTCACAAGGAACACAAACCTTGTATTTTACCAAGTCTCTCTTGATGGGAGAAACTATAATACAAATGCCTATTGGAGGGGGGACCGTCTCCGTATGAATCCGGTCCTCAACTATTGTCATGTTCTCTAAATTCTCTCTCTTGCTAAAGTATTGTTCATGCCAAGTTAAGTAAGTACCATGTTTATGTTGCTACCATCAATTAAATTCACCCGCTATGCTCACAAAGTAATCTCTCAAAAGTGCTCCACCTAATTTCCTAATTCCGCTACTCTCAAAGTTCATAGGCCATTTCCATTACATGGTTTTTGATATCTAAATTCACTTTTGAAAAGACCAATAGACTTCTTGTAATGTCCTCTAGCTATGGTACAAGTTTGGTCTCAATCTGTGTGTTAGATGATAATGAAACTTGGCACACAACTTGCCCTTGGTCTCCTCATTCCTACTATATTGTTTTTGTGTAATTTGGACTTGTTTAGGACAGGCAAAAGTCAATCCCTAGGTCTGTTTTAGGGTTTTTCTCTCTACACAATTTTTGGCACTTTTGACCCTATTTTTGAAGTTTTTTTGACAAAATTTCTTTTGGGACTTTTATTCAAAATGGTCTATGCTACAGGGTGGGAAAGTTTTTGTCCAAAAATTTATCTTAGGTACATGGATTGTGATCCATGTTCCAGCACTTTTGGATCTAAATTTTTTGTTTGTTGATAGCTAATGATGTTTGTAGTGTGCTCCACAAATATTTTTGAATTTGGATCAGTTTTGCCCAACCAAATCTGACTTTTACAGTCTGTTGTGACAATTTTGAGAATGTTTTGTTTTTGCCTCTTTTAATAACTTTCTACAACTTTTTTTCATATGGTTCTTTTGGGAAAGTTGTTCCAAATGGTACTAGCTATCTACTGCTCAAATTTTAGCCAAAAAAAATCAAAATTTTGTCATGAGGTACATGGATCAAGATCCATGTTTGACCTCATTTTGACATGAAACTTGGTCAACTTGTAGTTCATGTTATGGTGACACTCTTCCCCAAATCATTTTGAGTTTGGATGACCTTTGCCTAATCAAAAGTGACTTTTTATGTCTGTCCTATTGTTTTTGGCTATCTGGCAGAATTTTTGTGTTTTGATTAACTTTTTGCAATTTTTTGCTATGTTCCCTTTTGGAAAAGTTGTTCCACTAGTTATCAGGGATGTACTTGTCAAATATCAAGCCCAAATGTCAAAAGGTACATGGATCGCGATCCATGTTTGACAACATTTTTTCATGAATTTTGTTTTGCTAGAAGCCAAATCTCACCCCTTTTGAATTTGGATCCCAAAAAGTTGAAAAAACCCAAAGCTTGTGTTCGCAATGCCTAATTTGTTGTTTTTTCCCTAACAATCAATTTTGATGTGATTTTTAAGTTTTCTTTCAAGAAAACTTGATCAGAGAAATATCCCATTGATGCTCAATGTCACTAGTCACTTTTCACCAAAAAGAGTCTCTAGGGTACATGGATCGCGATCCATGTTCCTCCACAGAATCTGGCCAAACTTTTCAGATTGCTTCTAGAGAGTCTACCGATGCCCTTGATTCACAAATTTTTGAATTTGGATCACTTTTGAGGTCTTTACCATCAAATTTTCATAATTTTAGAGTTATGGTCATTTCAACCAAAATATGGCTTTCACCCTTTTTTCCCTCAATCTTTTAGCCCAAATTTGATGGTGCCAGTTTCTACTTACCCTACTCCTAAGTACTGAAATGAAATATGAAACAAAAATAAACAAAACGATATAAAATAAAGTCAAAATGGAAAACGGTACCGCACTCTGAAAGCATAGAGAAAATTGGAGAATGAAGTGCTTTTGGCTATCTCACTCACAACCCTCTTTGCCTCTCAAGAATAGATCTAGCAAGTCCTCGGCTTCTAAACTCTATCAAGCACTAAACCTCGTGTCTAGCTGCTTCACTGCTAAAGTGTAAATGGAATGGAAGATAAATCTTCAGAAAAGATGCCTTAAATACCACTAGTACACTCACCATCTAAGGATCATATCCCCGACAAAGGTGCCAATGTTAGCGGGTGGCCATGACGATGGCTGTAGCATAGCTATCGAGCACTATCATAATGTCAATACTCAAGGAAGTGACTCAGCTGGGGCGCGAAGACTCTTTGAGATCGTCAATCTCAAGAAGTGAACCTTAACAAGCAAACACAACAACTTAACAAGCAAACCAACACTCAATGATCAAGGAAATCTGCCTTTGTCCTTTCTCACAGCTCTTGGTCATCACGCCATTTCGGCACTTGAACGGACTCAAAATGCAACGAAACATTAGGGGGAGGTCTAGGACACCTAGGGACACTATCCTACCAAGTCTGGTTGCAATCCAACAAGGTACCAAAATCACAATCCATCATGGAAAAGGTCATGAAAATTGTAGCAAATCAACCCAAAAATGTTGCCCTATGGTCTAAGAACACTCTCCTATAATTAAAACGACTATAAACAATGATTTAAGCACTCAAATTTGCAATTACAGCTCACAGACGTTGTTGGGCGCATTTCTGACACCCCGTTTTTTGTAAATTTGTACATACGGACATGAGGACCGATGTCAAAAGGGTGTGTGGGCTTTCTTTTTGTGGGTTTTTTAGCTTGCTTTAGCAAGCACATGTACATGCACTACAAGTCGCTAGTCTAGTGACAGCTGTCGGGCTACTGTAAGTGCCGGTGAGTGAGGTTTTTGAAGTGAGCCTTGTATATAACTTAAACTCATGTACAAACTAAAAAATGTTCAGCCAAAGATCAGAAATTTGCAGGTTTTAGCTCGTTCTGTCTCCTTGGTTCTCTTGGATGCAGTTTTTTGCCCCGACTAGCCTTCTGTACATGTAGTCGTGCTGGGACAGCTCTCTGTGCACGTCAATTTTGCTCATGGGGGCTTATGGAATCAATTTTAGTCATCTTCAGCTTTCTCACCAGTCATTTTTCAAGATTTCTCTCAAGCTTTAAAGTGCCCCAATTGGAGTTGTGCTCATCAGGTTATGACTAGTTCTCTACAGGGTTATGGCTATGGCAGCCTAGTGGCAAATTGTGTGTAGACAGATTCGGAGGGCATGTATCTATGAATTGTGGAATTGATGTTGAAGTTGTGGGTTTGTGATGTTTGATTGTGAAAGGAGAGGCTCTTGTCTTCATATGCATTGGTCGGCGTGTGCTGTAAATCCATGCTTTGGCAGGGTTTTGCTCCTATGTGACATAGTCTCTTGGGTGGGCGACGACTAGTAAATTCCCAAGGGTCTACTCCTATTGGACTTGTGGTGTTTCAAAAAGATTTTGTGAAGCTTTTGGTGTCTTGTGGTTCTCTTTCAACGCTCTTGGGTGACATCACTATAGAGGTGTTTCAGTTTGCTTGTTTCCCAACAGTGTTTTGGAGCCCGCCACCGAGGAATTGCTTCAAGTTACCTTCAGTTTACAGGTTTTGAAGACATGGCGTTTAATTTTCCGGAGTTTAGTAGGAAATCAAATGAAAGTTCTAAAGGTTTCATTGAGAGAATGGAGTTTGCTTGCCTTCTTGCTGACAAGCAAGACCCAGCGTTGGTGCTACGAATCTTCTACTTCTGTTTGAAGGGAGATGCTAGGGAATGGTTGGAAGGCTACGAAAAGGAGCTACAATCAGCCCAACCTCCTCAAGTCATGACTTATGAAATGGTAAGGCATGCTTTTCTTACGCACTTTCAACAGGTGGAAGACCCACAAAAGGTATGGCAGTCTATTCAAGGCTTAGTACAAGATGAAGGCCAAACCATAGAAGACTTTGTCAAGGCATTCAATGCGTTATGGGCAAAGTGGTGTACATCTTTGGGGGATGAAATTCCTCCAACCATGTTGAAGAAGGACAGGTTTCTTGCAAGCTTGAGGAGTAACCTACGCTTGAAGGTAGAGCTTAAGCAGCCAAGGACCTTTGAGGAGGCAGTTGAAATTGCAAAGAATAAAGAGTGGAAAGCAGAGCGTCTTCATCAACTTGGAATCAATGTGGAGCCAAAGCTGAAGTGAAAGCGATAGAGCAACCAAGGGTCCTCATCAGGGAGCCAGGTTATGATCAACAAGCTTCTCATGATGTGAATGCCTTTCGCAAGGAGATGCAAGAGGTTGTAGGTCTTATGAAGAATCTTAGTGTGCATATGATGGGAGGTGGAAGAGGTCAAAGCTATGGATATGGACGTGGTTATGGAAGCAATGAGGGTTATACAGGTGGTAGAGGAAGAGGCATGGCTGGAAGATGGGATATGTTTCAATGCTACAATTGTGGTGAATGGGGTCATAAAATCCCTCAATGTGACAAGCCAAAGAGAATGGGTGGCGACATGTTTCCTCTTCCTCCACAAATTCCTTCCCGAGCTCAAGATTATGGTATTGAGATTAAAGGGGAAGCAGGACCAAGTGGATTGACAGCAGAAGAGAAGGGCAAAACAAAAGTGGTAAGCATAATCCATTTGGAGAAGAAAGAGGATGATTTGGGAGCTATGGTCATGCCTGTAGGTAAGAGGGTTACAAGAGATCATGACATGAGTGATGCAAGTCCCAGCCATAAAAGAGGGAAACAGGTTGAAATAGGTACAGGTAAATAGAAGAAGAAGAGAAAGCCCAGGAAACATTACAATGCATCTGACTTTCCTTTGAGGGAAGGGCAACCAAATTATAGTTTAAGGGCTGATTTGGTGGGTAGAAAGGCTGATGTTACCTTTGGACAGCTCATGGAGATGTGTCCCAAGTTAAAGAGGCAATGGAAGCACGTAGTCAACCCCATGAAGAAGGAGCCTGCAAGGGGGTCAGTGAGAGTCTTGTCTTTAAATGAGCTACCTGATATATGTCCTACTATGGATGCATGGCATAAGAGGAAGTGCATTGGAGAGGCTTATATTGATGGAGGTGCACAGGTATGTGTTATTACTCAAGCTTGTGTATCAAAGTTGGGACTCAACATGGTGAAGAATTCAGGTTTTCGCATAAAGCTTGCCAACCAATCAAGGGTGAGGTGCTTGGGAGTTGTAAAGGACTTGGAGGTGGATGTATTTGATGTTAAAGTGCTGGTCAATTGCCATGTTATGCCCACGGGTATTGGTGCTTTCCCTCTCATCCTTGGAAGACCATGGTTACAGGCAACCAAAGCTATACAGGATTGGGGACATGGTACCATCACTCTCTACAATAGAAGGGGTGATAAGAAGAGGTTTGACATGGCTAGAAAGCAATCTTTGGATGCTGATTTTTATGAGAAAAGTGATGAAGAAGAGTACTCAAGTGAAGAAGAAGACAATGGGGATGAGGGCAGTGAAGTGGAAGATAGCAGCGATAGTGATCTAGATGTTTCCTCCTTGTTTCTTGAAGAAGAGCATGATGAGAAACAAATATTTCTTGGCCTTATGGAGAATGAGGATATCTCTGGTCCTTATGAGCAAATTGAAGAGCTGATGCAACCCAAAGTTCAACCTAATGTCAAACAGGAGCTGATACAAGGTATGTTGTCTTCCGACTTAACTAGTCATGAGAAGGGTGAGTACCTACATATGATACAACAATTTCCCCATTTATTCATTACTTCTTATGAGGAAATTAGAGGCTTTAAGGGAGAGTAAATCCACATTCCAATCAAGGAAGGAGCTCAGCCCGTACGCCAAAAGCTAAGGAGAATGGGATAGGTACAACTTAATGCTTTAAAGGAAGAGGTAGACAAGCTTCTTGAAGCAGGTTTCATATGTCCTGTGAGCACTGCAGAATGGGTGAGTCCTGTTGTTGTCACACCCAAAAAGGATGGAAAGTGGAGGATATGTGTTGATTTTAAGCCTCTAAACGCATCCATGAAGAGGGATCCATACCCTCTTCCTTTCATAGATGACATACTTGATTCTATTGCAGGGCATGAGAGGTATAGCGTATGTGATGGATTCTCTGGATATTTTCAGCTCACCTTGGCTTTGGAAGATCGAAAGAAGACCACATTTATCACGCCATGGGGATGCTTTTGTTATTGTGTACTTCCTTTTGGTCTTATGAATGGCTGTGCGTGGTATCAAAAGCGCATCAACAAGGTGTTCTCTCCCTTTCTTGGCAAGTTTGTGAAGGATCTTATTGATGACTTTTGTGTTTATAGCTCTAGAAAGGATCATTGTGCAAAGCTTGGGATGGCATTGAAGCAATATGATGAAAGTGGAGGTCAACTCAACCCAAAGAAATGTCATCTTGCTCAACCAAGAGTGAAGTTTTTGGGGCATATGATCTCAGAGAATGGGATTGAAGCGGATCCTGACAAAGTGAAGGCTTTGGTTCTCCTCCCATCACCTAAAGCTACAAAGAAACTTTCTACTTTTATTCAAAAGGTGAAGTATATGGCAAGGTTCATTCCTTTGTCCTCTCAACTTCTTTATCCTCTACAACAAGTAGCAAGGTTGGATCCTCTACAATGGAAAAATGAATGTGAAGAGGTTTTTCAAGGTATCAAAGAGGTTCTTGGTTCTCTTCCTGCTATGCAAGCTCCTAATTGGGATAAGGAGTTTTATGTGAATCCATCAGTAGGTGAGGATGCTATTGGAGCTATTCTTCTTCAACAAGGTAACAATTCCCACTACATGAAGCCTATCTATTGTGCTAGCAGGGTGAAGCTAGAAGTGGAGAGAGGCTATACTGAGGTGGAGCTCATTATGGTGAGTGTGATTTATGCATGTAGAAGGTTTAGGCACTACCTTCTCCCTAAACCATTCACATTCCTCACTAGCTACACTCTTCTACCTCAATTGGTGAATAGCCCTACTTTGTCAAAGAGGCTCATGAAGTGGATTGTGGAGCTACAGGAATTCCAATTCTCTTTTCTTGTTGAGGAGATTACAAGGGCTACATTGGCTGATTTGCTTACATATAAGGAAAGCCCTCTTCTTCTTAAAGAGGATGTAGTGAAGAAGCAACACATGGAAGCTCCTGACATAGACAATGCCTATCTATTGTTTTCTGATGGCTCTTAGAGGAAAGCGCATGGTGACGCTTCAGGAGGTGTGGTATTTTATGATCCTCAAGGTGCTTTGGTAACTAAAAGGAGTTTGAAGCTTACAGCACAAAGCAACAATGAAGATGAGTATGCTACTTTGGAGAAAGGTCTCAACCTTTGCCTTGAGCTTGGCATCCGTCGTGTGAGGGTAAGAGGTGATGCTCTTTTGGTAGTGAAGCAAGTACTTGGGGTGTGGCAAAGTAAGAATCCAAGGCTGAAAAATATGTGTTTTCAAGTGAAGAATCTGCTTAAGCATTTTGAAGCTTGGAGTTTAAGGCATGTGGACAAGTCTCAAAATGAAGAAGCACATGGTGCAGCGCAAGCTTCAATTGGGCAATTGTATGTGATAAGGGCTGATTCTCCTTTTTATTTGGAAAGGGAAGCTTTAGAGAGGGAGGAAGAGTTTCTACAAACAGGTATGCTTCCATCAGAGTTGGAAAAGCCAAAAAAGTATGCCTTCCTACGTCGTGCCAAAAGATATGTGCTACTTGGTGATGCCTTGTATATGAAGGGGGCTGATCTTGTGATGAGAAAAGTGCCTTGGAAAGAGGAAATTTACAAAATTTTAGAGGAGAATCACGAGGGTTCTTGTGGTGGTCACTTTGCTGCAAAGATCACTTTGCATAAAGTCTTGCAGGAGGGTTATGTGTGGCCAAGTGTTCAACGTGATGTTCATCATTGGTGCAAGTCTTGTAAAGAGTGTCAAAGCATGGAAAATAGGGTTCTCAAATCAGGAATTAGAGGCACCATTGTGGCTTATGATGTGTTTGAGAAGTGGGGTATTGATGCAATAGATCCTCTACCTATGACAGCTAGAGGAAAATGTTACATACTTACTGCTGTTGACTATCTATCCAGGTGGGCCGAAGCCAAAGCTGTTAAGCACATCACGAGTAAAGATGTTTCCTTATTTATATATGAAGATATTTGCTGCAAATTTGGCATGCCATTGGAGTTACTTTCTGACAAGGGTCCAGGTTTCAGGGGAGAGTTGGTGGATTATCTATGTGAGAAGCTTCATGTGCATCGCAGGTTTACTACTCCATATTATCCTCAATGCAATGGCATGAATGAAAGGTTTAATGGAGATCTCATAAGGATGCTTACAAAGATGACAAGAAGCAATGTGAAGACTTGGGATTTAGAGCTACCTTGTGCTCTATGGGCTGATAGGACTGCCATCAAATCAGGTACTGGTTTTTCTCCCTTCCATCTAGTTTTTGGCAAAGAGGCTTTACTTCCTATTGAGGTGGAGATACCATCCTTGAAGATGATGCTAAAGCTTGAAGAAGAGCCCAAGGATTCATTAAAGGAAAGACTTTTATATTTGCAATGTGTACAATTGGATAGGGTGTTAGCTTTTGAGCATTATGAGCAGGTCTTGAAGAAGAATCAAGCAAAGGCAAATGAGAAGGTAAAGAACAAGGACATCAAGAAGGGTGACATGGTGCTTCGTTACAATAGTAAGCTTGATATCACTTTTCAAAAGAAATTTCAAATCAAGTAGCAAGGTCCTTTCTTGGTCTTAAACAGGTTTCCGAATGGCACATATCAGCTTGTTGACTTGGATGGTACCCCGCATAAAGCACGTGTGAATGGCTACAGGTTGAAGAAGTATATTGCAAGGTTGATGACTGTGATTGAGGATGAGCCTTCTTTTGAAAAATTTTCTGATCTTGTGGTTAATGATGAAGATGAGGTGAAGACTCCCTCATGTGGTTTACAGGATCTCTTTTGTGCTGCTGATCATGAATGATCTAGCAGGCTGGGGTGTGGCAAACTATGTTGGGCGCATTTCTGACACCCCGTTTTTTGTAAATTTGTACATACGGACATGACGCCTGATGTCAAAAGGGAATGTGAGCTTTCTTTTTGTGGGTTTTTTAGCTTGCTTTAGCAAGCACATGTACATGCACTGCAAGTCGCTAGTCTAGTGATAGCTGTCGGGCTACTGTACGTGCCCGTGAGTGAGTTTTTTGAAGTGAGCCTTGTATATAACTTAAACTCATGTACAAACTAAAAAAATTTCAGCCAAAGATCAGAAATTTTCAGGTTTTAGCTCGTTCTGTCTCCTTGGTGCTCTTGGATGCAGTTTTTTGCCCCGACTAGCCTTCTCTACATGTAGTCGTGCTGGGACAGCTCTCTGTTCGCGTCACTTTTGCTCATGGGGGCGTATGGAATCAATTTTAGTCATCTTCATCTTTCTCGCAAGTCATTTTTCAAGATTTCTCTCAAGCTTTAAAGTGCCCCAATTGGAGTTGTGCTCATCAGGTTACGACTAGTTCTCTGCAGGGTTATGGCTATGGCAGCCTAGTGGCAAATTGTGTGTAGACAGATTTGGAGGGCATGTATCTATGAATTGTGGAATTGATGTTGAAAATATGGGTTTGTGATGTTTGATTGTGAAAGGAGAGGCTCTTGTCTTCATATGCACTGGTCGGCGTGTGCTGTAAATCCATGCTTTGGCAGGGTTTTGCTCCTATGTGACATAGTCTCTTGGGTGGGCGACGGCTAGTAAATTCCCAAGGGTCTACTCCTATTGGACTTGTGGTGTTTCAAAAGGATTTTGTGAAGCTTTTGGTTTCTTGTAGTTCTCTTTCAACGCTCTTGGGTGACATCACTATAGAGGTGTTTCAGTTTGCTTGTTTCCCAACAACTTGTAGTCGCGAACCACAACAAAACTGACAATGCTTACACTTGAATTGAAGAGCAAAGAGACAGGAACACAATGCAAGTTTCAGAATTGAAAACTAATTACCCAATCATTAGAAAATTTGATTACAAGTGGAAGCTTTGTAGTCGCTTGAGCATACGTACAGCAGAGCTCTCTTCTTCTCTTAAGATAAACCTCTTTCAGATTAAAGTTATTGACCTTTATACCTAGGGCTTTCTAAATAGCCAGTGGCCAGTTTGTTGGGAGGCTATGGAGCTAAGGTGGATGTTGTTTGCAGCCATGGCATTGGGGATGCAGAGAACGACAGAGAGAGAGAGAGAGAGAGAGAGAGAGAGAGAGAGAGAGAGAGAGAGAGTCAGAGAGTCGATACTCAAAGAAAAAAAATAACGCTATGCTTTGTATTGCTAAAATTTGTAAACATTGCTTAGAATATAAAATCCAAAATAACCATGCACAACTTGAACTCCAACTGAAGCTACTTGCATGCTTCATAAAGGGGAGTTTCCCACAGGCTAGATGCACATTGGGCTTGCATACCCAACACCCCCCCCCTCCCCAAGCCCAAACCATTAAATATGGACTTGATACATACTATGGTAGAGTCCAATCACCCAAAACCATGAGTAGAAGTCCCCCTCTTGACTATAGCATAGGTGTGTGTTTGTGCTTCCCTCAAACAACTATCAGCGTGAAACATATCGGAACCTGACCAAACAACAAAATGGCGGTCTTACCATTTTTTTTTCATGGCATTTCTATAACCCGTAAAATTATTGATAAATGACTGACATAATGGAAATATAAAGACAAACTAAAAATATATATATAGGACATCACTTTCTATGAGAAGCATAGGTGCTTCACCATCTTCAGCACCTTCAACCACATTGATCTGTCGCTTATTCTTCTTAAAGCATTTGTCCAAAGAATGATTAGTCTTTCCACAGTGGGTGCAAGGATTTTTGCTGAGCTTGATGATTTTTGCGTCCACATATCGCACAAGGTCTAGTGCTGGTAGTAGGCCTGGTTGAAGTTGTAGACGTGGTTGAAGTGCACGAGCTACATATGCAGTCGGTACAAAAGAGCTAATTCATGGTCTTTGTTTCTCTCCTTCCTACAATGAATTAACAGTACCATCCAAAGAAGGTAGAGGATCCTTCTCCTTTAAAAAAGTGACAATTTGACAAAATTTTGCAGGTAGACTGTCAGAATAATACCTAATGCCTGCTCGTCCTTGCATTGTTGCTCGGTAGATAACACTCTGGTAACTGCAATCGATGTGTCAGCTTCGTCAATTGACAGAGGCTTGATAACATTCCATATATTTTTTTGCATCAAATATCCCTTTACTTTAATTTGCCAAGTGTGGAAGCCGGATCCATTAAATTTATCGATTTTCAACGCCATGTTGAAGTCTTTAGAAGCTGAAAGGTTTGGGAAGATTCCGCTTGTAGAAAAATTAAAAGCCAATCAATTTTGGCAATTATGAAGCAAGTAATATGTCCCCAAAGAACAAAAATGGGTGTTGATGCTTTAGGACATAGCTAATACCATGTTATGTTAAATAACTATTTTTGAGCTTTCAAAATTGCAAGCCAATAGTACTCAACACCGAGCACAGATACCATAGAAGGTGGAAGCCCTTGCAAGGGTGGGAATGCCCACTTTGCTTGAAAAAATTTCCATGGATATCCACTATAGTAGAGTGTGAAAAGGCAAACCCAACAAATATGGTGAGCTCTCCTCTGTCTGCCGACTACACTGATGGCGTTTTTTCTTTTGCAAAGCCTGTAGAGGGCGAGTTGGAGGTTCCTATAGTGTCAAAAATTGTAGCTTAGGCCATGGCGCACCTGCTGATAGCAGCTTCAACTGAATATGAGCAGGTCCACAAATCCATAGTCTTGTCTACAAGCAGTGGTTCTTGCAAGGCTAAGTCGATTCGATCGGGTAGGGGTTCTGATACCAAGTGTTGGGAGGCTATAGAGCTAAGGTGGATGTTCTCTTTCAGCCATGGCGTGGGGGATGCAGAGAAAGAGAGAGAGAAAGAGAGAGAGAGAGAGAGAGAGAGAGAGAGAGAGAGAGAGAGAGAGACTCGATACTCAAAGAAAAAAATAACATTATGCTTTGTATTGCTAAACTATGTAAACATTCCTTACAATATAAAATCCAAAATTTCCATGCATAACTTGAACTCCAACTGAAGCTACCTACATGCTTCATAAAGGGGAGTTTCCCACAGGCTAGATGCACACTGGGCTTGCATACCCAACACAGTTCAAATGGACCTTTACAAATATCATGACAAAATTACAACTCAAGGAATCAACTGCTACTTTGGAATCAAGATTTACATAGAATATCACTACACTAGCTCGCCAAAATAATAAACTACAAATGTGGTGTCCGGCTGTGTGTTCGGTTAGGTGGACGCTTGGTCGATCTGTCTCTTAACACACAATTACATACAAAAACAATAGCAAATCAATTTCAAATAGTTGCAAACTTATTAGACATCATCCATGCATGGTCAAAAACACATTTAAGTCATCCAATCTAAAATTTGCTCACATTAATAAACACGTTTTTTCCAACACAATATTTTGCAAGTTGTCAAAACTGATATCAAGCATGCCTACTAGGGACTCCAAAGTGCTAGGATTTTGATACAATTGACAAAATCTCAAAACGAAACTTGGATAATGAGATAAGTCACCTAAGAGGTTGGGAAAGTTGACGCTCAAATCTCATAAAATGCTTGTAATGCAGATATCCACACATAGATCTCAATGAGACTAACACAAAGGTGAAAATTGAAAAAAAAACTCAATACGATGATTTTGCAATGCATTGCAAAGAGATAAAAACATAGTAGAAAGAGAGAAAACACAACAAAAATCTTAGCTGCTTAATTTCAATAATAAGAATAACGATTCAAACTTTAAAAAGGATACCTTTTATACCCTGGCTCTGAGTTTCATGTACAATGGTTAGAGCTACTTCAAGAATAGCATAAATTACCACTTGAAAGCTCATAATCTTGAATTTTTTATGACTACAAAGTAAACAAATGGCTAACGGATTTTGGTGAGATAATTACAATCATTTTTTGTTACAAAGGGTAAAAAATCTTATTGGACACCTGCATTTCTTGAGTTGGTATCCATTACTATTGGAATCTTCCAACATTTTCATTGTAATTTTTTTGCTTGAAGAAACATTTGAGTTAGAGTCCAGGGGAGAGTACCTTACCACCATTGCAACTCAATGAAACACCTAATGTGGCAAGAAACCATTGACCAAAGTCCTCACCTAGTACCAATTGGAATTATTGATTTCAAAAAGTGATGACATCTTCCCAAAAGGTATGATCTACTTGAGGAAGGAGGGAGTACTTACTCACATAAACCATTTGCTTGCTTCCCTCTTAGCTTTCCTCCTTGAACTCTTAACTTCTTATTATTTTGGAATGTATATTTTAGACTTATATAATCCCCCCCTCTCCTCCCCCCTTCCCCCAAAAAAAGGAGCAAGAGTTATCAAGCAACAAGATTGAAGCATTAAGATCTGACCCATAGCTAAAAAATCACAATGTCACACCACATACAATGAAACAACCTTTACGTTATCTGCAGTCTAACCAAACTCTATTTGTGTGTACAAATATGGCTACTATATTGATTCTTCCACTTCTACTTTTGATGAGATTATCCTCTTTACCTTCTTCAAGTGTTTCACATGATCTACCCTGTACTTACCTCCAAATGGGATTTGGTGGCTAATCTAGCATGTGAGAAAAATCTTGAGTTAGAATGGCTAATACATTTATGGACTATGACTGGTCCCTACAAAGTGGACAACATCTCTCCAGTTGCACAAGCTTACCCTTTCAAGCAAGATGAGTACCCACATTTAGTAAAATTTCTAATGAGCCTATTGTGGGACGCATGTCTAACCTCATCATCCTATCTTATTGCCGTATTAGTGAGAACCACGATTAATTTGTCAAACCATGGGATGAATGACTCAACTAGTGAATGGAGGCTTCAAGAGGTTGTCAATCTCTCGGAAAACAACTAACAACTCGCATCTAACTCAAGCAACACTCAAGTGACTGAAATCACCAAAATCCAATTGCTCATCGACAAACAATTCACATCCATTACATCATCAAATGACATCCAAATGTAACGAAACTTCTAGGAAAATTTTATAAGACCTAAGCACACATGCTTATAGTCTCAAACCCCACTTTAGGTCAAGTTCCAAAATCGCGATTATTAACACCAATGGATTTTTGACCTGGTCATTTTCGACCCAGAATGCATCTAAAAGCTTAGCAATGATGCCCCAATACCCCACCTATGCTTAGTTTTTGATTTAAAAGTGTAAATTTCTAGTTATGATGAAATTAGGCCATGGATCGGCGACACCAAAAGCTACAAAATATTGTGAATGGTTTACATCAATGCGTAGAGCTCTTACCTGCGGTTGCAATGCAACAAACTCAATTGCAATGTGACAACTAGAGAGGGAGTAGGAAGCACAAGAAGGAGAGAAGTGAGCACCGTTAGCTCAGGCTGTGTATTTCTTATCCAAAAAACTTATAAAAAACCTACAAAAATTGGCTTGTATACCTTAGCCAAGGTTTTTGGGTGGTCAAAACAGCTAGGAAATGACTGGCTGATACAATCTAGAAGCTTGTAGCCCCGGCTCATTAATTACAGAGTTTATTCGATAAAATAGGAGTTACAATATTCCCGATTTATAAAAATAATAAATGTTTTACAAAGAGAACTCCGAAAAAATGGTGTCCGTGTTAGCTTGCTGCTAACATTCCCCCCCTCCTCGCCTGTGTCGTCCCTTGAAACAGCTTTATGGGCTAAAATAGTCTTCGAGTTGATGGCTGGCGAGGCGGTTTTTAAGCGCATCCAGTGACTTTTGGTATCTAATTCTTCTTTCTTTGTCGGGTACTTGCAGAAATTGCATTGTCACTTTATTCTTCAGCTCCACCGCTGAGTAGCCTACAAACTTGGATGTTAGGTTGCTGATCACCGGTGCAAATATCTTTGGTCGCTAGTGAAGAATCCAGTGTAGAAAGCTTCTTCAAAGGCCAACATATTATTCAATGTCAAGAACATACATCTGGCATAGAATCCGTAAAGGACTTCTTATGAAGGCTGACTACTCATATTGTAGCATAAGCCTTTGTTACCTTCCAAAAATGATATCCATGGGGCTCATGTTTGCTCAGGCTCATTAAAAACTTGTATACATGTGAGCAACCTTCTACAGATTTTATATAACATGGCACAGGAGAGATCTGGTATACTCTTAAAGAAAGAGATGGCGCCCGTTAGGGTTTTAGATCGTAGCATAAGCCTTTGTTACCTTCCAAAAATGATATCCATGGGGCTCATGTTTTCTCAGGCTCATTAAAAACTTGTATACATGTGAGAAACATTCTACATATTTTATATAACATGGCACAGAAGAGATCTGGTAGACTCTTAAAGAAATACATGGCGCCTGTTAGGGTTTTCACCATGTATTCCTCTATCTCTTGTCCTCTCTCTGGAGCTGGTAGTCTGGGGAAGTTAAGCCAAGTTGGTCGTTTCTTTGTCAATGCTTCGTGGTGTCCAGATACCACTTCCTATTACACCACGATTGATTGAGAAATTGGCTCTATATCAATTGCTGGTTGGATGGCTATATCAAAGAAACAAGGATGGGATATTATTGTTGTTCATTAGTCCTGAAGGACATGTAAACTATTTGAGTCAAGCTCATACGATGGTAGTAGGACCCCACTTTGTAGAAGACCAAACCTTATGAAGATGAACCTGGCTAGGGGTCTATTGACCTACGATGAGGAAAGACGTTCATGATTATATGAACAATTGTTCTTGCTGTAAGGAAAAGGCTTTTGTACCTCATGCAAGTAATTCCAAATCTCTATGACACTACAATGGAGGAGATATCTTATAGAATATCTAACAAATAGAACATTCCTTGAAGATATGAGTAAGATAGAGAGCAATCGAGATGGAAGCAACCAAATACGTGACGATCGGACATCAACTCTATCAACAAGGAAAGGACAAACATGTTAGACTATGTGCCAATGAGGATACCCCTTTATCTTGGAATAAGTGCACTTTGGTCTAGAATGAGGTCATTTCTCTCATGAAACTACGACTAGAGCTATATTAATGGCTAGTATTTGGTGGCAAACACTATTTGCTAATGCAAAAGAATTTGTTTGCAAATGTGATTCATGTCAACAAGAAAAGATGCCAAAATGAATTAACAGTATTCCATTGGGGCCTATGATGGGAGCACACACATTTTCTAAGTGGGATATAAACTTTGGGGTGGATGCATGAATAGGTGGCCCGGTTTTAACTGGTTGAAAGTTGCTTTTGGAGGCTTAAAATTTAGGGAGTTAGAAACTGGTTTTATGGGCAAGAATTGTTTGAATTAAATAATCGTGTGGAGGATACAAAATCTTAAAAATCATGTGGAGGATTCAAAAACACGTGTGGAGTCCACGTCAGAACGAATGTTCACTAGAATGTTTTCATGACTCCCTGGGGATTCACCATGGAAAACTTACTGAATCACGTAAGTGTAGGGGAGAGGGGTTTTTTTACAAGTTACATAAGTGTATAATTTAGGGGTAGGCCCCCAATAATTTATCTCCCAAGCTTAAAAATAAGGGAGGGGGTATCCTACGTGTGTGTGTGTGGGGGGGGGGGGGGGGGGGGGGGGAAGTGAAAAAAGGGGAAAATGAGAGGAAGTTTTTTTGTTTCAAAATCATGGCTTCCCGAAAGAGTCTACCCTTGACCTTGCGAGTCAATAGCTACAAAGATGCATGCAAGAACTAACATCGCTTTCTATCAATTTCTTGTTTTGTGATTATAGTTCATTTGCGGGGGGATGAAAGCTATAAACAATTTTTCTAGATGCAAATTTACATGGAGAACCTAACACAACTTTATAACCATGTTTTTTGAGTAATTTAGATAGGTCAAAATTGGACGAGTAGCCAGAGTGCAGGTTGATTGGCCACACAGTTTGAAAGTTAAACTAAGATACATTGAGGGTACATGTAGTTATCAATAGAAGTGGTCCCTTAATATGTTGCCAGTCATTATGCTACACATTCTTTGACTAATTTTACTCAGCTAGATCATGTGAGACCTAAATTTTATATGTAAGATAGGGGTTTGATAGTTTTTTTCATTGATTGGCATATAAGTGTAGAAAGGAGGGTCACAAACCCTAATAGGAGTCGTACATAGGGGTTTTATCAAAGTTGTCCGCTCGCAGGTGGCGTCCCATTTTGTATATAAAGCGAATCCCCCGGGTCATGACTGTGACTTCTCTGTATCACTGTGCCTTTCTCCTTCTGCACCTTTCTCAGCTCACTCTACAGCCCCCTGTGCACACTGCTTATCCTTCGCTATGGATAGCAACCTAAGAAAGAGCCCAAGGAATGCAACCCGACAGGTCTCCCCCACAAAGACCCGACATTCTCCCACGAAGGTATGCCACCTCTCTCTGTCTCTCTCTGTGTTGTGTACAACGGACGTGTATGTGTAGTAGAGTACTGAGGTGTGAATACATTGAGTTATGAATATGGATTTATTCCTTTCAGAGATAGAAGTTACAGCCTCCTCCCAAAATCAGCCGCTTTGTTCACCCCAAGGATGTGGAGGTGCCCATAAAGGCATTCTGCACGACAAAGGAGGATTTTCACAGGGAATATGGGTTAAGTCTTGAGGGGAAAGATGTTAGGAAGTTGACAGATGCAGATGTGCCCATATCCGACTGGATGAAAGTTTTCACGTGTCTTCCAGTGAAGGAGAAAAAAGTGCCGATAAAAACAGCAAGTCTGGATCACTATAAGGCACTCTACCAGCTCTACAAGCAGCTGTACCAATTCAAACCACCAAACTATCTGCTGGGAGTCAAGTTTGCACGCGGATATGTTTATTTCTTATGCATAGGTCCGGTAAAGTGGTCTGAGTTTGCATCTGAGGTAGTGAAGAATGTGACCAATGAAGGTCACTTAGATAGGAAAAGAGAACAATGGAAGTTAGAGACTTCCCAAGTATCCACAAGAACCCCAAGTGGTTCTGCCATCTTCTTAGTAAATACCCCATCCGAAAGTACACCAGTCGGAAGTGGGCTTTTTGCGACTACTTAAGTCTGCGTTTAGTGTTGAAGTATCCACTTCCTTGCAAGAACTTCTTGTTGAGGCTAGAAAATTTCATGACAATGTATCAGCCGATTGTCAGAAGGCTAAGGATTCAGTGGTCAAATCTATTGCTGATGTGCACTGTTGTGAGGGTTCCCTTGACACCATCCGAATGCACTTCCGTGACGATGCCAATGTACCAATAGGCTTGCTTGACAGCCTCCAAGAAAAGTTTGACCAAGAAAAAGCCACCCTACAACAGGCACAGGTATGCTTTTAACTCCATCTGATTGTAGTATAATATCTGCAAAGTACCATACGGTATGATTTTTCATACCGGTAGGATTATATCATATTCGGTAAGGGTAGATGACAATACCGGTAGGATTATACCCTACTGGTATGATTATATCCTACCGGTAGGATTTAGGATATAATCCTACCGGTATGATAACATCCTACCGGTATGGTTACATCCGACCGGTATGGTTAGATCCAACCGGTGTGATAAAATCCAACCGGTTTGATGTTATGCTTCCAGTATAATGTTATCCTACCGGTATGATGTTACCGGATGTTATCCTACCGATATGATGTTATACTATCCAGTATAATAACATTATACCGGTGGGATAACATCATACCGGCAGGATGTAATCATACCGGTATGATAACATCATTATACCGATTTTCAAGCATTCATACCGATTTTATACCTGGTTGACATTGTCTGATAACAGAGGTCTCTTGCCTACAGGAAGAATTATCCAAATGCTTGGAGCGTGAGGAAACCTTTGGTCTCTATGTCATCTTTGTGACATACATGATTAGTCAACCAATGCTACCTGAAACCATAGTCTTGTCTGCACGAGTTTCAACTCCTGGACATAGTGTTGTTCTCATTGATGTGTGCCATGCTTGTGGTGTAAAAATTCATGATCACAATCGATCAAGCCATGTTGTTCTATTGCCTTGTTCACATGCATACCATGCATTCTGCTATGCTCACTTGGCTGAGAAAGGAAAGTGCATGCTTAAGGATTGCCCCGGAGTTATTTTTGCA
The DNA here is from genome assembly GCF_014529385.1 of Adiantum capillus-veneris. Taxonomy (NCBI): domain Eukaryota; kingdom Viridiplantae; phylum Streptophyta; class Polypodiopsida; order Polypodiales; family Pteridaceae; genus Adiantum; species Adiantum capillus-veneris. Next base: position 141,164,636 of record NC_140956.1, read on the forward strand.
GAAGACCAATCCCTTCTAAAGAAGAAGCTAGTTGTTAGAAGCTGGACACACCCCACGGCATCTAACTACTCGGCAGACTATTATTTTTGTAATTATTCATTCATTGAGGAAAACCCAATCTTTCACCTTGTAAATATTGGGACTTACAGAAGTTTCCAGATTGTATCCCAGTTTTGATAGTTAGATTGAGTAGATGATTGATTTTGGAACTTTAGGGTTTGAGAAGTTGTAAGGTATATATACCACTTTTTGACCTTAATGAAAAAAAACCCTTTTGTCATTTAAAAAAAAACAAGTTTGAAGTCTAGGAGTGAGCGTACTGTGTACGAGAGAGAGAGTGTGAGCTTCGTCTTGATGCTACGAGTGCTACGGTGGTCGGAATCGAGTGCGGAGAAGTGCAGCGTGTTGCCCCCGTGTAGAGCTACGCGTTGATACCAACATTGCACGCGTACGGTCCGGCTTTGTGAGCTCCTTCTACGAGCTTCATCGGTTGTTTGGGTGAGCATACGTTGTCCGATTTTGCATTGCAGCATATCCACGCATTCAAATTGAGTAGAACTACACATTAGGTACTTTAGATTTCGGAAACGAAGACCTGCACATTTCGGCCAGACATCGTACGTGTTTCTGCACTGGGTGTTTTGGGTCATGATTTTGGTTCATAGACCTTAGGGAGAGCGGCTTATTGGTATTAGTAGGGTCTCCTTCAAATTCTATGGTGTTTCGAGATTGTTTGATGGGTGTTCGGCTCTAGGAAGCGTTGTAGGAAGTTTCCTCTTTTGCACTCTTGAAGGCCGTGACTTAGACAATTGGTAGAGACCTCTGTAGGAATTAGTTAGGAGTCGGTCGAGTGTAGGTTGACACCTTATGCTTGCTTCCACGTGCCTGCGGGTCGAGCTTCGTCCTTAGCTGACATTACATGTTCGGTGAGTTCTCGCTGTGCTGACGTCCATCGTGGGGTATCCGTCCAACATTGCCGCCGTTGCCGGGGACGAAAACCTTAGGTAGGTGACCGAGACTAATCAGACAATTGGTAGAGACCTCTATAGGAATTAGTTAGGAGTCGGTCGAGTGTAGGTTGACACCTTATGCTTGCTTCCACGCGCCTGCGGGTCAAGCTTTGTCCTTAGCTGACATTACATGTTCGGTGAGTTCTCGGTGTGCTGACGTCCGTCGCGGCGTATCCGTCCAACATTGGCGCCGTTGCCGGGGACGAAAACCTTAGGTAGGTGACCGAGACTAATCAGACAATTGGTAGAGACCTCTGTAGGAATTAGTTAGGAGTCGGTCGAGTGTAGGTTGACACCTTATGCTTGCTTCCACGCGCCTGCGGGTCGAGCTTCGTCCTTAGCTGACATTACATGTTCGGTGAGTTCTCGGTGTGCTGACGTCCGTCGCGGCGTATCCGTCCAACATTGGCGCCGTTGCCGGGGACGAAGACCTTAGGTAGGTGACCGAGACTAATCCTTGAGGATTGGGATTTTTGGCTTGCCAAGAGTCTCGCTTTACATTTAGATAAGATCAGAGGGTGGAGGACTCTCTAGGTCTTAGAGAGAGTCTAGGAAGCGTGTGTCTGGCCTAGATCCTTCGACCTAGGTAGAGGAGGTAGACTTAGGTAGTTTAGGTAGTAGTTGAGTTCTAGAGTAGGAGTCGGAGTGGTAGAAGCAGTGAGAGGAGAGCTTGAGAGTCCGGAGAGGCCAAAAAGTAACCAAAAACACCATTATCACCATTTCACATGATAGGTAGGAGTAGAGTAAGTAAGACATCATGATTCAGGATCTAGAGAAGTTCATGCATGTACACTTGCTTGGTAGAATCATTACAAGTTTGTAAAAGACGCAAAAGTGTGGTTGAAAGCCTAATTGAAGTCCAAAAAATTACTGTGAGTGTTTCTGATAGACCTACAGAGCATCAGGAGCACTCTTGTCAGAAAAAACTTTAATTTTAAGCCAGGAGACATCCTATGCGTAGGATTTCTACAGGCTAATCTGGGAGGAATTTTGGGATTTTGAGTTGACCAGAGTGTTCAGGAAGTAGGGTTTACCCTAATTTCAACTGGAAAGTGGAAATTTGGCCATATCTTGGCAGGATAAGGCCAGCTAGACTTAAATTGCTCGACATCCTACCCAAATAGTGCCAAAACATTATTTTGAGACCAAAACCATAAGATGGCTGCATGGGCATGTCTTGCATGATATATTGAGTGACCGAAAGGGGTTTCACCTCATTTGGGTAAGAAAATTGGGTTCAAAGCGGACTTTAGCACTTTTGATTGAAAAAAGCAAAAACAGCTGAAATTTGGGACTTTTGATATCCAAATCAAAATCTAAGCATACCACTGGGTTACTGACATCAAGGGGAAGTTGTGGGACAAATCTGGGGTCAAACAGACCAAATAGACATCCTACGCGTAGGATCTCTTCTGAGTGATTTGGGACTCCAAAATGAATTCTGAGTATACCCAAGTGATCAGAAACTCAAGGGGAGTCTGGGCTTTGAGTTTGAATCCATTCTGATGAAAAAGACATCCTACGCGTAGGATGTCTAATGCAAGAAAAGGAAGCTAGACTTTGACTTTGAGCATAGTAAGGTGCTATATAGCCTAAGGAAAGCCCCCTAGTCAGTTTTGGTCCAATTTAGAGTTGAATAGACTGATCAGTACCATCAACAGGCCGTAGAAACAGATTTCTGACTCATTGACCAGCTAATAGGAGTCCAAATCAAAAAGTAAAAGCAGCTGTAGCTCAGCACAACAAGAGGAAACAACAATGCAAAAATCCAGGCAAAACACAGCAGGAGACATCCTACGCGTAGGATGTCTATTGGGGCATACTGCAAAGAAAATTTGACCTAGCATTGACAGAGTGAGATTCCATTTGGCTTAAGGGTTCCAGAACTTCTTTCAGAAGTGAATTTGGACCTTGTTTGCCCATTTGACTAAGCAAAGACTGAATTCAGACTTTTTCGCGTAAATTGACCAACATCTGAGGGAAGTATTGTTTTAGATTAGCAAACCTAATCCAGAACATCAGCAGTGTATAAAATACAGTAGTGGTTGAGATTAACTCTCAAGTTATACCAATCATTACTAAGATAACCTCTAGCAGATAAATGCTTTGATTCAATTGCCGAAATTAAAACGCTTGTGTACAGGTATAATCAGCAACAAAGAAAGAACTTGTGCAGAGACTGACCCATTGCCAGGTGAGTGGTTGAAATTCTGATAAATTGCGTTGATAAGTTTGATGAATTTAAGATCAGGAAGATACATTGTTAGAGACCAAAAAGTGGCAGGTGACCAAGGTAGCTTAGTGTCCACCAAGGAGAGTGTAACTCAGGCAAGGCTAGATCCGCTAGCACCGATTATAGAGAAAGGTAGTGATACTGACACTTAGTCAGATAAATCTTTCTTCATGATGGGTAGTCAACAGCCAGGAGGTTTCACCTATGATGGACCTATGCGAGGAGGAAGCACCTCCCAAAATCCTTTGAATGATTCCAGGCTCACGGTGATCTTCTTAGAGGGAACAAACTCTAGAGGAGCCCTAGTCTATTCTGACTATCAAGGCTGCAAGTGCATTTGTATTGAAGAGAGGCCAGCTCAAAGATTGGAGATAATCCGAGTGTATGATGATGGAGATAGATTACGAGACGAAAAGGGGAACCACTATTTAATAGTTAGTAACTCTGAAGATTACAACAGATATGGAAATAACGTGGCGAAAGGGAAAATGGTTTCAGAAACTCAAGAACCGCCTCCAAACATTGATCGGCTCGGAGCTATTTTTATGTATAATAAGAAAACAACTAGGATTCCAACTTATAACGAGAATGTGGGAATCTACAAGCATGAGAGTGAGGGTATTGTCTCTTACTTTCGCAGCAAAGAACCATACTAAAACGAACTAAGCAGAGACAAGGTTCTTTACTTATTCTCTTATTAAACTGCTACGAGGAAGTGCATAGTTTTTGTTGATCGATACGGGCGAGAATACCAACGTATTCTCCCAGAGGAAGTGGAAAGAGCAACAGGTCCAGGAGCATCAGCATATGCCCCTGAGGAAGTGCCAAGAGCAGCCCACACCCGAAGCAAGTCAACGAATCCTTTTTCCAACGAGTATGACACTACCTCACATTCCACCCGACCGCAAGCATTCAACAACCAAGACCAACCAGCAAACCAGCCATCATTGTAGGCATGGCTTCGACAGAGTGCAACAATGGAACCAGACCGAAATCGAGATGGTTATCAAGCCGCACGAGGGCTCAGGGATTTGCAAGAACCACCACACTATTCAAGGTATCAAGCAAAGAGTAAGCCAAAGACACAAGGGTCGACAGAGCGTGGAGGACCACCCATAGAACGAGTTCGAAGAGAAGCACCACCTCTAGCGAGAACCGTTAGAAATTATGGCTTAGGAGAACCATTGGGAGAGGAACCAGCCTATTACAAAAGGCCTGAGGAGGTGTATCGACTTGGACGGGGCGATCCAATGATGAGATTTTTAGACCATCGAAGAATTAGACCTTCTCAAGTGCAAATATGGGTAAACAAGAAATACACAGGAAATAGAGACCCAAGAGATCATGTAGCAGCCTTTGTGCTTGTAATTAGAGACAAAGAGGTGTTAGATTTTCCAACCCAATTCACAGAGTTTGGACTAACCCTAGAGGATGATGCTGCAACTTGGTTTGACTCTGTGGAGCGTAGAGACTTTGAGTCGATGGAGGAAGTGTTTGATGAGTTTATTGAGGAATTCTCTCAAAGGGAAATAGCTGATAATAACGTCTCACAAATCCATAAATTCAAACAGAAAGATGGAGAATCTGTACGAAAGGAAGCCCTAAGACTATAAAGATATGTTAAGTTCTATCCTGTGGAAGAACTACCAACTTAGTCCAGACTTATGCTTATATTCATCCATGGACTAAGGAATGCAGATCTCCAGAAAGACTTACATATGAAGAGGAGCACGACGTTGAATGAGTTGACCAAGGAGGCTCTGTACCTTGTGGACAATTGTGCAGTCTACAAAGAAGGGGAGTTCAAGGACCTTGATGATGATTCATCTTCACAGCAAAGTGGAAGCAAGTCTTCTAAGACATCACTGAAAGGAGAAATAGCGGTTAACCAGGAGCAGCTCGTAGATGAAGTGCTAAAAAAGATCAACTTGTACGCCAAACCCTAGGCTAAACAGCCCAAGTGGTGTGCTATTGAACAAAAATGGACAAACCATGGGACCGAGGAATGTTATTATAACAAGGGATATGTGAGGGAGAGACCTTACGCTCCCTAAGCTCCAGTAGCTTCCCCTCAAGTTCCACCGATGCCCAGATATCAAGCAGGTAACTTACCAGGACCTGTAGGTGTAGAAAGACCACAACCGGTGTTGGGGAAACAACCACCCCTACCAGGATTACGACCAGTTGGTATCAGATACACACCAATAGTAACTAAATCAGAAGAGAAGGCTTTGGTGCCTATGCATGCTTATTATGAAGATCCCAATGGATATGCGGAAAACCCTGTCTATTATCCACCGGAAGAACCCTCGACACCAGAACCATGGAGCATGATAGGGAATCAAGGACCACCAACTGTTGCACAGGCTGCAGGAGAAGGAAGATATAGCTTAGATGAACGAACACTGATGTTCATAGCCAATGGAGGCATGCGCGGATAGAGACATGCTTACCAACAAAGATGGGCTGAAGGAGCACCTCAACAACCCAAGGGACCCTGTTACAAGTGTGGAGGAGACCATTGGCTGAGAGACTGTCCTCATGATGAAATCATTAGAGTCAATGCGTATTGCCCAGAATGTGGAATTACTCACTTGATTCCCGATTGCCCTAAAAACCTGAGCAAAGGAGAAAAAACCACCTTGAACATGTTAGAAACAGTGCCTTCCAGTGGAGGATCGGAAAATGAAACAATCATACCTATTCAGGCGGTAACACGAGCCCAAGCCCAAAGAAGGACGAACGAACCCATAGTTGAAGAACCAAAAACCGATGCTCAAAGTTCAGAAACAAAAAATCAGAGAAGCACTTGGAAAGCTAGAAAGGCGCATAGGAAAGCCAGGATAGAACGAGAGCAAACAACCCTATCCGAGGAGTTGAAACATACAAAGAACAGATTGGAGCGGTTAGAGGATCTAGCTAGCTTAAGCTCACACACCACAGCAGCCATAGCACCCAAGGAAATAGCAGAACCCAAAAGTGCAGGATCAGGAGGATCTGTACTGGCAGACAAGGTAAATGAGCAGTTAGATGCGCTTCTAAAAGCTTATGAAGCTCGACTTAAAAAGAACCAAACCCAGGAGCAAAGGTGGATGACTTATCCATATGCAGAAATAGAAAAACAGAGGTTGGATATGTGTAAAAAGATGATTGAGACGGCTCAATCATTGATGGAAGAACCGCTGGGTGAACCTGCAAATTGTCACGAAGCACCAGTTCCAACCCCTATCCAACCAACATTAGAGAAACATGAGGAAACAAAGGAAAGACTCACTAATGAATATGAGTCTAGAGGAGAGCCTATCATAGTGCCAGATACCACTGATGGGGCAAGTGACGGGTTCCAGCCTAAAATATTGGCAGAAATGGGTAAGGACGGTAACGATCTAGATGATCTGTGGAAGCAAATCCGTGAGGCTAACGAGGCTAATAGGATGAGTAACCCCATGAATAGCACGAGAAAAGAAAAGAATGTGATCTTACCTCCTATTGAAGAATTTGAGGCAAGATCGCAGATGGACCTTGAGATACATTCACAAGGGGGAGACCAAGGATCTATTAGTTCGGGGCACAGCCAACCAGACTCTTTGAGAACTTTACCCTCTTACTTGGGAGAGTATGAAGCTAAGTCGGAAGTGAGAGCAATTCCATCTCACAGACTTTCTTCTAACAAGGTGATGGATTCGCAAGGATTGATTGAGTTGTTATCCACCCCGGTGGCATGCACAATCACGTTAGCAGAACTCCTAAGGTTAAGGCCAAACATGTGGACCATAGTGAGAAAATGCCTAGAAATATTTGGAGTGAAAGACCCCACCTTGAAGCTACAAGAAGGAATCAGGGAGTTGGACAAGCCTAATCTAAACACTAGGCCAGTACCATTGAATAAGGTAGGAGAATATTGCAAGGGAGAAGACGGAAACACAACGCTACCGGTAGAAGTCCAAGGAGTAGTTTCCAAGGCTATTCTTGACAGTGGAGCGGGGGTTGCTATCGCCACCAAATAAATATGGAAAAATGGGGAAAACCAGCTTTGAGGGCTACCAGAATGAAATTGCAATTAGTAGATGGGTTCATGGAAAAGCCTCTAGGACTCTTAGAAAAAGTAATTGTCACTTCGTGCGGAATCGAGTATGAGCATACATTTGCAATAGTCGATTTTGACAAAAAGAACCCTTATGAGATCATCTTGGGACGACCATTCATGCGACAATTGAAGATGGTCCAAGATTGGGGTTATGACCACATATACCTCAGACATGGCGAGACGACAACTAAAATACACCTTAAAGACCATAGTTACAAAGATGTAAACCAAACACCAGTGGAACAGTTTGATTCGGCTACAGTAGCAGGATCGGAACTACCAACATGGTTAGGGCAACCAAAAGAGCTATGGATGTGCGGAGCTTCACATTGTGGAAGCTTAAGAAAAGAGAAATGCGTCTTAGAAAGAGCAATTGAGGACAAGGAGTATATTTCGGAACCTTTCCCTGAAGATGCCTTGGAACCTCTAGAATGGGAACACATACTGGCAACATTGGATGTCTCTACCATTACCGACAGTCCAACAACAAAATTTTGCAATAAGGAGGGCTATGATGTGCTACCCTATTACATGGTAAGCGTTGTACCAGAAAAAGAGATGGCAGAACCTCCGGAACAAGAAGAGTTTTACAACTCCTCTGAACATTTGGAAGTAAATGATGATGCAGATAATGAGTGTTCAGACACCTCAAGTGAGCGTGGAAATGAAGCCGAGAATATCAAGTTTTATGATTTTGCTAATCAACACCCTAGACGCCAAGAACGCCATAGGAGGAAAAGAGCAGGAAACAAAGCGAGAGAGAACCTGATGCCCAGGATAAAAGGTAAAACTCACCATTTGATGCTTGTAAAAGCAGAGGATTGTGTGAAAGATCAAATATCAGGAAAATTCTCAAAAAATCGAATAGAACAAACGCGAGAAGAAATAAAACAGGTACGAAAAGCTAAAACTGAAACAAAATCACAAGAATCTCACAAATCAAAAAAAGAAACAACAAAAGACCAAGAGTGGACCAAACTAGAGCGTAAACAGAAATACCAAGAACTGAAACGGTCTCTGAGAGAGATATGGACTACTAAAGAAGATAGTGATGGTAAAGGGGAGTCAAAAAAGGGGAACATGAACGTACCATCACACTATCGAAAGTTTACTATCCAGGACAGAAAAATCATCATGACACCACCAATCAGGGAGAGAACCAACCAAGAATCTTACGATGGGCCTGAAAATGCAAAAAAGATAGACCTCGTAGAACCAGATGAAAAGCCTCAGCCAGTCTATATAGCTAATGATTTAGAGCCTAAGGAGGAAGCACAGCTAACACAACTTCTCAAGAAGTATAAAGATGTGTTCGCTTGGTCCTACAAAGACCTCAAAGGAGTTGATCCAATGATATACCAACATACAATTCCTTTGAAATCGGATGAAAAACCTAGCAAACAACGTCCTTATACATATAATGACACATTTGCTAAAAGAATCAAAGAAGAAATTTATAAACTGATGGAAGCAGAATTCATCTATGAGATTGAACATACAGATTGGGTGTCACCCATAGTGGTAGTTCCCAAAAAGAATGGAAAACTATGAGTGTGTGTAAACCTCAAGAAGGTGAATGCAACAACCATAAGGGATAATTATCCCTTGCCAATCACAGAACATGTACTTGAGCGAGTGGCCGGGAAACGGGCTTATTACTTTTTGGATGGGTTTTCAGGATACAACCAACTGGCAATAGCACGGGAAGATCAACACAAAACAGCGTTTGCCATAGAATGGGAGATTTATGTGTATCGAGTTATGCCATTTGGCTTAACTAATGCTCCACCCACTTTCCAGAGGTTAATGACTCACGCATACAGGGAATACCTAAGAATATTCTTAGAAATTTACATGGATGACCTGTGTGTGCACTCTCTTCTACGAGAGGATCATATGGACTATTTGCAAAAGGTCTTTGAAAAGTGTAGGACATATCGAATCTGCCTTAACCCGGAAAAGTGTGTATTTATGGTTAAGCAAGGACGAATCTTAGACACATTGTCTTAAGAAATGACATAACCACAGACCTAGACAAAGTCAAAGTCATTGTAGACCTGCCCAGGCCTACTAATGCGAAACAAGTGCAATCCTTCATGGGGCACTGCGGTTATTATCGAAGGTTCATATACATGTATGCCGTTATTGCACAACCTTTGTATCGTTTGCTAGTCAATTTCGAGTGGACCGAGGAGTGTGAAATTTCATTCCAAAAGCTGAAGGAAAACCTTATATCAACACCTGTACTAAAGGCACCAAATTGGGAAAAGATATTCCATGTGCACATTGATGCTTTAGCATATACCTGTTAACCCTCACGGCTCACGGACACCCATCACCTACGACGGATGCGTATTATGTATTTGGTAGAGTCAGGTACCGGGCTTGTCGGACCAATAAGGAAAGGTAGAGTGATCATCGATGAGAGGCGCACTTTAACTTGGACATTCAAGGGATTAGTTGGTTAAGCATGGGCGCCCAAGTGTGAATGGGGTGAGCTCCTATAAAAGCCAACTAAACCTAATTTTTACTCATTCTCTCATTTGTGCAATTGAAGAGTGCTCTTGCTCCATCTCCATCTTCTTCTTCTTCACCTCCTTGTGTGTGTGTGTGTGTGAGAGAGAGAGAGAGGGAGAGTGTGTGTGCAATCGAGTATTACGAAGGCACGACGGCGGCGAAGCGGTTGAGCGCGGCACGACTGCAGCTTCTTCTTCATCGCGGCGAGGAATCCACCACGAAGGCCAGCGTAGAGCGGTGAGTGACACACCCTTTGTTTTCTTGAGCTTGCTAGTTTAGGCTTGTTGTGTGCTTGGAGCCGTTTGTGGCTCGCATACGGTGTATCGGCAAGTCCCTTGCTTCGACAGTGCGGCAAGGAGCGCACATTTTTGGCGCCGCTGCCGGGGATATGCCCTACACTAAGCTCGGTTAGCACTTTACGCTTCCTTGTGGTGCAATTTCTATCATAGGAAAGTCAGGGAAGGAGTGTGTGGAGATTTCTGTTTTTTGCGTTTTCTGCATTTGCTGGCAAGTTTCAATTTCTGCTATTGTCTGCGTTTTTTCAATTTCCGCAATTTTTGCATTTTCGGCGTTTTCAATTTCTGCAATTTCTGCATTAATAAAAACGCGAGCGAGCGGGCGGAGAAATTAATAAATCGGAAATTAAAAACGCGAGCGAGCGGGGAATTTTTTCGAAAATAAAAAACGCGACTCTTGAAACGGACGGGTTGGTTTGTATAAAAGATAGATCGGGATCGGGATCATTTTCCCAAGCCCAAGCCCAAGCCCAAGCCCAAGCCCAAGCCCAGGCCTCAGTCCTATGATATATAGTAGACTCACTCTTATATATATACCCTACTCCCTCAAGAGAGAAAGAGAGCATGTGGGACAAGTCTTCCACTCTCCTCCTTTCTCTTCCCACTTGCACCCTTAGACTTTCTAGTTTGGGCCTAGTTCCCTACTGGAAATTGACAGTTTTAGGGATTCCGAGGGCATAGAGTGACCAAACGGAGGGCTGTAAAGCACGGCACGACCCTCTGACCGATACGCTCGTTTCGAGCTATCACACGGCCCATTCCACGACACGCTCTAAAAAATCTAACAAAAAAACAAACAAAAAACACGCTAAAAACTAGTCACAAGGCCTCCTAGAGCAGCTTTTTGACACCTTAGGGTATCAAAAGCACATGCACTTACGCTCTGGGCGGGTGCTAGAACACGAGCATATTGAGGGTGCCTCTGTTCATACGGACACCCATTACCCATCCACGATAAGCTCTAGACCCTCAGCGGGGACACAAAGTAGCACCACCCAAGACCCTAAAATAGCCGCTAGTGATTCCTCCTCCGACTCAGAAATCATGGAAGCATACCCTACCCAAAACACTGAGAGAGAAGGCCATGCACCTCCCGAAGCTCCACAGCCTAGTACTAGTATGTTTAGCCGTTTCATGGAAACATTAGGTAGAGCTACTCGCTCGGAACCTGATGCAAATGAAGCACACGAAGGGGGTGGGGAAGTGGACTCTCCTTTCACATCGCACGTGGACCCCACACCCCCAAAGAGTGTCCATGTGGATATCCTACCAACTTCTTACCAAGAAGGCCCTGTTGAGCTGCCTCCTTCAGAAGTTCCCTCTAGAGTACCATTGGTGACAAGTAAAACCACGGGGAGCCACATTGCTTCTACCTCACAAGAAACCGTTAACACGTCGACTCTAGAAGGATTGTTCATTAATGATCATTGGACATACGACCTCCACACTGAGGTGTTGACGGATCTACACTCTGGCCACGCCTACCATGTAGGATGGATAGAGATTGTACAATCCACCTCTAGTGCCACGAGCATCGAAGATCAACAGAAAATGATCTGTAATGTTATCCATGGCATTATTCAATTAGAGAGGCAAAACCAAGGGGTAAATATACTCTCAACTGGCCCCATGAGATTTCTGGATACGAGCAAGGCTCAACAGCCTACTCTATCACAAATGGAGACTCCTCTAATGAGCCCCATGGACCCATCTTACGTCATTTCACCTGGGGTCTCTATGCAATCTGAGCCTCCGAGCAAAAACTTTAGCTTCCCTAACTTGGCTCAACCCTCTATCAAGGAAAACACAGTGCTCACTCCAGGGATAAGCCTGACAGAGAATGTACCGATGACATCTACGATTAGCGCAGTGCCACTACCTAGTGTCGTAGTACCTAATATGGGGCCTTGACCATATGTGCCTCTAGCCCCTTATGCACACATGGCCCCCACACCTCCAATTGTACCACTTGCTTATGCTCCTCGAGTGCCGCTCCCTAGCTCTTATCCGAGTGGACCTATGCCCGGTTATGTTCCATATCCTGCATCATCTATACATATGCCAAGACCGGTACCCGTCCCTCTCCCACATATGATTCCAAGAGTACCTCCACCGGCCCTACCTCCTCACATAGGTGACTTGGCAGCGTTTGCTCAAACCATAGGTCGATCTATCGCGGAAAATATGCGTCACGCATCTGATAGAGAGCCTAGAAGTAAGGCAGTACAAATTGCCAAACTCACGCAAAAATTCAATGGGGACGAAGATGCTAGAAAACACATTGAAGTGTTTGAACAAGTATGTGATTCCTTAGGGGAACGCAACGAACTACATAAGTGCAATGCCTTAAGCTTGACATTAAGTGGGAAGGCTGGAGATTGGTATAGGACCCTAAGGGTGGACGAGAAAACAATCTACCCTACCCTTCGAAGGTTGTTTCTAAAGGAGTACATACGAGAAGGTGTGCTTTGGGGTGTAGCATCTCAGCTACAGAAGGCCGAACGTAAGGAAGGAGAGTCAGTAAGGGACTTCATTAGTCGTCTAAAGCACTTAAACTCTCGCTGTCCTGTAAATGAGCGCTTCAACAATAACCAACTGCTTGATCGATTCATTCGAGGGTTGAGGAATGAAGGAATCTATAATGGACTAGTGATTAGAGGTATCACAACCTGGGAAGATGTCACTGCCAATGCAATCCAATTAGAGGACAACTTGATGATAGCAGGCATGAGGGTGTCTACCGACACGAGATCCACTAGCTCACAAGCCATTGAGTATGAACCCATGACTGCAAAGCCCATTGCCAATGAGCCAAAGGTATTTGAGACATTCTTGACAGACCTCACCAAGGCAATCCAAGAGTCTCTTAAGGATAATCGACCCCCTCAAAATAGTCACATGTATCCAAGAAGGGAGCAACAATGGTGTTCCATTTGCTTAGGTCCACATAGCACTAGTGAGTGCCCTACGTTTAGAGTAAAATTTAATGGAACTTGCAACGCATGTGGTAGGTATGGTCACCAAGCTAAGGATTGTTTAATGATCAAACGTATGATGGCAAATAGACCACCTGTAGCCTGGACGGATGCACCTCGAGCTCCTGTATTGATGCCTGCTCCACCTGTTGAGCAACTACCACAACACATGGTCCCTAGATCTCAAAATGTTGTACAAGCTACACCGCTACCACCTCCTGTGCTAGGACCGCAGCCCCCGCATCCAAGAGTCGCCCCTATGAACCAAGTGGGTTGCGAGCCATCAAATGCTTATGCAGATGGCTGTGAGGAGGAAATAGACACTAGTATTGCCTACGGACTTGATACACTGGAAGATTGTCCTATATACTACATGGAAGATTGTTGGGGACAAGTCAAGCCGGTATATCAAGCTGCTGCTCTCGCATCTAGAGGTCAAAATATCAACACCCAGGCTAGGAGGCCACCTCTTCAATGCTACGAGTGTGGTGGACCACATCGAGTAGCGGAGTGCCCTATTAGGCTGCAAAAGAATGCTGCACAGATGCAAGTGAATCAAGGGAGCACGTCTGCAATGCCAATACTCACATGTAATCGTTGTGGCATAGATCACTTGATTGCCCAATGCCCCTATAACCCAAATGCGCCTAAAATCACACCCCTGAATTTGGTCGAAATTGCTAGTGTGACATCGCCAATACCACCCGTTGCACCCGCTTATGCGATTACACGGTCCATGCTTCAAGGGCCAGGACATATCCTCGAAGAGAGAGATACCGCGTCAGTTATCCAAGCAAAGAAAAAGAAGACACGAAGGAAGAAGTCACAGAATACGGAAAATTCAAAGCCAAGTTCCAAAACAAACATAGGAACAGGAGATGACCCCGTATATATGAATGACCTCGAGGATGATTCAGATTCAGTCGAGACAATGGAGACTAGAACCAATACCACAAAGGGAAAGACCGACAAGGAAAACCGTAGCATGGGACCAAATGAAAACCGAATAAGAGAAAACCATAAAGAGCCTCTGAAAACACCACAAGTGGTTCCAAATCCAATCCAAGACCCCCAAGATAAATCGCAGGGGCAAAAAGGGAAAAATCGTAAAAAGAAGATTGGGACGTACCCAAACCCTGTAGATGAGATTAAGCAGGTGAAACATCTAAGAGGTTTAGTGGAGGAGACTCAAAGGAAACTAGAACCAGAACCCATGCATATCAAAATTCATGACACAGTGTTTCCCACGCAAGTTCATCCACCTCACATGAACCATAGACCGTTAGCCATATCTAGTATCATCCAAGAAGGGAGTGAGGACAGGACATCAGAAAGTGAGCATACACCCTTCTTGTTGGAAAGGATGTTTAACGAAGGAATACTTGATCCCATTGAGGAATATGAGATTCCATCCTCACCAGTTCCTAGTCAAGGACCTACACCCTGCAAAACACCAATGAATGTTGCCAAACTAGTGGACTTCATGTCTTCTGAGGTCCGAACCACGATCATAGCAAAGCTGTATGGAGATCCTGAGTTATTCCTTGCACTTCGAGCATTCCTTAACGGAGAGCTACGAACGGGATTAACGCAGTTTGCGCAACCAAATAGGCCTGATTCGATTATGATTGATGAGGAAAATCATGTGCAATCACTTGACTTAGATGGACACGAGTCTGTGATCGAGGTACCCATTAACGAATTAGGGCAGTATTTTGAAGGCGACGAGTCTAATGCGACCCTACCCATCACTACCAAGGGATTAACTATAAAGGGAATTCTTGATGGTGGTGCGGGAGTTAGCATCGTTACAAAAGATTGTTGGGAATCCATGGGAAAACCCCGCCTCAGTGTTACTAACATTGTGGTAAAGATGGCAAATGGTACCATAGCCAAACCTATGGGGATGCTCAAGGATCTTAAGATCAAAGTTCTAGGACACAAGGTAAGACATACGTTCATTGTAATGGATTTCTCTAAACACCTTATGTCATATGAAATGATTTTAGGACGACCATTCACGAGGGAAGCACAAATGGTTCATGATTGGTCTAAAAATCATGTCTATTTGCAATTCCAAGACTCTGTCCTTAGAGTGGATTTGGTGACTGGTAAGGTACACCCCTTAGGGAGTAAAACCATTATTGATCATCGCTCTGACACCACAGTTCACTCGGCCCCACTACAATATTGTTACACTTGTAAGAAGGATACAGACATTGGCCAAGATTCTCCTTACATGGATGTGTTACCGGGTATGACGGAATCAGACAATGTAGACTGGGTCCACCTAGCATCAACCATAGACACTTGGGGAGATAGGGGGACGACCTGGGTAACACCTGAGGGGGATGAAATTTCTGTACCCTTAAATATGCTACAAGCAATGCATATCGCTTCCGACAAGACTCATCCTAATGTAACGAAGAAAACATACAAGTGGGTCCCTAAAGCTTCTTTAGTGACCATAGCTAGTGCTAAAAAACAGAAGCCTTGTAAGAAACGTACCACTCGCTCCAAGAAAAGTAAGAAAATGTTGCGATGGATCCCTAAACGACTATTGGAAGCCCAAGGCTACTATCAAGGAAATGATCAAATCTGGGTGCCAAAACGTAGATTGTGCTCTTACCTATCACCTGACCCAAGTGAGCCCAATCCCGTAGCTCCAAAACGAATCAATGAGCGTGGAAAGAAAAAGATCACAGAATGCTACATACCCGCTCCCGAGCTAGTTTGGGTACCAAAGAAAGAACGATTTGTTCCACCTAGCTCAGGAAGGGGGGAGTCCCATGAAGATTCTAGCTCCTCATGTAATACATCCATAGAGGTAAAAGCTTCTACACAGCCTCCATCTATAGTAGTGGACCTCCATGAAGCTACAAAAGAATCCACACCTCCCAGTGTTCAAGAATCACCTGATGAACCACTTCAAGTTCGATCCTGGGAGAGTACCTTACCACCCTTGCAACTAGATGAAACGCATAGGGCGGTCAAAAACTATTGGTTAAAATCCTCACCCATTACCAACTGGAACAATTGGTTTCAAAGGGTGACAAGCTCATTTCAAACGGTATGATCTACCCAAGGAAGGGGGGAGTGTTTGTGGACAATCCATTATTCACTTGTTTCCCTCTCAACCTTTTTCCGTGACCTCTTAATCTCCGATCTTAGGGAATGTACATATAAAGCTTTATACTCACAAAAAACAAAAAAAAAAGGAGCAAGAGCAATTAGCAAATGAGTATGCGCATTAAAAGTCAAAACATTGACTCAGACCTACACATTTACATCCGATACACTGAAACAGAAACCTATGTCATGACTGTTTTAGAGTTGACTGATTAGCGAAGTTATCTTTTCCCACTAATGTGCCTCCTAGAGGTATTGTTTGTGTTTCATAGTATGTACAGGAACCTGTTGCTATTGATAGGATTTGGACCTTCATGGAACCTTTCTCTCGTTCACACTTCAAATCAAGTGCGACCATCGACACAAACAGGTGTTTCTTGTCCATTAGCATTGCGCTTATCTTTTTTTGCATCCATGTTTGTCTGCTTTGATTGTGATTGGTAGCATACTATTCAGCGCATTGGCTTAGTATCCAACATTTAATTCAATGTAATGTTTTGTCATAATCACTTGTTTAGGTGTAAAAATCAAGCAGTCCGACTAAGCTAGTTTGACCAAGCTAGGTATTAGAAATCTTCTCTTAATACCATGGGGAATGCCTTCCTAATAAGCAATGGTTACTTAGGTTCTTAATCCGATTTAGGCAGCATTGTATGAAATGTACTAGGGCTTTCTAGTGGGCTTAACACTAGTGACCTTTAGCTTAAGTATTATAAAGGGAGTTTACTAATGTGATGAGCCTGGGGAGGGTAACAGTGTTATATGACCCCCCAAAGTTACAAAATTTAAATGTTGAAAATGAACAAACAAAAAATCAAAGTGCCACAATGTAAAATTTTTAGCTGGAAGAGAAATCTCAGCTTGATTTGGTACTTCACTCACATGTATTGCCTATGGTACTAGAGCCCTAGAGGTTCCCAATGTGGGCGCTTTTCCTTGAGAAGCAAAAAACCCAAGGCATACAAAATAAGCACACACATCAAAATTGAATCAGTGTGAAAAGACCTTGGGGGGTCAAAGAAAAGGTAATCAGTCAGGCGATGATTTCATGAGAAATTCCTTTTATGGTAGCTTAACTACAAAGTCTTCTAGGTATAGCCTCTAGTCAGCCCTCGAACATCAATACTTGGCTCTCGCGATTAAACAACTTAATTGACCACAAAAAATTAAGAAGCTTACCCATGGTATTAATATTCGATCTCTAGTGCTTTTCGACCGTCAAATTAGCGACCCCATACTTGTTTAATTTTCTACCTTTACATCTGTTTATGCATTTGATTACATAGCAATTTAATGTTCATTGCTAACAAATTGTTTGAATTTCTTTTACCAATCAATTTTTCTACCTAAAACTGCATATGCTTTTTAAGAGAATGCAATTACTGTGCCAATGTTGTTTGATTTTGCAGTGACTGAAGAAGGCTAAGGACATTCATCTCAAATGCTCTTCCACCTCGACGACCCAGCTTCAACTCAATAGCTTCCGAGGAAGGAATCTACATCAGTAAGGGGGGCATGTTAACCCTCACGGCTCACAGACACCCATCACCTACGATGGATGCGTATTATGTATTTGGTAGAGTCAGGTACCGGGCTTGTCGGACCAATAAGGAAAGGTAGAGTGATCGTTGATGAGAGGCGCACTTTAACTTGGACATTCAAGGGATTAGTTGGTTAAGCATGGGCGCCCAAGTGTGAATGGGGTGAGCTCCTATAAAAGCCAACTAAACCTAATTTTTACTCATTCTCTCATTTGTGCAATTGAAGAGTGCTCTTGCTCCATCTCCATCTTCTTCTTCTTCACCTCCTTGTGTGTGTGTGTGTGTGTGAGAGAGAGAGGGAGAGTGTGTGTGCGATCGAGCATTACGAAGGTACGACGGCGGCGAAGCGGTTGAGCGTGGCACGACTGCAGCTTCTTCTTCATCGCGGCGAGGAATCCACCACGAAGGCGAGCGTAGAGCGGTGAGTGACACACCCTTTGTTTTCTTGAGCTTGCTAGTTTAGGCTTGTTGTGTGCTTGGAGCCGTTTGTGGCTCGCATACGGTGTATCGGCAAGTCCCTTGCTTCGACAGTGCGGCAAGGAGCGCACAATACCATTGGAAGTATTCTAGCTCAACCTGGAGACGGAACAATGGATTTTTCGATTTGCTATACAAGCCGACAGTTAAACAGTGCAGGAAAGAACTACACAACCACCGAGAGGGAAGGGTTATGAATGATTTATGCTGTAAAAAAATTTCGGCATTATTTGCTTGCAAACAAATTTGTGTTCTTCACGGATCATCAAGCTCTTTTGTACAGATGGGGGCTTTTCACAAGCCAAGCTCCCATACCCCTCTTCTCTCGTCCCCACCCCATGAAAACCCCCTCTTAGGGAGGGAGTGATAAAAAAGCATTGGAAAAAGTAAGAAAAAAATAAAATATGATTATGTAAATATATAAGAAAGGTAAAATAGGCCACCTCATGCCTGCGGGGTAGCCCATCCCCACCTTGCCTCCTTTCTCTTCACTGTTGCCCCGCCGCGTGTCCCTTTTCCTCTCCTCCACTCAAAAGGTCAACCGCCTCTCTCTTCCCCTTGTCATTTCTCCTTTCTCTCTCCCCTCAAGCTACCCCACCTCTCACCAATAATGCATTATAACTCACCAATAATGCACCCTAACTCACATGCAACTTACCCTATCTTCCAAAATAGTATACCCCACCCCCTCTTTCTCTCTCCTATCATATCCCATGACCCAAATACCCCCCTCTCTCTCTAAAGGGCGCCATGTCTCTTTTCTTGTAGCTAAATAACCTCCCCCACACTCACACACACTCAGTTTCACTGAAAAGGGTGCCCACAGACCCATCCCCACCCGGTGGTTACCTGATTTTTCTTGTGTTCACACACATCTGCACACAGATTCACCTCTGAACACACTCCCCTCTTGTAATTACTTTATTCTCCATGTCATCTCTCACTTTTTTTCATCAACCCATCTCTCTCTCTTAGTCTCTCTCTCACGAGACTGCTGTTTTGGCACATATACACACAGCCAAACAAGTGGGGCCCACAGTCACATGGCCTATGTAGATAATGATTTCTTCATTTCTAAATTCTAGAATTTCTCCCCCCTCCTCCCCTATATAAAGAGGGGTCACCATCACACTAAGGACACAACATCACCAACGAACACACTTTGCACTGTGTGTGCCTAGTGCACACACACACACCCACACCATCACCATCACCATCACCACAATCACCATGATTGTTTTGAGCATGACCTCTACACCCTTGGCTATGGAAGATGAAGGGCAACTAAATGAAGGATGATGGCCATAATCCTCGTGCGAGTCTTCGCCATCAACTCCCACCTATCCGCCATGTGCTCTACCACTCTCTCCCTTCTCATTCCCCTACCCTATGCTCCCCATTTCATTGCCTAATTCTCTAAATAAAGCTTGAGGTTTTGTGAGTATGTTTTCTTGCAATGTTTTGCCCATGTGAGGTGTGCAGAATCGCCACCTAGTCTTGTGTTTTGGAGTGAGCTTGTGTATGTGTGAAGGGTGTGCGGATTCGCCATCCTTTTGTGGTGCCTAAGTACTAAGCCGCTATACCCCCTCCCTCACACACTCTCTCTCTCTCTCTCTCTCTCTCTCTCACTTGATCTCATTCCCTTTCCTCTTCATCATTACTCCCAAGCATCCATCTCTCTTGGATGAAAACTTTGTTATGGTGGTGTGTTGTTTGCGTCCTAGCCGCTGAAGCTAGGTGGTGCCCCCTGTTTACTTTACTATGACAGGCTCGAGGCGCGCCATTCAGTCCCCGGTGTTTTAGAGGCCGTCGGGGTTCGGGGTTCGCTTTGCTCCGGTCATTTGGTACCCCCACTGAGGATCTTTTCATGAAACCCTTCAGTTTACAAGACTGAAACCCTTAAACTATTGTGAATGGATGAATGGCTAGCAGGATTTCCTAATTGGACGACAGAAGAAGAAGAGCTCCAAGCACAACTAGACGAACTCCACATCTCCATCGAAGCTCGAGTGCCAGGCGTAACGGTAATCGATTTGCAGCGGGAGAGTCAACCAACACGCCAAACCCAGTGGATATACATAGGCCAAGTGCCAAGAAGAAGAAGGAGAAGGTCGAAACCATGTCCACAACCTACAACCAACCCACAACAACAAAATGGAAGGAGATCTACACAATAGAGAATCAACACTATTCTACTTTGAGAATCAGGTAACTCAAGTCACCAAGGTAATTATCACAGTCAGTTTTCAATTCGCACCTGATGCTGCAGCACAGATAACGGAAGCATTGGCTCACACTCTCACTAGAGAAACTAGGGATCTACTGAGTTTGTTTCAGGAAAGAACACCACCCTCTCCCACAAGCTTGGACAGTGACTAAGCACCTCTAAGCTTCACATGAATCAGTACAACCTACCTCAAGACAGATCACACATACCAACACGTGTACGCTCAATCAAGGTAATACTGGATTTGAAGGCTCACTACTAGCACGTCATTGACACCATGCCGGGTGGGGAGCGATTTTTGGAGGTTCTGGAATCAGATCAACCATTTGTCTTACCTTTGGTACAAGGCAATGTACCATTTGAAGTTTTAATCTATGTCCTAGTATAAGAGGGTATACACGCCTCCTTGTAAAGAAGAAATTTTTTTTTGTAAGTTAAGCAGTGTGTCTTTCTAGCTCTCTCTCAGTAATCATGGCAAGTGTAGCATTTCCAACATTTAAAGGAAAGAAGGGGGAGGATTTGGTAACAGACTTCCTAGATGACTTTGAAGTAGCATGTGTAGTGAGCAACAAAGATACGGATGAATCCCGGGTTAGAATCTTTAAGCATCTCATGAAGCTAGAAGCTAGATCATGGTACAATGCACTTCCACAAGCAACCCAGGATGACTGGGAACCCTTAAAAACCGCTTTTAAGAGGCGCTTTGGGGGAGGTACCACTTCAGAAAAGTTGTGGGACAAGTTGAGAGACTTGAAGCAGGAGGGTCTTTTAGAATATGCCACCTATGAGTCCAAATTTGTGGATTTGTGGGAACGGTGGGTTGAGTCACTGGCTAGGGGGGAAGCTGCACCCGATTTCCTAAAAAAAGATCGGTTCACACATGGCTTATGGCCGCTTCTCAAGGAGAAGGTGAAAGGTAGATTCCCGGCTACGTACGAGTTAGCCATTGAGATTGCTCGCCTTAAAGACAAGAAGCTGCGAATGAAAGCCAAAGAAGCCGAGTCAACAGAATCAGGAACATCGCGTCGACCAACAACTACGACAACCACCATTCCACCACCACCACTGGCTCTTGGGGTAAGAGATGACCAACAAGATATGTTGGCCCATATTACTGACCAACTGCAGAATTTGTCAATCCACTTAATACAACAAGGGAGGAGTCAAGAAAGAGATCAAGACCCTAGAAGAGCACGATGACAAAACAGGGAGTATCATTGCTACAACTGCGGAGAAGATGGTCACGGTATGTACTACTGTCCCAAACCTCGACAAAACTATAATAGAGGAGGTAGGAGGAACCAATTGTCACCCCCTAGAGAAAGAACACCCCCACCCCAAGCACCACCCCCACCAACACAAATTCTACGTCCACCCCATATACCACTACAAGCATCCATCCCACCTCTTCCACCAGCCCCACCACCTGATCGCCCTGTAAACATCATAAGGCTAGAAGAGAAAGGAAAAGCCATAGTAGTGGATCCACCCAGAGCAAAGGAGAGGGACAAGGGTAAGGAGAAGGTAACCTTTTTAGAACCACTTGAAGCCATGACTGTGAAAAGAGCTAGGAGGGAGAAAGCTACACAATCAGATGATGAGAGAAGCATGAGAGGAGAAACTAGCAAGAGGCCATCCAGGCCACGATGGAAATTGGGCATCACCGACTTCCAGCTAGGGGAAAGTTCTAAGCCCTATGATCTAACATTGGATGTGGCAGAGCAAGGACCGAAGATTACATGGCCACAGCTACTACATCTTGCACCAAAAGTAAGGCGACAATGGTCTAAAATGGTAAGTACAAGACGCTCCAAAACAAAGGTAGCCGGAGCAATTTCGGGATGTAACATGGATGACATCCTTCCAATTGTCGACGTAAACATAAAAGGAAACAGGGTTGGAAACACCTACATTGATGGAGGTGCACAAATCTGTGTAATGAGCGAAGCTATGATGCTTCGATTAGGGCTCGAGGTTGACAGGCCTTCTCCATGCAAGGCAAAGATGGCAAACAACGCAAAAGTAAAGTGTGTGGGTGTGGTAAGTGCCGTGAAAATCAAATCTTTCAACACTGAGGTAGAGGTAGATGTTTTTGTAATGCCTACTAAGGGGGAGGGCTATCCACTAATTTTGGGAAGGCCATGGTTGATGGCCATGAAGGCAAAACAGGACTGGGGTACTGGCCTTCTACGCATGACCGGTAAGAAAGGGGAGACAATCTACTACGACATGAGGATTGGCAAGCAGAAGCAAATGAATCTGGAAACATCGACAGATGAAACCACTAGCGAATCTTCCAGTTCTGAGGAGGAGACCACATCCACCAACGAAAGTGATAGTTCCATTGATGTGATGGGTATCATTATGAAGGATCCACAAAGGGTAAGCACAACTGGTGATCCGTCGTCAAAAGGGTAACACAATGAAGAGGAGAGCAAATCACCTGGCCTAGGAGGAAGTAGGTTGAAGGGTATGTTGTCTACGGAATTAACACTTGAGGAGAAAGATAGTTTTTTGCAAATGTTGATGGGATTTCCTAACCTGTTCATTGACAACTATGAAAGAATCACAGGCATTACAGTGGTGGAACATCATATTAAGCTGAAGGAAGGGGTAAAACCAGTTGTGCAAAAGCTACAACGATTGGGGGTCATACAAGAAAAGGCACTCTTGGCCGAGGTAAGGAAACTGCTGGAGGCGGGATTCATCTATCCTGTAGAAAACTCAGAATGGGTGTCACCCGTAGTGGTGACGCCTAAAAAGAATGGTAAGTGGAGGGTCTATGTTGACTACAAACCACTAAATGCAGCTACAAAGAGAGACCACTTTCCTCTCCCTTTCTTGGATGAAATTCTGAATGAAGTAGCGGGTTTTGAATGCTATACCGTCTGTGATGGTTATTCTGGATACTTTCAAATACGCATAGCCTTGGAAGATCAGCTAAAAACCACTTTTATCACGCCATGGGGTTGTTTTGCATACAGGGTTATGCCATTTGGTCTCACAAATGCACCTGCCACATTCCAAAGATATGTCACATATGTTTTTCAACCGTTCTTTGGAAGATCCATAAGAGTGTTCATTGATGATTTTTGTATATATAGCTCCCGTATTTCACATTTAGAAAAGGTAACTGAAGGTTTGGCCAGGTTGCAGAGCCTAGGTGGGCAATTAAATGTGGATAAATGCCACATTGGGGAGAGTAAAGTCATTCTACTAGGCCATGAAATTTCAGCAAAAGGTATCAACGCCGACCCAAGTAAGGTGTCCGCACTCATAGCCCTACCTTCACCAACGACCGCACGCCAACTGGTCTCTTTTCTACAGAAGGTGAGGTACTTAAGTAGATTCATACATCTACTATCACAACTTGTTCTACCACTGCAACAGTTCACTCAAAGATCAACTTTCACTTGGGACGAGGAAAGCGAACATTACTACAACAAGGTAAAGGAGGTCTTAGCCACTCTGCCAACTATCTCACCACCTAAGTGGGATGAAAAATTCTATGTCACCTCAAGTGTTGGTGATGACTCATTGGGGGTTGTGCTACTCCAAAAGGATACGACGACATCTTTCATGAGGCCAATCTACTTCTCTAGTCGAATGATGACAGAAGGAGAGAAAGGTTTCACCCATGTGGAACACTTAGTCCTAGCTCTTAGATTTGCAACTACAAAGTTTAGGTCATATTTTCTGCCTTAGCAATTTGTGATTCTAACCACGGATGAAATATTTCCCTATGGTGTACAACACATGGATGTGTCTGCTAGAATTACTAAATGGATAGTTCGTCTGCAAGAGTTTGACTACACGGTACAGGTAGAAAGCACGACAAGGGCAAGTTTGGGGGGACTCATGACCTACCAAGTCTTTGAAAGGAAGGAGAAGAAATCTAAGGAAGGAGAAGTCCGATTACCTCCAGTAACACCGATGGTAGAAGGAGCATACTCTCTCTACTTTGATGGAGCCTACAAGCGAGCGTCCGACAAAGCAGCTGCAGGCATAGTGGTCTTTGATGACAAAGGGACAAAGGTATTTTCGTTGGGCCAATTGTTAGATTCACATTATAACAATGAAGCTGAGTATGCAGCACTAACCAAGGGTCTACAATGGTGCGTCTCGCAAGGTGTACAATGCCTTAATGTATTTGGGGATTCTCTACTTCTGGTAAGGCAAGTAAATGGAGCATGGACATGCAAGAATCCTAGTTTAAGGACTCACTTAAGTGGTGTAAAAACCTTGTTGGGTAAGTTTGAAGAAGTTCAAATACACCATATCCCAAGGGCTCAAAACCAAGAAGCAGATGCCCTAGCAAGTGAAAGACTACAGGAAGTGGTGGTTGGAGCAATAAAACTAAAGCTCCCTCTATTTCAAGGCAGTGATGCCTTGCCTGACATCATGCATTTTTTGGAAACAGGGGAATGCCCATCAGATTTAACAAAGGGACAGAAGCAATGGCTGACGCGGAAGGCCACAAGGTATCGACTAATCAATGATGGTTTTTACTGTAAGGGTAAGGACCAAATACTCAGGAAGGTCCCTCTCTCTCACGAAATCACGGGAGTAATTGCTAGTTGTCACGACGGGGTTTGTGGTGGTCACTTTGCGCTAGACATAACAAGTAGGAAAATCTTGTAGGCAGGCTTCATATGGCCTAGCCTCAACCGTGATGTACACCATTGGTGCAAAACGTGTAAGTTGTGTCAAAAGGCCGGCACTAGGTCACTTATGCCTGAACCACAGACACCTATTCTCTCATATGGCCCATTTGAAAAATGGGGTATCGATGCCATTGGGCCATTACCTAGGGCCAACTCAGGAAAAATCTACATTATCATGGGGGTCGACTACATGACTAGATGGGCAGAGGCTACAGCCACCACTAGAATCACAGTGGTAGAGGTAGCTAAATTTATCTACGAGCACATATACTGTAGGTTTGGCACACCTTTAGAGATCATCTTTGATAGAGGGCCTGGTTTCAGAGCAGACTTGGTAGGAGAATTAATGCAGAAACTGGGTATTACAAGGAGGCACTCTTCACCATATTACCCTCAATGTAATGGCCTAGTTGAAAAGGTAAATGGAATGGTTTCTAAAATTATTACCAAGCAGGTAAACAATCATCCTGGAGACTGGGATAAGTATCTACTACCAACTTTATGGGTCTACAGAACTTCATTTCGTACATCCTTGGGATTCACACCGTATCATCTAGTATTTGGTAAGGAAGCAATCTTGCCCATTGAAGTGCAACTACAAAGTCTCAGAGTAATGGCAAGCCAGCTTCAACAGCCCAACATGCATTTGAGAGATCACATCATCAACTTGGAAAGACTGCAGCTAGACAGAGAAGAAGCAATAAATTATTATGCAGCACAAGCAGAGCATAGACGGCTTAGCTTTAACGAGCATCTCCGGAAAAAAGAATTGAAGAAAGTAATGTTGGTGCTTAGTTACGACAATCCCCTTTCAACATCAGGAAAAAGTATGCCAATGGAAGCTACGAGCTTATGGAGGCTGATCGAAAACTTCATAAAACCAGGGTAAATGGTTGGCGACTTAAACCTTATTTTCTTCGATTTGATCAGGCTCCACCAATTGACATTCCAGATGAGAACACACCATCAGCCACCACCTCCGACGATAATGATCAAACAGATGAGCTAGAGACATGAATGCCTCTAGCCAAAAGGGGAGGGCTAATGATGGGGGCTTTTCACAAGCCAAGCTCCCATACCTCTCTTCTCTCGTCCCCACCCCATGAAAACCCCCTCTTAGGGAGGGAGTGATAAAAAAGCATTGGAAAAAGTAAGAAAAAAATAAAGTATGATTATGTAAATATATAAGAAAGGTAAAATAGGCCACCTCATGCCTGCGGGGTAGCCCATCCCCACCTTGCCTCCTTTTTCTTCACTGTTGCCCCGCCGGGTGTCCCTTTTCCTCTCCTCCACTCAAAAGGTCAACCGCCTCTCTCTTCCCCTTGTCCTTTCTCCTTTCTCTCTCCCCTCAAGCTACCCCACCTCTCACCAATAATGCATTATAACTCACCAATAATGCACCCTAACTCACATGCAACTTACCCTATCTTCCAAAATAGTATACCCCACCCCCTCTTTCTCTCTCCTATCATATCCCATGACCCAAATACCCCCCTCTCTCTCTAAAGGGCGCCATGTCTCTTGTCTTGTAGCTAAATAACCTCCCCCACACTCACACACACTCAGTTTCACTGAAAAGGGTGCCCACAGACCCATCCCCACCCGGTGGTTACCTGATTTTTCTTGTGTTCACACACATCTGCACACAGATTCACCTCTGAACACACTCCCCTCTTGTAATTACTTTATTCTCCATGTCATCTCTCACTTTTTTTCATCAACCCATCTCTCTCTCTTAGTCTCTCTCTCATGAGACTGCTGTTCTGGCACATATACACACAGCTAGACAAGTGGGGCCCACAGTCACATGGCCTATGTAGATAATGATTTCTTCATTTCTAAATTCTAGAATTTCTCCCCCCTCCTCCCCTATATAAAGAGGGGTCACCATCACACTAAGGACACAAGATCACCAAAGAACACACTATGCACTGTGTGTGCCTAGTGCACACACACACACCCACACCATCACCATCACCATCACCGCAATCACCATGCTTGTTTTGAGCATGACCTCTACACCCTTGGCTATGGAAGATGAAGGGCAACTAAATGAAGGATGATGGCCATAATCCTCGTGCGAGTCTTCGCCATCAACTCCCACCTATC
Organism: Adiantum capillus-veneris; assembly: GCF_014529385.1. Lineage (NCBI taxonomy): Eukaryota > Viridiplantae > Streptophyta > Polypodiopsida > Polypodiales > Pteridaceae > Adiantum > Adiantum capillus-veneris. The sequence goes on from NC_140956.1 coordinate 141,191,901, forward strand.
CACCATGTGCTCTACCACTCTCTCCCTTCTCATTCCCCTACCCTATGCTCCCCATTTCATCGCCTAATTCTCTAAATAAAGCTTGAGGTTTTGTGAGTATGTTTTCTTGCAATGTTTTGCCCATGTGAGGTGTGCGGAATCGCCACCTAGTCTTTTGTTTTGGAGTGAGCTTGTGTATGTGTGAAGGGTGTGCGGATTTGCCATCCTTTTGTGGCGCCTAAGTACTAAGCCGCTATACCCCCTCCCTCACTCTCTCTCTCTCTCTCTCTCTCTCTCTCTCTCTCTCTCTTGATCTCATTTCCTTTCCTCTTCATCATTACTCCCAAGAATCCATCTCTCTTGGATGAAAACTTTGTTATGGTGGTGTGTTGTTTGCGTCCTAGCCGCTGAAGCTAGGTGGTGCCCCCTGTTTGCTTTACTATGACAGGCTCGAGGCGCGCCATTCGGTCCCCGGTGTTTTAGAGGTAGTCGGGGTTTGGGGTTCGCTTTGCTCTCGTCAGTACCTAGTAAATAAACCTTGCAATACAGGGAGAATCGTACACTGGTTTATTATATTGCTAGAATTTGACTTCACAGTGGTGGTCAAAAAGAGTAAAACCCATCTGCGAGCGGATCATCTTTCAAGGATACACAACGGGGAAGCTCCTGAACGAGTAGATGATGACATACCAGATGCTTATCTTTTCAACATTGAAATGGTACCCAAATGGTCTCAGGAAATTATTAGCATTCTTTCCTTCAGAAGTGAATTTGATAATATGGAATGCAGATCCAAACAGCAAACAATTTGACAAACAAAAAACTTCCAGTTGATAGCAGGACGGTTGTATCATCTTGGATCGGACCTAATCCTACGATTATATATAAATCCGGAAGAATTCGAGTGCTACCTTGAAGAGGCACATGTCCAGGGTTGTGCATTTCATTATTCAACAGTGAAAACACACCAGAGACTGAAACAATTAGGGGTTTATTGGCCAACTATGTATGCGGACACACATTCCTATGTTACCAGTTGTACATTATGTAGTGCCAAACGACCAGTGGACCACGCAACTTTGTTTCAAGTAAACATAGCACCTGCATGGATTCAATATATCATTGACTTCTTAACCACCAGGACGTTTCATGAGAACATCACAAGAGCACGGGAAAAAGCTATAGAGCTGGAAGATCGTGACTTTCAGTTAATTGGGAATCAACTCTATAAGCGGGGGAAGGACAATCAACTTAGAATCTGTGCAAGTGAAAGCGAATACCTGCTGATTCTAGAACATGCACATAGCGGAATAAGTGGAGGCCATTTTTCGGGCGATAAGATGGAAAAAACTGTCTTAACCGTAGGAATTTGGTGGCCTACATTGCACATGGATCCCGAAGAGTTTGTAAAGCGTTGTGATGCATGTCAACGCACAAAGATACCAATAAAAAGAGACGATATGCCATTACGGCCAATGATGGGAGCAAGAGCATTTGCAAAGTGGGGCATTGATTTTGTGGGACCTATATCACCCCCTGCATATCGCACCCATACCCAATATATCATTGTGGCCACGGACTATCTCACAAAATGGGTCGAAGCCAAAGCAACACAAAAAGCTGATGCACGCACCACAACACAATTTTTGTATGAGAATGTTTTTGTACGTTACGGGTTACCAATAGAAATTGTCAGTGACTGTGGAACACATTTTCTCAATGAATTCATTGAATATCTGCTAGAGGAATTCATGGTCATACATAGGAAATTAGCACCATACCATCCACAGGCCAATGGGAAAGCTGAGGCCACAAATAAACCACTATGCACGATTCTCACCAAAATAGTGTCAGAATCAAGAACAGATTGGGATCAGCAGCAGCTACACTCAACACTATGGGCATACAGGGTAGCTTACAAAAAATCAATAGGAACAACACCATACAACATGGTGTTTGGCCTAAATGCTATACTACCCATAGAGTTTTTAATCCCAACTCTATGAGTAGCAACAAGCTTGGAATGGACAGGGCATGAGCTCTCTTAAAGGATTGATGATCTTGAAAAGCTAGATGAACTCCGCTTACGAGCTGTCGCGTCAATCTATGCTAAAAAGAGAAGACAAAAGGAATTTTTTGTCAAGCATGTGTGTACCAAAGAGTTTAAAACAGGTGATTACGTACTTGTTTATACGTTAAAACAACATGCCAAGAAACTTAAAAAGCGAGGACTGGGACCATTTGTGATTGGTGATCTATCGCAAAGTGGACCTGTCAAGCTTGCTACATTAGCAGGTGAAGAAATTCCAAACTGGATTAGTGGATGTTGATTGAGGAGGTATCATCTACCACTCACACAGGAGATGCTCCAACAAATTCATCAAGGAAAACAACGAATGAAAGAAAAAGAGAGAGTACGGGAGGAAGCTCAAGCCGAAGCACAAGAACGCATTGCAAAAAGACGGCTTCTGCGACAACAACAAAAAAGTGGAGCACCATTGCGAATCAATGCCATTCGACTGGCTGAGTTGGAGGAGGAAACATTGGAGCCAATAATTGCGGTCAAAGTGGGCAACAATCAAGTGGGATCAACAGTTTTGCTTGATTCGGGTGCTCAAGAAAATTTGATCTCTTACGGTTTATACCAACAGCTCACAGTCACAGATCAACTTCATCCTACTCCCCAAGTACTGGAAAGTAGAACATCACACCCATTGACAACATTGCGATGGATTATATTGCATGTACAGCTACATCAATATATTTATCCACACAAATTCTATGTGGTGACAGATGAAAGCACACAACACCCAATGATGCTAGGGCAACCTTGGCAAAAAGCATACAATGTGCAGATAGATTGGAAAGCAAAGGCGGTCAAAATTCAACATGAAAATGAACAACAGGTGATAGCTTTTGCTCAGCAATACCATCATGATCAACTGCAAGCCATGCAATCACTGGCAACAGAGCCAAAAACACGAATGCCATCAATGAACAACAGGAAACCCGAGACCAAATATCAGGTAAAAGCCAACCATGCTAATTACAGACAGATGAGGTCACCGGCCACAATGCAAAAATATAGGCTACCAAAACAAGGTAAACAAGTATAGATGCGGAAGGGTAGAAATGCAATGGCAGAAAAACAACAATGTAAAAAACGGATTCCAACAAAGCAGACGGTTCAACCCCAAACCAAGGAATGTGGATCCCAAAGAAAATGCTTAGCCATAACCCAAATGTCAATCACATTTGGATACCAAAGCAAAAGCAACTACCTGCAGTACAAGCAACAATGGAAGGCCGACAACTGCATTTCAAAAAGGAGAACCGACATATGTGGATGCCGATGAAAGACAAGCCAGTGGCAAACAAGAAAGAGCCAAACCATCTACAAAAATTTGCAGCAACAAAATACCAGTGGAAAGCCATAGCCATAAGGCTCATAGCCATTACATCCCAACCAATTCTATCCTTAGACACAGCTACGACTCCATCAACAGTGTCGGCAAAGCAATTGCTTCTTGCCAAAAATACAATTAAACAGAGAGCAGTAGAGTTACAACTGTTACTTGCAAAGAAAGCAGGAAACCTTGACGGCGAATGCCAATAAGCATTTTTCTTATTCTCTTCTCTTGCACAACATTAATTTTTCCATGCATTGACCGAGTATGCATAAAATAGGGCCACATTAATCGGCTAGGCATTAGCACAAATTTTTCAACCTATGCACGGCACATACTCCGAGGCAAAACCTTGTCGTTCGGGAGGACTCCGGCTAGGAGGGGGGGAGGCATTCTAGAGGCACTCTCAAATGCGGAACCAATGACAGAAACAACAAAAAAGGGCATGATTTTTTACTATTTTAAGGGTTGTTGTTTGATTGCAAAATTTTCTGGAGTAACCCAAGCACATATGCCCTTATACAGCATGTATCTATAGGTATATGGGGCCAAACGCCAAATCAAGCCCCTAGGTGTGTGTATATAAGTAGAAATAACCATTTTTCAGGCAAAATATTGGTAAAACGGAGAAATCCGGCCATAAAAATTATATGTGAGTGTATATAATGTGTTACGGTGATGTTTGTGATTTATTACTATTTTGGGGGATTTTCTGGGGTTGATTTGCTATTTTCTTTTTAATTTTGCTAATTTTTGGCAGAAAAACTTCAAAAATACAAAAAGCAGGTGAAAAACAGTCGTAATGAAAAACAAAAAATATGGTGATGATCAGTGACTATAGGACAACCTATGGTACAGTGGGGGTGCAATTATGAGACTGGAGCGAAAAGCGTGTTTTGGCCAGGTTTTGACCGAAATGCCAAATTTCTGGTAAATAGAGCAAACGGAGTCCAAATCAAGAAATTTTTGAGCCTAAACCACATCTTGCAAGAAGATAGGAGCACATGTCAAATTTCATGAAAAGTGGTTCGGGGACCTCCATTATAAGAAATTTTCACCCCATTTTTAGCTCATTTTCACTATTGACTTCGTGGAGAAAGCTTCTGCCACCTAGAGCGGATCGACTTTCCAGTAGCTTCTACGACGCACACGACTACCCGAGGAGCTCCAGACATGAGAGGTAGGCTCACCACCTTGAGCTTTTCGCGCATGTTTGTCGTTATGTCGCGAAAACTAGCGTATGGGTCACACACAAAGCGAGCGGTAGAGACCTGCAAGTAGAGACGGCGGCCTAACCGCTAACCCGAAAGCAACAAGACTTCATCGACAGCTTACCATAGTCTAGGAGACCAGTCTTGGATAGCCAAAAGCAGTGGAAAACCATCGGGAAAAACCCTAATTCCCAGAAACCCGCAAGAGGCCACCAAATGGGAAATCGGCGAAATTGCAATCAAATGCTACCAAAATTCATGGGTAGGAGCATCTCAACATGCTCGACAAGTCTATATGACCCGCATGACCAAAAAGTGACCCGAAGCGGCACTAAACCTCAGAAACAGAATCAGACACATAAAGCATCAAAATGCACTTGCGGCCAAACCGCAAGTCCGTTTGCCACCAAACTTCACGAGCGGCTTTCCTAGACCATCAACAACCAAGTCCTATGGTGGAAGACCACCACAAATCATCAAAGGTATGTAAACGCAACCACGGGTGCCTCTAGAGCAACAAATTGCCAAATGGAGCTCCAATGAAGCCAAAGTCGACAAAAACCATGCGGCAAGGATCCCCAAGGGATCGGGAAGCTATGGAGACCAACATCAATAAATTTCATCGCCAAAAAACACTCCAAAAGTCAGAAAACGGCTCGGAGGCTCTGAAGTCCACACAGGGAGTTATACTCTATCCATTTGACTTTCTTGTTGAAATTAGGCTCAAAAGGGACTTAGGGGGGCAAAGGGCAAGCACTAGGAGCACTAGCACTGAAAAAATCACCAACAGACATCTTACACGTAGGATGTCTCAAGGGCATTTTTTGGCACAAACCTCAACAATTTTTGTCATGCACATGTTCTGAATGACATTTACAAGCCATACACCAAGTTTCATCACATTAGGACGAGATTTGACCTCATATGCATGGAAAAACGCACAGTTAGGGCATAGAGGCAATAATAGGCCATTGACCTACCAAATCTTGTCCAAATCTCATGAAACTTGCACAACACACTCACATACACATCAGCAAACAATCTGTGTGGTCAGGGAGAAAAAAGGATGAAATAGACATCCTACGCGTAGGATGTCTAATGGACCTTTTTGGCATGGAAGGGATGTTTTATCATTCCAGATCTAATTACCTCATCATCTTCAAGATACACTTTTTGAGCCCAAAAACACCTCACAAAGCCGTACAAGCATCAAATCTTGCCCAAATTCAAATCCAAGAACATGGCCATGTTCCATAGGCCAAGGACAATCCACAGAACAAGTTTCAATCAATTCTGATGAAAAAGACATCCTACGCGTAGGATGTCTCTAGCATAAATTTAGCCTTCTGTGCAAGGAATGACATCATGGGAGCCAATACAATGGTGCATTGAGACCATATACCAATTTTCAACCCATTTGGACATCAATTGCTACCTATGATGGACATTCTACCCAGAATGTGACCTAAAGCATGAATAAGCCCAAAAAATCCACCTTTTGACATCCAAATTCAAATCCAAGCATATAGCCATGTTCCATGAGCCTTACACTACCTGCATGTCAAGTATGAACCAATTCTGATGAAAAAGACATCCTACACGTAGGATGTCTAAATGGAAATTTTTGGCCAGATTTGCACTGTGAGCACATGCATAGCTTCACAAGTTCCTTTTAAGCTATAATTTCAATTTTCAAGTCATTTGGATAAGTAAAACTCAGTTTCGCAGCTAATATGGAAAAAATGCTAACTTTGGATTACTGAGTGCAACAGGATCTATGGCAGCCTCGAAGTCACCGGCAAAGAAGAAAAGAATGACAATCAAAGATAATCTGGACGAGGTGGAACCCTTTTTCATTCCAGAAGGAACATTAAAGCCCACCAACACATGGATACAAAATGATCTGTTAGAGTCCAATGACCTAAAGATCTACCAGGGAGTGTTCAAAGACAATGGAGGCAATGTAATAGAGCTGCCAATGCTGCCAAGAGAGCTCAATGAATTTGTACGAAGCAAAATGGCTGGCTACTTGGAGAAAATTGACCTCCATAACTACTTCGAGGCGATACCAACAGGGGTGGACATCAAAAGAGTATGGGAGTTTATAACAAGCATCAAAGAGGATGGAGTGGCCAAGGTGACAGATTTACAAGGCAGACCAGATACAGAGATCATAATCACGGAGCGGGTTGTAGCCCATGCACTAGACCTCTCCAATCAAGGAGACAGTGTAACAAAAAGAAGGGACGAAGTCAAGGTGTACAAAGAGAAAAAGGCCAATTACACCTTTGAAGACATTGTCAACCCAAAAGTGGCAATTATGTGCCAGTTGTACAACCAGTACTTCCACATGTGCACTAAGAGGCCACAGAAGTACAGGATGCCGCCAGGTGCAATTGCCACGACGTTTACTTGGGCAATGACAAAAGACACCCCAAAGATAATCAACTATGCGGAATACATACATGACAGCTTGGTAAAGATGGGCAACAAAAAGCCAACCTACATAGTGCTAGGAGAACTGATAACCAAGGTGGTTTATGCAGCACTACACGCTAAAGGAAGGTGGCCTGACCCACCATCTCATAATGATTGGCTAAGGGTAAAAGAAGACAAGGAAGATGAGCCACAAAGAGCACCAAGGGTGGCTACGAGATGGAAGAGACGGTTAGAGCTAGTTGAAGAGGAGCAACCTGAGAAGAAGAAAGAAAAGAAGGAGTCTGCTCAAGTGCCGGCCAAAGAAACCAGGTCTCAAAAAGCGGCAAGACTCGAGAGGCTGATGGAGAGTTTCCAAGCAGAAAGAGCCCTGAAGGGTGATTTAAACAAACTCTGGAAGCCATCTCTCGAGTCTATGTCCGGATCATCCAGAAGAGTGCAGAGGGACCGCTTTGAAGATTATATGGAAAACATTCCCCATGTCCCTTTCACCGAGGAGGAAGTGGAGCAGATAAGGCAGACATTGCTAGATGAACAAGAAAGCCAAGAAAGGGAAAGAAAAACGAAAGTAGACAGGGACTTAAAGGGCAAACCGGCAGCTTTACCAGATAGCCCTAAACCCAGCCCACAGCCATCTCCACCGCCCTCACCACCTCCTAGCAGCCCTCCACTAGAAGACAAGGAGGCTGAGGACAAACAAGAAGAAAGGCAAGCTGAGGAGCAAAAGCAAAGGCAAGAACCTGAGCCAAAGGAAGAGGCCAAGCCTGAGTCTGATAAAAAAGGATTGGACGAGGCCTATTATGCATTTTTGGACCTGCTAGTTGCAGGCTATACAAAGGAAGAAGCCGTCACAGTCACATTCGACTTGGCGAGAACATGCATAAAGATCAGATGCAAGGCATCCGGCTAGTGGAACTTAAAGAAATTGCTACAGACACTGTAGACCTACACCCGCCCTCCAATGACTGGGACACGGTGATGACAAAGCTAACCGGATTGCGAGCACAATCCATGGCTTCATAGGAAGAAATGACGACTCTCAAAGCCACTAAAGAATAGATCAAAAAGGAAGTGGATTCTCTGCAGGCACAAAGCCAAAGGCAAAAAGAGAGAGAAGATGACCTGCAGGCCAGCTTGGCAACGGCTCTACAAAACTGCCAAGCAATGGAAGAAGCAAATGAGGCAGCAGCAAAAAGAATACAAGCAGCTGAAGAAGAGTGTCTGCAGCTCAGCAAGTCATTGCGAGATGCTGAAAAAGAACAAGATAATCTGACACTACAACTGGCAGAAGAAAAAAAAGAAGTAGAGGCCATGAGAAATGCCAAGGAAAAGGCAGAGATAGAACAAGAAGCAAGCCTGGATGAAGTCCTTGAGCTCAATGACCAATTAAAAGTCAAAGATCAAACCATCCAGCGGCTGCGAGCATCAGCTGCTAGAGTTAGAGCTACGAGCTCGACTCAAATCATTTTCGAGAGTCAAATATATGAAGAGCAAATGCAGGAACTTTAGAAGCAGCTGACTCTTGAGAAAAAGCAAAGGTTAATGATGGATTAAGGGTCTATCGCAACGCAAACAAGAATGGAGGACAGCCAAAAAGCCCTACAAGAAGAAGTGGAGATTATAAAGATAAATCTCGAGGAGGCGGAAAGAGTAAACGCTGAACTTAATGACCTCCTCGTGAATATGGGCGGAGAAGCTGAAGCGGAAAAGCAGACACTCCTCAGGCAAATTGAGGAGTTGAAAGGCTAGCAACAAGCAGAGGCAGAAAGCTCAGGGCCAGCCGACAATGAGGGCATCGACCTCAAAAATGTGGCAGATCCTGTGGACACACCCATGCAAGAGGAAAGTATAGCAGGATCCTCTCAAGAGCCGCAGGATCTAACCCAAGAAGAGGAGGAAAAATTGCGTAAGGAAATAGAGGCAGAGCTAAGAGAAAGCACAAAGGAAGCCTTGGAATGGGAGAAGAGGGTCTTCAAATCTATGACAATTCAGAAGATCGACGCCAGCAATCTCAGACGCGAGTGGCTTCAACCCTCTCTTCCATATCCATTGCTGAAGTATGAAGCAGCAACAATAAACAGGCGAATCAGAGAAGAGCCAAAGGTACCTCTCTACAATGCAGACACCTCGAGGCCAGAAGGAGTTAAGCTCATAGTGGATTCTCAGGCAAAGTGGAGGAAGGCTTGGCTTACCAAGTACCCACAATACCTAATCCGCTTGGTAGAGGCACCTAAACATATCAGAGACAACCTCAGCTTCTATCCTCTACCGAGGGTTAGGATGTGGAAGGCACAAAGAAGCCAACCCACTTGGCTGAATTACCCAAAGCTGCCGGGCGTGAAGGCAGGTGAGAGAATAAGTGTCCAATACATGGTGAAAACCCTAACAGGCGCCATTAAATTGTTCACTGGCTCACTTGACCTTACATGCATTATGATGAAAAAAATCTGCAGAACCATCCTAGCAGTATTCGAGACCTTCAAGCTGGGCCAGGTGACCGACAACATATTCTTTTTCCAAGATACATACAGATGTGCTTACGATCTGTCAGGTCAGCCTTCCAAGGAGGTGATACATGCTCTATACCAAAGAATCATGTTTCTACCATCCTATCACCTCCAGTCTTTTGAAGAAGCATTCTATACGGGGTTCTTCACCATGAATACAGATATCTTTGGCCCGACAATGCTGAACCTACATGCAAGGTACAAATCACTGTTAAGATGAAGCAGCTGATCAAGGCCATGTCGAGGACGACATGAACAAGGAGGGGGGTGTTAAAAGCTGGACACACCCCACGGCATCTAACTACTCGGCGGACTATTATTTTTGTAATTATTCATTCATTGAGGAAAACCCGATCTTTCACCTTGTAAATATTGGGACTTACAGAAGTTTCCGGATTGTATCCCAATTTTGATAGTTAGATTGAGTAGATGGTTGATTTTGGAACTTTAGGGTTTAAGACGTTGTAAGATATATATACCACTTTTTGACCTTAATGAAAAAAACCCTTTTGTCATTTAAAAAAAAACAAGTTTGAAGTCTGGGAGTGAGCGTACTATGCACGAGAGAGAGTGTGTGAGCTTCGTCTCGACACTACGAGTGCTACGGTGGTCGGAATCGAGTGCGGAGAAGTGCAACGTGTTGCCCCCGACTAGAGCTACGCGCTGATACCAACATTGCACGCGTACGGTCCGGCTTTGTGAGCTCCTTTTACGAGCTTCATCGGTTGTTTGGGTGAGCATACGTTGTCCGATTTTGCATTGCAGCATATCCACGCGTTCACATTGAGTAGAACTACACATTAGGCACTTTAGATTTCAGAAACAAAGACCTGCAGATTTCGGCCAGACATCCTACGTGTTTCTGCACCGGGTGTTTTGGGTCGTGATTTTGGTTCATAGACCTTAGGGAGAGCAACCTATTGGTATTAGTAGGGTCTCCTTCAAGTTCTATGGTGTTTCGAGATTTTTTTTGATGGGTGTTCCGCTTTAGAAAGCGTTGTAGGAAGTTTCCTCTTTTGCACTCTTGAAGGCCGTGACTTAGACAATTGGTAGAGACCTCTGTAGGAATTAGTTAGGAGTCGGTCGAGTGTAGGTTGACACCTTATGCTTGCTTCCACGCACCTGCGGGTCGAGCTTTGTCCTTAGCTGACATTACATGTTAGGTGAGTTCTCACTGTGCTGACGTCCGTCGCCTTCTCTGATGTTTTTTCAGGTGGTTGATTTTTGTCTTCTTTGATGTTTTTTCAGAGTCAAGCTGCTTCAGAACTAGTGCCGGTAAAGACACAGGGAACGATGCAGTGACGCCTACATACAAGACACCTGTGGAGGTATTGCTTGATGAAAATGTCCCTGGTAATGCTAAGGAACCTGTTTTGGAAACAACAGAAGAAGAACAAAACTTTGAGGTAAAGGAGCAGAGTAAAACTGGTGCTGAAGGGAAAACCCAGAATGAGGAAGACGATGTGTTGCTAGACACTGGCGTGCGTGTGACAAGATCAAAGACCCCGAGAAAACGAGTCCAACGTGGCAAGAGTAAGTTTTTTCATTGATTATGGCTCTAATAAGTTATCTTTTGCTGCACAGCTTTCTACAGCTGACGGTCGTGTAGATGTTAGGCTGGAAGGAAGTCCCGAAGAGACCCTTGCTCAGCATATAAGAAAGGCAAAAAGAGAAGATTGGAGATGAGAAGCCTGAAATGGAGCAAAAAATCAAGGAAGAGAAAGAGATCCAGGGGCATCCAGAAGAGGAGATGGACATAGAAGACACTAAGGATATGTAGAATACCGGCACAAGTTCTGACCTTAAACCCAGAGCCTGCAAAAGATTATAGTTTTCCCCCCCATGTTTCTTTTTATGTAACCACTTCTGAAATTAATATAACTTTCTTTCCCATTCGACATCTCTTTCATCTTGTGCCTAATTTTTGAACATTGTGTATTTTTATTGTATGATTTCAATCTATAGATATGTCCTAATTGCATATTTAAATTTGAGTCTTGTGTAATTTTGCATCTGCAGATATGTTTTCAGTTGAATAATGGTAGGGCTGACAAGCAGAATGGCAGGGCTGACATTCGTGCAATATGGAATTGCGTGTTGTCTCCTGCAGTGCTCGTGTTTCCTCTATGGTTTAGACTAATTAAAATAATCCCACTGATATGGCCAAGGCCACCACCTCCGTTGAGCGTCCAGCGTAGGGTTCTCATTTTGGACCTTAATGGATTATTGCTCAAGAAATTTGATGGAAAATATGGTGAAGAATTTCCCTACTGGCCAGAAATGCGGTATGTTGTTGAAGGGGATACACAGTTTTGAGTAAGGCCCGATGCAGAAGTGTTTCTGAATTTTTGTTTCAGATGGTTCGAAGTGTAGATATGGAGCTACTGCGAGTTTGAGAAGCTCAAACGCACGCTAGCAACTGTGTTCCCTGACCACCACAAAAGATTCAATAGAGTGGTAAGTCAGGCGCAATGCACAAGGGCCCCTTTTAAATTAGGCGCGACAGATAAACCGGTGTTCCACAAGAATCTCGAAAATTTTCCTGACCTACCCCCTGACACACTTATCTTTGATGATTCTGGATATAAGGTAATGTTTAATCCATTGGGGTCATTTCTTGTTTTTCCCAAGCTAGAAAAGCAGTCTAAAGAAGTGCATGCCTGTTTTCTGTCAACCACTGTCATAAACTAGCTGGCACACTGGTTGTACTCTAAGGACAGAATTGAGTATACAAAGAGGACTGTAATTTGTGCAGACGGACAACCTGAGGACACCTATGTGCGTCGTTTTTATTGGAAATGGAGGATTGACTTTTTCAAGAAGAAAGGAACAGATTTTTTTAATAAAAAGAAAGCTTCATAAAGTCTGTGAAGTGGGCGACTTTTGTCAATGTATTTTTTTGTCGATGGATGTAAATGGAGAATTACTCAGCCTTCTTGTCAATCAATGTAACAGAATTCATGTATAATACATTTACAAGCAAGTTGCACGGAAATACGTTGTATTCTATATTTGAAGTATCTTGCAAATAGAAGGGGAGAGAGATAGAGAGAGAGAGAGAGAGAGAGAGTCTGATACCAGTATGATACTGGGCAGTGATGACTGGTATGATACTGAGAAGAGAGAGAGAGAGAGAGAGAGAGAGAGAGAGAGAGAGAGAGAGAGAGAGAGAAAGAGAGAGAGTCGGATACTGAGAAGTGACTTGTATGATACCGGTATGATTCTTTGAAGTGATTGGTATGATACCGGTATGATTCTTTGAAGTGATTGGTATGATACCGGTATGATACTGAGAAGTGATCGGTATGATATTGAGAAGTGACACACACACACACACACACACACACACACAGAGTCTTATACTGAGAAGTGACTGGTATGATACCGGTATGATACTGTGAAGTGACTAATATGATAGCGGTATGATACTGACGAGTGACCGGTATGATACTGAGAAGTGACACACACACACACACACACACACACACACACACACACACACACACAGAGAGAGAGAGAGAGAGAGGGACTGGTATGATACCGGTATGATACTGAGGAGTGATCGGTATGATACTGAGAAGTGACACGGAGAGAGAGAGAGAGAGAGAGAGAGAGAGAGAGAGAGAGAGAGAGAGAGAGAGAGAGAGAGAGAGAGAGAGAGAGAGAGAGAGAGAGAGAGAGAGAGAGAGAGAGAGAGAGAGAGAGAGAGAGACTCGTATGATACCGATATGATACTGAGGAGTTACTGGTATGATACCCGGTATGATACTGAGAAGTGACAAAGACAAAGAGAGAGCTGTGGCAGCAAGAAAACATATCAATGGTTGTAGCCATGGCCCTATCTAGGTGGGGTGTTGTGTAAGTTGTCTCTGTTGTAGAGAGAGAGAGAGAGAGAGAGAGAGAGAGAGAGAGAGAGAGAGAGAGAGAGAGAGAGAGAGAGAGAGAGAGAGAGACTTGTATGATACCGGTATGATACTGAGAAATGACACACACACACACACAGAGAGAGAGAGAGAGAGAGGAGAGAGAGAGAGAGAGAGAGAGAGAGAGAGAGAGAGAGAGAGAGAGAGAGAGAGAGAGAGAGAGAGAGAGAGAGAGAGAGAGAGGGACTTGTATAATACCGGCATCATACTGAGGAGTGACTGGTATGATACCGGTATGATACTGAGAAGTGACTGGTATGATACTGAGAAGTGACACAGAGAGAGAGAGAGAGAGAGAGAGAGAGAGAGAGAGAGAGAGAGAGAGAGAGAGAGAGAGAGAGAGAGAGAATGTATGATATTGGTATGATACTGGGAAATCACTGGTATGATACCGGTATGATACTGGGAATTTACTGGTATGATACCGGTATGATACTTAGAAGTGACTGGTATGATACCGATGATACTGAGAAGTGACAAAGAGAGAGAGAGAGAGAGAGAGAGAGAGAGAGAGAGAGAGAGAGAGAGAGAGAGAGAGAGAGAGAGAGAGAGAGAGAGAGAGAGAGAGAGGGAGAGAGAGAGAGAGGAAGAGGGAGACAGTTCAGTTTACAGTTAAAGGCAGATATACACAAAATTATGCATTATGCATTTCTTAAGATGGTTACAGCTCAAAAGGCATACTATTGTAGATAGACTCACTGACATCAAGTGATATTGTATATAGTTTTGAGTTGATGGGATGGGTTATCATGGGGATTTTGATTGCCCAAACAAGATGTGAATATATGAACACCTCTGGCTTTTTGTTCAAAAGCTCGTAGGTTTGCTCATTTATCATACGATAGTAAAACCCTTTGATAGCATAGGATCCTCGCCCAATGATATTGCCCCAGTCATCTTCAGCGTCTGAATGAAACTCCTGAATAGCTGCAATGCATTTCACTATATAGAAATCCACTTTTTCTTCATTGTCATTTGGTGTGGGAACAACAAAATTATCACCAACAATAGGAGCTTGATTGAGGGTGTCATAGTGTCCTTCATACGCTGCATCCTCATTTATTTCGTCGTCATCGTCTTCCCCTTCTTCCGTAGACAAGATCAGATTGTTTTGTTTCAAGGCTGACTAGAGGATATACTTAGAATACTCTCAAGTCAAGTTGAGATACAATAAAGGAATTCATACATGAAATATCGCCTAAATAATTGCAAGAGCAGATTGTTTTGTTTCAAGGCTGACTAGAGGCTATACTTAGAATACTCTCAAGTCAAGTTGAGATACAATAAAGGAATTCATACATGAAATATCGCCTAAATAATTCCCTTTGATTGACTCTCCAATGTGTTTTCAATATAGACTTTGTTGCAACATACAACCTTAATTCACTTTTGAACTCATCTTTTTTACCTTTGAATCTTTTTTTGAGTGATGTTGTTGCTTGTTGATTTATAAACATGTATCCTTGGGGTGTCATCTTGACACTGTTAACCTCCCCAACTCATCAAAATAGTCAATGTTCCTTTATAATACTCAAGATAAGGGGCAAGATAGATTAAGCCCACTAAATGGCACCAAGACATGGCATCAATGCTTCATAATATGGAATTAAGAGCCTAAAGTAACTAGGCATCTTTCTATGGTATTAAAAGAAGATCTCTAATGCTCTACATTGTTTAAATTAGGTCAACCAATTTTTTTAATTAATGAGGTAAAGTTCTACTGGAGTCTAAAGTACGTGTGTTAGATACTTTGTTAGCAACTAGTCTTGGAACAAGCAAGTATGCGTGCTAGAAATAACAACAACAAGGGACACTTGTTTTCCATTGGTAGCAAAATAGATGTCCCTTGATGAAAAAGACAACAAGAATGAACAAGAGACAATTGTTTTACTCTAGTATCAAAATAGGTGACAACAATTCCTTGATGCGGTCTAGTATGGATATGACAAGGACATCATAATGTTGAAGAGTCAAGATATTGCAATGTTCTTCTACAACATATCTCCAGAGAGGCACATCAATGAGAAAAGGAATCAAGCCTTTTTTAAACAAAATTAAAACAAAATATAGAACCCTAACCTATCTATTCGTACCACACTTTAGGATCAAGGTAAGAGAATATTGTATAGATTGGTTAGAAGTCTTAAGGCTAGGCTTGTATCCTCATCATCAAGATAAATAAATTTATCCTCAGTGAGACCATGAGTTTCATTCTTGTAATCTAATAAAACACCCCCATCATCTCATACACATAGGTGTTAGCAGCAAGCTAACACGGACACCATTTTTTGGAGTTCTCTTTACAAAACATTTATTATTTTGATAAATCACGAATATTGTAACTTCTATTTTCTCGGGTAAACTCTATAAGTAATTAGCCGGGCTACAAGCTTCTAGATTGTATCAGCCAGTCATTTCTCAGCTTTGGTAGAACTCCAGATTATTAGTTTTGACCACCCAAAAACCTTGGCTAAGGTATGAAAGCCAAATTTTGTAAGTTTTTTATAAGTTTTTTGGATAAGAAATACACAGTGTGAGCTAACGGTGCTCACTTCTCTCCTTCTCACGCTTCCTAGTCCCTCTCCGATTGTCACGTTGCGATTGTGTTTGTTGCATTGCAACCGCAAGTAAGAAGCCATTCACAGTATTTCGTAGATTTTGGCGTCGTCGACCCATGGCTTAATTTCATCATAACTAGGAATTTACACTTTTAAATCGAAAACTAAACATAGGTGGGGTATTGGGGCATCACGCTAAGCTTTTAGATGCATTCTGGTTCAAAAACAACTAGGTCAAAAATCCACTACTGTTAATAATCGTGATTTTGGAACTTGACCTAAAGTGGGAATTGAGACCATAAGCGTGTGTGCTTAGTTCTTATAAACTTGTTCTAGAAGTTTTGTTATGTTTGGATGTCATTTGATGTTGTAACGGATGTGAATTGTTTGTCGATGAGCGATTGGCTTTTGGTGATTTCAGTCACTTGAGTGTAGCTTGAGTTAGATGCGAGTTCTTAGTTATTTTCCGAGAGATTGACAACCTCTTGTAGCCTCTATGCACTAGTTGAGTCAGCTTCATCCCATGGTTTGACAAATTAACCGTGGTTCTCGCTAATACTGCAATAAGATAGGATGGTGAGGTTAGACATGAGTCCCACATTTGGCGCCATTCGTGGGGATCGAAGAGACCTAAACTAGGAAAAAACATGAGCGTCTTGTATAGTTGTCCTTTAACTTCCTCTAGGTTTGCCTAGAGTTCAAAACTTTCTTTTAGAAACCGCATAGCTTAAGATTGTCGTCTTTTGCTGCGTAGAAGTAGCTTGGAAGTAATGTACTTGCTAAGTACCTTTAGGATTGTAGGATTGTAGAATTGGATTAGGATTTGGAGAATGATTGAAAGGCAAGACAAGTCTTAAGATCAGGAGCTGAAAAATATAAAAAACACAAGAAAACGAGTGTTTGTGGACACTTTGGTGTATTAGTTAGAAGTAGGTAGATAGAGTGTGTGTGTGCTCTCGCGCAGGCCGCGGCGACCTTATCCTCTTGTTTTTTTAATTAAAACAAAAATTAAAGGTAGGACCGGGATCGAGAATATCTCCCAGACCCAAGCCTAGACCCAAGCCCAAGCTCACGCTCAAGCCTAGGCCTCAATCGCCTTTTAAAATTACGAATTTTAGCTTCATACGTAGCTAAAAAATGATTTTTTGAGGACCAACCGGAAATTTAGATGCCCGAAAATTGTGTTGTAAAGCACACAGCGACCCTCTAAGTGATACGCTTGTTTCGAGCTATCACATTAATCCAAAAAAATCAAACATTAAAAAAAAATTAAAAACATAAAAAATACAAGTGAAAACGGACGCTTAAAAAAGGTAAGCGGTTAACCTTTGAGGTTATTCGCCGATGCTTGTAGGGTGCCAAAGGCACATGCATTTGCGCTCTGGTCGTGTGCTAGAGACGGAGCAACTAGAGAGAATTTCGACTTACGCGAGTTCTCAATATCCACCTACTTTAGGTTCCGGGACCTCGACGGGGACCCAAGGTAGTACAAACCAAGACCCGACATAGAGGCTAGTGGCTCTTCCTCTGACTACGACATCATGGAGGGTTTCCCAATGCCTAATCCCGATAGCTCAAGCCAAGACATGCATGCCATGGGCCCGCGGTCCGGGCCGAGCGTGCTTAGCCGCCTGAAGGAAACCTTTAGTAGAGCCACTCGCTCCAAACATGGAGCTAATGATGTAAATGAGGGGGGTGGGAAAGTAAATTCTCCATTCGTGACCAATGTAGACCCTATATCGATAATGTGTACATGAATACTTCATTCACTGCACCTCTTGACTCTTCAGAGTTATTTCCCTCCAAGGTCATATTACCCGATGGTAGAAGCCTTGTCGAAGTGCAAGAGGTTGAGTGATATATCCTTGCAGCGAGGGACAAGGAACTCGAGAGCTTACGTAAGGCGGAGCAACAAAGGGAGTTAAAAACAAAATCCCCTATGTCAATATCCTTGCTAAGAGAGCAATTGAGTGCTCCTGACTTAGCAATGGCTAAGGGCCAACCCCTAGAAAGCAACATTGCATCTAGCTCAAGGACACCCCTAGCACCTCAATCCTAGATGGAGTGTTCCTAAATGAGAACTGAGAGTACGAACTACAAACGAAAACTCTGACCGACCTATACATAGGTCACACCTATCACGTGGGTTGGTTAGATGTCCTACAATCCACAATGGGCAATACTAGTGTGGAGGATCAACAACAAAGAGTTTTTGAGGTCATCCATAGGGTCATTGAGTTAGAGAGACAGAAAAAGGGGATCAACATGCCTTCAATGGGTCTCATGAGATTCTTGGATACAAGGAAGGCTAAACAACTGACCTTATCACAAATGGAGACTCCCTCAGTAAGTCCGATGGATCCTGCATATGTTGTTTTGCCAGGGGTCTCAGTGCAATCTGAGCCCACAAGTGATAGCTTTACCTTTCCAAGTCTAGCTCATCTTTCCCTTGATGACACCATGGCTACCATGCCTACCCCAATGATGGGCATGCCGAGAAACACGCCATGGACCTCATTTGTTAGTAAAGCGCCGCTACATGGTAGCTCCATGCTTGCAACAGTACCTACAAGTGTGTACCAATCGTTTGAACCTATGGGTCATCGCACTCATGTAGTCCCTTCCCCTCCCATTGTTTCAACTACCTATGCTCCACAACCACAACACCCAAGTTCTTATTTCCATGGGACTATAACGGCTAGCATAATGTCACATCCGAAGTCTGCTATGCCTAGGGCCACACATATAAACTTTGGACCACCACATGGCACAACATCGTACCCAACGTGGAACCCAAGGGCTTCCTATGCTCCAAGCCCGACCGATGCCAATACCTACTCCACATGTAGTCTCTGGAGCACCTCTACCCACGGTGCCTGCTCATTTAGGTGACTTGGCAACATTTGCTCAAGCTATCAGTCGATCTATTGCTGAGAATATGCGTAACGCGCCTGATAGAGAGCCTAGAAGTAAGGCAGTACAAATAGCCAAGCTCACACAAAAATTTAGTGGAGACGGGGATGTGAGAAATCATATCAAAGTGTTTGAACAAATATGTGATTCTCTAGGAGAACACAATGACCTACATAAGAGCAATGCTTTAAGCCTAACCTTAAGTGGAAAGGCTGGGATTGGTATAGAACCCTAAGGGTGGAAGAAAAAACGATTTACCCTACTCTTAGGAGACTGTTCTTAAAAGAATACATACGAGAGGGGGTACTTTGGGGTGTAGACCCTCGGCTCCAGAAAGCCCAACGAGAGGAAGGAGAGTCGATGAGAGACTTTATTAGTCGCTCGAAGCATTTGAATTCTCGATGTTATCCAAATGAGTGCTTCAACAATAACCAATTGCTTGATAGATTCATTAGGGGATTACGACATGAGGATATCTACAATGGCTTAGTCATTAGAGGGTCTGTTGAGTCTAAATCTATTAGCTCACAAGCATCGGGGCATCAACCAATGATCCTAAAGCCTATTGCTAAGGAGCCAAAGATATCTAAGATGACTTTAGCAGATCTCAACAAGGCTATTCAAGAGAGTCTTAGAGACAATCCTGCTCAGCAGAACAATCATAAGTATCCAAGAAGGGAGCAACAATGGTGCTCAGTATGCTATGGACCGCATAGTACCAGTGAATGCCCTACTTTTTCCAATGGGAATTGCAATGCAAGTGGAAGGTATGGTCATCAAGCTAAGGATTTCATAGTATTTAAGCGCACAATAGCCAATAGACCAACTTTAGCATGGACAGACACACCTCAAGTGCCTACATTGATGCCGGCCCCACCTCTTGAACAAACATCACAACACATGGTCCCTAGGGCCCAAAATGTTGTTCAAACAACACCTTTACCACCTCCAGTGCTAGGACCGCAACCACCACATCCGAGAATCACTTCTGTGAATCAAGTGGGTTGTGAGTCATCTATTTCTTGTTTGGAAGGTTGTGAGGAAAATATAGATCCTAATATTGCCTATGGGATGGATGTGCTTGAAGAAAGTCCACAATAATACATGGAGGACTATTGGGGACAAGTCAAACATGTATATCAAGTAGCTGCTCTTGCGGCAAGAGGCCAAAATATTAATTACACTACTAAGAGACCACCTCTTCAATGCTATGAGTGTGGAGGTCCACATCGTGTAGCCGAGTGTCCTATTAGGCTACAAAATAACGTCACAATAATGCAAACCAATCAAGCGAGCACGTCTACAATGCCGATACTCATGTGTAATCGATGTGCCATAGATCATTTGATTGCCCAATGTCCAAATAATCCAAATGCACCGAAGATCACGCCATTAAACTTGATTGAAGTTACCGAGGAGCCATCACAAAGTACAGTTGTGGTACCAATAAACGTACTCACACGATTGATGCTCCAAAAACAAAATTATATTCTTGAGGAAAGAGACACGGCATCAATTTCCCAATCTCAGAAAAAGAAGAAAACACGAAGAAAGAGATCAAAAAAAGCAGCGAAGTCAGACCCCATTTCAAAGACCAACATAGGGACTGGTGACGACCCCGTATATATGAATGACGTTGAAGAGGATTCTGATTCAGGAGAAACCATGGAGACAAAACGACCACTAAGATAGAAACCAACAAGGAAGATCTTCATGAGCCACAATGGCCAGGATCCAAGAAGAGGATAGGAACTTATCCAAACCCTACAAAGGAGATTGAGCGAGTCAAGCAATTAAGAAGTTTGGTAGAAGATACTCAAAGGGATCTAGAACTAGCACCTAGGAAGATCCAGATTACAGACACCATGTTCCCTACGCAACAACAACCTCACCAAGACCATAGACCCTTAGCCATACCTAGAGTCATCCAAGAAGAAAGTGACTTAAAGTCATGGGAAAGTGGGCGTACTCACTTCTTGATGGAAATAATGTTTACAGAGGGACTACTTGATCCTATCGAAGAAATGGAGATCCCATCTTCTCCACGTCAAGGGACTCAAGGACAAAAGGTGCCGTTAAACATTGCCAAATTGATGGATTTCATGTCTTCAGAAGTTAGAACCACCATCATGTCCAAACTATATAAAGACCCTGAGCTGGTCTCAGCTCTTCGAGCCTTCCTCAATGGAGAACTAAATTTTGGGCAACCACAATTTGCACACAGATGGATGGAGCTGGGGAGATGCCAATAGAGGAGACCCAGCCTAGATGAGAACCTTGTTATAGAAATACATGTTAACAAGTTGGGACAATACTTTGAGGGCGATGAATCCAATGCGACCATACCAATCACTACTAAGGGATCAACTGTGAAGGGAATCCTTGATGGTGGCGCTGGGGTTAGCATTGTGACTAAAAATTGATGGGAAACTATGGGATGACCTCACTTTGTGACCACAACCATAGTAGTGAAGATGGCCAATGGGTCTATTGTTAAACCTATTGAGATGCTAGAAGATCTCAAGATCAAGGTCTTTGGACATAAAATAAGGATTACCTTCATTGTTATGGATTTCTCCAAACACACTATGGCATCGGAGATATCTTAGGACGTCCTTTCATGAGGGAAGCAAAAATGGTGCATGACTGGTCTAAAACCATGTCTCTTGCAATCCAAAAAATTTTGTTTCAACACAATAACGATTACCTTCATTGTTATGGATTTCTCCAAACACACTATGGCATCGGAGATATCTTAGGACGTCCTTTCATGAGGGAAGCAAAAATGGTGCATGACTGGTCTAAAAACCATGTCTACTTGCAATTCCAAGATTTTGTCCTTTGAGTGGATCTTGTGACGGGTCGAGCACATCCTCTAGAAAAGAAGGTTTATAATTGATCATAGATCTGACACCATAGTTCACTCGGTCCCATTGCAATATTGGGGATGACTGGTCTCCTTATATGGATACTAATGAGGACAATGAGATTGGGTCCACCTAGCAGCAACCATAGACACTTGGGGAAATAGGGGAACGACCTGGGTAACACCTGAGGGGGATGAAATGCCCGTACCCTTAAATATGCTACTCATCTTAATATAATGAAGAAAACATACAAGTGGGTCCCTAAAGCTTCTTTAGCAACCATGGCTAGTACCAAAAAACAGAGGCCTTGTAAGAAATTTCCCACTCGCCCCAAGAAAAGTAAGAAAACATGGCGGTGGATTCCTAAAAAAATATTGGAAGCCCAAAGCTACTATGAAGGAAATAATCAAATCTGGGAGCCAAAACGTAGATTGTGTTCTTACTTGTCACCTAACCTATGTGAGCCCAATCCCATAGCTCCAAAACAAATTGATGATCGTGGAAAGAAAAAAATCAAAGAATGCTACACACCCGCTCCAGAGCTAGTTTGGGTACCGAAGAAAGAATGATTTGTTCCACCTAGCTCAGGAAGGGGGGATTCCCATGAAGCTTCTAGCTCCTCATGTAATGCATCCATAGAGGTAAAAGCTTCTCCACAACCTCCACCTACAATAGTAGACCTCCATAAAGCTACAAAGGAATCCACACCTCCCAGTTTCAAGAATCACCTGATGAACCACTTCAAGTTCGATTCTGGGAGAGTACCTTACCACCCTTGCAACTCGATGAGGCACCTAAGGTTTTAGAAAACTATTGGCAAAAATCCTCACCTATTACCAACTGGAACAATTGGTTTCAAAGGGTGACGAGCACATTTCAAACGATATGATCTACCCAAGGAAGGGGGGAGTGTTTGCTGACATCCCTCATCCACTTGCTTCCCTCTTAACCTTTCTCCCTGACCTCTCAATCTCCCAATCTTAGGGAATGTATATATAAAGCCTTATACTCACAAAAAACAAAAATAATAAAGAGCAAGAGCAATTAGCAAACTATATGCACAATAAAAGTCAAAACATTGACCCAAACCTACACATTCACATCCGATACACTGAAACAGAAACCTATGTCATAAAACACCTTTGATCCTCATCACTCGAGTGATGGAGTGTAGGTAAGATTAGTACGATAGGAGTGTTTTTGTTTTAGAGTTTAGTGATTAGCAAAGTACCTTTTCCCACTGATGTGCCTCCTAGAGGTATTCTTTGTGTTTCCTCGTGTGTATAGGAACGTGTTGCTGTGGTTAGGATTTGAACCTTCATGGAATCTTTCTCTCGTTCACACTTCAAATCAAGCGCGATCATCAACAAAACAGGTGTTTCTTGTGCATTAGCATTGCCCCTTATCTTTTTTGCATCCATGTTTGTCTGCTTTGATTGTGATTGGTATCATAATATCCAGCGCATTTGCTTAGTACCAAACATTAAATTCAATGTATTTTTTTGTCATAATCGCTTGTCTAGATTTAAAAATCAAGCAGTCCGACTAAGCTAGTTTGACCAAGTTAGGTGTTATAGATCTTCTCTTAATACCATGGGGAATGCCTTCCTAATAATCAATGGTTACTTAGGTTCTTAATCCGATTTAGGTAGCATTGTGTGAAATGTACTAGGGCTTTCTAGTGGGCTTAGTCTCTATTGACCTTTAGCTTAAGTATTATAAAGGGAGTTTACTAGTGTGATGAGCGTGGGGAGGTGTAACAATGTTATATGACCCCCCAAAGTTACAAAATTAAAATGCTAAAAATGAACAAACAAAAAAATCAAGTGCCACAATGTAAAATCTTAAGCTGGAAGAGAAATCTTAGCTTGATTTGGTACTTCACTCACATGTATCACCTATGGTACTTGAGCCCTAGAGGTTCCCAGTGTGGGCGCTTCTCCTTGAAAAGCAAAAAACACAAGGCATACAAAATAAGCACACACATCAAAATTGAAACAATGTGAAAAGACTTTGGGGGGTCAAAGAAAAGGTAATCAGTCAGGAAATGATTTCATGAGAAATTCCTTTTATCATAGCTTAACTACAAGGTCTTCTAGGTATAGCCTCTAGTCAACCCTCTAACATGAAATACTTGGCTCTCGCGATTAAACAACTTAATTGACCAGAGAAAATTAAGAATCTTACCCATGGTATTAATAGTCGATCTCTAATGCCTTTCGATCGGTAAATTAGCGACCCCAGACTTGTTTGTTTATGCATTTGATTATATTGCAATTTAATGTTTATTTCTGACAAATGGTTTAAAATTCTGTTACCAATCACATTGTCTGCCACAACTGCATATGCTTTTTAATTCTATATGAGAATGCAATTACTGTGCCAATGTTGTTTGATTTTGCAGTGACTGAAGAAGGCTAAGGACATTCATCTCAAATGCTCTTCCACTTCGATGAACGAGCTTCAACTCAATACCTTCCGAGGACGGAATCTACATCAGGAAGGGGGGCATGTTAACCCTCACAGCTCACGGACACCATATCACCTACGAAGGACGTTGTATTATTTACTTGGTAGATTCAGGTACCGGGCTTGTCGGTCCAATTGGAAAAGGGTAAGAGTGATCGCCGATGAGAGGCGCACTCTAATAGGAACATTCAAGGGATTAGTTGGCTAAGCATGGGCACCCAAGTGTGCATGGGGCGAGCTCATATAAAAGTCAACTAAACCTAAAATTCACTCATTGTCTCATTTGTGCAATTGAAGAGTGCTCTTGCTCCATCTCCATCTTCTTCTTCTTCATCTCCTTGTGAGTGTGTGTATGCGTGAGAGAGAGAGAGAGAGAGAGAGAGAGAGAGAGAGAGTGCGATCGAGCATTGTGGCGGCGAGGCGGTTGAGCGCGGCGTAGCGGCGTCTCCCTCTTTTTCGCGGCGAGGAATCCTCCACGAAGCAAGTGTAGAGCGGTGAGTGACACACCATCGTCATCTTTGAACTTACTAGTTTAGGCTTGTTGTGTGCTTGGAGCCATTTGTGGCTCGCACGCGGTGTATCGGCAAGTTCCTTGCATTGACACGTGCGACATACGCGCACATCACCTCACCTCACCTATCATGTGTACACACCTATTACATGCCAAAACTCAAGTATGAGCCAAAATGACCACCCATTACTTAGAAAATTATCAAAAAATGCAAAGAAGTCTTTGCGAGCCAAATTTTGGGTTATGGACAATATTTCTTGATCCAAATCACCTTATATCTCATACCCAAGGTCTATACAATGCTTAGAACCAATTTGTACCAAAAAAATATCAATTTTGGAAGAAAAGTTAATAATCTTGATTATTTACTTTCTGGTCAAAATTGGGGAATTTTGAGATTTTGCCATCATACATCCAAAATACATGATGTGTTAAGCCCACTAGTCAATTTTGAATCAATTTGGAGCTCAAAATATCAAATTTCCTTTATATCTACTGTTTCAGAGACCTAAAGCCAAAATCTGGTACCATTCTCACCCTATGCATCCAAATGAGCCCATATTTCACTCAGAGCATGTATTTGGTATATACTTAAAGCCTATAAAGCCGAGTTTGCAAAAAGTTGAAAATTGTCCTCACCTGTAAATAATCACAATTATTTACTTTGGTTGCAAATATTTGTCTTGACCACACAGTTTTGCTCCTTGCATGTTTTTATGCATCTTTGCTTGTTTAAAAATTGATTTGAAGCAAATTGGACCAAATTGTCAGCATTTCAGCCTAAAGGACATTTCAGAGGAAAATTCTGATAAATCTGCCAACTTTGCACTCTATTCACTGAACAAGAGCTATGCAAGCAGCGGAGAGAGCTAAAAAGAAACTCAACCAAAAGGAGAAACTACAGGAACTTCCCGCTTATCAACTAGACCCCGAGTCAGTGAAAGTAGCCAAGGCATCATACCTCTCTAGAGAACAGTTGGAAGAGCACCACACTACAGTCTTCACTGGAACATTCAAGAGTGAAGAAGGGCATAAGGTGGAGTTGCAAGTCCTACCCAAGGAAGTCTATGATGTAGCCACAAAGCCAGAGACAAAAGAGGCTAACCGTAGGCTGGGGCTCAGGGATTGGTACGTACAAGAGCCTTACGGAGTGGATTTTCAAAAAGCTTACGAGCTTCTATTCACAATAAAAGAAGATGGAACCATACAGATATCCAACACCCAAGGGAACAGGGTCGAAGTAGTGATCACTAAAGAGATAGTTGCAGAGGCACTCACACTTCCCATAGAAGGAATGACCATGCGAGCAAGGGACAGGAAAATTGTAGGAACATTTACCAAAGAGAGCCGCGGCTACATTCACCGATGTAATTCACAATCAAGTGGAAGATCCAACAAGACCATATTAGGTAAAGTGGGAAAATCCCAATTCCCAGGTTGGACAACTTTCAATATATCATGTACAAAATATAGAGATTTTGTCAAAAATTTGAGTTTTCTTAAGGTCTCATTCCACTTTATGCACATACAATACACAATGAAAACAACTAAAATACCATGGTTTCAATCAATTGGATTATTAGGAGACGAGTATATTGCATCCATTATCGTTGTCTATGTTCTATTGTCCTACCTACAACTTATCTCAACATGGAGAGCTTGGTTTCTGGGTCCACCACTTATCCAAGTTAATGTAAAAGTGACTCAAGGTTCACAACTTGTGAAAGCAAGGATCCATTGAGGAATACAATCCACTTGGCTATTTTTCCTTAATTTATTGCATGTGACATTCAAGCAAGGTCCACTTCTAATCTATAACTTCTTAATTTGAGGCATGGGGCATACATAAAATATGTAGCATATGCTCTATTGCCTCATAGGAAGGTTGGTTTCAAGGTGCACTTATCCATGCTAGCCTATCTTGGAGAAATGATGGAGCTTGCTTCTCTCCTTGTTTCAATGGAGACTAGCTTGGACAAGTGGTGGACCTTTGCTTCTCTCTATGTTTCAATAGAGTTAGCTTGGACAAGTGTTGATCTTGGAACAAAACCCCCATGTAAAACATATCATGGGTATTCCAAGTGATTAGAAAGATTACCATTTAAGATATAACCTTATAGGTTGGACAAATGGAGCTTGGCTTGGAGAAATGGTGGACCTTTGATTCTCTCCATGTTTCAATGGAGCCTATCTTGGAGAAATGGTGGAGCTTGCTTCTATCCATGTTTCAATGGAGCCTAGCTTGAACAGTTGGTGGACCTTTTCTTTTCTCTATGTTTCAATAGAGTTAGCTTAGACACGTGGTGGATCTTCAAACTAAGCCAACTACTATCAATGTTTCCTAGCTTGGACAAGTGGTGGAGTGTTTCTCTACTGCATGTTTCAATGGATCTTAGCTTGGACAAGTGTTGGACCTTAAAACAAAAACCCCATGTACAACATAGAATGGATTTTCTAGATTTCAATGGAGTCTAGATTTAACAAATGGTGGAGCTTGTCTTCATCCATGTTTCAATGAAACTAGCTTGGACAAGTGGTGGACCTTGTAAAAACCCCCCCCATGTACAACATATCATTGGTTTTCTAAGTGATGGGAAGGAATACCATTCAAGATATAAACTTATAGCTTGGATAAGTAGTTGACTTTAAAACCAAATTCATCATAATACAATGAAATACAGGTTAGCCAATTCCTAAATCTTGAGACCAAACCTCCCATGCTATTAGAGATAATATATTGGATAAGTGGTGGACCTTCTATTATTTTCCCATGCCTAGTTTAGACTACCGGTACACTTTGCAGCTATAAAGGTTGGACGAGTTGTGGAGCCTTGTTTCTATCCATGTTTTAATGGATCCTAGCTTGGACAAGTGGTGGAAATTGGAAAAAAGCTTCCATGTACAACATATATGAGGTTTTCCATGTTTTAATGGAACCTATCTTGGACAAATGGTGAAGCTTGCTTCTCTCCATGTTGATTTTGGAACTACCTTAGACAAGTGGTGGAGCTTTGCTTTTCTGCTCTTCATAATACAATGAAGTATAGGTTGGTTACATGGTGAATCTTAAGGCCAAACCTCCCATTTTACTAGAGATGATAGGTTGGACAAGTGGATCAACCTTCTATCATTTCTCCATGACTATATTGGACAATTAGTAGACCTAACATCTCTCTATGTTGTCTAGAGATAAGCTTGGACAAGTGATGGACCCTGCTTCTCTCTTCCCTTGGTTTACTAGTTTGAAGACTCAGTATATATACTTTCTTAGATCTAGCTTGAACAAGTGGTGGACCTTGTATCCACAATCTTAATTCATTACAAAAACGTATATGAAAAAATAACATAGGAATCTTGGTTTGAAGGTCAAGCAATTAGGTTCCAAATGCACATAATAATATATTTTCCACCCATAATAAAAGAAATTTAAATATGTTATTACCAAATTACAAGTTTTATTTTGACATCAAACATCAATTCTCTCATAGTTACAAATAAATGCAACCTCGATATGAATTGACAAAAAATGAATTTATTTTA
The DNA here is from genome assembly GCF_014529385.1 of Adiantum capillus-veneris. Taxonomy (NCBI): domain Eukaryota; kingdom Viridiplantae; phylum Streptophyta; class Polypodiopsida; order Polypodiales; family Pteridaceae; genus Adiantum; species Adiantum capillus-veneris. The sequence goes on from NC_140956.1 coordinate 141,220,222, forward strand.
CTATATGACCCAACATAGGCCCCAATCAAATAAAAAATGAGTCCCCAAAAATTTGGGTGCACTCTAGCAATACATCAGAGTCCCCTTACAATAGGATGCACTCCAATAGTACATTGAAAAGACCATATTAGGTATTTTGGTAAAAATCTCACATTATGGGAATCTCCAAATCGACCGAATTCATGTAATTTGGGAATTTTCCACTTAAAGTGGGAAAAATTGAGGTGTGTGGCTAGTAAATAAAGTGAAAATCTCATAGGATTGTGGTGTTGATAAACACCAAAAGTCAAGAGGATGTACAACACATGGATTTGAATAATAACTATAAATTACATAAAACAAAGGAAGATACAAAAAAGATTTTGTTTACAAATTGACTAGTATAGTCACAATAGAAGCTCCACATAATTCTACTCCACATTTGATACCATATCTTAACTTTGATCCAAGTGTGGCTGATGTGCACGAGTGAGGCCTTCTTTGGCTTTTAGAGCATGTCTTTCTGGAATCTTTATTCTAGAAAATGGTCCTTCTTTGTTGGGTCTCCAGGACCAAACAATTGCATCTATAGTTTCCCACACTTGTGGGTCCTTATAGTTGACAGCCCAATAACCCTTCCAACAATTACTGTAAGCTTGAGTATCTGTCATCCCACTTTTTCTCGCGCAAGGTGCCCAATATTGAATCAAGAGTTTTCTGTAGTTTGGTGATGTAGGCTCATTATCAATGTCAGATAAAGCCATTGCAAGCCACACTGGATAGATTTCTGTGTCACTCGGAACAAGCATAAGAAAGTCACCTTGGTGCACATCAGACATAGGGTCAAACTCTTCCCTTGGCCTATCTCGTTGAGGCCCACAAAAATGATCGTTCAACTCTTCAAGGCCTAGGAATCTTTCTGCTCCTTGTTGCAAATTCATTGTAGTGCTTTGTAGGTGAGAAGATTCTTGAGTTTTTGGCCAAAACATTTCATACAAGACTCCCTCTGATATGATTGCTTTTCCAATCTCTTCAATTACCTTACTCCAATAATCTATCACGGGTCTATAATATCGCGGAATACTTGAACCATTCCCTAAATTTTTCCAAAATTTTATATAGTTCTTTAGCCCCAAAATGACTTCTTCGTGGGCCTTGACATACTCCGCCATTTGTACTAGAGGTGGATCTCCATGTGGTAACATTGGCTTGCCTTCTGTGTCTATTTTCCAAAGGCGAATACTTCCACTCCAACTTGATACACCTACATGTGCCTTATATTGCATCATTGGTGTCTCATCCTGCATAAAGAACCTGAACTGAAGCGGTTTGGAATGTCCAACAAGTATGTCTTGTCCATCACAAAGATAGCCATCACAATATTGCTTGAAATCGGGGATCTTTGTGAGAAAAAATGGAGCTGGAGATGAAGATGAGATGTTTCGTAATGTATCCATCAAATGTGGCAAAGTATAGGTTTGTGTAACTCTCAACTTCTCTGAAAACCTACTAAACATGGCGTCTATGTCCTCATGTGTATGCCCAACCATTAAAAATCCCAGCTGGATGGTTTTGAAAACACCCCTTGCAACAAGCATTGACAAATAGGCAAATAAGTATCGATTTTTGTTTTCCCCTGCACAATTATCCAATTGTAGCAACAAGTTCTCTGGAAATCTACGAAATGTTGACCCCAATTCCTCTTCTGCAATCTCTGACGACTGCACAATGGGCTCTTTTCCATCACTCAAGTTATGGTAGTCCAAAGCATCCCTTGAGTTCAAAGCATGTAGTAGTGAAATATTGCTCCTTGGAAGTCCATTTGTTAATAGATCACCAAGAGGATGCTTATCTATCCTCTCGAGGTTATGTAAACAATTAGCAATTGAGCCAATTGTAAGATTTGGATCAGCTGGCCACAAACCATTCAAGACAAAGTGTCCGTAATGACCTTCTCCATGTCCATGAGTGATCATGCCAATCAATGCCACCTGCAGATTATATCCTGAATCCACACCCTTGGGAACAATGCGTAATCTAGGAATGGCAGTCTTCTTTTGATCCATCTTATCATGGATTATGCATACATATTTTTGTGGTTGAGTTTCTGAATACGTGCGCCATGCATAATATAGGCTTCTGCAACTCTTTTGTTGTGCCATGTGAGCTTCTCTCTCCCTCAAGAGAAGAGCTCTCTCTTCAAGAGAAGGTTTAGCTTCTAACCTTGCCTTGATTGAGCTACAAATATTGCACTTAGAGAACTCACTCGTCTTTGTTAAAGTGACATGTGGGTACTCTTTGTTCCAAATTCTACCAAAAGAAGATTGGGATAGCTTCTTCTCATAGCCCATTTGGTCAAGTGTCGTGTTGATTTCACATAAAATATCCACTTGTTTGTATGTTGATGGAATCACCAATTGAGTCTCTCTTGAGCCATCTAGCAGTGTTCTACTTCTATGTGGCATCTTCTCAGAGTTGTTTTCCACAAACTCATTTAGTAGTGCTCTTGCTAAACTAGTATGTTGAAGTCCCCTTCTCAATGTACATGTGTTCCCATGTACATATTGGCGCACACCATTTTCAAAGTTCTCCTTGTATCGATAAAATGATATCTTTGGTATTCCATGTAGCTCATACCATGCTCTACAACAAACAATAGAGCCATTTAGCCTGAATTGGTATCGTGACTTCTCATCTTTCTGATAACATATAGAAAGAACATCATAAACATAATTAGTGCGTGATTTTTGAGACTCTCCCCAAAATTGTTGTCGTAACCTTGTCACCATATCATGATCTGCAAATTGGCAGCATTTTTGTGCACAACAATCAATGCATGATACCCTTTGAATTGATTTGTTTGAAAGGTAAAAAGTCGAAGCTGGTGCTGCTTTTGATTTTTGAGTCCTGTTCATGAAAGTGTATCGTCTCTTCCTTGCCAACTGGACAACATTACTCCCATCAAGTTTTTTTCCAACATTGCCATCGTTGGATACATCCTCATATGTAGCATGCATGCCATCAACAGGAACAAAGCGTTGTAATGGGCTCCCATTCAACATTGTTGTCTGCTTGATGGGCCACTTTAGCAAAGTGATCATTAGGAAATTTCGGAGGTCATTTGGAGGGCCTTCTAAGAAAATGTATTTTTTGCACTCTCTCTCTAGAAAAAATGGCAAATAAAAGAGCTGGGTCTTTCATAGTAAAACTTCAAAAAGTGTACTTTAAGTAGATTCCTTACTCCTCTGAACATTCGTTCGTAGTGATTGAGGGATAATCCTCTTTTTAGTTGCATTGAATGAACAACGTCAATACGGAGGGAATGAGGCTAACATGGAGGGACGAATCCGCAGCCGCTATTCACTTTCCATTAAACCTGCACATTTGGCTAATGGCGCACTCCTCAAATGGCACAAATGTTACCCACAAACGAGCCAAATATCACCTTCACATTGATTTGGACAATGAGTACCAACCATTGATAAAGCGCAGTAAAACAAACACACATATACCTCCCACCTCCATAGACACGCTCAGAGCTCAAGGAGCTAAACACATAGATATCTGGACGAGAGGCTCTCTCTACCCTAAGAATCCAATAACTAATGCGTCTCCACCGTTTGTCAATCCTACAAGCTTATTGACCTTTGCTGGTGATGGAGAAAACGGCCTTCTGGGTTATTGTAAATCACTTACAAGAGAAGCTGGAACTTACAAGAGCATTCTCCAAGCTCAACAATGTGAGATTGTTCGCCTTTCACATTTACATTCTACAGATCAGGTTACCATTTTGCAACATAAAACAGAGGTACAAGAACTGAAAGGAAAGGTGCAAAGTTGTCAAATGAAGGACACCATCTTGGGTGGTCGTATCCGAAAGAAGAAATTGCGCAATCTTGAAACATTGCAGGTTGCATCAGGAGGTCTCAAGAAAAGAATCCGAGCATTAAGGTGATGCTTCTTGGTTGGCTACATTGTCTTAGTTAAGTAATCTCTTTGTTTTTTCTTGTTATGCATTGTTTTCATGTGCCTAAATAGTGTTAGTGAAGCAAATTTTCTGTTATTTACTTATGCATTGTCTTCATGTAGAGACTCAATCTATCCTGACAAGGAAAACATTGACCCCAAAGCCAATATAGGAAAGAGATTGAAGCCACTTATAAGTAGAAGCCTGGCAGCAGATATAGTACATGACAAGAAGTTTAAGGTTCTACAAAGAAATGTAGTGGACCGCTTTATTTCAGAGAACTCAGTGCCTGCAAAAGAGATACAAGGCACACTTGATTCACTTGGTGTAAGCAAAAGAGGATATTCGGCTATCCAAAAGTCTGTCTCATCCATCTTTGTTAGGAAGGGTATAAAATCCAAACTTCTACCATCAGCCTCAAGTGTTTGGAAAGAGAGGCTTCAGCTTAACGAGGCACAGGGAGACTATCTTGGACAGCCCTTTCATATTAAAGCAACTTACAGTGGCCATGGAGCGAACATGGCATATGATGAGTTCAACAATATTTTTATGGACCTGCGGATACTACAGAAGAGAATGGTGGAGTTTTACAACATCACATTTGAAGAGTCACGTGGACTATTACATTTTGTGTTAAAACTGGATGAGTGTGAGCTTGTTAAAGAGAAAAAGCTAGAGCGTGTTACTATCACTTTAATGAATAGAGCCCTCTCAAAGTGTCCCAGTGACGATCCTTTATATTTTAGTGTTCAATCAGAATCTAACATATGGTGGCTTGGTGCGTTTGAGGTAAGCGATATTCTCAAGTAAGCTCAAATGTTCAGATCTACTTAAGTCTCATTTATTTTGTGTTGCAGGTAAAGAAAGAAGATCATGAGATTCTATATTGGGTGTTCCATCGAACTAATATTCCGGAGCTGATTGATCGACAGACTAACCAGGGAGAGGTACTACGTCTAGATGGAAGGGGAGACTTTCAAGTTCAGTGGCATCTTGCAGGTGACCTTAAAACATTAAAGTGCATGTATAATTGTGGAATGGGTGCAATGGCAAAGTCACCGTGTTTGTTCTGCATGGAGCCTGCAAAGGTCATGGACCCAAAGTGGTGGAGAAAAGCTCCAACACGTCACATTCAGGATCCTGCTTTTTGACCAGTTTTGAAAATACCACTTGTGAATGTCCACATTTGTACAATGCATGCCCTTTGTAGAATTGTAGAGAAATTGGTCTACTTATACATCGGTTTTGCTTGGATGATTAAGAACTCTGCAGAACGACAAGTAGCCTTGCAGTGCTTAGAAATGGTACTGTCGGATATGGGGCTTCATGGTGGCAATGTGAAAATCCAGCGGGATGAAAAGAGATCAACTGCTGAGAAAGATGTCCCATGCAAACCATCCATCGGTGGGGTGAAGGCACGGAGGTTTTTATCTAAGCCCCAAGGTACAAGAGATCCAAAGCTAACAAAACATGGAAAAATATATAACACATCTTATGTTAGCAAGGTAGAGTATCAGAGCTGGAAAAAGCTACATATTGCAGTCAAAGACCATGAACCAACTACTCGTAACGCGAAGGCTGAGGTTTGGCGATCAATAGACATCCTATTTTTGATGTGCGACAAAGATGACTGGTCACAAGGTGATATGAACAAGTTCAAGGAAAATCTCAACCTTCTGAAAAAATCATTCAAGACAGCATGGACAGACACCCAGATTACTCACTACATGGTATTATAATGTATTCTTTCTCTCTTATGTGCAAATATGTGACTGTAAAACATTCTAACTAATTTTTTTTCATATCCAGCACATCATCTTCAATCATTTGCCATATTTTATACAGAAGTATGGGAACCCGGCAATATGGAATACCCAAGGGATGGAAAAGTCTCATTACATGGCGAGAAATTCTTATTTCAGGCACACACGACATGGTGGCTCTCGAATCAAGGCTAACAGTTTGAGAGAACTATTTGAATGGTTCTATTGTAGAATCATTCATCGAATGCAGGCAAAAGAAGTCTTGGCAAATTCAGCAACAGCACAAGCCATCAGACATTTACAACAACAAAAAGCTAAAAGATCAATGGCATACAACAACTCCGGAGCTCGTGAAAGTCAACAAAGGTGGAGAGAGACAATGGTGTATGTGAATCACAAGTGAAGAAAGATACTCTGAGTGGATGACATTGTACAAAATTTATGTAATACATGATCTTATACAATTGGTACTTGAAGTGTATCAAGATTTTGCAGGTTCAATTTTGTTTTTTGGCACGTCACCCTTGTAACGAATCATGAGATGTTTGCCATACTCTAAAAGTTCATCTGGGTTTTGTCTACCAAGAGCTAGTGCCATTGCTGTGTAGGTGTAGTAATACGCTGCCCGACCACCTGTATAGCCTGGGTAGTAACCAAAACAATCTCTAGCAAACACTTTGTCCACAAGAATGACTTTATCTGCACTTTTGGGCAGCACCGGTCCACCCAAGAAGCGTGATAGTGTCTTGAATGTGTAAGTTGCTATTGAACCCTCTTGTGACATGGAATTGTGAAAAACTACTATCGGCGACTCGCAGAGCTTTGAAAGGTACTGTGCTAGGGCCGCATCCCTTCCTCGATACTCTCTTGTCCGGCACCGAAGGAAGTCATCCTTGTCAGCAATCCAAGACTGCACATACAATGTCAGAAATGACACAAACAGAGAGAGAGAGAGAGAGAGAGAGAGAGAGAGAGAGAGAGAGAGAGAGAGAGAGAGAGAGAGAGAGAGAGAGAGAGAGAGAGAGAGAGAGAGTTACCATGAAGCTCTCATCCTGTAGAAAGAGGTTTTCTTGCCACAGGTCTATAGATGTAGTTGACCCCTGACCTGAATGGTTAAACCAATCCTCCACTTCTTTGTTACTTTTCGATGGTCTTAGGCTTTGTCTTATTGCTTGGAAGGTGGCTTCATCAGGTAGTGTCTCCTTGTATTTTTCAGCTTTCTCAAAGCATCTTCGAAGGCATTCCATTGGATTGCTGGATGTTTCCATTGCCTCATCATCACTACTATCCTCTGAAACAAATCCACTCCTCTCCTCTTGGACTCTGGAAATAATAGCTAGGGAGAAATCCTCCCTTAAATAAAACACACTTTGCACATCATGTAAGAAGATATAGGTCCTGTCTCCAATCCTGAAGTCAGGCACAGTTGGCAACATCATCTGAGCATGCTTCTCAGTGAAGTTACTGACATCCAATGGAAGTTTGATTTCTGTGGTTTTCACAGAGAGCATCTTACTTCTTTGTACTTCAATTGCCTCAACCTCAAGGTCGACTGTGTCTTCAACCTCCTCGACTTCTTGCATATGAGTTGTCTCCTCGCATTCCTCATCTGGTGCTGCATCCTGCTCCTCTAACACCTCATCAGGATTCTGCATGAGGAATCCAAACAGGCTGTTGAGGTAAATCATAAAGCCAAAGGCTTCCTGAATGAGTTTGCATTCTTTTTGGTGCAAAGGGCAGACTGAATGTCGGCAAGAGGGTGGTAATTCCCTATACTTCTTCACTCCCTGTCCCTTTCCACCACAGTCATTTAAATGCACAAGTGTCATAGTAGGCAGAACAACCCTTCCTACCTGCACCATCACTTCAAACTTATCTCTGTAGGACTGCAAGAAATTACTGTGCTGAGCTAACAGGTCTTCAATGTCAAACTTTGGATTAAACATAGAATGAACTAGATCATACTTGTCCCCAGCACCACAAGATGCTGCAAAATCAAACAGCCTCTCATCAGTTGCAGTTGGGTCTTCCAGAGAAGACACATCCTCCTTTTCTTTACATTTTGTACTTTCTAGCACATCTGCATCATCTGAGAAGTCTATATTTCTCTTTCTTGTATTTTTCTTGAGAAGTACTTTACAGGGCACCACACCCTTGTAGGGTGAGGGATCTTCTTTCCCTGGTGACCTCTCTGATTGATCTTCACCAAGCGACTTTTCCTCAGATATGTCCTGACAAAAGTCAACAGTTCTTTTGGCAGATACATTAAGCAACTGAGCCTGCAAGGTTTGAAATCCTGGCACAAGCTCTGGATCTGGTTTCAGCCTCTTCTGCCTACTGGACCTTAATCCTATTCATCAAGAAACATAACAAGTCAAAACCATGAGGAAACATGATAATTCTGCCAAAACCAATCCATCATGATCTCTCTCTCTCTCTCCTGATAGATATAAATATATCTATAAATATAAATAAATAAATAAATATATATATATATATATATATATATAGATATATAGATATATATATTCATATATATATATACTGTCTCTCACCAAAGCACAAACAGAAACACACCTAGTCTCTCTCTCTCTATCTCTCTCTCTCTCTCTCTCTCTCTCTCTCTCTCTCTCTCTCTCTCTCTCTCTCTCTCTCTCTCTCTCTCTCTCTCTTGCATTTGTCTATTGGACTAAAGGCGCGCGAGGAAGGAAAAGTGCCTTTTGCAAACCTCTTCGCGCGCCTTAAGTACAACTGAGAGAGCAATAACAATACTAACGGCGCGCGGAGAGAGTTGCAAAAGGCACTTTCCCTTCCTCGCGCGCCTTTAGTCCAATAGACAAATGCAAAGAGAGAGAGAGAGAGAGAGAGAGAGAGAGAGAGAGAGAGAGAGAGAGAGAGAGAGAGAGAGAGAGAGAGAGAGAGAGCTGTGTCTGTGTCTCTGTCTATGGAACTATGGGTATTGAGGTGTGTGTGTGTTGTTCAACACACACACACTCACACACACACACACAAACACACACACAATTTGTACCAACTGCTGGAAATCCAGAGAGAAAGAGTGAGAGATCACCTTTTTTTGGTGGGGTGTGCAGGAACTCAAAGAGAGGTGTCTCCTCCATTGCTTTTCTCTGTGTCAAGCGGACTCGGTCTTTCTCCCTCCCTCTCTCTCTCTCTCTCTCTCTCTCTCTCTCTCTGAGAGTAAGGACTCCCTCTTTCTATCTCTCTCTCAATCTGTGTCTCTCCCTCTCCCTATCTCTGTGACAATCTGATCACGCTTTCTCTCTCTCTGTCTCTCTGAGACTCTCTCTCTCTCTCTCTCTGTGACAATCTGATCACTCTCTCTCTCTCTGTCTCTCTAAGACTCTCTCTCTCTCTCTCTCTCTCTCTCTCTCTCTCTCTCTCTCTCTCTCTCTCTCTCTCTCTCTCTCTCTCTCTCTCTCTCTCTCTCTCTCTCTCTCTCTCTCTCTCTCTCTCTCTCTCTCTCTATTGTTCTCTCTCTTTCTCTCTCTCAAAATCACACTTATAACGGATACACACGGCGGCGCCCCACGTGTCACTATAAATTAAAATATATTTGCATGCCGTCGCACGTGTAGTCATTATTGAGACCGTATACTTTTTGTACGCCATATAAAGCGGTCAAGAGAGAGAAAAAACACACCTCGTGAAAGAGAGTGAGTGAGTGAGAGAGTGAGAGAGAGAGTGTGCAAGAGCATCGCCTGCGTCTCCGACAGCAAGGCCACGCAGCGACATAACAAGAAGGTCTGCTTCTCCCTCTGCCTTTGCCTAAATCTCTCTATCTCTGTTTCTGTCACCCACACACAAACACACAGACTTACATCTTTAAAATACAAACACACACACACACAGACACACACATACACACCCACACACTCACAAACACAGACACACACACACACACACACACACTCACAAACACACACACACACACACACAGACAAACACACACACTTACACACAGACACACATCTCAAAAATACACACACACACACACACACACACACATTCTCTCTCTCTCTATCTCTCTCTCTATACCAAAGGCGCGCGTAGAGAGCCATACCGGTAGTGCATGTGTCTATGCGCGCCGTTAGTACTGTCCATTGAGTAGAGAGAGAGAGAGAGAGTATGGATGTGTTATTTTACCCTATACTAACGGCGCGCGGACGTGCTTGTTGAGGTTAAAAAGGGGTCCGTGCGCGCCTTTAGTAATGTGGATTCTCTCTCTGTCTCTCTCTCTCTCTCTCTCTCTCTCTCTCTCTAGTTATATATGCTAAGCTATAGAAAGGAGAGAGAGAGAGAGAGAGAGAGAGAGTAAGAGAGAGAGAGAGAGAGAGAGAGAGAGAGAGAGATTCATAGAAAGAGAGAAGGGGATTGAGACTCTTCTTTTGGTGTACAGTAAGATGGCTAGAACAAAAGCCACTGCAAGGAAGGCAGGCAAGGGTCCAGGATTAGCATCGAAAGCAAGTGGTAGATCAGCAACCCCAAAGAAAAGACTTGGAAAACCAAATAAAATTCTGAAAGGGCCAAGGATGAAGAAGCTCCAAACCTGCATGGGACTTTTCAGATAAATCAGAAAGGCACAGAAATGTGTAGATTTATGCATACCAAAGCTGCCCTTCCAGAGGATGGTGAGGTCCATATGTGATGAAGCTACCTGGGGCACCAAAAGGTGGAAGGTGGTGGCATTAATGGCTCTACAGGAAGCAGCTGAGGACTTCCTACTGGAGTACTTCAGTGACATGACCATTGTTGCAGCCCATGCCCACAGGGTTACTATAATGGACAAAGATAGTGAGACATTGAAAAGAATAAGGTGGAGGTATGACAAACTGCTGGTCCCCAATGTCTGCAAGGATAAGAAAATGAGGGAAATTTTGTTATACCCCCCGGAGCTAGTGCCATAGCTCACAGTTGTAGATGTCACACATGATGTGAATACAAGGGCAAGGGCAGAGACTATGGCTCGCCAAACAGAGGAAATGAGGGAAGCAGAGCTTCAGGAGAAAGCAAAAGTAGAAGTGGAGTCCCAGAAACAAACAGAGTGCAATGTGACCCTGTCTATAGAGGCAATGAATCAAGAAACTCTACGTTCAATGAAGAATGGTTTGCTTGCAGAGATACCATTTGTAGATGGAATCAGAAAGCTAGCTCTGGAAAAGGTGGACATTGATTTATTGCAGAATCCAGATGCTCAGATTTTAGACACAATTATCTATGCTTGTCTTAAGTAAGTGTTACTATCTTGCTAGCTTTGAAAACTCAGATAATAGGTTTGCTAACTCAGGTAGAGTCTCTGCAGCCTGATCAAAAGTCAACTCCCATTGCACACTCACACAGAGGTGTTTCTCCTTGATCCACAAATGTCTGTAATTATTAGACAAAAGAATAGTCCATCTGGGACCTTTGAGAGCTGGTTTCGCCACTGTGCTATGCTGGAAGTTACTGTGATCATCTTCCCATATGAGAACAACCATCACTGGAGTCTCATATGCCTTGATGTTGACCAACCAGCAGTGTGGGTGTTCAATTCAATAAAAGGAACCCACCCTGAAATTAGGCTGTAAGTGTTTTGTGTCAGAAAGTGTTTATTATAGATATCCATGTAAATTTGAAGCCTCATGCTAACATCTTGACATTGCTTTGTGCAGTTGTATAAAGAGGTTGTTGCTTGCCTATGGCAAGCTATGTGGAAGGTATGAACTATACAAGGCCCCAATCAAAGAAGTACCTGTCCCAAATCAAACCGATGGGAATTCTTGCGGCTGGAGATGTCTTCTCCATGCAGAATATGTCCTGCAAAGCTACTTTGCATTAAAACCTTTCATGACTAAGGTACCCATTTGGCAATGCATTCAGTTAGTTTTGGTTTAGTCTATAAAAGAATTCTCATCATGTGGTCTTTCAATTTTGCAGAGTGCTTTAAAAAACTACACATATGATTATTTGCAAAGATACCGGGTAAGTTTAATACAACACCTGCTTACTATGTCTAGCCCTAGAGAGCTTGAAGATAGCGGCTTGGATGAGCGCACTATTGATCTTACAAAACATGACGTGCCACCACGACAAACCCCTACATCCGATACAGTGGAATCGCATCGGGCCGAGGGTGTCATATCAGCAGAAGATCAAAGAGTCGAGGATGAGGAAAGGACAAATGAGCATATGGAAGCTGCTAAGGTTCAACCGGAGGAGACAATGAAAGAGCCAAGTCAGCCAGTGGAACAGCCAAAAGAGCCTATGGCTGAAACCCAAGATGAGGAAAGCAGGCCTGTAGATGAGCAAAAGGATATGGATGAGGAAAGCAGTCCTAGGGATGAGCAAAATGATATGGATCAGGGAAGGATGTATGAGGCAAGCCGATCAACCTTGAATCAGGCAGAAAGGGCCATGGGGGAGACCCCTGATGAAGATTTGAATGATGACTATGAAGATAAAGTGGAGGAGAGTAACAACGACATGAACACTACAGAGACCCAGTATGGACCCTTGCTACCTGTAGATACGGTTATTCCGGTAATGTCTATTCAAGTATGGCGAAATATGTTCAGCTTCTAACTACTTATATGTACTTGTCAACTTTTACAGAGGTTGATTATCTTGGACGTCAATGGATTGCTGCTGATGCGGGTACCTCTCGGTGACAGAGGACCCTTTGAGGATTTGCAAACGTTTCGGATGGGAACTTGTCGAGTCGTGGTTCGTCCAGGAACCAAGGAGTTTATTGAGTTTCTTCTTCCGCGCTTCAGAGTTGGCATATGGTCTTCAATGCAAAGGCAAAACTTATCGCCACTAGTTGCAATAGTTTGCAGTGTATGCCAAGCTCACACGTCAGATTTTGCCTTTTTGTATGATCAAAGAAAATGCGTTACCGTTGAGGGCCACTACCACCCTAAAAAACCAGGATTACCTCTTTTGTACAAACCGTTTAGCCAAATCGGTGTACCCTTTGATGCAACTAATACACTACTAATTGATGATACTCCCGAAAAGGGAGAACTAAATCCGCCGGGAACAACTATCTCACCACCTTCTTTCGAGGGGCATTCCTTCGATTTTTACCTTGAAGACATTCTGATTCCATACTTACAGAAATTGTATCTCAGTCCATTGTTCACGGACGAGTTTGTACTTTCTAATGAATTAAGATGATTCTTCTATCTGTCTTTGTCTTGTCTAACATATATATATATATATATATATATATATAGAGAGAGAGAGAGAGAGAGAGAGAGAGAGAGATTTGACGTGGTAAAGAAATGTATTTCAAGCACACTTTTTCACAGGGCACAATTGAAAAATGAGATCAATAAACTTCATGTCTTGAAAGTCATTTGTATACACTTGGATTTACAAGAATATCTGTTACATTGACACTACTTCAACCCGACCATCCAACTCTTTGCACAAAATATCTTTTTCTCTTCGCCGCATCACCTTACGGCCAGCTAAGAAAAAGGAAAAATCTGATAGTTCCTTGTCCATTGACTCTTCAATGATGTCATTTCGCAAATGCTGAAGACTGCATAGCTCCCTTATTGTAACCACCAATAGTAGGCCATTCTCTTTATCAATCACTTCCACATCCACAGTAGGATTATCTTCCAAACCTGCAGAAACTTGGTCCATAGGAATGTACTTACCGTTTAGCATTTGTGATCGCATATACCAAAATGAGATCAATAGTGATTGGCTTGCAATCATGTACTGACAACTAGAGTATCAAGCGCGACCTCGCACCGTAAACCAATCTCTTCCTTTGCATACCATCCTTTGTCAAGAAGTTTGTCACAGGATGACTGCTGAAATGACTTGCACATGAACATAGTTTTTGTAACTCTGATGTTGTAGCTATGAAACAGCTCTATGAAGAGTGCAACAGGACAAAAGTTTGCAATTCTAACCAGTTTGGTAGGAATAGAGCTACGTAGAGACCTTTGTATATCCTTGTAGAGCTTACTCCGCATTGCCTCCACCATTGTTTCCTCGGGAACTGGTCAGTCCACTGTGTTCCAATCGGTCGGTAGAGGCAGTTTCACCAACATGCCATTCTTATTCCCTGAGCTGAGTTGGTAAAAGTGGTCATAAAAAAAGATTCCCTCATCAGCCAATCTTTTGCTGCTCCTCTCTGAGTACTGTAGAGAACCAATATGGGCATGTACAACATGGAAGAGGCCTATTATGCACTCCACAGGCTCCCATTGCTCATAAGAAGAGGGATAAACATCTGCAATATATATAAGAAGAGTTAAACTAAGAGTATCAATAAGTACAAATGACAAATACAATGTAATTGAGTTGTGAAGAGTAGAGACATTACTCATAACAAGCGGGAGAAACATTGCAAAATATATAAGAAAAGTTATAATGAGAGTATCAATAAGTTCACATGTCAAGAGTACTTACAATTGCAACGTGGTTGATGTATATTTGATACATTTCCACCGTTTGCTATCACCTCTGGATGGGTAAACACATGCTGAACAAGAACTTCCTTTACAGATCTTTTGCCGATCTCAACTTTGAAATCCAACACCCTGGCCTTCCATGCTGAGCGGTAAACGTTGATACCACTAGACCTCTTGGGTCTTCTTGGTTGCATGAGGACCCATGAACCTTTGTTTATCCTTTGTCCAACCCATTGGTTGTCTGCACTTATTGAAGCTGGTATTGTAATTGAGGATATGCTACTACTTGGCCTTCTAGGCAAAGTGCCGTTGTTGTTTGTTGGTGTGAGAGACAGTAAACACCTTGAGGCTCTTGGGCGAGAAGACGTGGATGCCATAACTCTCAGAGAAAAGCTTTAGTGGAGGGAGATTCACTTTGAAAGCATTCTAATGGAGGGAAAGTGTTTTAAAATTCCAATATCTTGTGCGGGCTTAATGGTCACCCTCCAGTACGTTAATGACCATGAGAGAATATCAGAAGTGGGACCACACGCAAGCACCTAAAAGCTCGGTAAAAGGAAGGAAATTACTATGCTACAATCCTAGTTTCGTGAAAGTTTTATGCTATTTTCCTATTTTTTGAGTCTTTCCAGGTACTTTCCTACGTAACGTAGCCTTCATGCTCATTGGACGCGCTCTATTTTTCTCTCTCTTCATATGGCCCTCCAAATGACCTCCAAAATTTCCTAATGGCTACCCACTTCAACCACATCATCAATGCTTGCATTTTCTCTTTCAATACCCACACCCACACAATCAGGACCAAGTTCCTGAAAGTTGACATAATCATGTGGAGATACATATAAGATGGTCCCTTCATTCATGGTTTGCATCATTGTGTCATCTTTTAAAAGGACCCTCTGATTTCTCCAAGACTCTCGAATCATTGCTTCAAATTCTGGGCTTGTCATAGGTATTGCATCTATAACTAGAGGATCAGAATGATCATGTTCTTCATCACCATTGTAGCTTTCGTGTGGATCAATTAAGTTCCCATTTAATACAAAAGATTGCAAAAGAATCTTTGACCATCGAACAGCACTCCATAATGAGCCTTGGAGAGATGAAGTATCCATTGTAGGAAAAGGTAGGACCACATCCTTCAAGCATTCCTCCACTAGTATGGAGACATTTCCCAGCCCTATCTTTGTACCACCACAAGTGGAATCTGGATCTGTTCTACACACACAACCAATACCAACGATTTCATTGTCAAGTATCATATGTACTTTCTCCCCAGATTCGAAGTCCATCCTGTAAGTAAAAAGATTACACTGTTAAATCCATAGTTATAGAAAAATACTCTTCAAACAAAAAATCATGCTACAACATGAAAAAGGTTTGCATAGGTTGGACAAGTGGTGAACCTTGAGACCAAATCCTCCTTGCTATATTTATTTTCTTGTAGTCTAGGTTGGACATTTGGTGGACCTTGTATCCATGTTTCCTCAACAAGGGTGGATTTTAGTTTTCACTTTAAGTACTCATCTTTAATAAAGTGTAGGATGGAAAATGTTGAGTTAGTAGATTGTATTTTAGACAAGTGGTGTTTGGTGTACAAATGCTGAAAATGGTTGCAAGGATTCTAACAACGACTTTACCTTAAATAAATTTCTTACTAGGAGTTCTACATATAAATATGGTGAATAAAATTCTAGTGGTTTTGAGATACCATTTGTGTGTGTGTTTTCTTAGATTCACAAACTGGAATGGATAATGCTCCTATGGTTCAGTCAACAACTATAGAATCCATAGATTCTATGGTTTCTAAAGTGCCCAAGATGGATGATATTTCTATACTAGAGTCTAGTGTTGTGCAACTTGAGCAAGCTTCCAATAATGAGAACCAAGAAATCGATGCTTCAAAAATGCAACATACATCAAAAGAGGCTGAAAAGTCCACTCACGAGCTATTGCCAATTGGTACTACGTCATGTAGCGTAGATGTTGAGAAATCCATGCTTACAATTATATTGGATTTAAATGGTCTATTGTTGAAACGTTCCCCTCAACCATCCTCACACCACAACTCAGTGCAAATGGATTCAAAAAGATATATTATACTCAGGCCAGGTTGCATCCAATTCTTGAAGACTATTTTACAAAGGTTTAATGTTGCAATTTGGTCGACAGCTACTAGGAATAATGTGTATCAAATCCTTGCAGCACTAAACAACTTAGCTGAGGATACATTGCCTTTCTTTGCAATTTGGTCGCAAGATGTTTGCTACACCGCTCAAACTCAAAAATTGTTTAGACCCGACAATCCAAACGTTGAGGCAATGTTCAAGCCTCTAGCCAAAATTGCCATGGGGTTTGAATGTGATCCACAAAGAACAGTGCTTATTGATGACTCTCCTTACAAGGGATGTATTTCACCAGCAAACAATTGCATTTTTCCACCACAATTTGATGCTGAGAAGATGGTTGACAATATGCTCTTGGAGGAGCTACTGCCATACTTGATTCAGCTTGATGAGAGAAGGGATGTGCGTGATTTAATTGCTTCTAATCGTTATGGACAACCTATAGTGACAAATGATAGTGAATACAAACAAATCATGGAGTATTGGAAGCAAAAAAATGATGTTTGGTCAGCTAAGGTGTTCTTTACAAGAAGAATACCACCTGCAAAAGGTGACAGAGATGAAACTATCATCGAAGATGCAAGTGACACAAGCCACCGCAATGAAATGAGAAGAGACCAAATACAAGAGATCTTGGCAAAGGAGCGTACACCCATTGAAATCATGAAGGCGTCACAATTGACCACTTTAGCTAGGCAATTGGGTTGTAACACAAAAGGAGTTTTGAAGGCAACCACAACAAAGGCTTATATAAATAAGGTGAAAGCTGAGAACAATCTTCTAAGGCTGGATAGAAAGCAACCCTAAGGTACTAGTGACATGTCATATATTCTTGATACACATGCTTGAACACTCATGTGCATGGTATCTAACAAATCTTTCTTTTTATTCCTTCTTGCAGGATCTTACAAAGGATACTACTAGATGGAGCTCAATCAATAGAGATTTTGATATTTTTGCTCAAAATAATGAAGCAGTCACCTACATTTTTTGTTTATCAATTTCTTGAGAGACTTTATTTTAGTTTGTAATCATCAAATGAAATGAAAAGTATCCTTCTTATTAAGATTGTTGATCTTTTTCTTGTTCAAACCTTTCAATTGTGATTTATAGTTTTGTTAGCATGAGATTGTGCTTTTTTAGTTTGAAAAAAACTGTCAAAGATCCAAGTCTTTTTGGCTTTACTTAAGTTATTAATTGTGAAAGATCCAAGTCTTTTTGCTTTACTTAAGTTATTGATTGCCTATGTAATAGTCCTTAAAACAATATCGGATGGCGTTCTTGCTCCCATGTCTCACATTGGTCTTTAGGTAAGACAAGTGGTGACCTTGAAAGTATGGTCTCATATCTCGATCAAGTGAAGAGACATGAAGCTTAAATATCACTACTATGTATCTAGTGTTAAACTCCATCGAGACAAAGACTAGATAGCCAAATTGCAGTCGAGTTTAAGTGAAAAATCCATTTGAGCTAAGGTAAAACTTATAGTGCCTCATTTTTCTAGGATTCTACCCCATCAAGGAAGTTAGAATCTAGCACAAACCAATTAAGACTCTTTTGGAGCCTAGATAGGACAATTCGTGGAACTTATGAAACTTATTATTGAGTTAGAGTCTAGTTTAGATAAGCAAAAGATCTTCAAACCAGCACTTGACTTTCTTACTATTCAATATTCAAAGTCCCTTGAGGCTAACAAATTACATACCCACTTGTAACCTAACTAATGAGTAATTATATAGATCTAAGCAAGTATATATAATGAGTCTTCAAACTAATAATCCAAGGGAAGAGAGTAGCAAGGTCCACTACTTGTCCAAGCTCAGCTCTAGACAACATAGAAAGATGCTAGTTCTACTAATTGTCTAATTATAGGCATGGAGAAATGATAGAAGGTTGACCAGTTGTCCAACCTATCATCTCTAGTAAGATGGGAGGTTTGGCCTTAAGATTCACCATGTAACCAACCTATACATCATTGTATTATGAAGAGTAAAAAAGCAAAGCTCCACCACTTGTCCAAGCTAGTTCTAAAATCCACATGAAGATAAGCAAGCTCCACCATTTGTCGAATCTCTCTTCCATTAAAACATGAAAAAACTCATCTATGTTGTACAGGGGGACTTTTTTCCAAGGTCCACCACTTGTCCAAGCTAGGATCCCTAGTAGCACGAGTGGTTTGGTCTCAAGATACACCACTTGTACACTCTATGTCATTATATTAAGAAGAACTATGTATTAAGGTCCACCACTTGTCCAACCTATAAGGTTATATCTTAAATGGTATCCTTTCTCACCACTTGAAATGCCCATGATATGTTTTACACGGGGGTTTCATTCCAAGGTCCACCACTTGTCCAAGCTAACTCTATTCAAACATAGAGAGAAGCAAAGGTCCACCACTTGTCCAAGCTAACTCTATTCAAACATAGAGAGAAGCAAAGGTTCACCACTTGTCAAAGCTAGGCTCCGTTGAAGTATGGAGAGAAGTAACCTCCATCATTTTTCCAAGATAGGTGCCATTCAAACATGGAAAGAATCAAGATCTACCATGTCTCCGAGATTCTAGGCTCCATTGAAACACCCTAAAACCATGATATTTTGTACATGGGGTGTTTACATTCAAGGTCTACCACTTCTCTAACGTATTATACCTAGTAGCATGAGTGATTTGGTCTTAAGATTCACCACTTATCCACTCTATGTCATTATATTAAGAATAACTGGGTGTTAAGGTCCACCACTTGTCCAACCTATAAGGGTATATCTTAAATGGTATCCTTCACCACTTGTCAAGGTCCATCACCACTTTTCCAACCTATAAGGTTATATCTTGAATGATATTTTTCCTCATCACTTGTAATGTCCATGCTATGTTTTACAAAGGGATTTTGTTCCAAGACCCACCACTTGTCCAAGCTAACTCCATTAAAACATAGAGAGAAGCAAAGGTCCACCACTTGTCCAAGATAGGCTCCATTGAAACATGGAGAGAAGGATGATCCACCATTTCTCCAAGATAGGTTCCATTGAAACATTGAGAGAAGCAATCTCCACCATGTCTCCAAGCTAGGTTCCATTGAAATACCCTAAACCCATAATTTTGTACATGAGGGGTTTACATTCAAGGTCCACCACTTGTCCAACCTATTATCCCTAGTAGCAAGAGTGGTTTGGTCTCAAGATTCACCACTTGTACACTCTATGTCATTATATTAAGAAGAAATATGTGTTAAAGTCCACCACTTGTCCAGCCTATAAGGTTATATTTTAAATAGTATCCTTTCTCACCACTTGAAATGCCCATGATATGTTTTACATGGGGGTTTCATTCCAAGGTCCACCACTTGTCCAAGCTAACTCTATTAAAACATATAGAGAAAGAAAGGTCCACCACTTGTCCAAGCTAGGCTCATTGAAACATGGAGAGAAGGAACCTCCACTGTTTCTCCTAGATAGGCTCCATTGAAACATGGAGAGAAATAAGCTCCACCATGTCTCCAAGTTGCTAGGCTCCATTGAAATACCCAATACCCATAATTTTTTGTACATGGGGGGTTTACATTCAAGGTTCACCACTTGTCCAACCTATTATCCCTAGTAGGTTTGGTCTCATGATTCACCACTTGTCCACTCTATGTCATTATATTAAGAGGAATTAGGTTCTAAGGTCCACCACTTGTCCAACCTATAATGTTATAGCTTGAATGGTATTTTTTCTCACCACTTGTAATACCCATGACATGATTTACATGGGGGTTTTGTTCCAAGGTACACCACTTGTCCAAGATAAATCTATTGAAACATAGAGAGAAACAAAGGTCCACCACTTTTCCAAGCTAGGCTACATTGAAACATGGACCTTAATACCAAATTATTTCTAGTAGCATGAGTGATATTTTGTACATGGGGCGTTTACATTCAAGGTCCACCACTTGTCCAACCTATTTCCCTAGTAGGTTTGGTCCCAATTTCACCACTTATCCACTCTATGTCATTATATTAAGAATAATTGGGTGTTAAGGTCCACCACTTGTCCAACCTATAAGGTTATATATTGAATGGTATTTTTTCTCACCACTTGTAATGCCCATGATATGTTTTACATGGGGTTTTTGTTCCAAGGTCCACCACGTTTCCAAGATAACTCTATTCAAACATAGAGAGAAAGAAAGGTCCACCACTTGTCCAAGCTAGGCTCCATTGAAACATGGAGAGAATGATGCTGCACCATTTATCCAAGATAGGCTGCATTGAAACATGGAGAGAAGCAAGCTTTACCATGTTTCCAAGCTAGGCTCCATTGAAACACTGTAGGGGGTTTTATTTCAAGGCCCACCACTTGTTTAACCTATTATCCCTAGTAGCATGAGTGGTTTGGTTTCAAGATTCACCACTTGTACACTCTATGTCATTATATTGTGTTAAGGTCCACCACTTGTCCAACCTATAAGGTTATATCTTAAATGGTATCCTTTCTCGCCACTTGAAATGCCCATGATATGTTTTACATGGGAGTTTCATTCCAAGATCCACCACTTGTCCAAGCTAACCATATTCAAACATAGAGAGAAACAAAGGTCCACGACTTGTCCAAGCTAGGCTCCATTGAAACATGGAGAGAAGGAACCTCCACCATTTCTCCTAGATTGGCTCCATTAAAACATGGAGAGAAGTAAGTTCCACCATGTCTCCAAGATGCTAGGCTCCATTGAAATACGCAAAACCCATGATATTTTGTACATGGGTGATTTACATTCAAGGTCAACCATTTCTCCAACCTATTATCCCTAGTAGGTTTGGTCTCACAATTCACCACTTTTCCACTATATGTCATTATAATAAGAGGAATTGGGTGCTAAGGTCCACCACTTGTCCAGCCTATAAGGTTATACCTTGAATGGTATTTTTTCTCACCACTTGTAATGCCCATGACATGCTTTACATGGGGGTTTTGTTCCAAGGTTCACCACTTGTCCAAGCTAATTCTATTGAAACATAGAGAGAAACAAAGGTCCACCACTTTTCCAAGCTAGACTCCATTGAAACATGGACCTTAATACCAAATTATTCCTAGTAGCATGAGTAATATTTTGTACATGGGGGGTTTGCATTCAAGGTCCACCACTTGTCCAACGTACTTTTCCTAGTAGGTTTGGTCGCAAGATTCACCACTTGTCCACTCTATGTCATTATATTAATAATAATTGGGTGTTAAGGTCCACCACTTGTCCAACCTATAAGGTTATATATTGAATGGTATTTTTTCTCACCACTTTTAATGTCCATGATATGTTTTACATGGGGATTTTGTTCCAAGGTCCACCACTTGTCCAAGCTAAATCTGTTCAAACATAGAGAGAAACAAACGTGCACCACTTGTCCAAGGTAGGCTCCATTGAAACATGGAGAGAATGATGCTCCACCATTTATCCAAGATAGACTCCATTGAAACATGGAGAGAAGTAAGCTCCACCATGTTTCCAAGATGCTAGAGTCCATTGAAATACCCAAAACCCCTGATACTTCGTACATGCGGGGTTTACATTCAACGTCCACCACTTGTCCAACCTATTATCCCTAGTAGCATGAGTGGCTTGGTCTCAGGATTCACCACTTGTCCACTCTATATCATTATATTAAGAAAAATTGGGTTTCCATATCTAAATGGATCTTTGCTTGGATAAGTGGTAGACCTTGAGACCTAAATACCCATTCTACACTAGAGCATTGGTTAAGCCTTATACACTTCAAGCATACCTTTAACAACAAGAAGTAGTTATTAGTTGACTTAAGTCTAGTTGAACTCCATGGTATTGAGACTAAGAGAGAGTGTAGCATAAAAAAGAGTCAGGATTTTAATTTGACTTTCTTTCTATTAATGAGTAGATCATAGATGGATTTTGGTATCTAATAAAACCTTAGGGTAGACAATGTAAAACTCATGTCTATTGTTGTGTTTGCATTAAGTTTTCTTGTTCTTTAATTTCAGAACCGTTACAGAAAAATGGATTGGCTATATGCTGGCATAAATTGAAGAAAACTATTGAATTACCCTTCCAACCTCCTCCAAGACCTTGTCCAAGGAATGAATCACCTCCTTATCACCTACCACTTGCTTTCAAGGACATCAAAAGAGTACTTATCTTGGATCTAGAGGGGTTACTTCTCAAGACAGTTGAAATGAAACATGGAGATTCTATGCCATCTTGGGCTCAACACATGCGACTTGTGGAGGACAAAGATGAAGTTTATCATGTGGTGCGACCAGACGCACAAAGTTTTTTGGATTTTTGTGCTGAATATTTTGAGCTATGGATATGGAGTTGCTATAACTTAACAAGGGTGCAACGCATCACACAAAAGTGTTTTCTTGAGCAGTATACCAAGTTCAAGGTGTTTATGAGTAACAAAAATTGCCAAAATCCAAATATCATGTTAGGATTTACAAGGGTTTATCACAAAAATCTGAGTGATATTTGGAAGATATTTGAGGATTTGGATGCAAACAATACCTTAATTTTTGATGACACTCCATATAGGGTGATGTGGAACATGCCAGGGACATATCTTATATTTCCAAAGATGTGGAGGCAAACTTCCGAGCAACTTCAAAACTTCTTGCAGAGAACCATAATTCCATGGTTGGTAGGATGGTTGTATGCAAGAGATAAGAGAGTCTATACATACAACACAATTGTAAATCAGTATAGTGATTCTGAGACAAATTATGTCCTTGGTGTGTACTTGTCAACACGAAAGCATTGAATAAATATGGCTATAAGATGCTCTTTTTATTCTAGTGTGTATCTTTCAACATTTGTATAATTTGATATAGTCTTTTTTTTTTTTTAAAAGGTGTGTCAATTTTATGAACACTTGAATGGAGTGCACCCTACTCTAAGGGGACTTCAATGTACTATTGGAGTGCATCCTATTGTAAGGGGACTCTGATGTATTGCTAAAGCGCACCCAAATTTTTGGGGACTCATTTTTTATTTGATTGGGGCCTATGTTGGGTCATATAGTAAAAGAAATTCATTTTTTGTCAATTCATATCGAGGTTGCATTTATTTGGAACTATGAAAGAATTGATGTTTGATATCAAAATAAAACTTGTAAGTGTGGATCAGAGAATTCATGGACTTTAAATATGTGAGAGGGATCTTTTTCTTGGGCACAAATGTTTGCTTCAAGAATTTTGTCATTACATACTTTATGTGAAAGAGTTTTAGAACCTAAAAGACTTTGAAAACAAAACTATGGAATCTAAGTGCATGTATTCTTGAATGGCTTGAAAGTTGATGTATACATGCATGTCGCCTTGATGAAGATTTAGTTCTGACAAGATGGAAAGATATAATTCTTGGACGTTACCTTTGTCAATTTGGTAATAACATATTTAACTTTCTTTTAATATGGGTGGAAAATATATTATTATGTGCATTTGGAACCTAATTGCTTGACCTTCAAACCAAGATTCCTATGTTATTTTTTCATATACTTTTTTGTACTGAATTAAGATTGTGGATGCAAGGTCCACCACTTGTTCAAGCTAGATCTAAGAAAGTATATATACTGAGTCTTCAAACTAGTAAACCAAGGGAAGAGAGAAGCAGGGTCCATCACTTGTCCAAGCTCATCTCTAGACAACATAGAGAGATGTTATGTCTACTAATTGTCCAATATAGTCATGGAGAAATGATAGAAGGTTGATCCACTTGTCCAACCTATCATCTCTAGTAAAATGGGAGGTTTGGCCTTAAGATTCACCATGTAACCAACATATACTTCATTGTATTATGAAGAGTAGAAAAGAAAAGCTCCACCACTTGTCTAAGGTAGTTCCAAAATCAACATGGAGAGAAGAAAGCTTCACCATTTGTCCAAGATAGGTTCCATTAAAACATGGAAAACCTCATATATGTTGTACATGGAAGCTTTTTTCCAAGGTCCACCACTTGTCCAAGCTAGGATCCATTAAAACATGGATAGAAACAAGGCTCCACAACTCGTCCAACCTTTATAGCTGCGAAGTGTACCGGTTGTCTAAACTAGGCATGGGAAAATAATAGAAGGTCCACCACTTATCCAATATATTATCTCTAATAACATGGGAGTTTTGGTCTCAAGATTTAGGAATTGGCTGACCTGTATTTCATTGTATTATGATGAATTTGGTTTTAAAGTCAACTACTTATCCAAGCTATAAGTTTATATCTTGAATGGTATTCCTTCCCATCACTTAGAAAACCAATGATATGTTGTACATGGGAGGGTTTGTTACAAGGTCCACCACTTGTCCAAGCTAGTTTCATTGAAACATGGATGAAGACAATCTCCACCATTTGTTAAAGCTAGACTCCATTGAAATCTAGAAAATCCATTCTATGTTGTACATGGGGTTTTTGTTTTAAGGTCCAACACTTGTCCAAGCTAAGATCCATTGAAACATGGAGTAGAGAAACACTCCACCACTTGTCCAAGCTAGGCAACATTGATAGTAGTTGGTTTATTTTGAAGATCCACCACGTGTCTAAGCTAACTCTATCGAAACATAGAGAGAAGCAAATGTCCACCAACTGTTCAAGCTAGGCTCCATTGAAACATGGACAGAAGCAAGCTCCACCATTTCTCCAAGATAGACTCCATTGAAACATGGAGAGAATCAAAGGTCCACCATTTCTCCAAGCCAAGATCTAGTTGTCCAACCTATAAGGTTATATCTTAAATGGTAATCTTTCTAATCACTTGAAATACCCATGATATGTTTTACATGGGGGTTTTGTTTCAAGATCACCACTTGTCCAAGCTAACTCTATTGAAACATAGAGAGAAGCAAAGGTCCACCACATGTGCAAGCTAGTCTCCATTGAAACAAGGAGAGAAGCAAGCTCCATCATTTCTCCAAGATAGGCTAGCATGGATAAGTGCACCTTGAAACCAACCTTCCTATGAGGCAATAGAGCATATGCTACATATTTTATGTATGCCCCATGCCTCAAATTAAGAAGTTATAGATTAGAAGTGGACCTTGCTCAAATGTCACATGCAATAAATTAAGGAAAAATAGCCAAGTGGATTGTATTCCTCAATGGATCCTTGCTTTCACAAGTTGTGAACCTTGAGTCACTTTTACATTAACTTGGACAAGTGGTGGACCTAGAAAACAAGCTCTCCATGTTGAGATAAGTTGTAGGTAGGACAGTAGAACATAGACAATGATAATGGATGCAATATACTCCTCTCCTAATAATCCAATTGATTGAAACCATGATATTTTAGTTGTTTTCATTGTGTATTGTATGTGCATAAAGTGGAATGAGACCTTAAGAAAACTCAAATTTTTGACAAAATCTCTATATTTTATACATGATATATTGAAAGTTGTCCAACCTGGGAATTGGGATTTTCCCACTTTACCTAATATGGTCTTTGAAGTCCCCTTAGAGTAGGGTGCACTCCATTCAAGTGTTCATAAAATTGACACACCTTTGTTTTTTTATAAAAGACTATATCAAATTATACAAATGTTGCAAGATACACACTAGAATAAAAAAAGCATCTTATGGCCATATTTATTCAATGCTTTCGTGTTGACAAGTACACACCAAGGACATAATTTGTCTCAGAATCACTATACTGATTTACAATTGTGTTGTATGTATAGAATCTCTTATCTCTTGCATACAACCATCCTACCAACCATGGAATTATGGTTCTCTGCAAGAAGTTTTGAAGTTTCTCGGAAGTTTGCCTCCACATCTTTGGAAATATAAGATATGTCCCTGGCATGTTCCACATCACCCTATACGGAGTGTCATAACAAATTAAGGTATTGTTTGCATCCAAATCCTCAAATATCTTCCAAATATCACTCAAATTTTTGTGATAAACCCTTGTAAATCCTAACATGATATTTGGATTTTGGCAATTTTTGTTACTCATAAACACCTTGAACATGGTATACTGCTCAGGAAAACATTTTTGTGTGATGCGTTGCACCCTTGTTAAGTTATAGCAACTCCATATCCATAGCTCAAAGTATTCAGCACAAAAATCCAAAAAACTTTGTGCGTCTGGTCGCACCACATGATAAACTTCATCTTTATCCTCCACAAGTCGCATGTGTTGAGCCCAAGATGGCATAGAATCTCCAGGTTTCATTTCAATTGTCTTGAGAAGTAACCTCTCTAGATCCAAGATAAGTGCTCTTTTGATATCCTTGAAAGCAAGTGGTAGGTGATAAGGAGGTGATTCATTCCTTGGACAAGGTCTTGGAGGAGGTTGGAAGGGTAATTCAATAGTTTTCTTCAATTTATGCTAGCATATAGCCAATCCATTTTTCTGTAATGGTTCTGAAATTAAAGAACAAGAACACTTAATGCAAACACAACAATAGACATGAGTTTTACATTGTCTACCCTAAGGTTTTATTAGATACCAAAATCCATCTATGATCTACTCATTAATAGAAAGAAAGTCAAATTAAAATCCTGACTCTTTTTTATGCTACACTCTCTCTTAGTCTCAATACCATGGAGTTCAACTAGACTTAAGTCAACTAATAACTACTACTTGCTGTTAAAGGTATGCTTGAAGTGCATAAGGCTTAACCAATGCTCTAGTGTAGAATGGGTAATTAGGTCTCAAGGTCTATCACTTATCCAAGCAAAGATCCATTTAGATATGGAAACCCAATTTTTCTTAATATAATGATATAGAGTGGACAAGTGGTGAATCCTGAGACCAAACCACTCATGCTACTAGGGATAATAGGTTGGACAAGTAGTGGACCTTGAATGTAAACCCCCCATGTACAAAGTATCAGGGGTTTTGGGTATTTTAATCGACCCTAGCATCTTCGAGACTTGGTGGAGCTTACTTCTCTCCATGTTTCAATGGAGTCTATCTTGGATAAATGGTGGAGCATCATTCTCTCCATGTTTCAATGGAGCCTAGCTTGGACAAGTGGTGGACGTTTGTTTCTCTCTATGTTTGAACAGATTTAGCTTGGACAAGTGGTGGACCTTGGAACAAAATCCCCATGTAAAACATATCATGGACATTACAAGTGGTGAGAAAAAATACCATTCAATATATAACCTTATAGGTTGGACAAGTGGTGGACCTTAACACCCAATTATTATTAATATAATGACATAGAGTGGACAAGTGGTGAATCTTGCGACTAAACCTACTAGGAAAAGTAGGTTGGACAAGTGGTGGACCTTGAATGCAAACCCCCCATGTACAAAATATCACTCATGCTACTAGGAATAATTTGGTATTAAGGTCCATGTTTCAATGGAGCTTAGCTTGGAAAAGTGGTGGACCTTTGTTTCTCTCTATGTTTCAATAGAATTAGCTTGGACAAGTGGTGAACCTTGGAACAAAACCCCCATGTAAAGCATGTCATGGGAGTTACAAGTGGTGAGAAAAAATACCATTCAAGGTATAAGCTTATAGGCTGGACAAGTGGTGGACCTTAGCACCCAATTCCTCTTATTATAATGACATAGAGTGGAAAAGTGGTGAATTGTGAGACCAAACCTACTAGGGATAATAGGGTGGACAAATGGTTGACCTTGAATGTAAATCACCCATGTACAAAATATCATGGGTTTTGCGTATTTCAATGGAGCCTAGCATCTAGGAGACATGGTGGAACTTACTTATGTCCATGTTTTAATGGAGCCTATCTAGGAGAAATGGTGGAGGTTCCTTCGCTCCATGTTTCAATGGAGCCTAGCTTGGACAAGTCATGGACCTTTGTTTCTCTCTATGTTTAAATACGGTTAGCTTGGACAAGTGGTGGATCTTGGAATGAAACTCCCATGTAAAACATATCATGGGCATTTCAAGTGGCGAGAAAGGATACCATTTAAGATATAACCTTATAGGTTGGACAAGTGGTGGAACTTAACACAATATAATGACATAGAGTGTACAAGTGGTGAATCTTGAAACCAAACCACTCATGCTACTAGGGATAATAGGTTAAACAAGTGGTGGGCCTTGAAATAAAACCCCCTAGAGTGTTTCAATGGAGCCTAGCTTGGAAACATGGTAAAGCTTGCTTCTCTCCATGTTTCAATGTAGCCTATCTTGGATAAATGGTGGAGCATCATTCTCTCCATGTTTAAATGGAGCCTAGCTTGGACAAGTGGTGGACCTTTGTTTCTCTCTATGTTTGAATAGAGTTATCTTGGAAAAGTGGTGGACCTTGGAACAAAACCCCCATGTAGGTGAGAAAAAATACCATTTAATATATAACCTTATAGGTTGGACAAGTGGTGGACCTTAACACCAAATTATTCTTAATATAATGACATAGAGTGGATAAGTGGTGAGCTTGGGACCAAACCTACTAGGGAAATAGGTTGGACAAGTGGTGGACCTTGAATGTAAACCCCCCATGTACAAAATATCAATGCAGCCTAGCTTGGAAAAGTGGTGGACCTTTGTTTCTCTCTATGTTTCAATAGATTTAGCTTGGACAAGTGGTGGACTTTGGAACAAAACCCCCATGTAAATCATGTCATGGGAACTACAAGTGGTGAGAAAAAATACCATTCAAGCTATAACATTATAGGTTGGACAAGTGATGGACCTTAACACCCAATTCCTCTTAATATAATGACATAGAGTGGACAAGTGGTGAATCATGAGCCGAAACCTACTAGGGATAATAGGTTGGACAAGTGGTGAGCCTTGAATGTAAACCCCCCATGTACAAAATATTATGGGTATTGGGTATTTCAATGGAGCCTAGCAACTTGGAGACATGGTGGAGCTTATTTCTCTCTATGTTTCAATGGAGCCTATCTAGGAGAAACAGTGGAGGTTCCTTCTCTCCATGTTTCAATGAGCCTAGCTTGGACAAGTGGTGGACCTTTCTTTCTTTTTATGTTTTAATAGAGTTAGCTTGGACAAGTGGTGGACCTTGGAATGAAACCCCCATGTAAAACATATCATGGGCATTTCAAGTGGTGAGAAAGGATACCATTTAAAATATAACCTTATAGGTTGGACAAGTGGTGGACCTTAACACATAGTTCTTCCTAATATAATGACATAGAGTGTATAAGTGGTGAATCTTGAGACCAAACCACTCGTGCTACTAGGGATAATAGGTTGGACAAGTGGTGGACCTTGAATGTAAAACCCTCATGTACAAAATTATGGGTTTAGGGTATTTCAATGGAGCTTAGATTGGAGACATGGTGGAGATTGCTTCTCTCAATGTTTCAATGGAACCTATCTTGGAGAAATGGTGGATCATCCTTCTCTCCATGTTTCAATGGAGCCTACCTTGGACAAGTGGTGGACCTTTGCTTCTCTCTATGTTTCAATAGAGTTAGCTTGGACAAGTGGTGGGTCTTGGAACAAAACCCCTTTGTAAAACATAGCATGGACATTACAAGTGATGAGGAAAAATATCATTCAAGATATAACCTTACAGGTTGAAAAAGTGGTGATGGACCTTGACAAGTGGTGAAGGATACCATTTAAGATATACCCTTATAGGTTGGACAAGTGGTGGACCTTAACACCCAATTATTCTTAATATAATGACATAGAGTGGATAAGTGGTGAATCTTAAGACCAAACCACTCATGCTACTAGGTATAATACGTTAGAGAAGTGGTAGACCTTGAATGTAAACACCCCATGTACAAAATATCATGGTTTTAGGGTGTTTCAATGGAGCCTAGAATCTTGGAGACATGGTAGATCTTGATTCTTTCCATGTTTTCCATGCTTCAATGGAGCCTAGCTTTGACAAGTGGTGAACCTTTTCTTCTCTCTATGTTTGAATAGAGTTAGCTTGGACAAGTGGTGGACCTTTTCTTCTCTCTATGTTTGAATAGAGTTAGCTTGGACAAGTGGTGGACCTTGGAATGAAACCCCCATGTAAAACATATCATGGGCAATTCAAGTGGTGAGAAAGGATACCATTTAAGATATAACCTTATAGGTTGGACAAGTGGTGGACCTTAATACATAGTTCTTCCTAATATAATGACATAGAGTGTACAAGTGGTGTATCTTGAGACCAAACCACTCGTGCTACTAGGGATAATAGGTTAGACAAGTGGTGGGCCTTGAAATAAAACCCCCCATGTACAAAATAAAATCCTAGCTTGGAGACATGGTGGAGCTTTCTTCTCTCCATGTTTCAATGAAGGCTATCTTGGAGAAATGGTGGATCATCCTTGTTCTCTCTATGTTTCAATAGAGTTAGCTTGGACAAGTGGCGGACATTGAAACAAAACCCCATGTAAAACATATCATGGGTAGTTCAAGTTGTGAGAAAAAAAACCATTTAAAATATAACCTTATAGGTTGGACAAGTGGTGGACCTTAACACCCAATCCTTTTTAATACAATGACATAGAGTGGACAAGTGGTGAATCTTGAGACCAAAGCTATCAAGCTACTAGGGATACTAGGTTGGACAAGTGGTGAGCCTTGAATGTAAACCCCCCATGTACAAAATATTATGGGTATTGGGTATTTCAATGGAGCCTAGCAACTTGGAGACATGGTGGAGCTTATTTCTCTCCATGTTTCAATGGAGCCTATCTAGGAGAAACAGTGGAGGTTCCTTCTCTCCATGTTTCAATGAGCCTAGCTTGGACAAGTGGTGGACCTTTCTTTCTCTATATGTTTTAATAGAGTTAGCTTGGACAAGTGGTGGACCTTGGAATGAAACCCCCATGTAAAACATATCATGGGCATTTCAAGTGGTGAGAAAGGATACCATTTAAAATATAACCTTATAGGTTGGACAAGTGGTGGACCTTAACACATAGTTCTTCCTAATATAATGACATAGAGTGTACAAGTGGTGAATCTTGAGACCAAACCACTCGTGCTACTAGGGATAATAGGTTGGACAAGTGGTGGACCTTGAATGTAAAACCCTCATGTACAAAATTATGGGTTTAGGGTATTTCAATGGAGCCTAGATTGGAGACATGGTGGAGATTGATTCTCTCAATGTTTCAATGGAACCTATCTTGGAGAAATGGTGGATCATCCTTCTCTCCCTGTTTCAATGGAGCCTACCTTGGACAAGTGGTGGACCTTTGCTTCTCTCTATGTTTCAATAGAGTTAGCTTGGACAAGTGGTGGGTCTTGGAACAAAACCCCTTTGTAAAACATAGCATGGACATTACAAGTGATGAGGAAAAATATCATTCAAGATATAACCTTACAGGTTGAAAAAGTGGTGATGGACCTTGACAAGTGGTGAAGGATACCATTTAAGATATACCCTTATAGGTTGGACAAGTGGTGGACCTTAACACCCAGTTATTCTTAATATAATGACATAGAGTGGATAAGTGGTGAATCTTAAGACCAAACCACTCATGCTACTAGGTATAATACGTTAGAGAAGTGGTAGACCTTGAATGTAAACACCCCATGTACAAAATATCATGGTTTTAGGGTGTTTCAATGGAGCCTAGAATCTTGGAGACATGGTAGATCTTGATTCTTTCCATGTTTGCCATGCTTCAATGGAGCCTAGCTTTGACAAGTGGTGAACCTTTTCTTCTCTCTATGTTTGAATAGAGTTAGCTTGGACAAGTGGTGGACCTTTTCTTCTCTCTATGTTTGAATAGAGTTAGCTTGGACAAGTGGTGGACCTTGGAATGAAACCCCCATGTAAAACATATCATGGGCAATTCAAGTGGTGAGAAAGGATACCATTTAAGATATAACCTTATAGGTTGGACAAGTGGTGGACCTTAATACATAGTTCTTCCTAATATAATGACATAGAGTGTACAAGTGGTGTATCTTGAGACCAAACCACTCGTGCTACTAGGGATAATAGGTTAGACAAGTGGTGGGCCTTGAAATAAAACCCCCCATGTACAAAATAAAATGGGTTTAGGGAATTTAAATGGATCCTAGCTTGGAGACATGGTGGAGCTTTCTTCTCTCCATGTTTCAATGAAGGCTATCTTGGAGAAATGGTGGATCATCCTTCTCTCCATGTTTCAATATAGCTTAGCTTGGACAAGTGGTGGATCTTTGGTTCTCTCTATGTTTCAATAGAGTTAGCTTGGACAAGTGGCGGACATTGAAACAAAACTCCCATGTAAAACATATCATGAGTAGTTCAAGTTGTGAGAAAAAAAACCATTTAAAATATAACCTTATAGGTTGGACAAGTGGTGGACCTTAACACCCAATCCTTTTTAATACAATGACATAGAGTGGACAAGTGGTGAATCTTGAGACCAAAGCTATCAAGCTACTAGGGATACTAGGTTGGACAAGTGGTGGATCTTGAATGTACATCCCCTATGTACAAAATATCATGGGTTTAGGGTGTTTCAATGGAGTCTAGCATATTGGAGACATGGTGGAGCTTGCTTCGCTCCATGTTTCAAGTGGTGGACGTTCAATTATTTTCCCATACCTAGTTTAGACAACCCATACACTTTGGAACTCTAAAGGTTGGACGAGTGGTGGAGCTTTGTTTATTTCCATGTTTTAATGGATCCTAGCTCGGACAAGTGGTGGACCTTGGAAAAAAGTCCCCCCTGTACAACATAGCTGAGTTTTTTCATGTTTTAATGGAAGAGAGATTTGACAAATGGTGGAGCTTGCTTATCTCCATGTGGATTTTAGAACTAGCTTGGACAAGTGGTGGAGCTTTGCTTTTCTACTCTTCATAATACAATGATGTATAGGTTGGTTACATGGTGAATCTTAAGGCCAAACCTCCCATCTTACTAGAGATGATAGGTTGGACAAGTGGTCAACCTTCTATCATTTCTCCATGCCTATAATTAGACAATTAGTAGAACTAGCATCTTTCTATGTTGTCTAGAGCTGAGCCTGGACAAGTAGTGGACCTTGCTACTCTCTTCCCTTGGTTTATTAGTTTGAAGACTCATTATATATACTTGCTTAGATCTATATAATTACTCATTAG
Source organism: Adiantum capillus-veneris (assembly GCF_014529385.1). Lineage (NCBI taxonomy): Eukaryota > Viridiplantae > Streptophyta > Polypodiopsida > Polypodiales > Pteridaceae > Adiantum > Adiantum capillus-veneris. The sequence goes on from NC_140956.1 coordinate 141,253,443, forward strand.
TTAGGCTACAAGTAGGTATGTAATTTGTTAGCCTCAAGGGACTTTGAATATTGAATAGTAAGAAAGTCAAGTGCTGGTTTGAAGATCTTTTGCTTATCTAAACTAGACTCTAACTCAATAATAAGTCTCTTAAGTTCCACGAATTGTCATATCTAGGCTCCAAAAGAGTCTTAATTGGTTTGTGCTAGATTCTAACTTCGTTGATGGGGTAGAATCCTAGAAAAATGAGGCACTATAAGTTTTACCTTAGCTCAAATGGATTTTCACTTAAACTAGACTGCAATTTGGCACTCTAGTATCTTTGTCTTGATGGAGTTTAACACTAGATACATAGTAGTGATATTTAAGCTTCATGTCTCTTCACTTGATCGAGATATGAGACCATACTTTCAAGGTCACCACTTGTCTTACCTAAAGACCAATGTGAGACATGGGAGCAAGAAAGCCATCCGATATTGTTTTAAGGACTATTACATAGACAATCAATAACTTAACTAAAGCAAAAAGACTTGGATCTTTCACAATTAATAACTTAAGTAAAGCCAAAAAGACTTGGATCTTTGATAGTTTTTTTGAAACTAAAAAAGCACAATCTCATGCTAACAAAACTATAAATCACAATTGAAAGTTTTGAATGAGAAAAAGATCAACAATCTTATAAGAAGGATACTTTTCATTTCATTTGATGATTACAAACTAAAAGAAAGTCTCTCAAGAAATTGATAAACAAAAAATGTAGGTGACTGCTTCATTATTTTGAGCAAACATATCAAAATCTCTATTGATTGAGCTCCATCTAGTAGTATCCTTTGTAAGATCCTGCAGGAAGGAATAAAAAGAAAGATTTGTTAGATACCATGCACATGAGTGTTCAAGTATGTGTATCAAGAATATATGACATGTCACTATTACCTTAGGGTTGCTTTCTATCCAGCCTTAGAAGATTGTTCTCAGCTTTCACCTTATTTAAATAAGCCTTTGCCGTGGTTGCCTTCAAAACTCCTTTTGTGTTACAACCCAATTGCCTAGCTAAAGTGGTCAATTGTGACGCCTTCATGCTTTCAATGGGTGTACGCTCCTTTGCTAAGATCTCTTGTATTTGGGATCTTCTCATTTCATTGCGGTGGCTTGTGTCACTTGCATTTTCAATGATAGTTTCATCCCTGTCACCTTTTGCAGGTGGTATTCTTCTTGTAAAGAACACCTTAGCTGACCAAACATCATTTTTCTGCTTCCAATACTCCATGATTTGTTTGTATTCACTATCAGTTGTCACTATAGGTTGTCCATAACGATTAGAAGCAATTAAATCACGCACATCCCTTCTCTCATCAAGTTGAATCAAGTATGGTAGTAGCTCGTCCAAGAGCATATTGTCAACCATCTTCTCAGCATCAAATTGTGGTGGAAAATGCAATTGTTTGCTGGTGAAATACATCCCTTGTAAGGAGAGTCATCAATAAGCACTGTTCTTTGTGGATCACATTCAAACCCCATGGCAATTTTGGCTAGAGGCTTGAACATTGCCTCAACGTTTGGATTGTCGAGTCTAAACAATTTTTGAGTTTGAGCGGTGTAGCAAACATCTTGCAACCAAATTGCAAAGAAAGACAATGTATCCTCAGCTAAGTTGTTTAGTGCTGCAAGGATTTGATACACATTATTCCTAGTAGCTGTTGACCAAATTGCAACATTAAACCTCTGTAAAATAGTCTTAAGAATTGGATGCAACCTGGCCTGAGTATAATATATCTTTTTGAATCCATTTGCACTGAGTTGTGGTGTGAGGATGGTTGAGGGGAACGTTTCAACAATAGACCATTTAAATCCAATATAATTGTAAGCATGGATTTCTCAACATCTACGCTACATGACGTAGTACCAATTGGCAATAGCTCGTGAGTGGACTTTTCAGTCTCTTTTGATGTATGTTGCATTTTTGAAGCATCGATTTCTTGGTTCTGATTATTGGAAGCTTGCTCAAGTTGCACAACACTAGACTCTAGTATAGAAATATCATCCATCTTGGGCACTTTAGAAACCATAGAATCTATGGATTCTATAGTTGTTGACTGAACCATAGGAGCATTATCCATCCCAGTTTGTGAATCTAAGAAAACACACACACAAATGGTATCTCAAAACCACTAGAATTTTATTCACCATATTTATATGTAGAACTCCTAGTAAGAAATTTATTTAAGGTAAAGTCGTTGTTAGAATCCTTGCAACCATTTTCAGCATTCGTACACCAAACACCACTTGTCTAAAATACAATCTACTAACTCAACATTTTCCATCCTACACTTTATTAAAGATGAGTACTTAAAGTGAAAACTAAAAGCCACCCTTGTTGAGGAAACATGGATACAAGGTCCACCAAATGTCCAACCTAGACTACAAGCAAACAATTAGAGATTTGGCTTAGATTTGGATTCAAAGGCCACCACTTATTCAAGTAAGATAACTCCACTTGTTTAAGACAGTAATGTTTGAAGCCCCACCACTTGTCCAACCTAGACATTGATTAAATTTTGGTAAGATTTATCACAAATCTAGAGTAGAATCAAATTCTATGGCCAAGGTAGTCAAATAAGTTAGACAACACACAAAGCATAAGAGCACTCTAGATTCTCGTTGAGCATAAACTAAACAATAATCAAATGTTATATTCACTTGAGATTTCATCCATGAAAAATGAAAATGATGCATGTAGTTGAGATTTCCATCCATGTACAATACTTTACAATGTCAAGTAAAGTTATAGTCAGCAAACAACTCTTCTCCTGCTTCAACTTGACAAATAGTCTCAATGCATACATGGCCATATTCTTCTGACTTGATGTGTGAAGAGGTGCATTTATGCCAAGGTGGCAAATTTGGATCAAATGTATAGCGTACGTTGGGACAGACATTTGTACTGTGAGAACTATTTGTATAGCCCGACACATTTCCTTCTTCTACACAACCAATAATGTATGATTGATCTTCCTCTTCTTCTATGTTTGGATCCTCTAGAAGAGAATATTTATAAGCTCTTGGAAAAATTTTGCATATCTTTTTCCAGTCTTGAAATCTATACTTATGCCCTCCATATTTTAGAATAGTCAAACCACTTTCCAGGGTAGTATGCACAAATAGCCCATAACCAACTCCTTCAATACATGAAAGTCGCACTTCAAAATCCACACCGTTAATATGGAAAATTACATCTTTGGAATAGGAAAAGTTGGTGTCCCAAAAGAATCTTCATGCCAATCATAGTGTGAAATACATCTAGTTTTTATATCACTTAACTCCTTTGTGTCTGCAAAAAGAAGAAAATATTATGCATAAAATAATGACAATATCAAAGAAAGATATCATTATTTTATAGTCCAATAGGTCCATTGTATGGAAGACTTAGAGTGCCTCTTACATGGTGCCTCCAAGGTTTCCAAAAAATAAAATCATTGGAAAAAAAAAGGCCACTGTGTCTCCAATCTATTTCCCATTTGAAGCATAGAGAGAACCAAGGTCCACCACTTGTCCAAGCTAGACATGGAGCATTGACACAAGATCCAACACTTATCCAAGAACCCTATAGTATATGTGGTAACATGGGATGCATTGATGCAACAAAAGTAGTCTAGCCTCCTCATCCATCTCTTTTTTCTTGTAGCCTAGAGGGATTAGTTTCAAGGTCTATCACTAGTCAAAAACTACACATAGAACATTGATACAAGGTTCCACCACATGTGAAACCTATCATCTCTAGTAGCATGGATGGTTTGATATCAAGGTTCACTTCGTGTCCTACCTATACTCTATTGTAGCATAGAGATTCTGGTTGGTGGTACTACACTTGTCCAAACTTGGCTTGTTGTTGATATCTGGAGGTAATCAAGGGTCCTCCACTTGTCCAAGTTAGGCATATAAAACAATTGCAAGGTCCACCATGTGTACAACATATGATTGATTATAGCATGAATGGTCTTATTTCATGGGCAACCATCTTATCTCCAACATGTGTCCAACCTCAGCTCCATTGAAGCATGGAGAGAAGCAAGGTCCACCACTTATCAAAGCTATTATTTTCTCCCAGTGCTTTCAAAACCCATAATACATTGTACATGGGGGGGGGGATTCTTGTTTCAAGGTCCACCACTTGGCTAAGATTGGATCCATTGAAACATAAAGAGAAGCAAGCTCTACCATTTGTCCAAGCTAAGTGCCTTTGAAACATGAAAACCCCATAATATGTTGTATACGGGGGGTTTTTTCACGGTGTACCACTTGTCTAATCTATGGTCCATTGGAACATGGAGATAATCAAAGCTCCACCACTTTTCTAAGCTAGGATCCATTGAAACATGGAGAGAAGCAAGCTCCATTTTTTGTCTAAGCTAGGCTCCATTGGAACATGGAGAAAACAAGCTCCACCACTTGCCTATTATTGCATAGAGATTCTGGTTTGAAGGTCCACCACTTGTCCAACCTTGCCTTCATGTATGGAGATAATAAAGAGTGCAATGCTTCTCTAAGCTAGGGACATAAAAGAGTTTCAAGGTCCACTACATATACGATCTATGATGGGTTGTAGCATGGGAGGTTTCATTTTAAGGTTGACCACTTCTCCAGCTCCGCTTGTCCAACCTCAGATCCATTGAAGAATGGAGAATAAAGGTGTACCAACTCTCCAAAATAGGCAAGAAAATATCTATAAAACCCATGAATTGTTAATATATGCTATGCTGTGGAGTTTTGTTTGAAGGTCCACTCCTTATCCAAGCTACAATCCATTGAAGCATGGAAATAAGTAAGATATATCTATAGTCCAAGATAGGATCCATTGAAACATAGAGAGAATCAAGGTCCACCACTTGTCCAAGCTATGCATGGGTAATTGATATAAGGACCACTACATTTTCACCTATACTATGCTCTATCATGGATGGTTTCATATACCACCAATTTTCCAACCTATTTAGTAGGTTGTATTATGGGGGTTTGGTTTCAAGGTACTTCACTTGTCTAAGGTGGGTTGCATTGAACCATGGTGAGAAACAATGTCTACCACTTGTCTGAAATATGCTCCTTTAAAACATAAAAGCAAGGTCCACCACTTGTCCAAGCTAATGTTTCTCTCCGTTGAAGCATGGAGAGAAACAAGGTCTACCACCTGTCCAAAATATGCTCCATTGAAACATAAAAGCAAGGTCCACCACTTGTCCAAGCTAGTATAACAAATGGGTGTTGGTTACAAGGTGTACCACACTTGTCTAAACTAGTCTCCATGCAAGGTCCACCACATGTCCAAGATATATGATCTTGGTTTGAAGGTCTACCACACCTCTTGAAATTAGGATCCATGTAAGGTCCACCTTTTGTCAGGCTATGCCTTTAGTGAGTACTAAAACTAAGTAAATTGCAGTACTTAAATACCTTTCCAAGCTCATTAAGATTTTGGTCTCTAAGGCCACCACCACATGTCTAATCTATGCTCTAATTGATTACTTATGCTAGTTCTCAAAGTCCAAACATAAGCTCCCTTATAGCAAGGTTAGTTTAAATTTAGGCTCCAGCACCTTTCTAAGCTAGGTTCAATTTATGAAGCATCACCATTTAACCATGCTACGATCTAATGTATCATATCAAGGGGGTATTGATAAAAGTTCCAACACTTATTGAGTTCAAGCTCTTAAGTAATTAAGTCTTTGTGAGTATTAAATGTTATAGTTTTAGTCTAAAGATCCACCATTCAAAAACTCAAGTAATTTATTATTTACATTCAAACCTTGAATACTTGAGATAAAAAATACAAACTCAATCAATACTATATAAAGCAAAATCTAACATTAAGAGTATCAAATCAATAACAAGAAACACTAACATGCACAAGAAACTCAAAACATACGTGTCTCCATTTCCAAAAAGTCCTCCATTGACAGAGGATGTTGTTGTTGTTGTTCTTCTTCTCTTTGTGGAGAGCACTCCTCTGTAACAGGCACAATGTCATCTGATTGCGAAGTGGATTGTTGAAGTCCAGCCCATTTTTCTATATCTTCATGAGACTTAGCAAAGTCTAGCAGCATGGTCTCCATGTTTTTTTCCTCCTCCACACTATCAATTAAGCATATAGCTTCTTTTTTCTGTTGTATTCCTTCTTGTGCAACCAAGGAGCCATCACGAATGTAGTGCTTGACCAAAGCTCTTTTTTTGGCCTCCAAATATTGCAAATCTGACATATCGTTATCTGCTACTTGAAGAAGAGAACAATCAATTGGCATGGGATGTTCCTCTAATCTTCTTCTCAGGTCTTCAAATGCATTGCCTTGTCCCAAGAAGGCAATAACTGTTAGGAATTGAATTGCTCCTTTGCAAGGAGCTAATGGAAAGTGATGCAATGCACCACAACAATGGTACCTCAGATTATCTCCCATGGCGTGAAAGGCACATTGCAATTTTGTGAAGTTAGTGAAATCCACAAATGCAAGAAAGACAAATCCAGGATCTGTTGACCCTCCAGCAATAGCCAAGATCCCATCCAAAGCATTGTTAAATGTCTCCTCACTCCACTTCAAATTGCCTCCAACGTTTTTTGTCATATCTAAAACACATAAGCCAATAGGCACTTTATTATTGAAGTGGCGCATCAAGTAGAGATTGCCTTCCATTTGTAGGCTCACCACATAGATTGACCATGGCAAATCTCTAGGCTCAGTTTTCTCCTTTTGAAGGTGAATTGCCCATTGCATGTATTTTATTGCTCCATCTGGAAAAGCCATTTTCTTTGTTCCACGCGTCAAACTAGATCTGATCCATTCCTCGCATAGCATTAAAATTGTTTTATAAACAACATCATTGATGTTATACATTTTGACCACCTCCTCCCAGTCTTTACATGGTGAAGACTCATTCAAATTGTTGAAGCCTTCAAGAAGTGCATCTTGAATCAATTTGTCTTGCTTCAACTGCTTGATTCGATCATACATGTCAGTTGCATCACCATCCTTTGCACTCTTTGACAGTAAAATCTTCTCATCTCTAATCTCTTCTTGAATAGTCTTTACCTCTGATTCCTCAAGGCCAAAAGGTATCTAAATACAGTTGTTGGGGGTTTCTTATTCTCCTCTTCTAGCTTTTCAATGATTTCTATCCAGCAATCATAAACTAAATCAGAGTACGTGACCATGTGTGCCTGTTTAGCAATCCAACTTGCTGCTGCACTCATTCTTGCCAATCGAAGAAAAGCCTAAAAAGAAATAGAGAAATAAATAAACTATTGAGCAAGATTTTTTAATTAAACACTATCAAAAAGACAAAGGAAATAACTTACATCCCATCCGGCACGAGATGCATGTCCCTCTGCAATTCCACTTGCTGCCTTTGGTGGTCGTCCTGAGAAGATCCATTAACTCCGTAAATGTCTCAATATTTGGCTGTAAGGTTGATTGACATACAATGCCTGAGCCTCCTCATTTGCAATGGCAGATATAGCAGTTGCAACAAATGGAGGAGCATTCACAACAATGCGAGCCTTTCTAAATTTATACACGCTAATAAGTCTTTCAAATATCTCTTTGTTGTTTTGTTCATTGTGAAGGCAAACTTTTGCAGCATAGATTGAATGCTGCCCATCAAAAATCCAATAATGATAATCTTTAATTTTTTGCTCCTCTACCTCTTCTACTGCCAAAGGAGTCCCCTTCTTTGATTTTGCATTTCGAACAGGGATCAAATATACACATGCTGCAGGCTTGGTCGTACTCTGTGAAAATACAAATAACACACTTTCAGCGTGTTTTTTATCCATAATACGTGCATTATAGTGATCAGGAGCAAGCCAACAATTTTGAATAGGGATATCAAATTCCCTATATTGGAAAGGAAAATAATTTATGTACTTATTCATTCCACTTGTATCTTTTTCTTGTCCTTTCATGGCCTCAGCTTCTAAAACATCTGGATCCACAATTCTCATCTTTGACATTGAACCCTCTGTTGATGAGGATGTCAAAGATGCCTTGTCTACATCCAAAATGGAACTAGTTCGCTTAGCTGCTACTTTTTGCACTTTTGCTTGCTTCTTTGTGGATGGTGGTCGTGAAGCTTTCACCTTTTTTCGTTGTAGTGTGACAATGATGGAGCTTTGAAGTTCATCTGCTGTGATGTTTGGATTTGATTCTGCAAACTTCCATCCTCGAGAAAACATTATCTCTTCTTTGTTTCTAGACATGCGTTCCAATGCATATGCTCCTGGAGATAGTTGAAATTCTAGATTCATTGGAACTAGAATGTCAATGCATTCCACCTCCGGATGACTATCAACTACAGAGACAGATGCTTCCACAACTTGTCCAACATCTTCAAACAAGCTGTCATTCTCCTTTTTGGAAATAAATAGATGCACCTTATGAAATTGTGCACCCTCTATACCATGCATGTCCAAATACCATTTCCTAAGATCATTGCAAGTATAGACAACTGAGACAGCAACCCTTGCAACCTGTTTTTTTGGAGCCATCTTTCCTGGAAAAAAAAAACCAAATGTTATTTTAGCATATACGTTTTTGTAATGAATTAAGTCTGTCTGAATACAAGGTCCACCACTTGTTAAAGTTAGATCTAAACAAGTATACATAGTAATCTTTTAAGCTAGTAAACTAAGGGAAGGGAGAAGTAAGGTCTACCACTTGTCCAAGCTCAGCTCTACACAACATGGAGAGATTCGAGGTCTACTAATTGTCTAATATAGGCTAACTATATTGAAACATAGAGAGAAGCAAAGGTCCACCACTTGTCCAATCTAGGGTCCATTGAAACATGGAGAGAAGGATGCTCCACCATTTGTCAGAAATAGGATCCATTGAAACATAAAGAGTAGCAATATGCACCATGTCTTCGAGATGCTAGGCTCCATTGAAATACCTTAAACCCACGATATTTTGTATATGTGGGGTTTAAATTCAAGGTCCACCACTTGTCCAACCTATTCTCCCTAGTAGCATGAGTGGTTTGGTCTCAAGATTCACCACTTTTCCACTCTATGTCATTATATTAAGAAGATCTGGGTGTTAAGGTCCACCACTTGTCCAACCTATAAGGCTATATCTAAAACGGTATTATTTACCACCACTTGGAATGCACATGATAGGTTTTACATAGGGGTCTGGTTCCAAAGTCCACCACTTGTCCAAGCTAACTCTATTGAAACATAGAGAGAATCAAAGGTCCACCACTTGTCCAAGCTAGGCTCCATTGAAACATGGAGAGAAGGATGCTCCACCATTTGTCCAAGCCAGGTTTGATTGAAACATGAAGAGAAGCAAGCGGACATTCAAGGTCCACCACTTGTCCAACGTATTATAACTAGTAGCATGAGTGGTTTGGTCTCAAGATTCACCACTTTTCCACTCTATGTCATTATATTAAGAAGATCTGGGTGTTAAGGTCCATCACGTGTCCAACCTATAAGGTTATATCTTAAAGGGTATTCTTTCTGACCACTTGGAATGACCATGATAGGTTTTACATGGGGGTTTGGTTCCAAGGTCCACCACTTGTCCAAGATAACTCTATTGAAACATAGAGAGAAGCAAAGGTCCACCACTTGTCCAAGCTAGGGTCCATTGAAACATGGAGAGAAGGATGCTCCACCATTTGTCCAAGATAGGCTCCATTGAAACATGAAGAGAAGCAAGCTACACCATGTCTCCAAGATGCTATGCTCCATTGAAATACCTTAAACCCATGATATTTCGTACATGGGGGGTATACATTCAAGGTCCACCACTTGTCCAACCTATTTTCCTTAGTAGCATGAGTGGTTTGGTCTCAAGATTCAACACTTTTCCACTCTATGTCGTTATATTAAGAAGATCTAGGTTTTAAGGTCGACCACTTGTCCAACCTATAAGGCTAGATCTTAAAGGGTATTATTTCTCACCACTTGGAATGACCATGATATGTTTTACATGGGGGTTTGGTTCCAAGGTCCACCACTTGTCCAAGCTAACTCTATGGAAACATAGAGAGAAGCAAAGGTCCACCACTTGTCCAAGCTAGGCTCCATTGAGACATTTAGAGAAGGATGATCCCCCATTGGTGGAAGATAGGCTCCATCGAAACATGAAGAGAAGCAAGCTCCACCATGTCTCCAACATGTTAGGATTCATCGAAATACCTTAAACCCAGGATATTTTGTACATGGGGGGTTTACATTCACGGGCCACCACTTGTCCAAGCTATTATTGCTAGTAGCATGAGTGGTTTTGTCTCAAGATTCACCACTTTTCCACTCTATGTCATTATATTAAGAATATGTGGGTGTTAAGGTCTACCACTTGTCCAACCTATAAGTCTATATCTTAAAGGTTATTCTTTCTTACCACTTGGAGTGACCATGATAGGTTTTATATGGGGTTTGGTTCCAAGCTCCACCACTTGTCCAAGCTAACTCTATTGAAACAGAGAGAGAAGCAAAGGTCCACCACTTGTCCAAGCTATGCTCCATTGAAACATGGAGAGAAGGATGCTCCACCATTTGTCCAAGATAGGCTCCATTGAAACATGACGAGAAGCAAGCTGCACCATGTCTCCAAGATTGTAGGCTCCATCGAAAAACATTAAACCCATGATATGTCGTAGATGAGGGGTTTACATTCAAGGTCCAACACTTGTCCAAGCTATTATTGGTAGTAGCCTGAGTGGTTTGGTCTCAAGATTCACCACTTTTCCACTCTATGTCATTATATTAAGAATATGTGGGTGTTAAGGTCCACCACTTGTACAACCTATAAGGCTACATCTTAAAGGTTATTCTTTCTTACCACTTGGAGTGACCATGATAGGTTTTACATGGGGGTTTGGTTCCAAGGTCCATCACTTGTCCAAGCTAACTCTATTGAATTATAGAGAGAAGCAAAGGTCCACCACTTGTCTAAGCTAGGCTCCATTGAAACATGGATAGAAGGATGCTCCATCATTTGTCGAAGCTAACTCTATTGAAACATGGGGGGTTTACGTTCAAGGTCCACCACATGTCCAAGCTATTACCGCTAGTAGCATGATTGGTTTTGTCTCAAGATTCACCTCTTTATCACTCTATGTCATTATATTAAGGATAGCTGGGTGTTAAGGTCCACCACTTGTCCAACCTATAAGGCTATATCTTAAAGGTTATTCTTTCTCACGACTTGGAGTGACCATGATAGGTTTTACATTGGGGTTTGGTTCCACGGTCCACCACTTGTCCAAGCTAACTCTATTCAAACATAGAGAGAAGCAAAGGTCCACCACTTGTGCAAGCTAGGGTCCATTGAAACATGGAGGGAAGGATGCTCCACCATTTGTCCAAGATAGGCTCCATTGAAACATGAAGAGAAGCAAGGTGCATCATGTCTCCAAGATGCTAGGCTCCATCTAAATACCTTAAACCCACGATATTTCGTAGATGGGGGGATTACTTTCAAATTCCACCACTTGTCCAAGTTATTATCGCTAGTAGCATGGTTTGGTCTCAAGATTCACCAGTTTTTCACTCTATGTCATTACATTAAGAATATCTTGGTGTTAAGGTCCACCACTTGTCCAACCTATAAGGCTATATCTTAAATGATATTTTTTCTCACCACTTGGAATGTGCATGATATGTTTTACATGGGGGGTTGGTTCTAAGGTCCACCACTTGTCCAAGCTAACTCTATTGAAACATAGAGAGAAACAAAGGTCCACCACTTGTCCAAGCTAGGCTCCATTGAAACATGGAGAGAACAATGCTCCATCATTTGTCAAAGCTAAGTCTATTGAAACATGGGGGATTTACGTTCAAGGTCCACAACTTATCCAAGCTATTATCGCTAGTAGCACGAGTGGTTTTGTCTCAAGATTCACCACTTTTTCACTCTATGTCATTATATTAAGAATTTTTGGGTGTTAAGGTCCACCACTTGTCCAACCTATAAGGCTATATCTTAAAGGTTATTCTTTCTCAGCACTTGGAGTGACCATGATAGGTTTTACATGGGGGTTTGGTTCCCAGGTCCACCACTTATCCAAGCTAACTCTATTGAATAACAGAGAGAAGCAAAGTTCCACCACTTGTCCAAGCTAGGGTCCATTGAAACATGGAGAGAAGGATGCTCCACCATTTGTCCAAGATAGGCTCCATCGAAAAATGAAGAGAAGCAAGCTGCACCATGTCTCCAAAATGCTAGGATTCTTTGAAATACCTAAAACCCAGTATATTTTGTACATGGGGGGTTTACATTCAAGGGCCACCACTTGTCCAAGCTATTATCGCTAGTAGCATGAGTGGTTTTATCTCAAGATTCACCACTTTTCCACTCTATGTCATTATATTAAGAATATGTGGGTGTTAAGGTCCACCACTTGTCCAACCTATAAGTCTATATCCTAAAGGTTATTCTTTCTTACCACTTGGAGTGACCATGATAGGTTTTACATGGGGGTTTGGTTCCAAGATCCACCACTTGTCCAAGCTAACTCTATTGAAATAGAAAGCGAAGCAAAGGTCCACCACTTGTCCAAGCTATGCTCCATTGAAACATAGAGAGAAGGATGCTCCACCATTTGTCCAAGATAGGATCCATTGAAACATGACGAGAAGCAAGCTGGACCATGTCTCCAAGATTCTAGGCTCCATCCAAAAACATTAAACCCACGATATGTTGTAGATTAGGAGTTTACATTCAAGGTCCAACACTTGTCCAAGCTATTATTGGTAGTAGCCTGAGTGGTTTGGTCTCAAGATTCACCACTTTTCCACTCTATGTCATTATATTAAAAATATGTGGGTGTTAAGGTCCACCACTTGTCCAACCTATAAGGCTACATCTTAAAGGTTATTCTTTTGTACCACTTGGAGTGACCATGATAGGTTTTACATGGGGGTTTGGTTCCAAGGTCCACCACTTGTCCAAGCTAACTCTATTGAATCATAGAGAGAAGAAAAGTTCCACCACTTGTCCAAGCTAGGCTCCATTGAAACATGGAGAGAAGGATGGTCCACCATTTGTTGAAGCTAACTCTATTGAAACATGGGGGATTTACGTTCAAGGTCCACCACTTTTCCAAGCTATTACCGCTAGTAGCATGAGTGGTTTTGTCTCAAGATTCACCACTTTTTCACTCTATGTCATTATGTTAAGAATATTTGGGTGTTAAGGTCCACCACTTATCCAACCTATAAGACTATATCTTTAAGGTTATTATTTCTCACGACTTGGAGTGACCATGATAGGTTTTACATTGGGGTTTTTTTCCAAGGTCCACCATGTGTCCAAGCTAACTCTATTGAAACATAGAGAGAAGCAAAGGTCCACCACCTTTCCAAGCTAGGGTCCATTGAAACATGGAGAGAAGGATGCTTCACTATTTGTCCAAGATAGGCTACATTGAAACATGAAGAGAAGCAAGGTGCACCATGTCTCCAAGATGCTAAGCTCCATCTAAATACCTTAAACCCACGGTATTTCATAGATGGGGGGTTTATATTCAAGGTCCACCACTTGTCCAACCGATTATCGCTAGTAGCATGAGTGGTTTGCTCTCAAGATTCACCACTTTTTCACTCTATGACATTATATTAAGAATATCTGGGTGTTAAGATCCACCACTTGTCCAACCTATAAGGATATATCATTAAGGTTATTCTTTCTCACCACTTGGAGTGACCATGATAGATTTTACATGGGGGTTTGGTTCCAAGGCCCACCACTTGTCCAAGCTAACTCTATTGAAACATAAAGAGAAACAAAGGTCCACCACTTGTCCAAGCTAGGCTCCATTGAAACATGGAGAGAACGATGCTCCACCATTTGTCGAAGCTAAGTCTATTGAAACATGGGGGGTTTACGTTCAAGGTCCACCACTTGTCCAAGCTATTATCGCTAGTAGCATTAGTGGTTTTGTCTCAAGATTCATCACTTTCTCACTCTATGTCATTATATTAAGAATTTTTGGGTGTTAAGGTCTACCACTTGTCCAACCTATAAGGCTATATCTTAAAGGTTATTCTTTTTCACCACTTGGAGTGACCATGATAGGTTTTACATGGGGGTTTGGTTCCAAGGTCCACCACTTGTCCAAGCAAACTCTATTGAATCATAGAGAGAAGCAAAGGTCGACCACTTGTCCAAGCTAGGGTCCATTGAAACATGGAGAGAAGGATGCTCCACCATTTGTCCAAGATAGGCTCCATCGAAAAATGAAGAGAAGCAAGCTGCACCATGTCTCCAAAATGCTAGGATTCTTTGAAATACCTTAAACCCAGGATATTTTGTACATGGGGGGTTTACATTCAAGGGCCAATACTTGTCCAAGCTATTATAGCTAGTAGCATGAGTGGTTTTGTCTCAAGATTCACCACTTTTCCACTCTATGTCATTATATTAAGAATATGTGGGTGTTAAGGTCCACCACTTGTCCAACCTATGAGTCTATATCCTAAAGGTTATTCTTTCTTACCACTTCGAGTAACCATGATAGGTTTCACATGGGGGTTTGGTTCCAAGCTCCACCACTTGTCCAAGCTAACTCTATTGAAACAGAGAGAGAAGCAAAGGTCCACCACTTGTCCAAGCTAGGCTCCATTGAAACATGGAGAGAAGGATGCTCCACCATTTGTCCAAGATAGGCTCCATTTAAACATGACGCGAAGCAAGCTGCACCATTTCTCCAAGATGCTAGACTCCATCGAAAAACATTAAACTCACGATATGTCGTAGATGAGGGGTTTACATTCAAGGTCCAACACTTGTCCAAGCTATTATTGGTAGTAGCCTGAGTGGTTTGGTCTCAAGATTCACCACTTTTTCACTCTATGTCATTACATTAAGAATATGTGGGTGTTAAGGTCCACCACTTGTCCAACCTATAAGGCTACATCTTAAAGGTTATTCTTTCTTACCACTTGGAGTGACCATGGGGGTTTGGTTCTAAGGTCCACCACTTCTCCAAGCTAACTCTATTGAAACATAGAGAGAAACAAAGGTCCACCACTTGTCCAAGCTAGGCTCCATTGAATCATGGAGAGAAGGATGGTCCACCATTTGTCCAAGATAGGCTCCATTGAAACATGACGAGAAGCAAGTTGCACCATGTCTCCAAGATGCTAGGCTCCATCGAAATACATTAAACCCACGATATTTCGTAGATGAGGGGTTTACATTCAAGGTCCACCACTTGTCGAAGCTATTATTGCTAGTAGCCTGAGTGGTTTGGTCTCAAGATTCACCACTTTTATTAAGAATATGTAGGTGTTAAGGTCCACCACTTGTCCAACCTATAAGGCTACATCTTAAAGGTTATTCTTTCTTACCACTTGGAGTGACCATGATAGGTTTTACATGGGGGTTTGGTTCCAAGGTCCACCACTTGTCCAAGCTAGCTCTATTGAAACATAGAGAGAAACCAAGGTCCACCACTTGTCCAAGCTAGGGTCTATTGAAACATGGAGAGAACGATGTTGCACCAATTGTCCAAGATAGGCTCCATTGAAACATGACGAGAAGCAAGCTGCACCATGTCTCCAAGATGCTAAGCTCCATCGAAATACATTAAACCCACGATATTTCGTAGATGAGGGGTTTACATTCAAGGTCCACCACTTGTCTAAGCTATTATTGCTAGTAGCCTGAGTGGTTTGGTCTCAAGATTCACCACTTTTATTAAGAATATGTGGGTGTTAAGGTCCACCACTTGTCCAACCTATAAGGCTACATCTTAAAGGTTATTCTTTCTTCCCACTTGGAGTGACCATGAAGGGTTTTACATGGGGTTTGGTTCCAAGGTCCACGACTTGTCCAAGCTAACTCTATTGAAACATAGAGAGAAACAAAGGTCACCACTTGTCCAAGCTAAGCTCCATTGAAACATGGAGAGAATGATGCTCCACCATTTGTCGAAGCTAAGTCTATTGAAACATGGGGGGTTTACGTTCAAGGTCCACCACTTGTCCAAGCTATTATCGCTAGTAGCATGAGTGGTTTTATCTCAAGATTCACCACTTTTTCACTCTATGTCATTATATTAAGAACATTTGGGTGTTAAGGTCCACCACTTGTCCAACCTATAAGGCTATATCTTAAAGGTTATTATTTCTCACCACTTGGAGTGACCATGATAGGTTTTACATGGGGGTTTGGTTCCAAGGTCCACCACTTGAATCATAGAGATCAGCAAAGGTCCACAACTTGTCCAAGCTAGGGTCCATTGAAACATGGAGAGAAGGATGCTCCACTATTTGTCCAAGATAGACTCCATTGAAACATGACGCGAAGCAAGCTGCACCATGTCTCCAAGATGCTAGGCTTCATTGAAATACCTTAAACCCACGATATTTTGTACATGGGCGGTTTACATTCAAGGGCCACCACTTGTCCAAGCTATTATCGCTAGTAGCATGATTGGTTTTGTCTCAAGATTCACCACTTTTCCACTCTATGTCATTATATTAAGAATATGTGGGTGATAAGGTCCACCACTCATCCAATCTATAAGTCTATATCTTAAAGGTTATTATTTCTTACCACTTGGAGTGACCATGATAGGTTTTACATGGGGATTTGGTTCCAAGGTCCACCACTTGTCCAAGCGAACTCTATTGAAACAGAGAGAGAAGCAAAGGTCCACCACTTGTCCAAGCTAGGCTCCATTGAAACATGGAGAGAAGGATGCTCCACCATTTGTCTAAGATAGGCTCCATTGAAACATGATGAGAAGCAAGTAGCACCATGTCTCCAAGATGCTATGCTCCATCGAAAAACATTCAACCCACGATATGTCGTAGATGAGGGGTTTACATTCAAGGTCCAACACTTGTCCAAGCTATTATTGGTAGTAGCCTGAGTGGTTTGGTCTCAAGATTCACCACTTTTCCACTCTATGCCATTATATTAAGAATATGTGGGTGTTAAGCTGCACCACTTGTCCAACCTATAAGGATATATCATTAAGGTTATTCTTTCTCACCACTTGGAGTGACCATGATAGGTTTTACATGGGGGTTTGGTTCCAAGGTCCACCACTTGTCCAAGCTAACTCTATTGAAACATAGAGAGAAACAAAGGTCCACCACTTGTCCAAGCTAGGCTCCATTGAAATATGGAGAGAACGATGCTCCACCATTTGTCGAAGCTAAGTCTATTGAAACATGGGGGGTTTACGTTCAAGGTCCACCACTTGTCCAAGCTATTATCGCTAGTAGCATGAGTGGTTTTGTCTCAAGATTCACCACTTTTTCACTCTATGTCATTATATTAAGAATATTTGGGTGTTAAGGTCTACCACTTGTCCAACCTATAAGGCTATATCTTAAAGGTTATTCTTTCTCACCATTTGGAGTGACCATGATAGGTTATACATGGGGGTTTAGTTCCAAGGTCCACCACTTGAATCATAGAGAGAAGCAAAGGTCCACCACTTGTCCAAGCTAGGCTCCATTGAAACATGGAGAGAAGGATGCTCCACCATTTGTCCAAGATAGGCTCCATTGAAACATGAAGAGAAGCAAGCTGCACCATGTCTCCACAATACTAGGCTCCATCAAAATACCTTAAACCCACGATATTTTGTAGATGGGGGGAATACTTTCAAGGTCCACCACTTGTCCAAGCTATTATCGCTAGTAGCATGGTTTGGTCTCAAGATTCACCAGTTTTCCACTCTATGTCATTACATTAAGAATATCTTGGTGTTAAGGTCCACCACTTGTCCAACCTATAAGGCTATATCTTAAATGATATTTTTTCTCACCACTTGGAATGTGCATGATATGTTTTACATGGGGTTTTGTTCCAAGGTCCACCACTTGTCCAAGCTAGATCTATTACATATATATTATACATACAATATTCAACTAGATTCCCTACCTATCATGTCCAGTACCATGGATGCTCTAGCTTTAAGGTCCACCACTTGTCCAACCTATACTCTCTTATGTAAGGGAGATCTCCCTATAAATTCAAAACCTTCCCGCCTAAATTTAAAATTCAAAATCTGATCGCCTAAAGCTAAAATATCCCTCCCAAATTTTAAATATCCCGCCTAAATTTTAAAATATCCCGCCCAAATTTTAAAATTCAAACTTTTTTATAAAAATTTAAATTTTATCACTTAAATTTAAAATATTCTACGCGAAATTGATTTTAAATTCAAGTTTACCACAAAAAGATATCATTAGACCACCTAAATTCAAATATGGAAACCTCAAATCATTATATTGTACATAAATTCAAACAAGTTCAAATTAACAAGCCTAAACTGATATTAGTTTGCATAGATATGAATTTATCACACCTAAATTATGTCACCATGTTAGAGAGAGTGGTTAGAGAATTTGAACAAGGTCCACCACTTGTCCAACCTAGATACCAAGAAGGATTGAGTGTACAAGGTATTGTTTGGAGGTCCTTATAGTCCACTGGTCTCAAGGTCCACCACTTGTGGTAAGGGTCACCAAAAAGTGTATATATTCATCCAAAGAAATACACGTATTTTTGGTCTACATGTCCTAGTTTCAACCATTTATGTCCATTAGGTGTATCACTAAACACCACTACTATTTTTTAGAAACAGAAGTTACAATCATATCTACAAATGGATTAGAGGAAAATCAGCTCAGCATACATCCAGAACTCGCTACAAGAATAGACTTTAATAGATCACGCAAGTAAGTCTTCCATTCAAGTTTACTAGTATTACAATGTGTTAGTTATTTGTGATATTTATGTATGTATATATACTATGTGTGCATATCGTAATTAAGTGTAATTGTGTATCTGCATTATGTATGAGTATTACAATGAAATAACACAAATATACATACATACACATAGATAACACAGACGCACACATACATGAGCATGTATTTTCAAGAGAGAGATAGCAAGATACAGAGATAGATAGAGAGAGAGAGAGAGAGAAATACCTGTTTTCTAGAGAGAGGAGAGAGAGAAAGATAACAGATTTCACTGTGTTTATGTATGTGGAAGAGAGGAAGACAATGTATGGGAATATGTGCACGTATTTTCAAGAGAGAGACAACAAGATAACAGATTTCACTGTGGTTATGTATGTGGAAGTGAGGAAGACGATGTGTGGGAATATGTGCATGTATTTTCAAGAGAGAGACAATAAGATAACAGATTTCACTGTGGTTATGTATGTGGAAGAGAGGAAGACGATTTGTGGGAATATGTGTATGTGTGCGGGGATATTTTTAAACTACGTATCTCTGTCTTTTGACGAGAGAGTGTGTGTGCAAGAAGAGTTACAGAGAACCATCTTCTCTATATGGAGAAAGACAGAGAGTGAGAGAGAGAGAAATACCTGTTTTTTCTCTATTCGTGAGGTGTGCAATGTCTCCTGAGAAGAAGCTATGCCCGATCTTGCCCTTCTGGAAAGCGTTGCGTACGCTGCTGTTTCTTTATCTTGTGCGCGAACTTTCAATCCTGTGCGCTCCACCTGTGTGTTTTGTACGATTCCGGGCTTGCTCCTCTACGTGCGCGTATACTCCAACTGTGTGCGATCCGTGTGCGCTTTCTGTGTGTTTGCTGCTCGCCTGCTTTCTCTGTGTGCGCTGCCCTAGGACCTCGCCCGGAACAATATCCCAAAATCAGCCTCCCAAGCCCCGCCATCGAGAGCGCTATATTCCACATCCCCATCAAGAGCGCTACCCCCAAACCTCACGTGGAAGCGCTGCCTTGTCATCCCATTGTGGCATTGCCCTAAGACCCTGCATCTGGAGTGCTAAATGGGAACATTCTTCATTAGTGAAATTTTGAACATAAATTATATTTAGCATATACTTAAATATAATACAAATATTAACATATTAACTATACTACTAATTTACTATAACAGTTCTAGATTATATCCCATACTATATTTAAGATGCCAAAGGTTTGGCCTTATGGTCCTAGATTTAGCCAAGTGGTCAACACATATAGGACCAAGTGCACACTGTGCCACAAAACTTGGCCACCACTTCACTTGCCAAAGTTTAGGCCACATGGTCAATCCTAAGTTTCCAATGTTCTTATTATGTCACCTTTTGCCTCGTGGAAAACCTAGGCTTGTTTTCACATACTCAGGCACTTCAAGCCATAATAAATTTTCATTACTCTTCGGCAACCCTTTTGTTCAAGTCTTTGAAAAAACGTTGTTTAAGGCCACCCTAAACCATTTTCATTTAGGGGTGTCTAAAACTAGCTTTTTGGCAATTCGAGAAGAAAATGTTCAAAGTTTTATACTTAGTTTTAACCACTTGACCAATTCAAATATTGGAAAGCAAGGTCTTGTAATACTTTTCTTTGGACATCACATATTAAAACTAGGTCCCTCACTTGTCCAAGCTATGCTCTAATACAATAAAGGGCTTTTGGTTTCAAGATGCACCACTTTCCCAGCCTTGATTCCATTAAAGAAGCTAGCTCTACTTAGACATTTAATAGCAAGGTCCTGTAGCAGTTCACATTGAACATTTTCCATGGCAGCTAGGTCCACCACTTATCTAAGCTATGCTCTAATACAGTAAGGGGGTTTTGGTTTTCAAGATCCACCACTTGTCCAACTTGATTTGGGAAGCAAGGTCCTATAATAGTTTGCTTTGGACATTCACCATTACAACTAAGTCCACACTTCTCCAAGCTATGTTCTAATACACTAAGGACGTTTTGGTTTGAAGGAGAACCACTTGTACGACTTTGTTTTTGGAAGTAAGGTCTTTACATAGTTCACCTTGGACCTTGGACATTGGATACTACAACTAAGCCCACCACTTGTCCAAGCTATCCTCTATATATAGCCAAAGGGTTTGGGTTTCAAGATTCACCACTTTTCGAACCTTTCTTCCATTAAAGAAAGGAGGGGCATTATAACTAGGTCCACCAATTGTCCAAGATATGCTCTGATATAGAAAGGGGATTTTGGTTTCAATAATCCACCACGTGTTCAACCTTGCAAGACTCAAGGGATACTTGGACATTGGAAAGCATAGTCCTATAGTAGTTGATAGGTGGCAGTGGGTATAACAACTAGGTCCAACCTATGCTCTCATATAGCAAAGAGGCTTTGGTTTCAAGGTCCACCACTTGTCCAACCTTGCTTCCATTAAGAAATGAGGGGCTAGTAAACATTGGCAAGCAAGGTAGAAAGGTCCTAAGGTATTTCACCTTGGATATTGGGCATTATAACTAGGTCACACCACTTGTCCAAGCTATGCTCTGATATAGAAAGGGGATTTTCGTTTCAGGTCCACCACGTGTTCAACCTTGCAGACTCAAGGGATACTTGGACATTGGAAAGCATAGTCCTATAGTAGTTGATAGGTGGCAGTGGGTATTACAACTAGGTCCAACCTATGCTCTCATATAGCAAAGAGGCTTGGTTTCAAGGTCCACCACTTGTCCAACCTTGCTTCCATTAAAGAAATGAGGGGCTACGTAACATTGGCAAGCAAGGTAGCAAGGTCCTAAGGTGTTTCACCTTGGATATTGGGCATTATAACTAGGTCCACCACTTGTCCAAGCTATGCTCTATATAGAAAGGGGATTTTCGTTTCAAGGTCCACCACATGTTCAACCTTGAAAGACTCAACGGATACTTGGACATTGGAAAGCATAGTTCTATAGTAGTTGATAGGTGGCAGTGGGTATTACAACTAGGTCCAACCTATGCTCTCATATAGCAAAGAGGCTTTGGTTTCAAGGTCCACCACTTGTCCAACCTTACTTCCATTAAATAAATGAGGGGCTACGTAAACATTGGCAAGCAAGGTAGCAAGGTCCTAGGTATTTCACCTTGGATATTGGGATTATAACTAGGTCCACCACTTGTCCAAGCTATGCTCTCATATAGAAAGGGGATTTTCGTTTCAAGGTCCACCACGTGTTCAACCTTGAAAGCCTCAAGGGATACTTGGACATTGGAAAGCATAGTCCTATAGTAGTTGATAGGTGGCAGTGGGTATTACAACTAGGTCCACCATTGTCCAAACCTATGCTCTAATATAGCAAGGATGCTTTGGTTTCAAGATCCACCATAATTTCCAACCTTGCTTCCATTAATATAGCAAGGAGGATTTGGTCTCAAGGTTCACCACTTGTCCAACCTATGCAAACCTTTTCCATGTTGTAGCATGATTTTTTGTTTGAAGAGTATTTTTCTATAACTATGGATTTAAAATGTAATCTTTTTCACTTACAGGATGGACTTTGAATTGGGGAGAAAGTACATATGATACTTGACAATGAAATTGTTGGTATTGGCTGTGTGTGTAGAACAGATCCAGATTCCACTTGTGGTGGTACAAAGATAGGGCAAGGAAATGTCTCCATACTAGTGGAGGAATGCTTGAAGGATGTGGTCCTACCTTTTCCTACAATGGATACTTCATCTCTCCAAGGCTCATTATGGAGTGCTGTTCGATGGTCAAGCTTCTTTTGCAATCTTTTGTATTAAATGGGAACTTAATTGATCCACATGAAAGCTACAATGGTGATGAAGAACATGATCATTCTGATCCTCTAGTTACAGATGCAATACTATGACAAGCCCAGAATTTGAAGCAATGATTCGAGAGTCTTGGAGAAATCAGAGGGTCCTTTTAAAAGATGACACAATGATGCAAACCATGAATGAAGGGACCATCTTATATGTATTTCCACATGATAATGTCAACTTTCAGGAATTGGTCCTGATTGTGTGGGTGTGGGTATTGAAAGAGAAAATGCAAGCATTGATGATGTGGTTGAAGTGGGTAGCATCACTTTGCTAAAGTGGCCCATCAAGCAGACAACAATGTTGAATGGGAGCCCATCACAACAATTTGTTCCTGTTGATGGCATGCATGCTACATATGAGGATGTATCCAACGATGACAATGTTGGAAAAAAAATTGATGGGAGTAATGTTGTCCAGTTGTCAAGGAAGAGACGATACACTTTCATGAACAGGACTCAATAATCAAAAGCCGCACCAGATTCGACTTTTTACCTTTCAAACAAATCAATTCAAAGGGTATCATGCATTGATTTTTGTGCACAAAAATGTTGCGAGTTTGCAGATCGTGATATGGTGACAAGGTTACGACAACAGTTTTGGGGAGAGTCTCAAAAATCACGCACTAACTATGTTTATGATGTTCTTTCTATATGTTATCAGAAAGATGAGAAGTCACGATACCAATTCAGGCTAAATAGCTCTATTGTTTGTTGTAGAGCATGGTATGAGCTACATGGAATACCAAAGACTGTTGGGGTATAAAGCCCAATGTGGTCGCCCAGGTAAGTGGGCGGGCCGCTAGGTATGTACACATATTCTTTTGTAAAAACCTAATAAGAACTCACTATGCTTTACACATTACAGTAGAGCGAGTTCACCATATCGTCGTGCTCTTCTTCTCGCACTCTCTCTCGCGTCTCACTTCCGCTCGTACTCCTTCAACTGGTATCAGAGCTCAGATTGAGGCTCGGGGCAGCACTGCAGCAGGCTAGAGTCACCAACTCAGATTGGTGTTGTCAGAATTTCATTTTGAGGTCATCTCGGCCACCGTTCGGCTTCGACAAAGGTCTGTGCAGGCCATTTTCGACTACGTGGTCTCAGCGGGTGCAGATCCGACTCTGCAAATTTGGGGTTTTCGGCCTACGATTGCAGGTGTTGAGGATATTGACACTCCCAGAGTGTTGATTTGTGGTTGTCTACACATCAAAGGAAGGCTCACAGTTCTTGGAGGCATGTCACATACGACACGGACGCATCTACACACAGACTATAGGCGACATCCACTAGTTCATCAGGTAGCTTGTGTTTGCTGCTTGATATTCCAGATTTCATCCTGACATTGCAGGTACTTCCACATGGGATGTATTGTCAGAGATGATGTATGTCTATTGAGGGTTTGCTGGCTGTGATTCACGCAGCAAACAACCGCCGCAGCGGTTACAGCATACAGTGGGAAATTTGTGGATGTATGACTTTGTGGGAAGTCTATGTATTGTCAGATTTACTGCAGCCTTTGTTGAGGGTCGAGTGAGGTTTTATTGAGCTGGGGGATTCTCGAATGTTGAGATCCTTTCGGTGATACAGGTCTTGGAGCGATCCCTCGAGCACCCTTAGATAGACAGCTAGGATGTATTGACTGTGAGTTAGATAGTTGGGATTGCATCTTTGCTTTACTGCCGTTGAGGCATTGTCGCAGTCTATGCTTACAGGACAGTGATAGGACAGTGAGAGACAGTACAGGTGCAGGACAGGTTTACCCGCAGCTTACAGTGTCAGAGAGATAGTGTTTTTGAGCTGTTTTTTGGTCTGTTTTTGAGTACACCAGAGCCATTTTACAAAGGAGATTGTGCCGATGTATAAATCATGGACTGTGACCTCTCATTTGGAGTGTGAAGTGGAGAGAGGGAGCTCCTTGGAGCTCTCTTGTGGCAGCTATGGCTGCGGTGTTGCTCACATGCATGTGGTGTGTGTCAATGTTTGGTGTCTGAGGTGGTGGTGTAGTTGTCATTGACGACGTTGGGTTGTAGTGATGATATGGTAGCGCGAGCCCTAGTGGCTATTCATGAAGCCTTTAGGCCCCAACTCTTTTGAAGGCAGATTTTATGAGGCACTAGCGCTAGCCCCCCCCCCCCCCCCCCCCCCTTTCCTTCTCTAGTGTAAGTCTGGTAATGTGTGTGTGTGTGTGTGTGTGTGTGTGTGTGTGTGTGTGTGTGTGTGTGTGTGTGTGAGAGAGAGAGAGAGAGAGAGAGAGAGAGAGAGAGAGAGAGAGAGAGAGAGAGAGAGAAAGGTCGACTCAGAGACCTCAAGCCTTGTATAAAATACCAATGAAATTCAAGTTACTAAAAAAAGGATGGGGGCCTCTATAAAAAAAGTTTTTTTAATCATTTAAGGGGTCTTTTTCAAAGGACCAAGCGGTTTTTTTTTTTGCAGACCAAGGGTCTTTCGCTAGAACAAAGGGGCGGTTTTGTCGAGGTCTGCAAGGTTAAGGATTTTTAATTGTGGCTTTCATGGAGATGTGCTCCCATGGAGGCTAGGATGCTTTTTTTGACCGTGTTGTTTTTCCAACCTAGTTGTGATGGCGCTTGCGGTGATGTATAACTTTTTTTGGTGCTAATTGAACTAAAGGATTTCTTGATAGTGTGTCTATGCTCCCCACCCCCTTACGCTTCTATTATGTCTCTTTGTGTGAGTGTCAATGCCAACGGTTGTGTGTGCTCATAGACTACTTTGTGTGGTGCGCAAAGAGAGAGAGAGAGAGAGAGAGAGAGAGAGAGAGAGAGAGAGAGAGAGAGAGAGAGAGAGAGAGAGAGAGAGAGGTTTTTTGTGTATGTCGATGTTATGTGCGATAGCAATTGTGTGGATGGTATGAGTATGCGCGTGTTTGGTCCTAGTGAGCACGTTGATGTGTTGTTTTGTGTGAAAATGGTTCATTTGACAGGTTGATATTGGTTCAGAGGTCAGTTTACAGGGGAAACTCTGCCGAATTATTCCCAGGAAAGTAAACTACTGTGAAGCGTAGCTATGGCTGGATCACAGGACACTGCTCTTTACAATATCAAGAAGCTGGATGGAACCAATTTCCCATTGTGGAAGAAGCAGATTTGGCATGTGTTGGTACAAAAGAAGCAGATAAAACCTATAAAGCTCAAGGGGATAAAACCAGAAGATATGGACGAAGATGAATGGAGCGAAATGGATGAATTGGCACTTTCTACCATTATGCTAACTTTGGCAGAAAGCGTTTACTTCAATGTAGCAGACGAGATGTCGGCTTATCAAGCATGGTTAAAGCTGAGTGATCTTTATGAGAAGCAGAGTGCAGCTTCACAGGTATACTGGCTTAAGAAGCTTGTTGACTTGAAGATGAAAGAAGGGACGCCTATGTCCAATCATCTGAATGAATTCAACACCATCTACAGTCAGTTGTCAGCTCAAGGTGTCAAGTTTGATGAACCTGTTAGAACTATGTTCCTGTTGATCACATTGCCGGAAAGTTGGGACACTTTTCGCACAGCTTTGAGTAATTCTGCACCTCCAGATGGTTTGAACATAGCAGGTGTAGAAGGAAGTCTGCTTACTGAAGAAACCAATAGAAAGACAATGGACAAAGGCAAAGGAACAGCCTTAGTTGTCAGGGGAAGGACCAAAGAAAAGTACAAAGGTGGAAAGAGGAATCAGTCTCGTAGCAAGTCCCGCAGTGCTAAAGGCAAGAGTGACATAGAATGCTACCATTGTGGCAAGAAGGGTCACATGAAAAGAGACTGCAGAGAATGGAAAGCAGAAAAAGGCAAAGAGAAAGCTGAAGACCATGGTGAGAAGAACAAGTCCTCAGTGAAGATTCAAGAAATAAATGTGACAAACACTGTTGCAGAGGATGACAGTCTAGTGTCAGGAGACATCTACTTCTTGAAGAATACAATGGACTCAGCTCTTCTTACAGCATCTGATGGAAATGCACTGAGCGACTGGATTATAGACTCAGGGGCATCACTTCATGTGTCTCCAAACAAGGAGTGGTTTACTTCTTATGTGACCACTAAAGATCATGTTCGGCTAGGCAATGGGCAGACATGTGAGATCTTAGGTGTTGGAGATGTTCAATTGAAGTTTCAGAATGGCTCTTCTTTCACGCTGAAGAATGTGAGACAGGTTCCCGCAATTACAAAGAGCTTGATCAGCACAGGTTTACTTGATGATGCTGGCTACGTCACCACTTTTGGACAGAACATGTGGAAGATATCCAAGGGTTCTATGACAGTAGCACATGGAGTAAAGTCTGGAGGACTTTACATGATTTATGTATCAAATGTCTCTAAAAATGTAATCAATGTAACCGAGCAGCCAAACGTTTCTTTGTGGCATAGCCGGTTAGGACATATGTCCAAGAAGGGAATGGAAATCTTGTCTCGTTCTGGTTATTTGCCTGGCTTTTCATTTAATGATTTTGAATTCTGTGAACATTGTCTGTATGGTAAGCTGAGAGGATGAATAGGACCATACAAGAGAAGGTCAGAAGTATGTTGTCTAATGCACAGCTGCCAAATGGGTTTTGGGCTGAAGCTGTATCAACAGCTGTTCATCTTGTAAATAGATCTCCTAGAAAGGTTTTGCAGAAGGATTCAGTGCCAGAGATGGTATGGTCAGGCAAAATGCCCTCATACAAGCATCTCAGAGTCTTTGGCTGTGAGGCATATACTCACGTTCCAAAAGAATTTAGGAACAAACTTGAGCCAAAGAGTAGAAAGTGCATCTTTCTAGGCTATGGTAATTCTGGTGAGATGGGGTACAGACTTTGGGATCCCGAATCCAGAAAGGTTGTCCGCAGCAATGATGTTCACTTTAATGAATCCAAATATTATTCTAAACAAGAGAGGGTTGTGGAGATTAGAAGAGTTGTCTTCCAAGAAGATGGACCTGCACGTGCAAGACAAAATGTCACGGCTCAAGAGGAGCAAGGAAAGGATAGAGTGGAACCACAGGTTGTGGCTGAGCCTGAGCCACCTATTGTGCGTAGATCTGGACGTGTCACGCGACCTCCTGATAGGTTTGTTCCATCTATGAACTATGTCATGTTGACTGATTGCAATGAGCCTTCATGTTACAAGGAAGAAGTGCAAATGAAGGACTCCGGTAATTGGCAATTGGCCATGCAGTGAGAGATGACAGATCTGCATAAAAACAAGACATGGAAGCTAGTTAAATTACCATAGGGCAAAAAGGCTCTACCTTATAAATGGGTTTATAGGTATAAGATCACCGCTCATGATAGTCAGCCAAAGTATAAAGCAAGGCTTGTTGACAAGGGCTTTAAGCAAGAACAAGGCATTGACTTTGATGAAGTCTTCTCTCTGGTGGTCAAGATGACTACATTGAGATGCTTTCTTGCATTGGTTGCCATATTAGATTTGGTGTTGCACCAAATGGATGTCAAGACATCGTTCTTGCATGGTGATTTAGATGTGGAAATTTACATGCAGCAGCCAGAAGGGTTTGTTGAGAAAGGCAAGGAAGATCGGGTATGCCAGTTGTTAAAGAGTCTTTATGGCTTAAAACAATCACCGAGGGCATGGTACCATAAATTCCACAAGTTTATGCTTTCTCAAGGCTACAAACGTAGTGAGTTCGATCACTGTCTATATACAAAGAAGGCTAAGGATGGTAGTTGGCTGATCCTTATTTTGTATGTGGATGACATGTTGATTGCTGGCAAGCACTTGGAAGAAATTTCAGCTTTGAAGTCAAAGATGGAAAAATCGTTTGACATGAAAGACATGGGTGAGGCAAGTCATATACTTGGTATGCGCATTGAGAGAGACAGATCAAAGAAGTTGATTTGGTTATCTCAAACAGAGTATATTGACAAGGTTTTGCAACGTTTCAATATGGAGAAGGGAAAGGCATTAAGTGTTCCATTGCCACCATATGTGAAACTTAGCAAAGAAGATTGTCCTGTTTCTGAGGAAGAAAAGGCTGAAATGGATAAGATTCCATATGCGTCTGCAGTGGGTAGTTTGATGTATGCAATGATTGCTACTCACCCAGACATTGCATTTGCAGTGGGAGTAGTAAGTCGATACATGTCAAACCCAGGATAGAAACATTGGGAGGCAGTGAAAGGAATATTGAGATACCTGAAAGCTACAAAGAGTATGCGTATATGCTATGGGAGTCAGGAGCTAAGTGTAAAGGGTTTTATAGAGTCAGATTATGCAGGTGACTTAGAAAACCGAAGGTCTACGTTAGGGTATGTATTTACATTGGCTAGTGGAGCAGTATCATGGCGTTCTAGATTACAAGATTGTGTTACTCAGTCTACTACAGAGGCTGAATATGTTACAGCATCAGAGGCATGCAAAGAATCAATTTGGCATAATCGACTAGTAACAGATTTGGGAATCAAAGAAGAGATGCCTGTGTTATATTGTGATAGGCAAAGTGCTATACAATTGGCTCGCAATCCAGTTTATCACTCAAAGACAAAGCATGTGGATGTGAAGTATCATTTCATCAGAGAAATGCTCTAGGATAAGCAACTTCAGCTTGTCAAAGTTCACACCACAGAAAATCCTGCTGATCTACTTACAAAAGGACTTCCCTCAGAGAGCTTTGCGCATTTTCGCAAGTAGTTAGGTGTAGGGTAGTACATCACTTCTCTACATCTCTTGTATATTAGCTTGTATAGTAGCTTCTCTCACACTTAAAGTACCACATTGGACTTTAAGTGGGAGGTTGTTGGGGTATAAAGCCCAATGTGGTCGCCCAGGTAAGTGGGCGGGCCGCCACGTATGTACACATATTCTTTTGTAAAAACCTAATAAGAAGTCACTATGCTCTACACATTACAGTAGAGCGAGTTCACCATATCGTCGTGCTCTTCTTCTCGCACTCTCTCTCGCGTCGCACTTCCGCTCGTACTCCTTCAAAGACATCATTTTATCGATACAAGGAGAACTTTGAAAATGGTGTGCGCCAATATGTACATGGGAACACATGTACATTGAGAAGGGGACTTCAACATACTAGTTTAGCAAGAGCACTACTAAATGAGTTTGTGGAAAACAACTCTTAGAAGATGCCACATAGAAGTAGAACACTGCTAGATGGCTCAATAGAGACTCAATTAGTGATTCCATCAACATACAAACAAGTGGATATTTTATGTGAAATCAACACGACACTTGACCAAATGGGCTATGAGAAGAAGCTATCCCAATCTTCTTTTGGTAGAAGTTGGAACAAAGAGTACCCACATGTCACTTTAAGAGAGACGAGTGAGTTCTCTAAGTGCAATATTTGTAGCTCAATCAAGGCAAGGTTAGAAGCTAAACCTTCTCTTGAAGAGAGAGCTCTTCTCTTGAGGGAGAGAGAAGTTCACATGGCACAACAAAAGAGTTGCAGAAGCCTATATTATGCATGGCGCACGTATTCAGAAACTCAACCACAAAAATATGTATGCATAATCTATGATAAGATGGATCAAAAGAAGACTGCCATTCCTAGATTACGCATTGTTCCCAAGGGTGTGGATTCAGGATATAATCTGCAGGTGGCATTGATTGACATGATCACTCATGGACATGGAGAAGGTCATTACGGACACTTTGTCTTGAATGGTTTGTGGCCAGCTGATCCAAATCTTACAATTGGCTCAATTGCTAATTGTTTACATAACCTAGAGAGGATAGATAAGCATCCTCTTGGTGATCTAGTAACAAATGGACTTCCAAGGAGCAATATTTCACTACTACATGCTTTGAAATCAAGGGATGCTTTGGACTACCATAACTTGAGTGATGGAAAAGAGCCCATTGTGTAGTCGTCAGAAATTGCAGAAGAGGAATTGGGGTCAACATTTTGCAGATTGCCAGAGAACTTGTTGCTACAATTGGATAATTGTGCAGGGAAAACAAAAATCGATACTTATTTGCCTATTTGTCAATGCTTGTTGCAAGGGTTGTTTTCAAAACCATCCAGCTGGGATTTTTAATGGTTGGGCATACACATGAGGACGTAGACGCCATGTTTAGTAGGTTTTCAGAGAAGCTGAGAGTTACACAAACCTATACTTTGCCACATTTGATGGATACATTACGAAACAACTCATCTTCATCTCCAACTCCATTTTTTCTCACAAAGATCCCCGATTTTAAGCAATATTGTGATGGCTATCTTTGTGATGGACAAGACATACTTGTTGGACATTCCAAACCGCTTCAGTTCAGGTTCTTTATGCAGGATGAGACACCAATGATGCAATATAAGGCACATGTAGGTGTATCAAGTTGGAGTGTAAGTATTCACCTTTGGAAAACAGACACAGAAGGCAAGCCAATGTTACCACATGGAGATCCACCTCTAGTACAAATGGCGGAGTATGTCAAGGCCCACAAAGAAGTCATTTTGGAGCTAAAGAACTATATAAAATTTTGGAAAAATTTAGGGAATGGTTCAAGTATTCCGCGATATTATAGACCCGTGATAGATTATTAGAGTAAGGTAATTGAAGAGATTGGAAAAGCAATCATATCAGAGAGAGTCTTGTATGAAATGTTTTGGCCAAAAACTCAAGAATATTCTCACCTACAAAGCACTACAATGAATTTGCAACAAGGAGCAGAAAGATTCCTAGGCCTTGAAGAGTTGAACGATCATTTTTGTGGGCCTCAACGAGATAGGCCAAGGGAAGAGTTTGACCCTATGTCTGATGTGCACCAAGGTGACTTTCTTATGCTTGTTCCGAGTGACACAGAAATCTATCCAGTGTGGCTTGCAATGGCTTTATCTGACATTGATAATGAGCCTACATCACCAAACTACAGAAAACTCTTGATTCAATATTGGGCACCTTGCGCGAGAAAAAGTGGGATGACAGATACTCAAGCTTACAGTAATTGTTGGAAGGGTTATTGGGCTGTCAACTATAAGGACCCACAAGTGTGGGAAACTATAGATGCAATTGTTTGGTCCTGGAGACCCAACAAAGAAGGACCATTTTCTAGAATAAAGATTCCATAAAGGCATGCTCTAAAAGCCAAAGAAGGCCTCACTCGTGCACATCAACCACACTTGGATCAAAGTTCAGATATGGTATCAAATGTGGAGTAGAATTATGTAGAGCTTCTATTGTAACTATACTAGTCAGTTTGTAAACAAAATCTTTTTTGTATCTTCCTTTGTTTTATGTAATTTATGGTTATTATTCAAATCCATGTGTTGTACATCCTCTTAACTTTTGGTGTTTATCAACACCACAATCCTATGAGATTTTCACTTTATTTACTAACCACACACCTTAATTTTTCCCACTTTAAGTGGAAAATTTCCAAATTACATGAATTTAGTCGATTTGGAGATTTCCATAATGTGAGATTTTTACCAAAATACCTAATATGGTCTTCAACCCATTTGTACCACCCACACTTTCATTTTCTGGCAAAAGGCCACCAAGGTACACTACACCAAATCACGCCGTGGCCACCACATTCACTCAAGTCGACGACAAGGCAGCCAATGGACCACGCGCAGTATGTCCTGACCACTTTGAAGGGCACCAAGAAAGAAGGAAAAATCACTTACTTGGGTGCACCAGAGGTCTTAACTCGAATAGCATATCATGCCATCGGCATGGTCGACAACCTACCACCTGCTCTTGATTAGAACACCTGGATATTGGCAGCACAACCCTCTCCACAGCAACGAGAGCTCTGACAATGAAGAAAAGAGAGCTCGGAGAGAAGAGATGAAAAGAAAAGTTTTGGCCGCACACCAAGAAGAGCCAGTTCAAAAACAAGCACGCTTTGAAAGAGAGAAACAGGCCTACCAACGCAGTAGACAAGCACAAGGGAAAGACCCAGAAAAATGGGTGCCTGCTAGACTCAAAGGCCCAAGAACGAAGCATCACACAAGAAAAGAGACGGATGATCCCATAGAGCGTTTAGAAAGAATGTACCAAGAGGCTGAAGCTCTAAAGCTAAAGGAGGTAGAAGAAGCTGCTAACAAATCCAAAGAGGCAGAAGACCAAAGACAAGCCGAGGAGACGGCTAGAGGAGAAACACAACAAGGATATGGATCTCCCTGACCAACCTCACCGCCTACCGAGCAACACGAACACCCCATGCCCAGCCCACCACCATTACCTGAGAAAGAGAAAGATTCTGAGTCCACCAAACAAACAGAATCCGCACAAGAAGCTGACCAACACGAGAGACAAAAAGAGAAAGAAGCCGAGCCGGAATAGGAGAAGGCCGTCGAAGATACTCAAAAGCCTGAAGAGAAAAAGGAAAGTGAATCTGCACAAGAGTCTGATAAAGAAGAAGATGCAGAAAAAGAGTCTACCACTACACATGAGAAAGAACTCGAGCTAGAGAAGGAAGAAAGGCCGGCACCAGAGAAGACAACAAGGTCTGAGCCATCACCATCTACTTCCACTCAGCCAGAAACTACCGAGGCATCAAAGCCTCAGGATGACCAAGAAGAAGACCGACCATCTACCTCCACACAAGAACCAGCAGCAGCACCTACGACGCAGCACGAAGCCACACATGAGGCTACAGGCACATCTCAGCTGGCGCGGCAGAAGGAGTGGCAGTCAAACAACGAGGTAATAGTCCAAGTCAATGAATATGCATGGCAAATGCAAGAAATGACGGAGAGACTCCGTTCAGCAGCATTAAACCGCAGCACAAAGGCCAAGGAACTTGAGATGGCGATCGACGCTCTCCAAGGAGAGTTAGAAGACGGGTTGACTGTCATCATCGATCTTCAAAGGCAGGTACAAGAGATGAAGGCAGAAGCTGAACAGCATCAGTTAGCCAGAGATAGGCAACAAAAAGAAATGGAGGAATTAGGTGAATTACTCACCAAATTATATGATGCCTACAAAGCAAAGGATGAGCAGCTGGCAGAAGTTACGAATGAAATTCTTATGACATCTCTATTAGCTCAAAAAATTCAGGTGCAATTAGATGTTTCCAATGCTTCTCTACAATACTTTGAACAGCGGATCAATGATCAGGCAATTTTCTTACAGCAACTAAGAGAAAATCCAGCCGTGACCTCGATCAAAGGAACTTACGAAGTGTACAAGGCACTAGAGAAGAAAAACTAAGACCTTGAATTATAATTAAAGCTAGAACAATCACAGCACAGGGACCTGGCACTGATGAGGGTTCAACGAGAAGAGGAGATCCTAAAGGAGATAGCAGAACTCAAGCGAATTAATCAACTCCTCAGAGATGGGAAACCAGACACGTAGGAAGAGGCAGGCAAGCTATAGTCATTAGAGATACAATGTTCTCCAACCATCTAAGGAACCATCTCCGCGGAGAACAGATAAGCATTTGGTAAATCATCACCTACCCCTTTTGGTACTTCCCCCAAAGTGATCCTTGACAGATGATATGCTCCTTGGGATGTGATGTGCTTTTAGACTATCACTATGAAGTCAAAAATGAGTAGGATGATAAACCATCTTACTATGCTTCTTATAGTGCATGGCTTGTCCACCAAATAGAGCAAGGTTTGGTGATCTACAAAGAAGACAAACTTATTAGCTAACAAGTAGTGTCAAAAATTCTTAATTGCAAACACCATTCCATGGCCCTCACTTTCAGTGGTGGTGTAGTTTTTTTTTGCTAAGTTCGGTTGTCTTTTGGCATAGGAGATATGAAAATCCATTGTCCCCTCCCTTGACAAAACTAATATGCATCCATTAGCAAAATTTGAAGCATCAACATGCACATGGAAAACTTTGTTCCAATCTGGAGTTTTCAAAAAAAAATTTGATGTCAAGGCTTGTTTGAGATTTTGGAACGATTCTTTACATTCTTCCATTCATTCAAAGTGAGTGATAAGGCCATAAATGGGTTTTGCAATGACTACATACATGTAGATGAATCTATGGTAATAGTCACAATGCTCCATAAATGACTAAACATCTTGACATTGGTTGGTCTAGACATTTCAAAATTGTTGCTACCTTTTTTGTATCTGTGGCAATACCATTTTCTCACCATTTTTTTATACAACATGTCCAAGAATATTTCCCTCTCTATCCATAAATACACACTTTTATGGGATGTACTCAAGAATGTCTACAAGATCATCAAATCAGAAACCCCCACTATGCTAAGGTACATGGATCGTGATCCATGTTCCTCTGACAAATCTTTTTGTCCAAATTTTACCAAACTTTGATTGTGTATAGAGAAGGTCATATGCAGGCTATATACCAATTTTCATCAAATTCTGAGGTTGACGTACATGGATCACGATCCATGTTCAACCACACCTGGACTTGATCTCTTGGCAACTTGTTCCTAACTATGTCCACATGCTAAATCTCAACTTTTTTTTGGATTTGGACTTGTTTTGGCATGCCAAACGCCCAATACAAGGTTTGCACTCCAGTTTTCTATCTATCACGTGTTTTGCTCCCTTTCGACCCAAATTTGCTCAATGTTTTTGAAAATTGGACTTGAGGATATGTTTCCTTGTGTATGCACCAATGGTCTGGAAAGTTTCAAGTCATGCTGTTACTATGGGTATATGGATCACGATCCATGTTTGGAGCCCAAATTGTCTTCTCTTGGTACCATCAGATTCAACATGCTTAGTAGGTCCTATGGTATCAAAGTTTTGGAAAATGGACCTCTGGATTGGAAGTTAGGTCAATTCTGGTACTTTGTCAGAGTACTTGACAGTTCAGGACTTTTGAATTGGTTTTTGATATCCAAATTTAGTTTTGAACAAACCACTAGGCTCCTTGTGATGTCGTCTAGCTATGGTACAAGTTTGGTCTCAATCTGTGACAAAGGAACATGGATCCATTAGGCAAAATTTGGACTCACAAAGGGGCCCTTTAAGAAGTTTGACTTTACCTCTCTCTACCAAAACAGGCGCATGGATAAATTTTTGCAAACAAACTCCAAAGTTGGCGGAGGTTTGACAGTTAGAATGTCCTCTTCAAGCTCTATCTACTGATATATAGCACGCCATGAGATTCCTCATATTTTAGAAGATTCTTTTTTTTATTCACCTATGATGTGACAACTCTGTCGGAATCTAAGTGAATCAAAAAAAGAATCTTCTAAAATATGAGGAATCTCATGGCGTGCAATATATCAGTAGATAGAGCTTGAAGAGGACATTCTAAGCGTCAAACCTCCGCCAACTTTGGAGTTTGTTTGCAAAAATTTATCCATGCGCTCGTTTTGGTAGAGAGAGGTAAAGTCAAACTCCTTAAAGGGCCCCTTTGTGAGTCCAAATTTTGCCTAATGCACAATCCATGTATCTATGTGTCAGATGATAACAAAACTTGGCACATAGCTTGCCCTTGGTCTCTTGATCCGTGCTATATGGTTTTTGTGTGATTTGGACTTGTTTAGGATTTTTCTCATTGCACTGTTTTGTACAATTTTGACCCAAATTTTGAACTTTTTGGACAAAATATCTTTTGGGACTTTTATTCATAATGGTCTATGCTACAGGCTGGGAAATTTTTTGTCCAAACATTTCTCTAGGGTACATGGATTGCGATCCATGTTCCACCACTTTTGAATCTAAATTTTTGGTTTGTTGATAGCTTATGATGTTTGTAGCGTGCTCTACAAACAAATTTGAATTAGGATCAGTTTTTCCCAACCAAATCTGACTTCTACAGTCTGTTGTGGCAATTTTGAGAATGTTTTGTTTTTGGCTCTTTTAACCACTTTCTATGACTTTTTTGCATATGGTTCTTTTGAGAAAGTTGTTCCAAATGATACTAGCAATCTACTGCTCAATTTTAACCAAAGAAAATTTAATTTTTTTTCATGAGGTACATGGATCAGGATCCATGTTTGATCTCATTTTGAAATGAAACTTGGTCAACTTATAGTTCGTGTTATGGTAACACTCTTCCTCAAATCTTTTTGAGTTTGGATCACCTTTGCCTAATCAAGAGTGACTTTTTATGTTTGTCCTACGGTTTTTGGCTATTTGGCAAAATTTTGGTGTTTTGGTTAACTTTTTGCAATTTTTTGCTATGGTCCCTTTTGACAAAGTTGTTCCACTAGTTATCAGGGATGTACTTGTCAAATATCAAGCCCAAATGTCAAAAGGTACATGGATCGTGATCCATGGTTGACATCATTTTTTCATTAATTTTGTTTTGCTGGTTCTCTACTCCCTATAGAAGCCAAATCTCACCCCTTTTGAATTTGGATCCCAAAAAGTTGAAAAAATCCAAATCTTGTGTCTACTATGCATGTTTTGTTCTTTTTTCCCTAACAATCAATTTTGATGTGATTTTTGAGTTTTTATTTCAAGAGAACTTGATCAGAGCAATATCCCATTGATGCTCAACGTCACTGGTCACTTTTCACCAAAAATAGTATCTCGGGTACATGAATTGCGATCCATGTTCCTCCACAGATTCTGGCCAAACTTTTTAAATTGCTTCTAGAGAGTCTGCTGATGCTCTTGATCCACAAATTTTTGAATTCGGATCACTTTTAAGGTCTCTACCATCAAATTTTTTTAATTTCAAAGTTATGGATGGCTTTCACCCTTTTTTCCCTCAATCTTTTAGCCCAAATTTAATGGTGATAGTTTGTACTTACCCTACTCCTAAGAACTGAAATGAAATATGAAAACAAACAAAATGGTACGAAATAAAGTCAAAACAGAAAACAGTACAACACTCTAAAATCATAGAGAAAAACGGAGAATGAAATGCTTTTGGCTATCTCACTCACAACCCTCTTTGCCTCTCGAGAATAGATCTAGCAAGTCCTCGACTTCTAGACTCTATCAAACACTAAACCCCGTGTCTAGCTGCTTCACTACTAAAGTGTAAATAGAATCAAAGACAGATCTTCAAAAAAGAAGCTCTAAATACGCACTAGGTCACTAAGGATCATATCCCCAGCAACAGATCCAATGCTAGCGGGCTGCCCTGACGGACGTCTATAGCATAGCTATCGGGCACTAACAGAATATAAATACTCAAGAAAGTGATGCGGATGGGGCACGAAGACTCTTTGAGATCATCAATCTCAAGAAGTGAACCTTAATAAGCAAACACAACAGCTCAACAAGCAAACCAACACTCAATGATTGGGGAAATCTGCCTATGTCCTTTCTCACATCTCTTGGTCATCACGCCATTTCGCACTTGAACAAACTCGAAATGCAACGAACCTTTAGGAGGAGGTATAAGGCACCTAGGTACACTATCCTACCAAGTCTGGTTGCAATCCAACAAGGTACCAAAATCACGATCCATTGTGAAAAGGGTCTTGAAAACTAAAACATATCAGCCTAGAAATGTCGCCCTATGGTCTAAGAACACTCTCCTATGGTCAAAACGACTATAAACAATGATTTAAGCACTGAAATTTGCACTTACAACTCACAGATGTTGTTAGGAGTTTTTTGAAAGAAGTGATTGTGCATATGTACATACACATGCATGGTGCATTGAATAAAGAATTGCCCATTTTCCAAAGACGGTGGTTATGTGGGCCCACATGTGTATAGGTAGGATAGTATGTACATAGTACATCGATTTTCATCGTCACCAGTATCACTGTGTTTTTCTATAATAATAAGGAGTTGATAGAGCGTGAAACTTCTTGAGGAAGCTATCAGCGGGCCAACCCCATGAGGTAAGCAGGTGCGTCAAGTGGCATTCAATGGCGTCAGGAGGACGAATGGGATCAAGACTTGCACGTGGATAAGTGAGGACTCAACGGGAGTGTTTTCTAGTGATGAATTATGCAAAAAGGTCATCATGAGAACTCTTTTTGGGGGCCACTTCACGTGATTGTGGGATGCATTATTGAGAAAAGTTGAGTGCCGGGTGTGGAGATAGATGTAGAAGGGTAACCAAAACGCACTGCGTGGCCATTTTTTGGCATGTTCAGGGTCCGTTTGAGGTCAATCAAAATGCCAAAGGGGCCCAAGGGATAAAGTGAAGTGTGAACACTAAAAAACCCGAGAAAAAAACCAAAAAAACATGGAGAGAAGAGGAGGAATAACCGCAACTCAATTTTTGTTGTTTCTGGAGCCTGTGTTGGTCATAAACTGCTCATTCAAGGTCGGATTTGAGCACTTTGATATTGTAGAATGGGGTTTTTGGCCGTTCCAGATTATTTTGCCAAATTTCTCATTGTTTCCTACTATTTTGGCTGTGTAAGTTTCTCCTGTGAGCGAAGCCTCTACTCAAATTTGTAATTGTATCTGGCACATTTCATCCATATGGTGTGAGCTATTTGCCCCATTGGTGTTGGCCCAAGCCCAATTGTATCTAAGAATCGGGAATATTCCTCCTTTGGGTTGATTTGTGTGTGTGTGTGTGTGTGTGTGTTGAGTGGGCAAATGGATAGTCTCTCTCCTCTCACTCTATCTATCGGTTCCCTGTCTCGGTCAGGTGGGTTTTATAAGCCAAGTGGTACCCCATAGTGTGTGTGCGTATTATCCCAAGAGTCTGTGTCGGGTGATTATAGAGGCATTGTGTGTGTTTCCATCCCACTCACATTCTTTTGGCGTCCCCATGAAGGATCTTCTTTGAGTACCTTCAGCTTCAAAAATTACATATTACAGATTACAAGTTATAGGTTACAGGTATAGGTACAGGTGATTCACACAGGTACATGTAGCTGGAGTAGAGTGATATACTGGCAGGTCACTTGCAGTTCCCGTGATTATGCATCATTTGGCACCTGTTTGAGCTCATTGTCTTCTATTGTACCTTACTTGTGGATACTGCCATTGTATGCCTTTGTGGAGCCATACTTGGATTTATTTGGCAGTCCCAGTCATTTCTAAGACTTGGTCTAGAAGATAATCATTTTGAGACTTAACTATACGATATTTGCATAAACCTTCATAAGAGGGTTGTGGTGAGGTTTTATTGAGACAGGGGATTCTGAAGTGTGAGATCCTTTCGGTGATACAGGTGGCTAAAGCATCCTTTTCGTGACCTCTTCATAGGCTATGTACTAGTGATTCGTACTTGATGCTTGGGTACCATTTTTGGCAAGTTATGCATACATATACAATTGATATTTTTGTTTTTTAATGCTCTAATTCTTGGGAAACTCTACCAAAAAATTTCAAAGTTGTGATGGTTGGTTTTTTTGTCTTTTGAGTCATTTATATTATTACGCTGCTAAAATTCTGGCAAAATCAGAGGGTAATTAGTCAAGTGTGCTTTCTTGGGAGCTGCATGGATGTCTTTTAATGGATAATCACAATGGACCTCAGTTCACTCCTTTTCATTTTTCACAAAGCATCCAGATAAATGTTCATGTGGACAGGAAGATTTTTTATCAACAGTGCATAGTCTTTATGTTTGGGCCAAGAATATTAAGAGAGATACTGGAATCTCCTTTGCATGTTAATTTGATGATTAACTATGAAAACTTATTTGATGTGCATGTGTTCATCCTTTTCTAAAGGCTTGAGCTCCATTGAAGTTTTTGGGATTGAGTCAGTAAAACGTTTTGGGTTCTTACACCTGTGTTAGAAGGGGTTCTCAAAGCATTGAAACTTGGGTAGACATTGCTTTCTCTTATCCGAAATTTCATGGAAGAAGTGATGAAGATGTGGAAGAATTTTGGAAAAGATGGAAGTTGCCTGTAATAGCAATCAGATTCATGATCCGGTGCAGATGTTACATCTTCTCTAGATTTTTTTGAAGAGTGATGCACGAGTTTGGTCCAAAACATTTGAAGAGGAGTTGTGTGCGGCTGATCCACCTGTGAGATTAAGTTGGGACAATCTACGGCATGGATTGGAAGTAGAGTTTGTGAAGACAGAAGATACTGACAAAGTGTGGCAAGAAGTACAGGGTTTGGTGCTAAGGGAAGGTGATCCAGTAGATGCGTACATACGTAAGTTTTCAATGGCATGGGAGCGGATGTGCAAGGCCTTAGCACCATAGGTACCCCCACTTGACATGATGAAGAAGGACAGTTTCTTGGTTGGTCTTTGGGAGAATGTACATTGGAGAGTGGAGCTAAAGAAGCCTAGGACATATGAAGATGCACTAGATGTAGCAAGGAACAAAGAGTGGAAGCTGCGAAGAATGAGTCAACTAGGAGTAGAGTCTTTGCCCAGGAGGTGTGAGTTTCAGCCTATGGATTCTTTGCAAGCTCGCATGCCAGGGGTTCATCATGAACTAGTGGTTTCTATTACTATTTAGGTTATGCCAGCAACGGTCACTACAGCAGTGCAAGATAATGGGCTAAGGCAAGACATGAGGCAAGTGGTAGATTTAATTAGGAATATCAGCCTAAACATTCTAGGTAATGTGGGAAATAATCGAGGTCGTGTGAGGTTTGCAAATCAGCCAGGAGGTGAAGAAAAACCCAGGAATGGTGTTGGACAAAGAAATGGTAGGGTCTGGAGGTAGACGCCTACGTGTTATAATTGCGGAGAGTTGGGCCACATCATCCCACAATGTGATAAGCCACCGAGGATTGGGGGAGACATGTATCCATTGCCAAAACAGGTGCTAACTAGATCAAATGATTATGGCATTGAAATTAAGGGAGAAGAAGAAACCAGTGGATTAACCCAAGAGGAAAAGAAAAAGACAAAAGTGATAAGTGTGGTCACCTTGGAGAAGGCAGCAAAGCTGGAGGATACATTAGTGAGAAGAGGACCACACAGGATAAGGAACATTAGGTGAAATTTGGACTCACAAAGGGGCCCTTTAAGGAGTTTGACTTTACCTCTCTCTACCAAAACGGGTGCATGGATAAATTTTTGCAAACAAACTCCAAACTTGGTGAAGGTTTGACAATTAGAATGTCCTCTTCAAGCTCTATCTAATGATATATAGCACGCCATGAGATTCCTCATATTGTAGAAGATTCTTTTTTTGATTCACTTAGATTCCAACAGAATTGTCACATGTTAGGTGCATAAAAATAAAAAAGAATCTAAAATATGAGGGATCTCATGGCGTGCTATATATCAATAGATAGAGCTTGAAGAGGACATTCTAACTATCAAACCTCCGCTAACTTTGGAGTTTGTTTGCAAAAATTTATCCATGCACCTGGTGTGGTAGAGAGAGGTAAAGTCAAAGTCCTTAAAAGGCCCCTTTATGAGTCCAAATTTCACCTAATGGGAAGAAGTGGCGCAGGTCCTAGTAAGAAGAAGGGAAAGAGCCATGAAGATGAGGATGTCAAGGCCAAGAGGAAAAGAAGGGCTCGTTGCAAGTTTCATGTTTCAGATTTTCCCCTAGGAGATGGGCAATTAAGCTATGACTTGAAGGAGGATCTGACAAGGAGGAAAGTAGATGTTACTTTTGGGAAGCTTATAGAAATGGTGCATAAGCTAAAGCGATTGTGAAAGAGGATGGTTAACCCAAAGAACCAGAGAGACGTTCAGTGAAGGTATTGGTGATGGATGACCTACCAGACATTTGCCCAATAGTAGATGTGTGGCACAAAAGAAAAAATTAGGGACAAGGTTTTGTCGATGGCGGAGCCCATATATGTGTCATAACACACTCATGCATTGAGATGATGGGTCTTACAGGGACTGGGGTGTCAGGCTTTTGGATCAGATTCAAAAACCATCAAAAAGTAATTTGTTTGGGTGCTGTAAAGAGCTTAGAAGTGGAGGCATATGATGCAAAGGTGGTGGTTAATCTTCATGTGATGCCAGCAGGGTTGGAAGCATATCCTATTATACTGGGAAGACCATAGTTACGTTGTCAGTAGTTTTTTGGAGCAAGGGATTGCGCATATGTACATACACATGCATGGTGCATTGAATAAAGGATTGTCCATTTTCCTTAGCCAGGTGGTTACGTGGGGCCCACATGTGTACAGGTAGGACACCATGTACATAGTGCATAGATTTTCACTATTACCAGTACCAGTGTGTTTTTTCTACAATAATGAGGAGTTGGTAGCGCGTAAAAATTCTCGAGGAAGCTATCCGCGGGCCGACGACATGAGGTAAGCAGGTGCGTCAGATGGCATCTAGTGGCGTCAGGAGGCCGAACGGGGTCAATACTTGCACGTGGATGAGTACGGACACAACGTGGATGAGCACGTGGATGAGTACGGACACAACGTGGATGTTTTCTTGTGATAATTATGTAGAAATTTCATCATGAGGACCATATTTTGGGGCCACTTCACGTGGTGGCGGGATGCATTCTTGGAAAAATTTGAGTGCCAGGTGTGCGCATGGATGCAGCAGGGTGACAACTATGCACTGCGAGGTCAGTTTTTGCCCTGTTCGGGGTCCATACGAGGTCATCTAAAAGGCCAAGGGTGCCCAAGTAATAAAGATAAGTGTGGGAACTAAAAAAACAGAGAG
The DNA here is from genome assembly GCF_014529385.1 of Adiantum capillus-veneris. Classification (NCBI taxonomy): domain Eukaryota; kingdom Viridiplantae; phylum Streptophyta; class Polypodiopsida; order Polypodiales; family Pteridaceae; genus Adiantum; species Adiantum capillus-veneris. Next base: position 141,296,274 of record NC_140956.1, read on the forward strand.
AAGACCAGAAAAAACGTGGAGAGAAGAGGAGGAACAGCCGCAGGCGTGTTTTTGGGGTTTTTGGAGCCTGTTTTGGCCGTAAACTGCTCATCCGAGGTCGGATTTGAGCACTTTGACATTGTAGACTGGGGTTTTGGGCCGTTCCAGACACGATGGAGCTGTCCATTTTTCCAAATTCCTCACCGTTTTTTTGATGTTTTGTTGTGTAAGTTTCTCTTATGAGCGAAGCTTCTGCTCCAGTTTGTGATTGTATCTGGCTTATTTTACTCATACTGTGTGAGCTATTTGCCTCATTGGTGTTGGTCCAAGCTCATTTGTATCTAAATATCATAATTTCTCCTCTTTTGAGCTGAGTTTTTTGGGTGTGTATGTGTGTGTGTGTCTCTGTGTGGAGTGGGCAAGTGGTTAGTCTCTCTCCTCTCACTCCATCAGTGTGCTCCTTGTCTCGGCCAGGTGTGTTGTGTAAGCCGAGTGGTGCCCCATAGTGTGTGTGTATATCATTCCAAGAGTGTGTGTCGAGTCATTATAGAGGCGTTCTGTGTTTTTCCATCCCGCTCACATTCTTTTGGCGCCCCCACGGAGAATCTTCTTCGAGAACCTTCCACTTCCAGCTTCAAGCTTCGAGATTCAGGCTTACAGGTTGCTGGTTGTAGATTACAGGTTACAGGAACAGGGACAGGTACAGGTGATTTACACAGGTACAGGTAGCTGGAGTACAGTGAGATACTAGCAGTGGTGTCACTTGCAGTTGTTGTGGGTATGCATCATTTGGCGCATGTTTGAGCGCATTGTCTAGTATTGTTCGTTACTTGTGGAAACTGCCATTGTACGCCTTTGTGGAGCCATACTTGGTTTTATTTGGCAGTCCCAGCCATTTCTGAGACTTGGTCTGGAAGATAGTCATTTCTGAGACTTGACTATACGCGATTTGCATTAGCCTTCGTGTGAGGGTCGATAGCGTGAGGTTTTATTGAGCTGGGGGATTCTCAAATGTGGAGATCCTTTCGGTGATACAGGTAGCTCGAGCACCCTTTTCATGACCTCGCCATAGGCTATGTACTAGGGAGTTCTATTTGATGCTCAGGTTCTATTGTTGACAGTTTATGCATACATATACAGTCTATATTTTGGGTTCACACTGCTCTACTTATAGGGAAACTCTGTCAAAATGTTTCCAAGTTATGATGGCTGGTCTTTTGGTCTTTTAAGCCATTTATGTTGTTCTGCTGCTGAAATTTTGGCAAAATCAGAGGATAAGACAGGTGTGCTTTATGGTTGGCTTTAATTGGATGATCAAAATGGACCTCAATTCACTCCTTTTCATTTAACTCAAAGAATCTAGATAAATGTTCATGTGTCCAGGAAGATTTTTTTCCAGCAGCGCATAGTCTTTATGTTCGGGCCAAGAAGATTTAGAGAGATCCTAGAATGTCCTTTGCCTGTTGTAATTCCGATGATCAACTATGAAAACTCATTTGATGTGCATGTGTTTGTCCTTATCTAAAGTTGATCTCCATTGAAGTTTTTTGGAATTGAGTCAGTTAAAAGTTTTGGGTTCTTGCACGTGTGTTCGAAGGGGTTCTCAAAGCATCATAACTTGGGTAGCCATGGCTTTCTGTTATCCGGAGTTTCATGGAAGAATTGATGAAGATGTGGAAGACTTTTTGGAAAAGATGGAGGTTGCCTGCATTAGCAACCAGATTCATGACCCTACGTAGATGCTACGTCTTCTCCAAATTTGTTTGAAGAGTGATGCACGAGTTTGGTTCAAAGAATTTGAAGAGGAGTTGTGTGTGGCTGATCCACCTGTAAGATTGAGTTGGGACAATCTAAGGCATGGATTGGAAGTGGAGTTTGTGAAGATAGAAGATCCTGACAAAGTGTGGCAAGAAGTACAAGGTTTAGTGCAAAAGGAAGGTGAGCTAGTATATGCATACATACGTAAGTTCTCATTGGCATGGGAGCGGATGTGCAAGGCCTTAGCACCACAAGTACCCCCACCGGACATGATGAAGAAGGACAGGTTCTTGGCTGTTCTTTGGGATAATATACGTTGGAGAGTGGAGCTAAAGAAGCCTAGGACATATGAAGATGCACTAGAGGTAGCAAGGAACAAAGAGTGGAAGCTGAGGAAAATGAGCCAGTTAGGGCTGGAGTCTTTGCCCATGAGGTCTGAATTTCAGCCTATGGACTCTTTACAAGGTCGCATGCCAGGGGTTCATCACGAACTAGTGGTTCCTGTTACTACTCAGGTTATGCCAGAAGTGGTCACCACAACAGTGCAAGATGATGCGTTAACACTAGGTTGGTAATGGGACACTTTTACGTCCTGGGACACTTTTATGTCCTATTAAGTGACCATTTTCCTTGAATTATGTCAAGAGTTTCAAAATGTATTTTGAGGTGCTATCTGTCTAGAAAGTTGTCTCATGAGTTGAAAAAAACTCGACATTTTTTTGGAATATCAATTCCATCTTTAACCTTGTCCTTGCACAACATTTCACAACCTAAACTGTGTGAAAACACGGGTCCTGTTTTTGGCTTTTTTCAACTTTTTGCAACTATACCACTCTAGAATTCATGTTTATGAGGTCTATAATGCTAGAGAACTATCTTCATGTCCTGATGCTTCTAGGGAGAAATAAATGTTGAAGTTGTAAGTTATGACCAAATTACAAAAATTCTCAAATCCTGTTTTTTAGCCATTTTTGGCTCTTCTATGATTTTTTTGGTGGCTTTCATGATATCCAAATGCAGTTTTGATTTTCTATGCCGCATATTGTAACATAAAGCTAATATTCCTTGAGTTTTGGGGCACCTAATACCCTATTTTGCATAGTAGACAACGATGGTTGATTTTTTCAATTATAGAAGAAAACGAAACATTCTAGTATATCAAGTATAGCTTTTTCAATATTGTTAGTTTCTTGTGACAACTACATGCATTTTGTATGTAGTAACCATATCTAGTCATAAGGATCAAATTTGGCTAGATATTGAATAGTTTCTATGGGATTCTACAACTCATAATGTTGAACCCAATTTTTTCATGTTTGTTGTATTTAGTACTTCATCTTTGTCCCCAAGATTCCCCTTGGTAAGAGATGTATTATTCTTTTGACATGCTCCATGGCTCATTATGAACCTAAAGGACAATAGGGAACTAAGAAAACATGCATATATTATTTGTATTGAGCGTGGCTATACAAACTTTGATCATAGGTCTGCAGAATGGTAAAAATTCAACTTTTTTGTACCTATTTCTTTTGGAAAAACAAAAAATAGTGAGTGAGAAGCAATCATATGTTCTAATCACCAACCCCTTGAAGTTAACTAGGGAATTTATCTCAAGTCCTACAAAAATCCCTAATCTTATTTTTATGCAACAAAACGTAAGAAATGACTGTTTTGATGAAAATGTACTAGTCCATCAACTTTGGAGGCTTGGTGTGACCAAAAGATGAGAAATTTTACAAGTTTCTTATTTTTTCCATGTGTAGTAGGCCTTGAACTATAACCTCATGAAAGGATTTTACAAAATGAGTGGATCTACTATGGTTTTGGAGGTTTTTTTCAAAACCCTGAAAGGACACTTTTATGTCCTGTTAGGTTACCAACCTAGTGTTAAGGCAAGACATGAGGCAAGTGGTAGATTTAATGAAGAATCTCAGCCTAAACATGCTAGGCCAGGTGGGAAATAATCGAGGTCGAGGGAGGTTTGCAAATCATCCAGGAGGTGAGGAAAGACCCAGGAATGGTGGTGGACAAAGCAATGGCAGGTTCTAGAGGCAGACGCCCACATGTTATAATTGCGGAGAGTTGGGCCACATCAGCCCACAGTGTGATAAGCCACCAAGGATGGTGGGAGACATGTATCCATTACCAAGAGAGGTGCTAACTAGGTCAAATGATTATGGCATCGAAATTAAAAGAGAGGAAAAGGGAAAGACAAAAGTGATAAGTGTAGTCACCTTGGAGAAGGAATCAAAGCTAGAGGATACATTAGTGATGCCTATTGGGAAGAGGACTACAGAAGATAAGGAAGGAAGAAGTGCCCCACGTCCTAGCAAGAAGAAGGGAAAGAGCCATGAAGGCGAGGATGTCAAAGCCAAGAGGAAAAGGAGAGCTCGTCGCAAGTTTCATGTTTCAGATTTTCCACTAAGGGATGGGAAATTAAGCTATGACTTGAAGGAGGATCTGACAAGCAGAAAGGCAGATGTTACTTTTGGGTAGCTTATAGAGATGGTTCCTAAGCTAAAGCAACAGTGGAAGAGGATGTTTAATCCATTGGAGAAAGAGCGAGAGAGAGGTTCAGTAAAGGTGTTGGCAATGGATGAGCTACCAGATATTTGTCCAATAGTAGATGTGTGGCACAAAAGACAAAATATGGGACAAGGTTATGTGGATGGTGGAGCCCAAGTATGTGTCATAACACACTCATGTGTTGAGAAGATGGGTCTCACAGTGACTGGGGTGTCAGGTTTCCGGATCAGATTGGCAAACCATCAAAAAGTAAAATGTTTCGGTGTTGTTAAGAGCTTAGAAGTGGAAGCCTATGATGCAAAGGTAGTGGTTGATTTTCATGTGATGCCAGCGGGGTTGGGAGTATATCCTATTATCTTAGGTAGACCATGGTTACGTGCAGTGGGAGCTATTCAAGATTGGCGACATGGTACGATTAGCCTCTATGGAAAGACAGGTGCCAAGAAGCTATATAATATGGATACAAGGAAACGATTGGAAGAGCTTTATGAAGATGAAGATGGGTGTAGTGATGAAGACTATTCCACAGTGTCTGATGAGGACAGTGATAGTACTACCAACAGTGATGAGGATGCTGATGTTGCATTTCTTTTGATGGACAAAGGAATCCAGGAGTCTCGTGTAGTCGCATTTGCAAATGAGGTTGAAGATGAAAGTGAAGGGCCTTATGAAGTGATTGAAGGGTTGATGCAAACCACGGTTGAGTTGTCAAAGAAGCAGGAATTGATGACACAAATGATCAGTGGAGACCTCTCAGCCATGGAAAAGGAGATATATTTGCACATGCTAGCTAGTTTTCCTGATTTGTTCATTACTTCATATGAAGAGATCAGAGGGTTCAAGGGCAAAGAGATGCATATAGAGCTGAAAGAAGGTGCTAAGCCAGTGCGGCAAAGGCTAAGAAGGATGGGTCAAGAGCAGATGGCAGCATTGCGAGAAGAGGTGGACAAGTTATTGAAGGCAGGGTTCATAGTCCCTGTGGAGACCACAGAATGGGTGAGTCTAGTAGTAGTCAATCCAAAGAAGGATGGGAAGTGGAGGATTTGTGTAGATTTTAAACCCTTAAATGCAGCCACTAAGAAGAACCCATATCCTCTTCCATTCATTCATTAGATCTTGGATTCAGTGTGGCAGGTTATAAGAGGTACAATGTGTGTGATGCTTTTTCATGCTATTTTCAATTGAAGATTGCTCTTAAAGACCGCACAAAGACAACTTTTATTACGCCATGGGGATGCTATTGCTACACGGTATTGCCATTTGGGTTGTCAAATGGACCATCTTTCTATCAAGAGAGAGCAAATTGGGTATTGGAACCTTTCATTGGTAGTTGTGTTAAATATTTTATGGACGACTTCTGTGTATACAGCAGTAGGGCTGAGCACCATGAGAAGCTGCAAATGGTATTGGCTCGATATGATGAATGTGGAGGACAACTAAATCCCAAGAAATGTCATCTAGCATAGCCAAGGGTGAAGCTATTGGGCCATATGGTGTCATAAAATGGCATTGAGGCTGATCCAGATAAGGTTAAGTCTATTATTCTTCTTCCATCACCTACGAATACAAAGCAATTGGCAACCTTTATACACAAAGTGAAGTACATGGCGCGGTTTATTCCCTTGTCTTCACAGCTCCTTTATCCATTACAACAAGTGGCAAAGCATGATCCATTGCAATGGGATGACAAGTGTGAAGAAGTGTTTCAAGAGGTGAAAGAGGTGTTAGGGGGGTTGTCATCCATGCAGGCTCCTGATTGGGAGAAAGTTTTTTATGTAAATCCATCAGTAGGGATGATGCCATTGGAGCCATACTATTGCAAAAGGGGAAGGGCAGCCATTATATGAGGCCAGTGTATTGTGCAAGTCGAGTGAAGTTGGTAGCAGAGAGAAAGTTCTCGGAAGTAGAGCTAGTGATGGCCAATGTAATATTTGCTTGTCGACGATTTCGTCATTACTTGCTACCACGACCTTTTGTTTTCTTGACGAGTTATGCCTTTTTTCCACAGTTAAATAATGGCACTAGCATGTCAAATGTGGTGAAGAAATGGGTAATTGAGATGCAAGAGTTTGAGTTCTCTTTTCTAGTGGAAGACAGTACAAGGGCTACCCTAGCTGATTTGTTGACCTACGAGGAGAATCCCCTTATTGTTAAGGAAGAGGTGGTGAGAAAGGTAGTTGAAGAAGTGCCACAGATCAACAATGCACATGTTTTGATCTTTGATGGCTCATACAGAAAGAGCCATGATGCAGCTTTAGGGGGTATAACACTTTATGATCCAGAGGGGAAGCTAGTATGCAAGAGAGGGTTCAAATTGGATGCTCATAGTAACAATGAGCCTGAATATGCTACATTGGAAGCTGGATTACACATTTGTTTGAAGCATGGGGTTAGAAGGTTGAGCATAAAAGGTGATGCCTTGTTAGTTGTGTGGAAGAGCAAGAACACCTCATTGAAGGAAATGTGCTTCAGAATTAATGGCCTGTTAAAACATTTTGAGGCGTGGAGCATCAGACACATTGAACGTGCTCTAAATGGAGAGGCACATGCAACAGCTCAAAGCATGATTGGGGAGCTATTTGTGTTGAGGACCAACTTACCTCTTTATCATGGCCGGGAAAGTTTGGCTCAAGAAGAGGAGTTTTTGTTAACAGGAATCATTCCAAAGGATATTCAGAAGTCTAAGAAGTATGGTTTTGTGCGTAGAGCATATAGGTACAAATTGATTGGTGATGTCTTATACATGAAAGGGATTGATCTCATGTTGAGACATGTACCTTGGAGGGAGGAGCTTTACAGAGTGTTGGAAGAGAATCATGAAGGCGCATGTGGCCGCCATTTTGCTCTAAAGATCACTTTGCATAAGATCTTGCAAGAGGGGTATGTATGGCCCAGTTTGCACAAGGATGTTCACCATTGGTGTAGGTCTTGCAATAGGTGTCAAGCATTTGGGAAAAGAGTGTTGAAGCCAGAGCTACGAAAAACCATTCTGGCGTTTGATGTGTTTGAAAAGTGGGGGATTGATGCCTTAGGCCGTTACCTATCACAAGCAGGGGCAAAAGTTATATTTTGACTGCAGTTGACTATCTATTTAGATGGGCAGAGGCTATTGCAGTAAAACAGATTACTGCGAAGGATGTGGCAAAATTTGTGTACGATGAAATATGTTGCAAGTTTGGGGTGCCATTGGAGCTACTTTCAGATAAGGGGCCAGGATTTAGAGCTAAACTGCTAGATTTTTTATGCGCGAAGATGAAGATTAGGCACCAGCATACCACTCCTTGTTATCCACAGTGTAATGGCTTAAATGAAATATTCAATGGTGAGTTGGTAAAAATTCTTTCGAAAGTGACACAGCACCAAGGAAAGAATTGGGATTTGGAACTGCCTAGTGCATTATGGGCTTACCGTACTTCGTTGAAGACAGGTACAGGTTTTACTCCATTTCATTTGGTGTATGGAAAGGAAGCACTATTGCCTGTGCAGGTAGAGTTGCCTGCAGTCAAGATGTAAGAAAAGTTGCTTGGGCCGCCTAGTGATGCATTCAAAGAGAGGCTGTTACAGTTACAAGAGGTTCATTTGGATAGGATGAGCGCATTGGAGCATTATGGACAGATGCAGGATAAGGATTTGGCAAAGATAAATAAAAAGGTCAAAAGTAAGGGTATCAAGAAGCATGACTTGGTTTTGCGCTACAACAGTAAGCTGGACAACACCTTCCAAAAGAAGTTTCAAATCAAGTGGGAAGGCCCTTTCAAGGTACTGGAGTGTTTTCCGAATGGTACATATCAGTTGGCTAACCTAGATGGGGTTCCACATAAGTCAAGGGTAAATGGATTGCGTCTTATATTGTATCATGCCAGGTTAATGATGGTGGAGCAAGATGAGCTATCTGTGGATCAAGCAGTGTTGGTGAAGGATGAGGAGACTTGTGACGCTGCGAGTCTCATATCGCTTTTTGCTACTGCTGATCATGAATGATCTAGCAGACTAGGGGATCGGCAAATTATGTCATGAGTTTTTTGGAGCAAGGGATTGCGCATATGTACATACACATGCATGGTGCAGGATTGCCCATTTTCCTTAGCCAGGTGGTTACGAGGGGCCCACATGTGTACAGGTAGGACACCATGTACATAGTGCATCAATTTTCACTATTACCAGTACCAATGTGTTTTCTCTACAATAATGAGGAGTTGGTAGTGCTTAAAACTTCTCGAGGAATCTATCCACGGGCCGACGACATGAGGTAAGCAGGTGCGTCAGATGGCATCTAGTGGCGTCAGGAGGCCGAACGGGGTTAATACTTGCACGTGGATGAGTACGACACAACGTGGATGTTTTCTGGTGATAATTATGCACAAAGTTCATCATGAGGACCATGTTTTGGGGCCACTTCACGTGGTGGCGGGATGCATTATTGGAAAAATTTGAGTGCCAGGTGTGCACATGGATGCAGCAGGGTGATAACTATGCACTGCGAGGTCAGTTTTTGGCCTGTTCGGGGTCTGTTTGAGGTCATCTAAAAGTCCAAGCGTGCCCCAGTAAATAAATCTAAGTGTGGGAACTAAAAAAACAGAGAGAAGACTCGAAAAAACGTGGAGAGAAGAGGAGGAACAGCCGCAGGTGTGTTTTTGGGGTTTTTGGAGCCTGTTTTGGCCGTAAACTGCTCATCCGAGGTCGGATTTGAGCACTTTGACATTGTAGACTGGGGCTTTGGGCCGTTCCAGACGCGATGGCGCTGTCCATTTTTCCAAATTCTTCACCGTTTTTCTGCTGTTTTGTTGTGTAAGTTTCTCCTATGAGCGAAGCTTCTACTCCAGTTTGTGATTGTACCTGGCTTATTTTACTCATACTGTGTGAGCTATTTTCCTCATTGGTGTTGGTCGAAGATCATTTGTATCTAAATATTAGAATTTCTCCTCTTTTGAGCTGAGTTTTTTGGTTGTGTATGTGTGTGTGTGTCTCTGTGTGGAGTGGGCAAGTGGTTAGTCTCTCTCCTCTCACTCCATCAGTGTGTTCCCTGTCTCGGCCAGGTGTGTTGTGTAAGCCAAGTGGTGCCCCATAGTGTGTGTGTATATCATTCCAAGAGTAGGTGTCGGGTCATTATAGAGGCGTTCTGTGTTTTTCCATCTCGATCACAACGTGCAGTGGGAGCTATTCAAGATTGGAGACGTGGTACAATTAGCCTCTATGGAAAGACAGGTGCCAAGAAGCTATATAATATGGACACAAGGAAACATTGGAGGAACTTTATGAAGATGAGGATGAGTCTAGTGATGAAGACTAGTCCACAATGTCTGACGAGGACAGTGATAGTACTACCGGCAGTGAGGAGGATGTTGATGTTGCATTTCTTCTGATTGGACAAAGAAATCCATGAGTCTGGTTTAGTTTCATTTGCAAATGAGATTGAAGATGAAATTGAAGGGCCTTATGAAGTGATTGAAGGGATGATGCAAACCAAGGTTGAATTGTCAAAGAAGCGGGAATTGATGACACAAATGATCAGCGGAGACCTCTCAGCTGTGGAGAAGGAGATATATTTGCACATGATGGCTAGTTTTTTTGATTTGTTCATTACTTCATATGAAGAGATTAGAGGGTTCAAAGAAGAAGAGATGCATATAGAGTTGAAGAAAGGTGCTACGATAGTGTGGCAAAGGCTAAGAAGGATGGGTCAAGAGCAGATGGAAGCCTTGCGGGAAGAGGTGGACAAGTTATTAAAGGCAAGGTTCATAGTCCCGATGGAGACCACAGAATGCGTGAGTCCAGTAGTGGCCATCCCAAACAAGGATGGAAAGTGTAGATTTTAAACCCTTAAATGCAGCCACAAGAAGAACCCATATCCTCTTCCATTCATCGATCGGATCTTGGATTCAGTGGTAGGTTATGAGAGGTATAGTGTGTGTGATTGTTTTTCAAGCTATTTTCAATTGAAGATTGCTCTTAAAGACCGAACAAAGACAACTTTCATTACGCCATGAGGTTGTTATTTCTAGACGATATTTCCATTTGGGTTGTCAAATGAGCCATCCTTCTATCAAGAGAGAGCAAATTGGGTATTGGCACCATTCATTGGTAGTTGTGTTAAAGATTTTATGGACGACTTTTGTGTCTACAGTAGTAGGGCTGAACACCATGAGAAGTTGCAGATGGTATTCGCTTGATTTGATGAATGTGGAGGACAACTAAATCCAAAGAAATTTCGTCTAGCATAGCCAAGGGTGAAGTTATTGGGCCATATGGTGTCATAAAATGGCATTGAGGCTGATCCAGACAAGGTTAAGTCTATTATTCTTCTTCCATCACCTAAGAGTACGAAGCAATTGGCAACCTTTATACACAAAGTGAAGTACATGGAATAATTTATTGCATGTCTTCATAGCTCCTTTATCCATTACAACAAGTGGCAAAGCATGATCCATTGCAATGGGATGAAAAGTGTGAAGAAGTGTTTCAAAAGGTGAAAGAGGTGTTAGGGGGGCTGTCAGCCCTGCAGGCTCTTGATTGGGAGCAAGTGTTTTATGTAAATTCATCAGTAAGGGATGATGCTATTGGAGCCATGCTATTACAAAAGGGGAAGGTCAGCCATTATATGAGGCCATTGTATTGTGCAAGCTGAGTAAAGTTGGTAGCAGAAAGAAAATTGTTGGAAGTAGAGCTAGTGATGGCCAGTGTAATATTTGCATGTCAACGATTTCATCACATTACTTGCTACCATGACCTTTTGTTTTCTTAATGAGTTACGCCTTTTTGCCACAGTTGATTAATGGCACTAACATGTCAAATGTGGTCAAGAAATGAGTAATTGAGCTGCAAGAGTTTGAGTTCTCTTTTTTAGTGGAAGATAGTACAAGAGCTACCCTAGTTGATTTGTTGACTTACAAGGAGAATCCCCTTCTTGTTAAGGAAGAGGTGGTGAAACGGGTAGTTGAAGAAGTGCCATAGATCAGCAATGCACATGTGTTGTTCTTTGATGGCTCATACAGAAAGATCCAGAATGCGGTTTCAGGGGGTATAGCACTTCACGATCTAGAGGGGAAGCTAGTATGCAAGAGATAGTTCAAATTGGATGCGCATAGTAACAATGAGGTTGAATATCCTACATTGTAATCCAGATTACACATTTTTTTGAAGCATGGGATTAGAAGGTTGAGCATAAAAGGTGATTCCTTGTTAGTTGTGAAGCAAGTGTTGGGTGTGTGGAAGAGCAGGAACACCTCATTGAAGGAAATGTGTTTTAGAATTAAAGGCCTGTTAAAAAAGTTCAAAGCATGGAGCATCAGACACATTGAACGTGCTCTAAATAGAGAGACCATGAAGCAGATCAAATCATGATTGGGGAGCTATTTATGTTAAGGACCAATTTACCTCTTTATCATGGCTAGGAAAGTTTGGCTCATGAAGAAGATTTTTTGCTAACAGGAATCATTCCAAAGGACATTCAGAAGTTTAAAAAGTATGGTTTTGTGTGTAGAGCATCCAAGTACAAATTGATTGGTGATGTCTTGTACATGAAAACGGCTAATCTCATGTTGATACGTGTACCTTGGTGGGAGGATCTTTATAGAGTGTTGGAAGAGAATCATGAAGGCGCATGTGGCGCACATTTTGCTCTAAAGTCACCTTGCAAAAGATCTTGCAAGAGGGGTATGTATGGCCTAGTTTGCACAAGGATATTCAACATTGGTGTAGGTCTTGTAATAGATATCAAGCATTTGGGAAGAGAGTGTTGAAGCCAAAGCTAAGAAAAACTATTATGGCATTTGACGTTGTCGAGAAATTTGCGGTCTTGCCAGGAAAGCACCGGGCTTATGGCTGTGAGAGTTTGTGAGAGAACTCAACAAAAACTATATGAAGGAGTTAAACCATAGATGCCATGAAGACTAGGGTTTGGAAAGAAGTGCAATCAAAGAAGACTCACTCTTTCTCTCTTGCACTCACACACACACAAAGAAAGAACGCAAAAGAGAATGTCAAAATAATACGAAGATGAAAACATCAAGGCTATGGTCATATCGTATCATGGGTAATATGAAAGGGTTAATGGATGAGTTAATGGCATTCAATCTTGGCTGACCAAATAGACTACGAATTGTTCTTTGGAATTGTAGTTTTGTGCTTACCATAATATAGATATTTTGTCTAGTGATTGGGATTAATTGTGTGTACAAATCCTCTTGGTTCATAGCAAGATAACTACGCTTACATCAAAAGAAAAATTATAGTCTATGAGAGGTAGTATGATGGGATCCGGTGATAGAAGTATTTCATTGAGCCTTTCAAGGCCGAAGAGAAACACTATACGTTGTTGAAAGTGTATTTTACGGCTAATCCATACGTTAATTCTAATAGATCGTACAGAGTGAAAGGGATAGAAATGATCATCATGTGGGTTATTCATCTAGGATAGTTTGTGAGAAATGTAGATATGAGAGAAGTGAAGAGATGAGAAGTTTCCCTCCCAAGCCCTATTCTTGCCCGTAGGCAATAAGGATACTGCGGGGAGAGATGTACCTGTAGCAAAGAGAACCTAGAGAGGATGAATTACTAAGAATGAGAGAGATAGGTTTGGTTAAGGAGATGAGATTAGATACATGTATATATACATATATATATGTTGGATTAGAGATGAAAATGAAAACAACAAGAAATCAAGAAAACATCAATGTAGAACACATCTTACTTGAAACCCTTCGGCACCATTATTGATGGGAGAGAGAAGAAGAGTGGATAATTCCACTTTGAATGATACACCAAGTGCAAGACCTTCTTTGATTAGAGTTGATCTTCCAAGGTTAGCTTGTTGCAAGAATGGCTAGTCTCCCTCTAGGAGAAAGTGTAGGCTTGGGCTTATGTTAATGGCTAAGTACAATTAGGCATTACTACTCACTCCCTCGAGAATTCCTCTCATCAATGGCTTGAATGCTTGAGTTCTTTCCAAGGAAGAAGAGGTCCCCTTTTATAGGTGAAGGGAACCCACAAGGGTTTACACAAGAAGAGAGGAGCCAGTGTGAACAGGAATTGGAAAAGTTGGAAATGAGCTGTCCCTGCATGATGTGGGCAGACTGGGGTCTTTAAGGTCTCCTGGGAGAGTTTCCTACGATGTTAAAACTTTCTTCTTCTCGGGTGTGTGTGTGTGTGGGTGTGTGTGTGTGTGCCAATAAAAAGAGGAAAATGGTATAACCTTTCTATCACCCAAGTGTGGTAGATTAGTTATGCATTTCCCTCTTGAATAACAGGTCTTGAGTTCAACTCCTCGTTTACTAGATCTTTAAGGTCTCTTGGGATAGTTTCCTACGACGTTAAAAGTCTCTTCTTCTTCTCGGGTGTGTGTGTGCGCCAATAAAAAGAGGAAAATGGTATAACCTTTCTATCACCCAAGTGTGGTAGATTGCTTTTGCCATTTCCCTCTTGAATAACAGGTCTTGAGTTCAACTCCTCGTCAACTATATCTTTAAGGTCTCTTGGGATAGTTTCCTACGATGTTAAAACTCTCTTCTTCTTCTCTCTTCTCTCTCTCTCTCTCTCTTTGTTTTATATCTTTCTCTCTCTCTCTCTCTCTCTCTCTCTCTCTCACACACACACACACACACACACACACATTGTGTTTTTGAGAGAGAGAGAGAGAAAGAGAGAGAGAGAGAGAGAGAGAGAGCACATGCATAAACAAACAAATACACACACGCACATGCATAAACAAACAATGCATATACACACACATTGAGAGAGGGAGAGAGAGAGAGAGAGAGAGAGAGAGAGAGAGAGAGAGAGAGAGAGAAAGATATAAAACAAAGAGAGAGAGAGAGAGAGAGAAGAGAGAAGAAGAAGAGAGTTTTAACATCGTAGGAAACTATCCCAAAAGACCTTAAAGATCTAGTTGATGAGGAGTTGAACTCAAGACCTGTTATTCAAGAGGGAAATGGCAAAAGCAATGTACCACACTTGGGTGATAGAAAGGTTATACCATTTTCCTCTTTTTATTGGCGCACATACACACCCGAGAAGAAGAAGATACTTTTAACGTTGTAGGAAACTATCCCAAGAGACCTTAAAGATCTAGTAAACGAGGAGTTGAACTCAAGACTTGTTATTCAAGAGGGAAATGCATAACTAATCTACCACACTTGGGTGATAGAAAGGTTATACCATTTTCCTCTTTTTATTGGCACACACACACACACACCCACACACACACACACACACCAGAAGAAGAAAGTTTTAACATCGTAGGAAACTATCCCAGGAGACCTTAAAGATCTAGCCGACGAGGAGTTGAACTCAAGACCTGTTATTCAAGAGGGAAATTGCATAACCAATCTACTACACTTGGGTGATAGAAAGGTTATACCATTTTCCTCTTTTTAACGTTTAAGATTAAGTTAGATTTAGATTTACGTTAGATTAGATTTATGTTTATTCTGAGTTAGATTCACGTTAGATTAGTTTAGGTTTATTTACGCACGTTACATTTAGATTTATGTTAGATTATATTAAATTTAGGTTTATTTTGAGTTTAAGATTAAATTAGATCTAGATTTATGTTCAATGGACCATGCGGACCAGCATTTCCACAATAGTCTAGCGGTGGTGGTTGTTGTGGTGAGGAGCACATCGTTTCTGGAGCTCATGTGTTGCAGAGTCCCTAGGACACACCGAGGAGTGTCCCTACTTGTGAGACTGCTCAGACTACACCGAAGGATTATACTGCTTACGCATTTGAGAGTGGTGTCCCGACCACTCCGTCGGAGATGCTGAGGAGTGACCCAAAACACTGCATCGGGGTCGCCTAGAGGCCTGGACAATGAGCATTCACCGGATAGGGTTGCTATAGTTCATGGGAGGGACATGCCAAAGGGATACGCTTACCTTATCAATCGTATGTCCAATGAGATCATTATGACCCTAAGGGGAAGCAGGTGATGGGCCGCATAAGAAAGTTGTGTAGACACGTTTTCTGACACACTGTAGTCTGTCATGGTCTCTTGGAGGGCTCAGGATAAAGCCTCTAAGGATTATCTTATTGCTACGCTGCATCGGGAGTTTCTAGTTCCCTTTATAGAGAATACATTTGACGATGCTTGGATGAGGAGACGCATACGCGACTACATGAAGCATCGGAGGTCAGATGCACAGATGCCAGACCTGACTGGCTTGAAAGAGAGGAGTGGAGGGGTATCAGAAAGGAGAGGAAAACCAATCCAGACAGATGGTGGTAGCAGAGTGATGCAGCAAGAGTTCGCATCAAGACAGAATTATGTGCAATTTCAATGGGTTGTGGACTACATCGCATGACGCTTTGAAGGTATTCACCCTAGTTATCTACCAACTTCCGGTGAGCATCACATGCCCCCATATAATTAAGCCATTCTATGTTAGATTTCTTTTCATTTATTGTAGCATGCAAATTTGCTTGATATTGTCGCCTCTTATATCTCTTACTATTCTTGTCTAATTTTCAATTACGGCCGATCTCCAGTGAAGAGTCACTAGATGAATCGCTACTTGTGTCTTCTCCTCTCTTGGATAGATTGTTATCTAAGGTACCACTAGGCCTTCAATAGTTTATCCCCACATTTGCACCAAGATTTAACTCAGATTCTTTGTCCGTAGAATCTTTTGAGACGCTACTAGCTCCAATGTTAGTCAAGCCTTCATCTTGTAGGTCATCAAAAACTATATGCATTGCTCCTATCATATTTAAAGATACGAGTGGTGGCATTTCATCCCCCTCATGTGTTACCCAGTCGTCCCCCTATTCCCTACGTGTCTATGGTTGCTACTAGGTGGACCCAATCCACATTCTCAAACTCAATGTGTAGAACATCCATATAAGGAGAATCTTTCCCAACATCAATGTCCATTTTACAAGTGTAACAATACTGCAATGGGGCCGAGTGAAATATGGTTTCAGACGTTGTCGAAAAATTTGCGGTCTTGCCAGGAAAGCACCGGGCTTATGGCTGTGAGAGTTTGTGAGAGAACTCAACAAAAACTATATGAAGGAGTTAAACCATAGATGCCATGAAGACTAGGGTTTGGAAAGAAGTGCAATCAAAGAAGAATCACTCTTTCTCTCTTGCACTCACACACACACAAAGAAAGAACACAAAAGAGAATGTCAAAATAATACGAAGATGAAAACATCAAGGCTATGGTCATATCGTATCATGGGTAATATTAAAGGGTTAATGGATGAGTTAATGGCATTCAATCTTGGCTGACCAAATAGGCTACAAATTGTTCTTTGGAATTGTAGTTTTGTGCTTACCATAATATATATATTTTGTCTAGTGATTGGGATTAATTGTGTGTACAAACCCTCTTGGTTCATAGCAAGATAACTACGCTTACATCAAAAGAAAAATTATAGTCTATGAGAGGTAGTATGATGGGATCCGGTGATAGAAGTATTTCATTGAGCCTTTCAGGGCCAAAGAGAAGCACTATACGTTGTTGAAAGTGTATTTTACAGCTAATCCATACGTTAATTCTAATAGATTGTACAGAGTGAAAGCGATAGAAATGATCATCATGTGGGTTATTCATCTAGGATAGTATGTGAGAAATGTAGATATGAGAGAAGTGAAGAGATGAGAATTTTCCCTCCCAAGCCCTATTCTTGCCCGTAGACAATAAGGATACTGCGGGGAGAGATGTACCTATAGCAAAGAGAACCTAAAATTTGTAGAGAGGATGAATTACTAAGAGTGAGAGAGATAGATTTGGTTAAGGAGATAATATTAGATATATATATATATATATATATATATATATGTTGGATTAGAGATGAAAAAGAAAACAACAACAAATCAAGAAAACATCAATGTAGAACACATCTTACTTGACAAACCCTTTGGAACCATTATTGATGGAGAGAGAAGAAGAGTGGAGAACTCCACTTTGATTGATACGCCAAGTGCAAGACCTTCTTTGATTAGAGTTGATCTTCTAAGGATAGCGTACAAGAATGGCTAGTCTTCCTCTAGGAGAAAGTGTAGGCTTGGGCTTATGTTAATGAAGCTAAGTACAATTAGGCATTACTACTCACTCCCTCAAGAATTCCTCTCATCAATGGCTTGAATGCTTGAGTTCCATCCAAGGAAGAAGAGGTCCCCTTTTATAGGTGAAGGGAACCCCCAAGGGTTTACACAAGAAGAGAGGAGCTAGTGTGAACAGGAATTGGAAAAGTTGGAAATGAGCTGTCCCTGCATGATGTCGGCAGACTGGGGTCCAGTATTTTGATCATATCTCCTCAACCGTGGCTCCAAATAAAGAAGTAAAAATATGGGCAAAAACTTCAGCTCATTAGCTACGATTTTCATTTTAAAATCATTTTCCAATTCGGATTGGAACCTTGTGTTAAAAAATCATCAAAATAGGGTCCATTTATGGCAGCAAAAGTCTTCATGTGGTCTCCTTAGCCTAGACTTTCATTTAATTCCAAAGGACACCTCATGCCATATGAAAGCATGACATTGCTCCTTGACAAAGTTTTGTAATCATGCTTGCAATAATGCATTAAAATAAGTGTATCTTTGAAATCATGCCACCTAGTGTTCCACTAGGATTTGATTCTCTCCTAGTAGCTATTTAAAAAGAAATATAAGAAAAGTATAAAAAATACATAGAATATATATATATTGGAGTTTACCCTAGATATAGGATCTAGCTAGGGTGTGAGATGATAATGAAATAGTAGAAATAAAGAATCAATGCTTTTTGCCCCAAGTTAAAGAGGCGGAGCTATTGATGCTTTTCCCATAGTATTTTCTGATGGTAAAGTAAGAATATGTTACCCTTGAGAAAAATAATAGGATGAGATAGACGGCTTATTATTATACTTAAATATGCATATGTACACTATAGGAAATATAATTATGTATCTAAAAAAATACAAGATAGATCTTGTAGCATGTGCTCCCACTATGTACGTGTCACAGCACGACATCCACCCCCTCTAAACCTGCACATCCTCCGGTATGTGCCACATTGTCTCTTTGTAAGATTAGACCTCTTGTACATCTTCCTTATCTTCTTCTTCACTGGATGATTCTAGAGCTTCATGTTCACTTTGATCTTCACCTGTGTTTTTCTCTTCTTCCTCGTCCATATCTTCTAGATCATTGTCTCTTCTTCTCTTAAACATTTTAATCCTTTTTCCTGCAATGGAAATCTTTACTTCTGTACCATCTAGTTCAGACAAGCTGTAAGTAGCATTTTCATGCACATGCTTTACAACATACGGTCCAAACCATCTTTTTGAGAACTTACGCATGACTGTGTGCTAGTTATCAAGGCTACTATCATACACTAAAACCCAATCACCTTTGTCAATTGCTTTGCTCTTGAGTCGATGTCGCTTATCAAAATAGTCCTTGTTTTTCAACCTTGCATTTTTGAGTCGTTCTTTTGCACCTTCAATGTCTCCAAGTCTTCTCTCTAGCTGCCTTATACGCAGTGCAAGGAGATCTTTCCTACTAAGCCCCTCTTGCCAAGGTAGTACATTCCATGTGGGAATTGTATCCTCAATCGGCATCACTAGCTTTTGACCATGCATTAGCTCCGCAGGCATGTAGCCAGTTACTGAGCTATGTGTTGTACGATCAGCCCATAAAGCATATGGTAACAATTTTGGCCACTCACCAACTCTTCCTTCGCAAGCCTTGGCCAAAGCTTTGATGATAGGAGGATGCCCTCTTTCACTCTTTCCATTGCCTTCAGGGTTGTAAGCTGTAGTAAGAGAGATCTTGATCCCTAATCTAGAAAAGAACTCCCTTGCTTCTTCGGCATCAAGTTCACCTCGATCTGCAGTGATTTTTCCCACACAACCATAACGGCAAATCACCTCATCAAGAAGGAATTTGCACACAGCTTCTGTGGTCTTAGCTCTTAATGCTCTTCCTTCAACCTGGTTAGTTAGGTCCTCTCGTGCAAGAACCAAGTATCTCATCTGCCAGATTCCTAAAGGCATCGTGACTAGATCCACAACCCATTTATAGTGCATGGCTAGTGGATATGTAGGGTGCAATCCATCACGATGTCGAACATTTGAATACATTTGACAAGTTACACATGACTCTACAAACTGAGATACATCTTTATACATACCCTTCCACCAGTATTTTTCTTTCAACTTGGAGAAGGTTGCCCACACACCCCTGTGTCCAGCCCATAGACTCTCATGAAACTCTTGCATGAGCTTTACTTGAGTCTCTTTTTTACATATAACCCGTTGTGGTGTAGCACCCTTTTGCTTAGGATGCTTCCACAAGTAACCATCCCTTAAAAAGTACCCATATGCTTTCCTGCGTATCCTCTTGAATTCTTGTTCAGACCAATCATCCTGTTTTGTTAGAGTACTCAAGTACCTTCCAATAGAAAGCCAATCACCTTCATAAAGATCTTTCAAGAACAATTCAAGTGAATTAGTCATGCAGACATTGTTACCTTTGACATGAGAGATAGAATAGAATTTTGTGCCTACATCATCTCCCTCATCAATCATTTGTGACTCATCTTCATACCTTGCCCTTGATAGCATATCTGCCACTGTATTGTCTTTACCTGCAATGTGCTTAAACTCGGGATTTAAGGACTTAATGTAGGCAATAAACCGCAACATAGAGATTTCTGGTGTTGAGCAGCTTGTAATCATCCCAAGAAGTGGTAGACAATCTGTTTCTACAACCACACATGCACCAATTAGGTACTCTTTCCCACTTTTCAAGGCTGTAACCATACCCCATAACTCTCTCTTTATCTGTGGATAGGTTCTTTGGCGAGCACTTAGTACCTTTTCTCCAAATCTTACCACATACATGTGTCCTTTGTCATCTTGCCCTATTGCCCATCCAATCCCTGTATGACTGGTATCTACTGTCACAATCACTGGCCTTTGACACTCATAGTCTACCTTTCTCAAAGTCGTTGCTGACTGGAGTAACTCCTTTAGCTTTTTCATGGAGTTTACATGTGCTTCTGTCCATTTAAACTTTTGATTCTTTCTAAGCAGCTGATAAAGAGGATCAGCTACATGTGCATAATGTGGAATCCAAATAACATAGAAGACACATGCTCTCAAAAACCTTCTAACCTCAGTGATGCTAGTGCATGTTTCTTTCATTCTTTGGATGGCATCTACCTTTGATGGACAAGGTTTCCTACCATATGGCCCGCACATGTGCCCCACAATGAGCACTTCTTTGACACCAAACATAGACTTTTGACAATGTAAGATTCACTTCTTCCAACCTAGACAAAAATTTATCACAATCATTTATGTGATTTACCACAAACCTGCGACATCCCTTGAGATCCAAAGCTTCATCTTTGTCACTTTCTTCACATCCTTTGATAGGCAAATCATCAATGAAAGGCATTGTGATTTGAGGATTAAAGTCACGTAAGACCTTATTCATCCCATTCATCATATGTGCAACCGAGTTGGTTGCTCCCTGTGGCAAGGTACACATACTTACCAAACCCAAAGGTGTCCTCATGGTTGTCAAGTCTCTGCTTTCGATTGCAAGCTGAAATTGATCATACCCTGAGTAGAGATCCCTCATTGAGTAGATTGTCCTCCCTGCAAACGCCTCTGCAAATTCATCCACAATTGGACCTGTACCTACATTTCTAATTGTCACCTTGTTCACTGGTTGCATATCTTGGATGAAGTGTAGAGAACCATTCTTCTTTGGAACTGTGAACCACGTGTTTGAGTATGGAGCACAAGAAGGCTCCAAGATTCCCATTTTGATTTTCTCATTCAGTAGCTCTACTAACTTTGGCAAATGAGCCTTTGGAACCGGAATAGGCCGCAGATTCCAAGGCACATGAGGTATTGTGAAAATTACCATAGGAGCTACAATATAAGGATCAACACATCCTATTTCATGTGGCTCAAATGCAAAAGCCTTACCATGCTTTGAAAGCATTTCTTTGAAGCACTTTGTCTCCTCCTGTGTTAGAAACTCCTTGCAACCAATCTGCAACTCTTGAAAAGACTCCTTTGTGAAGGTATGCCCGATCTTTTTAGGATTCCGCAAACTTGGTTGTAAAGAAGCCTGTTCAATCTTTTCCTTGTTGTTGGGTGGTAAGGGTGAAGCTACTGGTTTCACCTTCTTTGCTACACTCTTGTATTTAGTTTCAACATGGACTTCTGGGCCAACTGTTTGGCTTTCTTTAAAGGCTTCTATTACTTGATACATTTCCATAGAGCAAACTTCCACAACTTCATTTTCAAGATGCAAACTAGACCTCATTATAGCATCAAGCTCACCCATAGTATCTACAAAAGAAACTTTTTCACACAAACCCAAAACATTTTCAGTAGGCTTTAGCAACCCACTCTTTTTCATGCCTATTTGTACATTATGCACATATTGCCTTTCATATCTCTTCAAATCTTCAAGTTTTGTAAAACATACTGATCCATTCCTTGTTACCAAGGAGCTCATCGAGAAAGTTTCACCTATTTTTGGATCAAGCGAGACCCTTTTTCTTTCTGTACCACTGCAATCCCGCTTTACAATGGTACTTGGCCAAAACCCATCATTTCTCTATGATCATGAAACTCTTTGCTTACCTTTGGTAGAGGATGTTCTCTGAGGTTGTCATGATTTCTTTCATGGTTTACACAGACTGTGAGAAATTGGACAGCTCGTTTACCATCTTTGCTACGTATTCTAGCATATGTTGAACCATCGTCCATTACCTTTGTTTCCATTCGAACTCCCACAATGTAGGGTTGTCCAAGGATGAGATGATATGAAGATGTATCCTGTACAAAGAAGTTTTGGTCAATCTTTACATCACCTATTGTTACCTTCACACCTAGACATGCTGCATACAATTCACCAGATGAATTTTTTGCCACTTTTACCATCCAGCCATGATCTGTGTCCATCGGCCATTTGCACTTGTTGTAGAGACTCTTTGACATTATGTTTATTTCTGAACCATGGTCAATCAAGGCAACAAATGGCTCTTCAAGATCACCTACCTTGACCAAAGTTTCTGTAGTAGCCCTTGCCCAATGACTTCGTGAATAGTAACTCCTAGGAATATCTTCAACTTCTTCATCATCATTTGAGAAATACACTTGCTTCACTCTCCCACTAGATTGGTAGCATCCTACCACAGCTCCATCATTCTCCTTATTTTGCAGTTGCATCCCTTGTGTCTTTGAGGTTTCCCCTTCAACCTGTGGACGAGAAACTTCAGCAAGGGTTTGCCTCTTCCTCTTGATGATGTCAATGATCTCCTCATGGAATTCACGCTTTTCAATGCCAAGAACTTCTCCCAGAGTAAACTCAATCTTGCTATTCAAGATCCTTTCCTCCAAGACTTTCTTTAAATCTGTAGCAACCTCAATATCAGATTGTAGTTTATAAGTTGGGCCTTTTGTCTTACCTTTCGTTGGCTCTTTCTTCTTTCCTGTTGTAGACTCCTCCATGAGTACTTCAGGTGGAGATGCTCCTTGTGTTGAGGGTGTTTGAGAAGGCATTGAGTCGCTTCTTCCCCCACTTCTAGAAGCTCTTTTTGATGGTCCTTCATCAGCATTCTCATGTCTGCGCTTCTCTTCTACAATTGCCTCATTTTGTTGGCATTTTGTAATGTAGGCATGCACTGACAATGAGTCCACTGGATCATTCCATCCTGTTTCTAGACGTATGCAATCACCTGCTTCATATAGAATCTCTTTTTTAAGCTTTCCCTTTTTAGCTAATTGCATGACATTTGGCCAAATTTGACCATGATGGTCACTCACCTCTTCATCACAAAAATGTTCAATTTTTACTCCATAAGTAGCTGCCTCAACTGAAGAGGTGGCATGCTTGGTTGCCATATCTTCAACTAAGGTTTGCATTCCCCCCTTCCCAAAGTTAGTTCTCAAGGGTAGACCTGTCTCTCTTAAGTGGATTTTACCATCCTTAAAAAAGACAACATCTTTTGACAAAGCATCACTAAAATCATCACAATGCCTTCTTACACGGTCTGTACTATCACACCAAATACATCTATTAACAAACCCTTCTTTGGGCTGTTGTCTTTTCCTAGGAAGTGGCCCTGATGGTTGGCCTTTTTCTTCAAGCTTTGCAAACTTCACCTTCAAGTCACGCATTCCCTTCACAAGCTCATCTAGCATGGACTCATCAAACTTAGGAGCGATAAAAGTAGGCTTTACCGTTTTGTCAGAAGTTGAGGTGGAAGGACTTGTAGTGTTTACTACCATCTTGTCCCTTCTTCTTTGTCGTTTGGCAAGCAGTGAGACAGCACCTTCAACCTCATTCCAGTCGGTCTTTAGTCCTTGCTCAGCATCATTATCTTCAAGAAGAAGCTCCAAATTTTCTTGAAACTCTTTACCTGCAGCTTGTAAGAAAAGATCTGTCTTCTCTGCATCTAGTGTGGCCCTTTCTGTCCTTGTGAGTTGTGCATAGCGCCGCTCAAATTCCCTAAGTAGTTCTCTTATTGATAGTCCTTGCTTTGGCTTGACTATCCATTCTAAGAATGTCCTTTTGGTCACTCTCTCAGAGTCCTCCATGAAATATTCCTCCTTTAAAGCTACATTGAGTTCTTCCCAATTTCTCCCATGCCCATCTTTAATTGCCCTAACATGCTCCTAATTTCTGGAGCAACAACTAGCTCAAAGCTTTGAATCATCTCACCTTCTGACACGCAATGCAGCTCCATCTCCTTCACATAATCGCGTAAGTACTTGGTTACATCTTTGCCATTGAACTGATCCGTTTTGGTGACGACCGCTTGCATGGCCTTCGTTGCTGAAATCTCCCTTCTTTTAGTAGCATGTTGTTGTTGCATGAACATTGCAAATGCTTGAAACATTTGCATTGTTGCTGGGTCAAAATGCATACCCTGTTGCTCAACATGATCACCCATGGTTACCCACAAACTCTCACCCTAGCAGATTCGCGTCGGGTTCACCAAAAATATGTCGAGAAATTTGCAGTCTTGCCAGGAAAGCACCGGGCTTATGGCTGTGAGAGTTTGTGAGAGAACTCAACAAAAACTATATGAAGGAGTTAAACCATAGATGCCATGAAGACTAGGGTTTGGAAAGAAGTGCAATCAAAGAAGAATCACTCTTTCTCTCTTGCACTCACACACACACAAAGAAAGAACACAAAAGAGAATGTCAAAATAATACGAAGATGAAAACATCAAGGCTATGGTCATATCGTATCATGGGTAATATTAAAGGGTTAATGGATGAGTTAATGGCATTCAATCTTGGCTGACCAAATAGGCTACGAATTGTTCTTTGGAATTGTAGTTTTGTGCTTACCATAATATAGATATTTTGTCTAGTGATTGGGATTAATTGTGTGTACAAATCCTCTTGGTTCATAGCAAGATAACTACGCTTACATCAAAAGAAACATTATAGTCTATGAGAGGTAGTATGATGGGATCCGGTGATAGAAGTATTTCATTGAGCCTTTCAGGGCCGAAGAGAAACACTATACGTTGTTGAAAGTGTATTTTACGGCTAATCCATACGTTAATTCTAATAGATCGTACAGAGTGAAAGCGATAGAAATGATCATCATGTGGGTTATTCATCTAGGATAGTTTGTGAGAAATGTAGATATGAGAGAAGTGAAGAGATGAGAAGTTTCCCTCCCAAGCCCTATTCTTGCCCGTAGGCAATAAGGATACTGCGGGGAGAGATGTACCTGTAGCAAAGAGAACCTAGAGAGGATGAATTACTAAGAATGAGAGAGATAGCTTTGGCTAAGGAGATGAGATTAGATACATGTATATATACATATATATATGTTGGATTACAGATGAAAATGAAAACAACAAGAAATCAAGAAAACATCAATGTAGAACACATCTTACTTGAAACCCTTCGGCACCATTATTGATGGGAGAGAGAAGAAGAGTGGATAATTCCACTTTGAATGATACACCAAGTGCAAGACCTTCTTTGATTAGAGTTGATCTTCCAAGGTTAGCTTGTTGCAAGAATGGCTAGTCTCCCTCTAGGAGAAAGTGTAGGCTTGGGCTTATGTTAATGGCTAAGTACAATTAGGCATTACTACTCACTCCCTCGAGAATTCCTCTCATCAATGGCTTGAATGCTTGAGTTCTTTCCAAGGAAGAAGAGGTCCCCTTTTATAGGTGAAGGGAACCCACAAGGGTTTACACAAGAAGAGAGGAGCCAGTGTAAACAGGAATTGGAAAAGTTGGAAATGAGCTGTCCCTGCATGATGTGGGCAGACTGGGGTCCAGTATTTTGATCATATCTCCTCAACCGTGGCTCCAAATAAAAAAGTAAAAATATGGGCAAGAACTTCAGCTCATTAGCTACGATTTTCATTTTAAAATCGTTTTCCAATTCGGATTGGAACCTTGTGTAAAAAATTCATCAAAATAGGTTCCATTTATGGCAGCAAAAGTCTTCATGTGGTCTCCTTAGCCTAGACTTTCATTTAATTCCAAAGGACACCTCATGCCATATGAAAGCATGACATTGCTCCTTGACAAAGTTTTGTAATCATGCTTGCAATAATGCATTAAAATAAGTGTATCTTTGAAATCGTGCCACCTAGTGTCCCACTAGGATTTGATTCTCTCCTAGTAGCTATTTAAAAAGAAATATAAGAAAAGTATAAAAAATACATATAATATATATATATTAGAGTTTACCCTAGATATAGGATCTAGCTAGGGTGTGAGATGATAATGAAATAGTAGAAATAAAAAATCAATGCTTTTTGCCCCAAGTTAAAGAGGCGGAGCTATTGATGCTTTTCCCATAGTATTTTCTGATGGTAAAGTAAGGATATGTTACCCTTGAGAAAAATAATAGGATGAGATAGAAGGTTTATTATTATAATTAAATATGCATATGTACACTATAGGAAATATAATTATGTATCTAAAAAAATACAAAATAGATCTTGTAGCATGTGTTCCCACTATGTACGTGTCACAGCACGACAACGTGTTTGAAAAGTGAGGGTTTGATGCAATAGGCCCGTTACCTATCACAAGCAGGGGCAAGAGCTATATTTTTACTGTAGTGGATTATCTCTCTAGATGGGCAGAGGCTACAGCAGTAAAACATATCACTGTGAAGGATGTGGAAAAATTTGTGTAAGATGAAATATGTTGCAAGTTTGGGGTGCCACTGAAGCTACTTTCGAATAAGGGTCCAAGATTTAGAGCTAAACTATTAGACTTTATATACACGAAGATGAATATTACGCACCAATATACCACTCCTTATTATCCACAATGTAATGGTTTGAATGAAAGATTCAATGGTGAATTGGTACAAATTCTTTTGAAAGTAACAGAGCACCAAGGGAAGAATTGAGATTTGGAATTGCCTAGTGCATTATGGGCTTATCGTTCTTCGGTGAAGACATGTACATGATTTACTATATTTCATTTGGTATATGGAAAGGAAGCACTATTGCCTGTGGAAGTAGAGTTGCCGATGGTCAAGATGTTAGAGAAGTTGCTTGGGCAGTTTAGTGATGAATTCAGTGAGAGGCTCTTACAATTACAAGAGGTTCAGCAGGATAGGATGAGTGCATTGGAACATTGGACAGATGCAAGATAAGGCTTTAGCAAAGATAAATAAAAAGGTCAAAAGTAAGGTATCAAGAAACGTGACTTAATTTTGTGCTACAACAATAAGCTGGACAAGACATTCCAAAAGAAGTTTCAAATTAAGTGGGAAGGCCCTTTCAAGGAAATGGAGTGTTTTCCGAATGGTACATGCCAGTTGGCTAACCTGGATGGGATTATACATAAGTCAAGGGTAAATGGATTGCGTCTTAAATTATATCATGCTAGATTAATGATGGTGGAGCAAGATGAGCTATCTGCAGAACAATTAATGTCTATGAGGGATGAGGAGACTTGTGACGCGGCGAGTCTCATATATCTTTTTGTTGTTGCTGATCATAAATGATCTAGCAGGCAAGGGGATGGGCAAGTTATGTTACGAGTTTTTTGGAAGAATTGATTGCACATATGTACATACACGTGCATGGTGCATCAAATAAAGAATTTCCCATTGTCCAGAGCCAAGTGGTTATGTGGGGCCCACATGTGTACATGTAGGACAGTGTGTACATAGTACATCGAATTTCCTTGTGACCAGTATCAGTGTGTTTTTTTATAATAATGAGGAGTTGGTAGAGCATAAAACTTCTCGAGAAAACTATCAGCGGGTCGACGCCATGAGGTAAGCAGGTGCGTCAATGGCGTTAGGAGGACGAATGGGATCATGACTTGCACGCGGATAAGTGAGGACTCAAAGGGAGTGTTTTCTAGTGATGAATTATGCAAAAAGTTCATCATGAGAACTATATTTGGGGGCCACTTCACGTGATTGCAGGATGCATTGTTGAGGAAAGTTGAGTGCCAGGTGCGGATGGATGTAAAAGGATAACAAAAACGCACTGTGTGGCCATTTTTTGGCTTGTTCGGGGTCCGTTTGAGGTCAATCAAAATGCCAAAGGTGCCCAAGGTATAAAGTGAATTGTGGACACTGAAAAACCTGAGAAAAAAACCAGAAAAACGTGGAGAGAAGAGGAGTAATTTGACGCTCAAATCTCGTAAAATGCTTGTAATAGAGATATCCACACATAGATCTCAATGAGACAAACACAAAGGTGCAAATGAAAAAAAAACTCGATACGATGATTTTGCAATGCATTGCAAAGAGATAAAGAGATAGTAGAAAGAGAGAGCACACAACAAAAATCTTACCTGCTTAATTTCAATAATAAGAATAATGATTCAAACTTTAAAAAGGCTACCTTTTATACCCTAGCTCCGAGTTTTATGTACAATGGTTAGAGTTACTTCAAGAATAGCATAAATTACAACTTGAAAGCTCATGATCTCGAATGTTTTATGAGTTCAAAGTGAACAAATGGCTAACAGTTTTTGGTGAGATAATTACAATCATTTTTTGTTACAAAGGGTAAAAAATCTTATTAGAAACTTGCATTTCTTGAGCTGGTATCCATTACTATTGGAATCTTCCAACATTTCCATTGTAAAGTTTTTGCTTGAAGAAACATTTGAGTTAGAGTCCATGGGAGAGTACCTTACCACCATTGCAACTCAATGAAACACCTAGTGTGGCAAGAAACCATTGGCCAAAGTCCGCACCTAGTACAATTTGGAATTATTGGTTTCAAAAAGTGATGACATCATTCCAAAAGGTACTTACTCACATCAATCATTTGCTTGCTTCCCTCTTAACTTTCCTCCTTGAACTCTTAGCTTATAATTATTAGGGAATTTATATTTTACAGTTATATAATCCCCCCGCCCCCCCAAAAAAAAGGCGCAGGAGCCATCAAGCAACAAGATTGAAGCATTAAGATGAGACCATAGCTCAAAAATCACAATGTCACACCACATACAATGAAACAACCTTTACGTTATTTGCAGTCTAGCCATAATCTATTTGTGTATACAAATACGGCTATTGTATCAAGTCGTCCACTTCTACTTTTGGTGAGATTATCCTCTTGAGCTTTTTCAAGTGTTTCACATGATCTACCCTATACTTACCTCCAAATGGGATTTGGTGGCTAATCTAGCATGTGAGAAAAATCTTGAGGAGTTAGAATGGCTAATACATTTATGGACTATGAATGGTCCATACCAAGTGGACAATATCTCTCCAATTGCACAAGCTTACCCTTTCAAGCAAGATGAGTACCCACGTTTAGTGAAATTCCTAATGAGCCAATGTGTATGGGATGATGAGGGTGTTTTATTATATTACAAGAATGAAACACATGGTCTCACTGAGGATGAATTTATTTATCTTGACGATGAGGATACAAGCCTAGTCTTAAGACTTCTAACCAATGTATACAATATTCTATTACCTTGATCCTAAAGTGTGCTACAAATAGATGGGTTAGGGTTCTATATTTTGTTTTAATTTTGTTTAATAAAGGCTTGATTCTTTTTCTCATTGATGTGCCTCTTGGAGATATGTTGTAGAAGAACATTGCAATATCTTGACTCTTCAACGTTATGATGTCCTTGTCATGTCCATACCAGACCGTTGTTACCATATACATGTGGTAGTGATGTGTGTGAACACGCTATGACCACCGGGGCATTTTTTCCCTCTTTAGAAGTTTTTTCCCCTGAGCATTGTATTTACGCCCATCACTCTAGGGCTATCTATCTTTCCATACACACTAAGTAAAACACTCTCTATTGTGTGCCTTGAGCTTCCTTCGTCTTCTACAAGATGTGTGTGTTTCTCTGCAACCCTAATTCCAACAATTGGTATTAGAGCAGGTTACGTCCTCTTGGGCTTAGTTGCCAGCTACTCCAGCACATGCCTGCTCACTTTCTCTAATTACATTGAGATTTGGCGAGCATTTGCAGGTCGATAAATATTTTGGGCAAGCTTATAGAGCAGGGTCTGCTCAGATTTCTGATTCGGGCTCATTTCGGCCTCCGTTTCCACTACAGGCAAGTATACACAGGCAATTTCGTCATTTTGTGCAGAATTTCTGTCAGTGCCAATTTCTGCATAACAGGTGCCTTACAGTCTTCTATGGTTTGTGCTATATAGCACGTGTTGTTCTCGCTTCGTTTCTCATATTATTGGGCAGTTTTCACATCAGGTGCAGCATTTACCATGGCTGACAACAACACAGATGTCTTCAAGTTGTTTGTTGTTGAGGATAGGTTGGATGGGGACAATTACCCTATGTGGGCTTATATGATGCAACACGTTCTTGTGTCAAAGGGCGTCTAGAATATTGTGCAGGGCATTGATGTACGTCCTCGTTCTGAAGATGTAAGCGATGTTCAGGATGTTGCAGGCCTTGCTGCAAGGATTGCTGCTATTAGAGTTGTTTTGTCTACGGCAGAACAAGCTCGTTGGGATGTAAAGGATGCGCAGGCTCATGCATTGATTGTGTTGTCTGTGAAGCGCACCATTGTTCCTCACATCCGTTCAGCAAAATCTGCAAAACAGGCTTGGGATATTTTGGCTGGTCTTTATGCAAGCCGCAATGAGGCTAAAATTTCTTTGCTGTGTAAACAGAGTCAAAGATTATGCATGAGGAAGATGATATGGAAACTTTCCTTGCTAGTGTCAAGGATATAAATGAGCAACTTATTTTTGCAGGTGAAGTCATTTCAGACAGTTCCCTTGTGTAGACTGTTCTTGATGCGTTACCAGATTCTTACAAGACTTTTGCTAGTACTTGGAGACTTATGACCCAAGGAAATCTAGAAGTTGTCAAGTTTGATGCATTATACACATTGCTATTGCAATAGTCACTTTCCAAAAAAAACGGGACTACATAGCGTACAGTTGAATAGGCTTTTATTGCTTCTCAAAGAAAGGGTGGTAACAACAATGCATCCACTTCTTATGGTTCTGCTGCGAGTGGCAAAACTTATGTTCCCAATGCTTCTGCTGGCAGCACTTCGTCTGGCAATTCTCGTGATAAGGGAAAAAAGAAGATGAGTTGCCATTATTGTAAATCTAATGATCACTTGATCAAGCAGTGTCCTAAGTTGAAGGCAAAAGAGGCTAAGAAGAAAGAGGGTGGTTCCACTACAAATGCTGGTTCCACTACAAATGCAGTAATTGTTGAGTCTTCTGTAAAAGGAGACTGTAATGCTTATGTTGATGCAAAATGGTCTTTTAGTGTAGAGTACACTTACAATCCTGCTGTCCATGATGCATGCATATCAGTTGTGCTGCAAATTCACATGTGTGGTACTTTGACAGTGGTGCTACAAAGCACATTACCTCACATCGTGAATTGTTCACCTCACTCGAGTTTGTCCCTCATGGGAATTCAGTCACTTGTGCCAGCAACGCCTCTTATCCGGTTCAGGGAGTTTCAAAGATTATGCTTACTACTACAAATGGCAGTTCCTTCACACTTGTTGATGCACTTTATGTACCTGGGAACAAGAAGAATCTCTTGTCTATATCCACACTTTCTAGACTTGGACTTGTAGTCAAATGTGTGGATGAGAGATGTACAGTTCATGATCTCAGTTTTGGTGATGAAATTGGTGCATCTGGCCTTTTGTGCCTGTTACCATATACATATGGTAGTGATGTGTGTGAACACACTAGGACCGCCGGGGCATTTTTTCCCTCTTTAGCAGGTTTTTCCCCCCGTGCATTGTATGTATGCCCATCACTCTAGGGCTATCTATCTTTCCATTGCATACTAAGTAACACACTCTCTATTGTGTGCCTTGAGATTCCATCGTCTTCTCCAAGCTGTGTGCGTTTCTCTGCAACCCTAATTCCAACAATTGGTATCAGAGCAGGTTGCATCCTCTCGAGCTTAGTCGCGAGCTGCTCCAACACACGCCTACTCACTTTCTCCGATTACACTGAGGTTTGGCGAGCGTTCGTAGGTCTCCGTTTCCACTACAAGCAGTTCTACACAGGCAATTTCTTCAAGTTGTGCAAAATTTTTGTCGGTGTCATTTTCTGCATAACAGGTGCCTTATAGTCTTCTACGGTTTTTGTTATATAGCACATGCTATTCCTACTCCATTTCTCCTATTTTCAGGCAGTTTTCACATTAGGTGCAGCATTTACCATGGCGGACAACAACAACACAGATGTGTTCAAGATGTTTGCTGTTGAGGACAGGTTGGATGGGGACAATTACCCTATGTGGGCTTATATGATGCAACACGTTCCTGTGTCAAAGGGAGTCTATAATATTGTGCAGGGCATTGATGTACGTCCTGATTCTGAGGATGTAGGCAATGTTGAGGATGTTGCAGGTCTTGCTGCAAGGATTGCTGCTGTTAGAGTTGTTTTGCCTATGACAAAACAAGCTCGTTGGGATGTTAAGGATGTGCAGGCTCATGCATTGATTGCGTTGTCTGTGAAGCGCATCATTGTTCCTCACATCCGTTCAACAAAATCTACAAAACAGGCTTGGGATATATTGGCTGGTCTTTATGCAAGTTGTAATGACGCTAAAATTTGTTGCGTAAAGATCTGGAGTCGAAGATTATGCATGAGGAAGATGATATGGACACTTTCCTTGCAAGTGTTAAGGATACCAATGAGCAACTTATTTATGCAGGAGAAGTCATTTCAGACAGTTCCCTTGTGCACACTGTTCTTGATGCCTTACCAGATTCTTACCAAACTTCTGCTGGTACTTGGAGACTTATGACCTAAGGAAATCCAGAACTTGTCAAGTTTGATGCATTATGCACATTGCTGTTGCAAGAGTCACTTTCCAAAAAAAACAGGACTAGACAGCGTGCGGTTGAACAGGCTATCATTGCTTCTCGAAGAAAGGGTGGTAACTGCAATGCAGCCACTTCTTATAGTTCTGCTGCAAGTGGCAAAACTTTTGTTCCTAATGCTTCTGCTGGCAGCACTTCCTCAGGAAATTTTGGTGACAAGGGAAAAAAGAAGATGCGTTGCCATTATTGTAAAGCTAATGATCACTTGATCAAGTCATGTCCTAAGTTGAAGGACAAAGAGGCTAAGAAGAAAGAGGGTGGTTCCACTGCAAATGCTGGTTCCACTACAAATGCAGCCATTGTTGAGTGTTCTGTGAAAGGAGACTGTGATGTTGATGTTGATGCAGAATGGGCTTTTAGCACAGAGTGCACTTACAATCTTGTTGTCCATGATGCATGCTTGTCAGTTGTTGCAAATTCACATGTGTGGTATTTTGACAGTGGTGCTACAAAGCACATTACCTCACATCGTGAATTGTTTACCTCTCTCGAGTCTGTCCCTCATGGGAATTCAGTCACTTGTGCCAACAATGCCTGTTATCCGGTTCAAGGAGTTGGAAAGATTGTGCTTACTGCTGCAAATGGCAGTTCCTTTCACACTTGTTGATGCACTTTATGTACCTGGGATCAAGAAGAATCTCTTGTCTGTATCCGCACTTGCTAGACTTGGACTTGTAGTCAAATTTGTGGATGATAGATGTACACTTCATGATCTCAGTTTTGGTGATGAAATTGTTGCATATGGCCTTTTGTGCCATGGGTTGTATAAGCTCACTTTGTATGACAAGTGTGGACAAAATTTTGCACATTCTGTTGCAGATTCAAGGGCTATTTCAGATGCAAAACTTCGGCATGCACGTTTTGGTCATCTGAATTTTTCCAGTTTGCTGCGTTTGCAAAAATCTGATATGGTTGCTTCTTTGCCGCCTCTTGAAGCACCTGTCAAACATGTTTGTGAAGGCTGTATTTTGGGTAAGATGCAGCGTTCTAAGTCTCCGAAGGATGGTTCAGTTCACGCCACATGCAGGTTGCAGCTTGTGCATAGTGATGTTTGTGGGGCCATGCAAACTCCCTCCTTGGGAAATTACCTGTACTTTCTGACTTTCATTTGATGATTACTCGAGGCATGCATGGGTATTTCCGCTTAAACCAAAGTCCAAAGTTTTTATGTGCTTCAAACAATTTCTGGCTATGGCTAAAAATGTCTCGAAATGTACTATGGCACCCTCCGTTCCGATCGAAGGGGGGAGTATATGTCTCATGAATTTAATGCATTTCTGGCTAGTTGTGGGATAAAACACCAATGTACGAGGCCTTATACACCTCAACAAAATGGTGTTGCTGAGAGGAAAAACAGGTCATTGGACGGAAATGGCACGATGTATGGTCAAAAGTCAAGCTTTGCTGCATTCTTTTTTTCTTGAGGCCATCATGTGGCACTAATGTACTTAACACGTGTCCTACGAAACCTTTGTAGTTTATTACTCCATATGAAGCATGGCATGATAAAAAGTCTTCTATTGAGTACATGCGTGTTTTTGGTTGTTTGGCATATGCTTTGGTGCAACAAACATAGCGCAGAAAAATTGGATGATAAGGCTGTCAAATGTATTTTTGTTGGTTATAGTGCTGAAAGCAAAGGTTACAGGTTATATCATCCCCAAACAAAGCGTATTCTAGTTTCATGGGATGTAGTGTTTGTTGAAGATTCTGTTAATCCCTTGCTGTCATGTACTAGAGACAATAATGTAAGCTCACGGGACATTTATGACACTTTGTTGCCTCTTTTCAGTGGTGGAAATACGAATGTAAGTTACAATGAGGCAAATGGTTTTTGAAAATGTTACAGATCAGCCTATTACTGATGTAGATGTACATGATGTACTTGATGAGGAAAGGGATGAAAATGAGCAGGCTAGAGGTATGCCAAAACGGCTAGTGCACACTTTGCGCGACAGTAAATTGGATGCACCTTTGTCTAGTCATACTCATTCAAGCTTTGGCTATGTCTAGCTTACATGATGTTGAGGAGCCTCTGTCTTTTGATGAAGCACAGAATTCAGAAAATTGGATGGTTGCCATGCAATCAGAATATGATGCACTTATAAAAAATGACACGTGGACTTCATGTGATTTTCCACCTCGCAAAAAGGCCATTGGTACGAAGTGGGTTTACAAGTTGAAATGCAAGCCGGATGGTGAGATCGATCGCCATAAGGCTCGACTTGTTGCAAAGGGTTATGCACAGCAAAAAGGCATAGATTATGAAGAGACTTTTGCTCCCACTTGTTGTATCACTATTGTGCATTTTCTATGTGCATTGGCAGGTCATTTTGGTTGGGATGTACATCAATCAGACATTGTTACTGCTTTCTTGAATTGTGATATATATGAGGAAGTTTATGTAATGCAGCCTCGCGGTTTTGTCATAAAAGGACAAGAGGACAAAGTGTGCAGATGTAAGAAGGCTTTGTATGGGTTGAAGCAATCTCCTCGTGCTTGGTATGAGAAATCTAACACTCATTTGGTCAAACGAGGCTTTCATAATAGTCCAACAAAAAGCACATTGTATGTAAAGCGTGAGGATAATGTACTTCTCATTGTGGTTCTTTATGGCGATGATTTGCTGATCACTGGACCAAATGAGAGAGATATTGCTGAATTTAAAGCTGATTTGAATGCTACTTTCAAGATGAAAGATTTGGGGCTATTGCATCATTACTTGGGTATACATTTTAAGCAGTGTGATGGTGGTATTGCCTTGTGTCAGAAAAGTTACATAGAGACATTGCTATGTAAGTTTGGACTTGAGGATTGCAAACCTATTGCCACTCCCATGGAAATAGGTTTTAAGTTGAGTCTACATGATGCTGGCAATCCTGCTGATGTCACTCTTTATCAAACTATTGTTGGCTGCCTCATTTATGTATGCAACACGAGGCCGGATATTCAATTTGCAGTCTCACAAATCAGCAGATTTATGCATAGCCCAGGGTGTAAGCATTGGCAGGCTATCAAGAGGATTTTCTACTACCTTAGTGACAATTTACATCTTGGCTTGTTTTATCCCAAGGGGGGATCATTGCCGCTAGACTTACATGCTTTTTCGGACTTAGATTGGGCTGGTTGTTTTGACACGCAAGTGTCCACAAGTGGTTTTTGTTTCATGCTTGGCAGTTCATGTATATCATGGTTGAGCAAGAAACAACCTACTATGGCCACTTCGAGTTGTGAGGCTGAGTATAGGGCAGTCTTCACAGCTACGGTTGAGTGTGTATGGCTCAGACGCCTTATGGCTGACATGCTCGCACAAAGCACATTGAGATGCATTACCACTATGTCAAGGAGAGGCTCTCAGCAGGAGAGATCAGCTTGGCTTATGTGCCAACACAGGACAATCTTGCAGAACTTTTCACAAAGGCATTGTCTCGTAAGAAGCTTGAAGCTTTCCGCAAAGCTTTAGGCTTGCTCCCCTTTGTGGACTGATCATGTCCTCAAGGCATGGCACTTTCCGTTACTCATGTGTTAGATAGCTCTCGTTCACCGCATCACTCTAGGGGGGATTTGTTACCATATACATGTGGTAGTAATGTGTGTGAACACACTAGGACCGCCGGGGCATTTTTTCCCTCTTTAGGAGGTTTTTTCGCCCATGCATTGTATATACGTTGGTGCAGCCAAAGTGTGTCGGCTCTAGAAGGTGGCATGGGCAAGTATATGTAGGCAAACAGAAGCATGGCAAAGGACTGGAGCAGCTAGGAAATTCTTGGGATGGCAAGTATCAGTAGAAGTGTATGCATGATGCGGCTTATAGGCCAGGGAAGGCTCCATAAGGGGCTAATTGGGGTATCAGGTGAAGGATATGCAAAGTGCACCTTTTGGGTCCAGGAATTAAGAGCTTGATGTGCTAAAGGAGCAGGTCCAGACGGCTCATCAAACCGAGCTACGGTGCCCAAGTTATTGAAGGTTGAAGCTTTAGACGTTTGCAGATTCTTGCCGGACAGGGCAGCTGGGGACAGGTGATCCAAGTGGAACTTGAGGTATAGATGTGTAGAGCTCAATTCATGGAGCCTACCCGTCTTTTCGGATTGCGGATCGGAGTCATGGTTCGCAAGATATGATCATTTGAATTTTTTTCGGGGGCTGGGTTTGATCCCACTTGGCCGCATTGTAGAATATGTCATCTAGCATCTTCTGAGCATCAACAAAGTTCTACAGCAGAGTATGCCTCATACGGAGCTGTAGGAAGTGACTGCATGCCAAACGGGGTCTAGAGCAAGAAGTTATGGCAGTTGGAAGATTGGGTGTCTTTGTCCGGAGTTGATGGCAGATGATTTGATCTTGTTTTTGTGGCCTTGGATCTTGCACCTAGAAAGGTCGAAAAAACGATGCGAGTTATGAAAAATCAAGGTGGCAATGCAAGTTTTCACCCAGGCTTGAAGGCTTGGCAGTTTGACCCGGGAGCAGAGAATGGGAGTCTGGTAAAGGGAGGCAAAAAATATTTTTTTTGTCAAAAAAAATAAAGGGGTTTTTTCTTAAGTCCTTAAGGCTTGAGGCCTCCTGGGCAGCCACGTGGCGGATATCAAACCCACATGCGCAGGGAACAGGGCTAATGGTGTAGTATACATACTGGAGAGTGAGCTCCATAGAAGTCACAAGAGCGGAGAGAGAGGGGAGCTCTGCCTCCCATGGCGATGGTGTGCGTGGGCTGGCCCATGCAAACTCCGTCCTTGGGCAATTACCTTTACTTCGTGACTTTCATTGATGATTACTCCAGGCATGCATGGGTATTTCCGCTTAAAGTGAAGTC
Source organism: Adiantum capillus-veneris (assembly GCF_014529385.1). Lineage (NCBI taxonomy): Eukaryota > Viridiplantae > Streptophyta > Polypodiopsida > Polypodiales > Pteridaceae > Adiantum > Adiantum capillus-veneris. The sequence continues at coordinate 141,333,625 of NC_140956.1, forward strand.
TGAAGTTTTTATGTGCTTCAAACAATTTCTGGCTATGGCTGAAAATGTCTCAAAATGTAATATGGGCACCCTCCGTTCCGATCGAGGGGGGGAGTATATGTCTCATGAATTCAATGCATTTCTGGCTAGTCATGGGATAAGACACCAATGTACAGTGCTTTATACACCTCATCAAAATGGTGTTGCTGAGAGGAAAAACAGGTCACTTACGGAAATGGCATGATGAATGGTCAAAGGTCAAGCTTTGCCGCATTCTTTTTGGCTTGAGGCCATCATGTGTTCCACTTATGTACTAAACAGGTGTCCTATAAAAGCTTTGCAGTCTATTACTCCATATGAAGCATGGCATGATAGAAAGCCTTCTATTGAGTACATGCGTGTTTTTGGATGTTTGGCAAATGCTTTGATGCCACAAACACAGTGCAGAAAATTGGATGATAAGGCTATCAAATGTATTTTTGTTGGTTATAGTGCTGAAAGCAAAGGTTACAGGTTGTATCATTTGCAAACAAAACGTATTCTGGTTTCACGGGATGTAGTATTTGTGGAAGATTCTGTTCAACCCTTGCTGTCATGTATTAGAGACAGTAATATAAGCTCACATGACATTTATGACACTTTGTTCCCTCTTTTCAGTGGTGGAAATACGAATCTAAGTTCCAATGAGGCAAATGTACATCCTATGGGGGTTTTTGAAAATGTTACAGATCAGCCTATTACTGATGTAGATGTACATGATGTACTTGATGAGGAAAGGACTGAAAATGAGCAGGCTAGAGGTATGCCAAAATGGTTGGTGCACACTTTGCGTGACAGTAAATTGGATGCACCTTTTTCTAGTCGTACTCGTTCATGCTCCCACCATGCATATTATGCACCAGATTGTTATGCTTTGGCTGTTTCTAGCTTACATGATGTTGAGGAGCCTCTGTCTTTTGATGAAGCACAGAATTTAGGAAATTGGATGGCTGCCATGCAATCAAAATATGATGCACTTATAGAAAATGACACATGGACTTTATGTGATTTCCCTCCTGGCAGAAAGGCCATTGGTACAAAGTGGGTTTACAAGTTAAAATGCAAGCCGGATGGTGAGATCGATCGCCATAAGGCTCGACTTGTTGCAAAGGGTTATGCACAGCAAAAAGGCATAGATTATGAAGAGACTTTTTCTCCCACTTTTCGTATGACTACTGTCCGTTTTCTATGTGCATTGGCAGGTCATTTTGGTTGGGATGTACATCAATGAGGCATTGTTACTGCTTTCTTGAATGGTGACATATTTGAGGAATTTTATGTAACACAGCCTCGCGGTTTTGTCATAAAAGGACAAGAGGACAAAGTGTGCAGATGTTAGAAGTCTTTGTATGGGTTGAAGCAATCTCCTTGTGCTTGGTATGAGAAAGCTGACGCTCATTTGGTCAAACGAGGATTTCGTAACATTCCAACAGAAAGCACTTTGTACGTAAAGCGTGAGGGTGATGTACTTCTCATTGTGGTTCTTTATGTCGATGATTTTCTGATCACTGGACCAAATGAGAGACATATTGCTGAATTTAAGGCTGATTTGAATGCTACTTTCAAGATGAAAGATTTGGGACTGTTGCATCATTACTTGGGTATACAGTTTAAGCAATGTGATGGTGGTATTGCCTTGTGTCAGAAAAGTTACATAGAGACATTGCTATGTAAGTTTGGACTTGAGGATTGCAAACCTATTGCCACTCCCATGGAAATAGGTTTTAAGTTGAGTCTACATGCTACTGGCAATCCTGCTGATGTCACTCTTTATCAAACTGTTGTTGACTGCCTCGTTTATGTATGCAACACGAGGCCCGATATTCAGTTTGCAGTCTCACAGGTCAGAGTATTAATGCATAGCCCACGGTCTAAGCATTGGCAGGCAGTCAAGAGGATTTTCCGCTACCTTAGTGGCACTTTACATCTTGTCTTGTTTTATCCCAAGGGGGGATCATTGCCGCCAGACTTACATGCCTTTTTGGACTCATATTGGGCTGGTTGTTTTGACACGCGAGTGTCCACACGTGGTTTTTGCTTCATGCTTGGCAGTTCATGTATATCATGGTTGAGCAAGAAGCGACCTACTGAGGCCACTCGAGTTGTGAGACTGAGTACAAGATAGTCTTCACAGCTACGGTTGAGTGTGTATGGCTCAGACACCTTACGGCTGATTTGGGTGTTGGACAGGACACTGCCAACACTATCTACACTAACAGTCAGAGCGCATTGGCAATTGCAAGGACCTAGTTTAACCAATGTAGAGCATTAGAGATCTTTTAATATCATAGAAAGATGCCTTCCTAATTCTTTATAGTTACTTTAGGCTCTTAATTCCATATTATGAAGCATTGGTGCCATGTCTTGGTGCCATTTAGTGGGCTTTATCTATCTTGCCCCTTATCTTGAGTATTATAAAGGAACATTGACTATTTTGATGAGTTGGGGAGGGTAACAGTTTCAAGATGACCCCCAAAGGATACATGTTTGTAAATCAACAAGCAACAACATCACTCAAAAAAAGATTCAAAAGTCAACAAGATGATTTCAAAAGTGAATTAAGATTGTATGTGGAAACAAAATCTATATTGAAAACACATTGGGGAGTCAAACAAAGGGAATCTATTTAGGCGATGATTTCATGTATGAATTCCTTTATTGTATCTCAACTTGACTTGAGAGTATTCTAAGTATAGCCTCCAGTGAGCCTTGAAACATAAAACAATCTACTCTTGCAATTAAATAGCTCTAACTTCACTAGGTAGAATCATGAGGATTGACTATAGGATTAACAATTGACCTTTATTGCCCTACTGACACTAAAAGTAGCAAAGCTAGAGTCCTTGTTTGATTGACTTCTATAAATAAAAATGAGTTTAATTATATTTTGGTTTAATTTATGATGCTAAAACATTGTTTTTTAATATTTTGTCATCGATTACTCTTTATACTTACTCATTGCATTTAATTTTTGATTATTAAAATTTCTATGAGAATGCAATTATTGTGCTATTGTCTTGTTGATTTTTCACTATTTGAGTAAAGCTAAGGAGTCCTAAATTTCAGAGGAATAGTGCACCTCTTTTGATATTTAACTTCTTGATTGAGAGCACGTCCATGGGTCACTACTCTCATCAAGATATTTAAATTGTACAAGATCCATATAGGGTCACGTATTGGGTGATCACTGATGAGAGGCGCACCACATACTTATTCTTGCTGACTGGCCAAGTATGGGTGCCCATATGTGAAAAGGGTGACCCATATAAAAGGATTATAGCCATGCTTGTTGGTCCTATATGTGCATGTTTAGGTACTGGGTGATCACTGATGAGAGATGCACCACAGACTAATTTATGATGATTGACCAAGTGTGGATGCCCATATGTGAAAGGGGTGACCCACATAGAAGGCTTATAACCTATTTTTTCCTCATTCGTGAATGTACTAACATTTCTGTTGCTCTCCTTCTCTCCTATGCTATCTTCTTGCTACGTGTGAGCCTGAGTGTGTATGGGTGTTGGGTGCAAGTGAGAGGGTCTGTTAATAGAGCAACACAGTGGTATGATGGCAATGAGGCAGTCAAGCAATAGTAATAGGATTCTACATAAAGGTGAGTGACACACCAATTGAATTTGTTGAGCTTATCTACATTTAGGTTGAGTGTTTTCATCCTTAGTAGCTTGCACACAATGCATATCAAGGCCCCTGCACTTTGACATCATTTGTTATGCTAGTAGGCAACTAAATAGTATTAATGAAAAGACTTATATATATGACTTTTATGTCCACATTTATGTACTAGCTTATGCTATAGGGTGTGTACTAGCTCAATTAGGTGAGGCTAACATTGATTTTTCCATTTTTTATAGTTTTAGGAAACTATTAGTGCTAAAAAGAGCTATACAACCACCAAAAGGGAAGGATTGGAAAATATGTGTACAATAAAAATAAAATTGGGTACTATTTATTGGAAATCCATTTCACATTCTTTGTCGACATCAAACCTTACTGTACTTGGCAAATAAACCTTGCAATACCAGGAAAATCATTTGATGGTTTATCATATCGCTAGAATTTGATTTCATGGTTGTAGTAAAAACCTTACTCTACTTTGTGAATAAAACCTTGCAATATGAGGCAAATCATTTGATGGCTTATCATATCACTAGAATTTGATTTAATTGTTGTAGTAGAATAGGGCACTGCCCACCAAAGAGCTGATCATCTACTATCAATAATGATGCATGGCAAAGCACCTAAAGGCATAGATGATGACTTACCCAAATTCTCCCTATTCTCTGCATAAAAATGGTGCCTAGATGGATTGAAAATCTAGTTCCTCTTCTTACCCAAGGGAACATCTCAGGGAGGTCACACAAGAAAAATGTAACCTATCACATGAGTTCAACAAAAGGGTATTTAAAGTTCTTAAAACTTACACAAATATATATACAAAAGGATACTATTTTTCAAATTTGAAAAAAAAATACAAATTTTAAAAGAAAAGGGTTCATTATATTCCTACAAAAAATCACAGATAAGGGGTTTTACAAACATGTCTTAAATGCACATGATATGGTACTTTTACACACAATGAACCCCCCGAGGGGAACATACATATGGAGCATGATCCAAAGGTTGTTGAGAAAAGAAGTTCTACCTTACTATTGGATGGGCACCTTCCGTGGTATTTCTTATACATAGCCATTTATAGCTGCTCAGAGAGACTTTAACATCTATCTTTACATGCACAGGGACATTGACAAATTCTTTTGACACAGTAGATCTACTAGTATCTTTGATAGTGATAGATGTTTACAGGCATTTCAAGGACTTTAGTTTCGGTGGGAGTTTGGATTCTATGCATGATTAGCACTTTAGAGTGTTTGTGCTCCATTGATCGTTTTACTCCCTATAAAGAGTTGAGTTCTGTGATTTTTTTATTTGCACACTTATTGATGCCTATTTGAGTGCATGACTTGTACTTAGGAGTGACTATTATTATGAATGATGTAAGCTGTGTTGTGGATACTTCCATTGTACACTATTTTGTGGAGCCAATTTTTGATTGATCTAGCAGTCTTGACCGTTTTGAGACTTGATCCAAAACAATTTTTTTCAAGACTATGACTAGTTGTGTCTCCATAGCCTTTTGTGAGGGTTGTGCATGAGGATTTTTGAAGCCGATCACTGGGGGATTTGTTACTCGGGTGCAAGGTGGAGTAAGTTGCGGAAGATCCCAATCGTTGCCTCCCCATAGGATATGTATAGAGGGATATAGGTGCTTTGGCTCGAAGGTGAAAGTCTTTCTGAATAGTACTTTTAATCAGTATATGCCGATTGAAGCCCTGTGAGCACTTTTTAATGGTTTTTTTTTTTTTTTGAATTTGGTTTGTGATGTTGATATCTGTATAGAAGAGACTCTACCAAATTTTTGGCAAAAATATTGCCATAAATTTCTAGTCTCACTTTCTTGCATTTTCTATTGTCATTTATGGCTGGATCTTCTAAGAAAGAACAGTACTATATCACACTCAGTAAAAGGTGGTTCGTATGTGGTGCTGCTTGGCTGCTAAATGCTTATGCTAGGATACTAATGGATTGTGCAATCACAGGGTATGCAACTACTTAAGTGCATGGACATGCACGTCCTGCATAGAGGCTAACAAAGGTGCGAGAACACTTGGTAGGATGTCCTAAAGCCTATAATTAGGAGTTATAGCTTGTCCACATGCACATAGTGTTAGATGTGCAGATGATAGCTATGAAAGCTAGGAGTCATGAAGGAGCAGGATCTACTCAAGGAGTAAAAAAGCTTCTAACATTAGCTTTTATCTATTCAATGGAGAATTCAAAGTGGGTCTCTCCTATTCTGGTCACTCCTAAAAATAATGGAAAGTGAAGAGTGTGTTGATTATAGGCAACTCAGTAAGACAATCAAGTGAGATCACCTTTCTCTTTCATTTCAGGATCAGCTATTGATTTTTCTCTAAACCCATCTTTCAATGTCCCTATTATTTGCATATCTAATCCATCCAACTATTCATCATTTGTCTCCACTTCAACATCAGCTAAGGATTGAGTAAAGTAGTGATGGTGAACTAGAAGGGTATTTAGTGGCAACACTTCAGGGATTGGGCACATTGCCGCCTTTCACTTCAGAATCTAGATGCATGCCTCTTCTTGTGCTTCTTCAATCACTTGTTGTCACTTGAGCTTGCATTATTTTTCTGCATACATTCTTTGCAAGAGGTCATTGGTTAATGGTAGATGATATTTCCAAAGATGACATCCTGTAATTTAGTTTTTCATGACCTCTCCATCTAAGGTAGCTAGTTTTATAATCCCACTTGATAAAAAGACCATGTCCCTTCTTCTTGAATTTAGGGATGTGTTGTTTCAGGAAGTAAATTAGTATCAAATCCCCTTTTTTGAAGGTTTTTGTTAATAAATGTGAGTCAAAGAACCTTTTCTTTTTGTTTTTGTGCATAGATATGTGTTATGGCTGCTAGCCTCTGTTCATTTGTTTGCTCTAAGTCCTCCAATCATTTTGACAACTCGTGACCTTTCCATTCTAATTTGGGTGTAATTCTAAGAGTGGGTAACAAGAATTCCATGGGCAATATTCCATCTAGTCCATAGACCAAGTTGAAAGGAGTCTCATTCAAAGTTGTTTTCAAGGACACTCTATAAGCCCACAAGACTAAATGAAGATGCATTTTCCAATCAAACCTTCCCGTACTAGCAATCTTGGTAAGCACAGAGCTCAAGATCATGTTTGTATGTTCGGCTTCACCATTCGCTTGAGGATGATGTGATGCAAATTTGTTATGGATCACCATAAACTCTGTCATCAAGTGTTATAGCACCTTGTTAAGAAAATTTGATTCTTGATCACTTACAATCTCAATAAAAAGTCCATATCTAGTGAATATGCACTCAAATAGGAATGTTGCAATGTTTTGAGCATCGTTCTTCCTGGTGGATCTTGCCTCAATCCATTTTATCAAGCAATCCGTGGCCACAATAATATATTGCACCTGGGTCTTATACGTTGGTGGTTGTATTGGACTGACAAAGTCTATTGTATGATCCCATCATAGGTCGCAATGGCATATTGTTAATTTGTATTGGCATCTTTGCTCATTGACATGAATCGCATTGGCAAACAAATTCTTTTGCATCAGCAGATATTGTTTGCCACCAAATACTAGCCATCAATATAGCTCTAGCCGTAGTTTCATGAGAGGAATGACCTCATTCCAGACCAACGTGCGCTTATTCCAATATAAAGAGGTATTCATCCTCATTGCACATAGTTTGACATGTTTGTCCTTTCCTTGTTGATGCTTTTGACGTCCGATTGTCACGTATTTGGTTGCTTCCATCTCAATTGCTCTCTATCTTCGCTTACTCATATCTTCAGGGAATGTTCTATTTGTCAGATATTCTACGAGATATCTCCTCCATTGTAGTGTCATAGAGATTTGAAATAATGTGGCATGAGGTACGATAGCCTTTTCCTTACACCAAGAACAATTGTTCATACAATCATGAACGTCTTTCCTCATCGTAGGCCAATAGACCCCCAACCAGGTTAATCTTCATAAGGTTTGGTCTTCTACAAAGTGGGGTCCCACTACCATCATATGAGCTTGACTCAAATAGTTTACATGTTCTTTAGGACTAATGAATACCAATAGAATCCCATCCTTGTTTCTTTGATATAGCCTTCTAGCCAGCAACAATTGATATAGAGCCAATTTCTCAATCAATCGTGGTGTATTAGGAAGTGGTATCTGGGAATCTATTTAAGCTATATTCATTAGAGATACAATATTTTCCAATCATCTAAGGAACCATCTCCATGGAGACCACATATGCATTTGGGAAATCATCATCTACCCCTTTTGGTACTTCCCCCGAAGTGATCCTTGAAAGATGATCTGCTCTTTGGGAATTGATGCACTATTTCACTATCACTGTGAAGTCAAAATGAGTAGGATGATAAACCATATTACTATTCTTCTTATATTGGATGGCTTGTTCACCAAATAGAGCAAGGTTTGGTGATCTACAAAGAAGACAAACTTATTAGCTAACAAGTAGTGTCAAAAATACTTAACTGCAAACACCATTCCATGGCCTCACTTTCAGCGGTGGTGTAGTTCTTTTCTGCTAAGTTCAGCGGTCTTCTGGCATAAGAGATAGGAAACACAGGATTTCAAATTTCAAGAAAAAGATAGAAGCAACTTGTAAGCTATTTGGGAGAAAATTACTTGCCTTTTAGAGTGATTGTTACATTTATGGAATTTATGACTTTTTTGTACTCTAATTTTGGTCATGTCTTGTGGTAGTTAAGTGAATGTACTTACATCCTCAAACTTACATTGTTTCAAAAAGCTCAAACTTGGGAAAATAGTATTATCTCTATTTCGCATGATTTTTGACTTTATTGCATGTATATATGATGTGGACTTATTTGACTCTGATGGCATGCGCTGTAAATTTTTATGGTTTACATTTTCATGTCATTATGCCCTCTCACTCTCTCCCTCTGCTTTGAATTGGTGTGCATAGTGATATACAACTCTATAATTTTGTCTCTCTAAAGATTTTAGAAGAGAAGTCACTCTCTCTGTCTCTAGGGTTTATAATCTCTTCTTCCAATGGTAACGCACATAGATACTATCTCTCTAGAATTTATAATTTCTCTCTCCATCAACCACACATATATGGAGTCTTATGATGATTGAGAACTACATTAAAAAGATACTTTATACTATGACACATGTTTGGTTTTTAAAAAAAGATTGCTGAAATTGTTTAAAAAAACTTGAAATGAAAATGATCTCGTGTCTCAATCTCGAGTCTTTGGACCATACAAGTGCTTTCAGTAGTTTGGGCTCAATCATCTTCATCAGCATTAGCCCTACCATCTCACCACTTGATGCTCTCTCACAACCTTGGGAAGCTATGGGGAAGAAACCATATGAACACACACATCCCACATGTTGGGGTTGGTCAAATTTGAATTGCTCCTCAACCCCTGACCTACATTGTGCGGGTTACAATGGTGGAATCCATTCTCTTAGTAACAATTACACCGTGCAAATATCTTCCATGAAAAGATGGCTCATTTTAGAACTTCACTATTCATAGTGGTCCTCGATGAGCTTCCTATCGGCAATGTTGTCTCATGGAGCCACTTCTCGGAGTGTAATAGGTCCTTTTGAATAGTTTTACCTGATTGTATCCACTTTTTAGATCGACTTTGTTGAAAACCTTTGTACCATTGAGTCTATCAAGAATATGTTGGGTTCAAGCCCTCGGTCAGTTATCTTCAGTGTCTAGCCTATGGGAAATTCCCTTTATGAAGCATGCAGGTGACTTCACTTGGACTCCAAGTTAGGCATGGCAAGGCTACCCTTTATATGTAAGGTTAGTTTTTACAAGTAATACACAAGAAGCGTTATTTTTACTGTGTCGAATCTCTGCTCTCTCTCTCTCTCTCTCTCTCTCTCTCTCTCTCTCTCTCTCTCTCTCTCTCTCTCTCTCTCTCTCTCTCTCTCTCTCTCTCTCTCTCTCTCTCTCTCTCTCTCTCTCTCTCTCTCTCTCTCTCTCTCTCTCTCTCTCTCTCTCTCTCTCTCTCTCTCTCTCTCTCTCATCTGCTGCTCAGCACCACACCATGGTTATCCTCCGGCTCCACCCGCCCTAGCTCAAGTTACAACAACTGGTATCAGAGCTAGTGCTTCTCGGCTCGAGTCGGCGCGCGGGAACGACTGCCTGCAGAAGGGAAAGCAAGATGTCAAACTGCACCAAAACGATCAAAAACGGCATCAACCTGATCGCCCTGCTATTGTAAGGCTTTCTCGACACATGAGCAAGCCCTGGTTCGGCCTCCTCATCCCGCTGTGAATAAAACTGCCTTGCTCGCCATCGTCTGTTTCTGCTGCTACAGACTATGTGCTTCTTTTTTGGTAATGTTTTATTGTGATTTTCACACTGAAAACAAAGTGGCCACCCAATTACTATTTCAAGCAAGGCACTATTCCCACCTCGAGCATCCTCGACCCTGCAATACGGCACTCAGCATTAATAACCGGATGCTCGTCAATGCTCATAGTCTCTTAGCAGATCGAATTTCCAAATTGTGGAAGGCAAGCTACCTGCGTATTAAAAAAATGCAGCTATTGGAGATTTTGTTGGTGACAATGGAGAAGTTAAACAAAGCTTTGGGCCTTGTCAACCACAGTGGTTATCAAGAGCTATATGGTACTGGAGAACTAGATCGGACAGAGAATAGCTCGATGGAGATTGATCCAATACTACATGTTGATTTGGAGAAGATGAAAAACATCCATAAACCAACAGTTTGCTTCGAGAACCAAGAGGTACTTCAACAGATGATGAACATCAAGATCTCCTTCGAGATTGCACTACAAGTTTTCACAAATTATTTTACCACTTTAGTGTCATAGATTTGCCAGCTTTTGTCTATTGTTCAAACAAACATACATTTTTTAGTCAAAGCCTTGTTTTCAGTCATTGTCATGCTTGTCAGCTTTCATCATATCAAAAAATTTGTACAGGATATAGACACTGCCATCCATAAATGGTAAGACCTCCCAAATTATCAGTTTTTGTTCTCAAGTCCCATTTTTGTCCCACTTCTCATGAGGTTACTGGGTACACCATAAACCCAAGGTTTGGCAGTGAACCAAAAACTCCATTTTTGGTAGCTAACTTTTTGACCTACACCCTATCTATTCAAGGGGGGGTTACTCACCTAGCACCAGGTTATGGATAAACCAAAAATCCTTGGTTGTGAGAAAACCTAGAACTCACGGTTGACGAGTACACCAAAAACTCGAGGTATTTCATGAGAGGGTCTGTCCAATTTGGGCTTGAGGGGGGGATTGTTGGGTTCAAGCCCTCGGTCAGTTATCTTGAGTGTCTAGCCTATGGGAAATTCCCTTTATGAAGCATGCAGGTGACTTCACTTGGACTCCAAGTTATGCATGGCAAGGCTACCCTTTATATGTAAGGTTAGTTTTTACAAGTAATACACAAGAAGCGTTATTTTTACTGTGTCGAATCTCTGCTCTCTCTCTCTCTCTCTCTCTCTCTCTCTCTCTCTCTCTCTCTCTCTCTCTCTCTCTCTCATCTGCTGCTCAGCACCACACCATGGTTATCCTCCGGCTCCACCCGCCCTAGCTCAAGTTACAACAGAATATACTCAATGAGAGGCATCAAAAATTTGTTCTTGACGGTCATCTTGTTGAGTGCCCTATAATCTACACACAAAGAAGAAGACCCATCTTTCTTATGGAGAAAAAAACTAGGAACATCAAAAATGCTTACACCAGGGCATATGAATCCCCTAGCAACTAACTTGGTGAGTTGTTGCTCTAACTCTTCTTCTTGAGACTTTCTCAAATGGTAGGAAGCCATAACGACAGACTGTGCTCCTTCCATGAGTTTGATACAATGATCCTTTGGGTGCTCGGGAGGGAGATGAGGCAAAAGATTGTCCTGCAAGAAGAGATGCTCATAATTTTTAAGCAAACATAAATACCATTCTAGAGTCTTGATCCTGCTTCACTTGAGTGGCATAAATCAATGCCGCTTTACACTAGAGCATATGAATCCCCTAGCCACTAACTTGGTGAGTTGTTGCTCTAACTCTTCTTCTTGAGACTTGTTCAAATGGTAGGGAGCCATACCGACAGACTGTGCTCCTTCCATAAGTTTGATACAATGATCCTTTGGGTGCTCGGGAGGGAGATGATGCAGAAGATCGTCCTGCAAGAAGAGATGATCATACTTTTTAAGCAAGCATAAATACCATTCTAGAGTCTTGATCCTACTTCACTTGTTTGGCATAAATGAATGCCGCTTGATCCCCTCTTCGTAACCCATGCTTTGCGTACACATGAGAAATGAGAGGTAAACAATGGAGGCCTTGCTCACCGCAAATGACCGTGGGAGAGGAACTACCGGTGAGAGAATGAGCATGTTTTCTTTCCAACTAATTTGTGGACCATGCTCACGAATCCATTTAATGCCAAAAATCATATCACACCCTATGAGAGGTGAAACAATAAATTTTTGGCATAAAGATGCTCTCTGAACGGGGACTAACACACTAGGAAATTCCTGTGTGATTAAAGAGTGCAAGTCGGGAGAAAATCCAAACACCTCAATAGGAGCAGTTGGAGTAGCTTCCAAGCGAGCCCTCTTTACTAAAGAATCACTAACCACATCATGCATACTGCCAGAGTCAAATAAGATCACAACGCATTGACCCACATGACCAAAACAATTAAAGAGGGATTTATCAAAGTTCTCATTAGAAGCTTGTGGTGTACCACTTGGGTTGATCAAGACACTGACAGAAGATATGGACTCTGTGGTTGCTTTCGTGGGTGCTTTCTTAGGACATTCTGTTTTCATATGACCCTTAGTGTGGCATTGAAAACATCTTCCTTCTTTTTGATAATTGGTTTGTTCTTCAAGAGTTAGCCATCCTCCTACTATTCCTTGAGCAGATTTTTCATCAGGTTTCAACTTAGGTTTATCTTGAGTTTTAGCCTTTCTTTTATTATCATTCTTAGAGTTATGTGCTTCAGGTGTAAAGCAAGATTGAGAAGAAGAAGAATCACTATTATGCTTACCATTGTTGGCTAAAAGCACGCTTTGGTGGTACAAAAAGGACTGTCCTTGACAGCACCTTTGACAAATCTTTGAGCTTCTACATGTCACATGAAAAACTACCTATCATACTATATATCAGTGGATAGATCTTTAAAAGGAGAATCTAAAAACACAAGGTCCGAAAAGTTTTGACCTAAACTACAAAAAATTTACCAGTTCCCACTTTTTCATTGGTAGAAGTAAAATAGGTCCTTTTTTTGTACCACCAAACCACGCTTTCACCCTGTTCTTACTTGCAAGTGCATAGTGCAAGGACACTTCAAAAAGAAGAAAACACTAAAAAGAAAATAAAGGAGGCTTCTATGAAGGACTGTGAGATGATTTATTCTCCTTAGGATTACCTTTGTTGTGCTTCAATTCTTGTACGAGAACTATCACCATTGTGGCATTGTAGTTTGTAAGTTTAAAGACTTGCACATAAAATTTGATGTACTCATCCAACCCAAAGAGGAAATCCTCCTTGCCTTCTGCATCCAAATTAGGCAATTGAATGCTAGTTTGCAAAATATGATTATTAAAAGACATAACATGAGTGCCAGTTTGCTTAAGGACACACAAATCTTCTTTTAATCAATCAAGGTACTGTGATGGCATAAAACAAGCCTTGAGCTTGTCTTGGAAGTCTCCCCAGCTGAGAGAGAGGGGTACGCCATCTGCGGCATGCTCAAGATGATTAGCCAAGTGTGATTCTTGCCAAGCTTGATACCAATTACTGGAATCACCTGCTAGATACATGGCAGCAATCAAAACTTTACTATTGCTGGTTTTCTTGTAAGCATTAAATTGATGCAACCAAGAATAAATCACAAAAGCATCCATCTTACCATCATACTTATTGAACGTCAACTTCTCAATGACGGGATCCTTGGAGGAGTCGTCTCTACCTGTGCTACGTGATGACTTGTCGGCCTCCTTGAGTGGCTTAGTCTTATGAGAGTACCTGAAGGATCCATTCCTGCATGCATTGGTCCCCTTTCCTTCGACCGCTATGCATTGATCCTCGTGTGCTTGGTCACGTTGTGCACGTCTATCGCACATGTCAATGCAAGGAACTTGCCGATACACTATGTGCGAGCCACAAATGGCTCCAAGCACACAACTAGCCTAAACTAGTAAGCTCAAAGATGACGATGGTGTGTCACTCATCGCTCTACGCTTGCTGTCGTGGAGGATTCCTCACTGCGAAGAAGAGGGAGATGCCGCTACGCCGCGCTCAACCGTTTCACCACCGTCATGCACCGCAATGCTCAATCACTCTCTCTCTCTCTCTCTCTCTCTCTCTCTCTCTCTCTCTCTCTCTCTCTCTCTCTCTCTCTCTCTCTCTCTCTCAAGCACAGACACACACTAGTAGACAAGGGAGACGGAGAAGGAGATGGAGCAAGAGAACTCTTCTTGCATTGCACAAATGAGAGAATGAGGTTTTTTAGGTTTAGATGGCTTGCCCATTCACATTTGGGCACCGACACTTAGCCAATCCTACGCAAACATTATAGGTTCCAGTTTTAGAGTGCACCTCATCGGCGATCACTCTTATCCATTCATACTTGACCGCCAAACTCGGCCAATAGCATAATACATACTAGCGGGTCTGACAATCCCGGCCCGTGGCTACATAAAAGGTGGTCACTTGGTGGCACCGGTGGTTAACATGCCCCCCTTTCCTGATGTAGATTCCGTCCTCGGAAGCTATTGCGTTGAAGGTCGTTCGTCGAGGTGGAAGAGACTTTGAGATGAATGTCCTTAGCCTTCTTCATTCACTACAAAATCAAACAAAATTGGCACAGTAATTGCATTCTTATATACACTTAAAAAGCATATGCAATTGTAGACAGACAATTTGATTGGTAACATAATTTTAAACCATTTGTCAGCAATAAACATTAAATTGCAATATAATCAAACGCATAAATAGTTGTAAAGATAAAAATAAAACAAGTTTGGGGACGGTAATTTAACGATCGAAAGGCACTAAAGATTGACTATTAATACCATGGGCAAGCTTCTCAATTTTCTCTAGTCAATTAAGTTGTGTAATCACGAGAGCAAAGTATTTCATGTTCGAGGGCTGACTAGAGGCTATACCTAGAACATCTTGTAGTTAAGCTACGATAAAAGGAATTGCTCATGAAATCATTGCCTGACTTATTTCCTTTTCTTTGACCCCCCAAAGTCTTTTCACAGTGATTCAATTTTGATGTGTGTGCTTATTTTGTATGCCTTGGGTTTTTTGCTTTTCAAGGAAAAGCGCCCACACTGGGAACCTCTAGGACTCTAGTACCATAGGCGGTACATGTGAGTGAAGTACCAAATCAAATTGTGATTTCTCTTCCAGCTTAAGATTTAACATTGTGCCACATTGATTTTTTTGTTTGTTTGTTCGTTTTCAGCATTTTAATTTTGTAACTTTGGGGGGTCATATAACACTGTTACGCTCCCCAGGCTCATCACATTAGTAAACTCCCTTTATAATACTTAAGCTAAAGGTCAATAGGGACTAAGCCCACTAGAAAGCCCTAGTAAATTTCACACAATGCCACCTAAATTGGATTAAGAACCTAAGTAACCATTGATTATTAGGAAAGCATTCCCCATGTTATTTAGAGAAGATCTCTAACGCCTAGCTTGGTCAAACTAGCTTAGTCGGACTGCTTGATTTTTAGACCTGAACAAGTGATTATGACAAAAAACTACATCAAAGTTAATGTTTATACTAAGCAAAGGCACTGAATATTATGCTACCAATCACAATTAAAAAGACAAATAGGTGAGGATTTTTGCCAATAGTTTTCTACTACCTTAGGTGTCTCATCGAGTTGCAAGGGTGGTAAGGTACTCTCTCAGGATCGAACTTGAAGTTGTGGATTCCTTTGTAGCTTCATGGAGGTCCACTATTGTAGGTGGGGGCTATGGAGAAGCTTTTACCTTTATGGATGAATTACATGAGGAGCTAGAAGCTTCATGGTACTCCCCCCTTCCTGAGCTAGGTGGAACAAATCGTTCTTTCTTCAATACCCAAACTAGCTATGGAGCGGGTGTGTAGGATTCTGTGATTTTTTTCCTTCTGCAATCATCAATTCGTTTTGGGGCTACAATATTGGGCTCACATGGGTTAGGTGACAGGTAAGAACACAATCTATGTTTTGGCACCCAGATTTGATCATTTCCTTGATAGTAGCCTTGGGCTTCCAATAGTCGTTTAGGAATCCAAGGGAACGTTTTCTTACTTTTCTTGGAGCGAGTGGTACGCTTCTTACAAGTCTTTTGTTTTTTAGCACTAGCTATGGCCGCTAAAGAATCTTTAGGGACCCACTTATATGTTTTCTTTGTTATATTAGGATGAGTCTTGTCAGAAGCTATATGCATTGCTTCTAGCATATTTAAGGGTACGAGCATTTCATCCCCCTCATGTGTTACCCAGGTCGTCTCCCTGTTTCCCCAAGTGTCTATGGTTGTTTCTAGGTAGACCCAATCCACATTGTTCGACTGATCAGTCATCCCTGGTAGTACATCCATATAAGGAGAATCTTTCCCAACATGAGTGTCTGCTTTACACGTATAACAAAACTACAATGGGACCGAGTGAACTGTGGTGTCAGATCTATGATCAATTATAAACCTGTTTCCTAGAGGATGTGCTCGACTCATTACAAGATCCACTCGAATGAAATAATTTTGGAACTGCGAGTAGAAATGGTTTTTAGACCAGTCATGCACCATTTTTGCTTCCCTCATGAAAGGACGTCCTAGGATCATCTCAGATGCCATAGTGTGCTTGGAGAAATCCATAACAATGAAGGTAACTCTTATTTTATATCCAAATACTTTGATCTTGAGATCTTCTAGCATCCCAATAGGCTTAACAATAGACCCATTGGCCACCTTTACTACTATGGTTGTGGTTGCAAGGTGAGGTCTTTCCATAGTTTCCCAGCAATTTTTAGTCACAATGCTAACCCCAGCGCCACCATCAAGGATTCCCTTCACAGTTAATCCCTTGGTAGTGATTGGTATGGTTGCATTGGATTCATCTCCCTCAATGTATTGTCCCAACTTGTTAACAGGTATTTCTAAAACAAGGTTCTCATCTAGGTTGGGTTGTGGATCTAAGTCTTCCTCCTCTATTGGCATCTAACTAGCTCCATCCATTCGTGCAAATTGTGGTAGCCCAACCTTCAGCTCTCCATTGAGGAAAGCTCAAAGAGCTAAGAATAGCTCAGGGTCTCCATATAGTTTGGATAAGATGGTGGTTCTAACCTCTGAAGCCATGAAATCCATCAATTTAGCCATATTTAACGGCACCTTTTGGGCTTCGGTCCCTTGACGTGGGGAAGATGGGATCTCTATTTCTTCGATAGGGTCAGGTAGTCCCTTCCAAACAAGCAATGGATGACTCACAATCCATACCTTCCAAACAAGTAATGGATGACTCACAACCCACTCACAACCCACTTGATTCACAGAAGTGATTCTCGGATGTGGTGGTTGCGGTCCTAGCAGTGGAGGGGGTAAGAGTGTTGTTTGAACACCATTTTGGGCCCTAGGGACCATGTGTTGTGACGTTTGTTCAAGAGGTGGAGCCGGCATCAATGCAGGCACTCGAGGTGTGTTTGTCCATGCTAAGGTTGGTCTATTGGCCATCGCGCACTTGAATACTATGCAATCCGTAGCTCGATGACCATACCTCCCACAAGCATTGCAATTCCCATTGAATTTCACTCTAAAAGTAGGGCATTCACTGGTACTATGCGGTCCATAGCATACTAAGCATCATTGTTGCTCCCTTCCTAGATACATACGATTGTTTTGCGGAGCATGATTATCTCTAAGACTCTCTTGAATGGCCTTGGTGAGATCTTCTAAAGTCATCTCAGATATCTTTGGCTCCTTAGCAATAGGCTTTAGGGTCATTGGCTGATGCTCTGATGCTTGCGAACTAGTAGATTTAGGCTCAACAAACACTCTTTCTCCTTGGATCATTAAATTATCCTCCAATTGGATCGTGGTGACTGCTTCCCAAGTGGTGATACCTCTAATGACTAGGCCATTGTAGATATCCTCACATCATAATCCCCGAATGAATCTATCGAGCAATTGATTATTATTGAAGAGTTCATTTGGATTACAACGAGAATTCAAATGCTTTAAGCGACTGATAAAGTCTCTCACCGATTCTCCTTCTTCTCGTTGGGATTTCTGGAGTTGAGAGGCTACCACCCAAAGTACTCCCTCTCGTATGTATTCTTTCAAGAACAGACTCCTAAGAGTAGGGTAAATCATTTTTTCTTCCACCCTTAGGGTTCTATACCAATCCCCTGCCTTCCCACTTAAGGTTAGGCTTAAAGCATTACTCTTATGCAGGTCATTGTGTTCTCCCAGAGAATCACATTTTTGTTCAAAGACTCTGATATGATTTCTCACATCCCTGTCCCCACTAAATTTTTGTGTGAGCTTGGCTATTTGTACTGCCTTACTTCTAGGATCTCTATCAGGCATGTTACGCATATTCTCTCAAAAATAGTTCGACTGATAGTTTGAGCAAATGTTGCCAAGTCACCTATTGAGCAGGCACCATGGGTGAAGGTGCTTCAGAGACTACATGTGGGCTTGGCACATACGAAGCCCTTGGGTTCCACGTTTGGTACGGTGTTGTGCCATGTGACGGCTCAAAGTTCATATGTGTGGCCCTAAGCATAGTACATGTCGGACGTGACATGCTAATGTTAGCCGGTATAGTCCCATGGAAATAAGCACTTGGGTGTTGTGTTTGTGGAGCATATAGTATTGAAACAATGGGAGGGGTACGAACTACATGAGTACGAGGACGCATGGGTGTATACGATTGGTACACACTTGTAGGTACTGTTGCAGGTATCGAGCTACCATGTAGCGGTGCTTTACTAACAAATAAGGTCCATGGCGTGTTTCTTGGCATGCCCATCATTGGGGTAGGCATAGTAGCCGCGGTGTCATCAAGAGAAAGATGAGCTAGACTCGGGAAGGTAAAGCTATCACTTGTGGGCTCAAATTGCACTGAGACCCCTAGAGAAACAACATATGGAGGATCCATCAGATTTACCGAGGGAGTCTCCATTTGTGATAAGGTTGTTGAGATGTCGAGCTCTACACCTTGAGCTGGCATCCACTACGGGTCTTGGCCGCTTACGGCATTTACTCACTGGCGCGTTAGGTGACCGACACGGAGGATCTCTGCCAGTGATTCTACAGATGGACTACACTTATAGTGCCAGCCTAGTACGCTTCTAGCGAGTTCACACTTAGTGACCGCATGTACATATGTGCTACTTTTCAGCTTTAGCACTTAGTCATTTTGTACTCTCTTTTCTGTGAAGAAGAAGAAGAAGCTTTCCATCTCTGTGTGCTTTGTGCTTGTCTTGTGTAGCTCTCTTGCATCCTCATTCTTTACATGGTATCAGAGCCTGGTGCAGGCAAGAGAGGCTAAGAGAGCAAGAGCATCACAATCCCTTCGTTCGCAATCCACGACCAGATGCACAAGTTTCTGAACAGGTCTCCAAAGTGCAGTATACAGAGATTTACTGTACAAGTACAGTGGTTGTATGTACGCTTGATTATGGACACTCGTTGAGTGTAGAAAGCGTTACAGGAACCACGATAGCAGGTTCAGCAAATTTGCAGGTTTTTGCAGATTGCAGCTATTTTGTCTTAGTGCTTCAAGATGTCTGACGGTTTCAGTCAGATTGTTACTGAGAAGCTTGAGAAAAATAACTACCCTGCATGGAAGTTCAGAATAACAAATTTCCTAAAAGGAAAAGGTTATTGGGACTATGTAGAAGGAGACAATGAAAAGGAACCAGAGATTCCCGAGGCAAATGCTACAGCAGAACAAAGGAAAGCTTTGAGGGACTGGCAACAAGGCCAGAGCAAAGTGATGTATTGGCTGTCTATGAGCATAACAGATGGTATGATGGGCTATCTACAGGATGCTGAAACCCCCGCCATTGCATGGAGAAACTTAGGCAGAGTGTTCGAGGTGAACACCAAGGCCAGGAAGCTTCAACTAAAGTCGGAGCTAAATCAGGTTAAGAGGAACAACCTCTCAATCAATGATTATGCCTTGAAGATCAAGAGTATCATTGAGGCTCTTGGATCTATTAAAGTCTCAGTGGAAGACGATGACATTGTCCGTGCATGCTTGGATGGTCTAGGAGATGAGTATGTACATTTTAGGTCTTCCATGAATACAAGAGACGACATCCCCGTGTTCCAAGATTTGATTTCTATGCTTATTCTTGAGGAGAAGAACCTTGACACATCTTCTTCTCATGGCAGAAATAATTCTGAACAGGCCTTCTATTCTAACTCCAACAGAGGTAGAGGTAGAGGTTGTGGTCGAGGCCCAAGGGGTTGCAGGGGCCAATTTCTGGAAGGTCAATCAAATCAAAACAATACAGGTGGCAGGGGAAACCAGTCTCAAGGCAGGGGGAGTCAAAGAGGTCGTGGTGCAGGATCAAGCAGGCAGCAACATACTCCAGATAGTAGAGAATGTTGGACTTGTGGTGAAAGAGGTCACATGTCACGTGACTGTCCAAAGGGAAAAGCAAGTAGAAAGAGAGAACAGGGCAACTATGCATCTACTAGCAGAGATGCAGATGACAGCAAAAATGAGCGCATGTTTGTTATGCAACATGTAATGAATACAATGACTGCAGAGAATTCCACCCAAGATGATGTTTGGTATGTGGATTCAGGTGCCTCTAATCACATGACGTCTCGTGGAGAGTGGTTTAGAGATATGCGCAAACCAGATGTGTCAGGTTATGTGCAGACAGGAGATGACACAGCTCACCCCATTGCTCATGTAGGGGACATACCTCTAAATACGAAGAGTGGGAAATCAAAGTACTTAGCAGATGTACTTCATGTCCCAAACATTACAAAGAATCTTGTTTCTGTTGGACAAATGGTTGAGCAGGGTTTGCAGGTTCGCTTCAATCCAAATGGCTGTTATGTAGAAGATTTCCAGAATGGCTGTAAGCTGATCACAGAGGGCAAATGTGTAGGCAGAATGTTTACGCTGAATGTAGACATGCCTGAGGTAAAAGCTGCATTATTTGCACAGGGCACAGGTGTTGTGGCTGATGTTGACATTTGGCACAAAGCATTGGCCATGTCAATGAGCAGAGATTGCGCAACATGCAATCAAAACAGATTGTAAAAGGTTTGCCCAAATTCAAGGTGGATGGTATGCATAAAGTGTGTGCAGCATGCCAGTTTGGAAAACAGTCAAAGGGCTCATTTCCACATGAGCGCAATGTATGTAAAAAGCCACTTGAGGTGGTGCACACAGATGTTTGGGGTCCAACCGATACTGCAAGTATACATGGTTGCAGGTATTATGTCTCTTTCATTGATGACCATACAAGGAAAGTATGGGTCTACTTCATGCGTAACAAAAGTGAAGTGTTTGGTCACTTTCAAGACTTCAAAGTCATGATTGAGAAGGGGACAGATATGCAAATCAAGACATTGAGGTCAGATGCAGGGGGAGAGTACTTCTCCAATGATTTTTCAGATTTTCTGCGAATGCATGGTATACACAGGCAGTTTACATGCAGATATACTCCACAACAGAATGGGGTCGCAGAAAGGAAAAACAGGCACATTGCAGAGGTTGCACGTGCATTGATGAATGAGAAGAACATGCCTCATCATTTCTGGGCTAAAGCTGTAAATACAGCTGTGTACATTATGAACAGGACACCTACAGCTGCGGTGCATGATGTAACACCGGAGGAAAAGTTTACAGGTACAAAGCCTGATTTGGCACACTTGAAAGTGTTTGGCTGCATAGCTTACGTGCATGTACCAGATGAGTTGCGTAGGAAATTGGATCCTAAAGCAGAGAAATGTATTCTTGTGGGATATTCCCTTGAACAAAAGGGATACAGGTGCTACAATCCTACTACACGAGAATTATGAGTGAGCAGAGATGTAGTCTTTGATGAGATGAGCAGCTGGTACAGTAATGCACATGGCACTATTGGGGCTGATGTAAAAGATGATGTGGTTGTACAAAATGTGAGGCCACAGTCACAGGTTTTGAGTGGACCACAAGAGTCCTCTTCTCGTGGCTCTGTTGAGAAACCATGGAATGGTAGACTACGTACGCAGGTTACTCCACCAACAGGTACAGGGAATGTATCACGAAAAGGAAAGGAAAAGGCTGATGAACCTCCCTTTATGGTTGATGCATCATCAGGTTTTCCACATGTAGACATGGATTCAGATGGTTCTGAACAAAGTCTTGATGAGGAATTTGGAATTCCGGCTGTCAGGACACCTGGTGTAAGGAAAGTACAAGAAGATGCTAGAGGGCAAAGGAGTGACCCAGGACCGCGCAGATCTAATAGAGTCAGAAATCCAGTTCAGAAATTGACTTATGATGGGTATCTAGCGCATCACCAAGCCTACATGGCTAAGGTGATACAGGATGTGGAGCCCACATGTTTTGAGGATGCAGTTGGAAATGTGCATTGGGATGATGCAATGAATGAAGAGATGGCTGCATTGGAAGCAAATGACACATGGGAGTTGGTGCCATTGCCAAGTGGCAAGAAAGCTATTGGCTGTAAATGGGTGTATAAAACCAAGCATAAGGCTGATGGTAACATTGAGCGTCACAAGGCAAGGCTGGTCGCAAAGGGTTATGCACAGACGTATGGCATAGACTATGAGGAGACCTTTGCTCCAGTGGCAAAGATGACGACAGTGAGAGCTGTCATAGCAGTGGCTGCATCTAGAGGATGGATTATGCATCAAATGGATGTAAAGAATGCCTTCTTGAATGGTGAGTTGCAAGAGGAAGTGTATATGGATCAGCCACCTGGTTATGTCGATCCAGGTTACCCAGATTATGTATGCAGACTTCTCAAAGCTTTGTATGGTTTGAAGCAGGGCTCTAGAGCATGGTATGACAGGATTGCCAAGTATCTTGTCAGTATTGGTTTTAGGAGAGCTCATGCTGATCATTCACTCTATGTACGTGAGAGTGATGTGGGGATTGTGGTCATTACCATATATGTAGATGACCTTATTATTGTTGGTGACAATGCTATGGAGATTCACCATGTGAAGGGTCTTCTCAAACAGGAGTTTGAAATGAAAGATTTAGGCGAGTTGCGCTACTTTCTTGGCATTGAAGTGATCAGGACTCCAGAGGGTGTATGGCTATCACAGAGACAGTATGCTTTGGACATGTTGTCAAAGTATGGTATGGCTGATTGTAAGCCAATTTCTATTCCCTTGGATGTGAATGCAAAGCTGAGTGCAGAGAAGGGTGATGTTGTTGAGGATGTCAACATGTACAGGAAGATTGTGGGTAGTCTAATCTACTTGACTATCACGAGGCCAGACTTGAGCTACACAGTAGGCTTGGAGAGTCAGTTCATGCAACTTCCGAGGAAGCCACATTTGGATGGAGTACGACGCACACTTAGGTATGTGCAAGGTACTCTTGACTACGCATTGTTCTATGCAGCAGATGCACCATTAGCATTGTATGGGTATACAGATGCAGATTGGGCAGGTAGAATTGTTGATAGGAGATCTACGAGTGGCTTCATGTTCTCTTTTGGGAGTGCTGCTGTTACTTGGAGCAGCAAAAAGCAGCCTACGGTTGCTTTATCGAGCACAGAGGCCGAGTACAGAGGTGCAGCAGTTGCGGCGTGCGAGGTAGCTTGGCTACGCACATTACTTGAGGACTTGGGAGTGCAGGTGGACCAGCAGATTTTCATCCATTGTGACAACCTCAGCAGCATGCAGTTGGCTAGGAACCCAGTGTTCCATGCCAGGACCAAACACATAGAGGTCCATTACCACTACGTTCGAGAGCGAGTGTTGGCGGGCGACATCGACTTGGTCTACGTCAGCACAGAGGAGCAGATAGCGGATATCTTTACCAAGGCCCTCGGAGCTGAGAAGCTTCGACGTTTCCGGACTATGCTTGGACTCTGCGACATGCAGAGCTCGAGGGGGAGTGTTGAGATGTCGAGCTCTACACCTTGAGCTGGCATCCACTACGGGTCTTGGCCGCTTACGGCATTTACTCACTGGCGCGTTAGGTGACCGACACGGAGGATCTCTGCCAGTGATTCTACAGCTGGACTACACTTATAGTGCCAGCCTAGTACGCTTCTAGCGAGTTCACACTTAGTGACCGCATGTACATATGTGCTACTTTTCAGCTTTAGCACTTAGTCATTTTGTACTCTCTTTTCTGTGAAGAAGAAGAAGAAGCTTTCCATCTCTGTGTGCTTTGTGCTTGTCTTGTGTAGCTCTCTTGCATCCTCATTCTTTACAAAGGTCAGCTGTTTAGCCTTTCCTGTATCCAATAATCTCATGAGACCCGTTGAAGGCATGTTGATCTCCTTGTTTTGTCTCTCTAACTCAATGACCCTATGGATGGCCTCACAAACTCTTTGTTGTTGATCCTCTACACTAGTAGCTCCCGTTGTGGATTGTAGGACATCTAACCAACCCACGTGATAGGTGTGACCTGTGTATAGATCGGTTAGAGCTTTTGTTTGTATTTCGTACTCCCAATTCTCATTTAAGAACGCTCCATCTAGGCTTGAGGTGCTAGGGGTGTCCTTTGAGCTAGATGCAATATTGCTCTCTATGGGTTGGCCCTTAGTAGTTGCTAAGTCCATAGTTTCCTCTTCCACCTCTATTGTTTCCACGACCTCTAGAGTAAAAAACTTGATCTCTAGAATTATTATTTGATGTAGAAAGACCTGACTTGCCTAGCTTCACCTCTTCTTGCAAACAAAGGTTTACTAACTCTTCAAAATCAGGCATGTGTCCTCGAACAGATATAGATGTATCCAATGACTTGTATTCCGATCCCAAACCATTCAATGTCACTAAAACTAAGTCATCATCTGGAACTTCAACATTAATGCTCGCAAGATCTTCCTGTATTTGCTTTATCTCTGTCACATAATCTGATCTGGATCTATTTCCTTGCCATACACAATGTAACCTTTGCTTCAAGTGAACTTTTCATGGTTCTGTATTGGAGTTGTTCACTCTTGCTAGTATCTCCCATGCTTCCTTTGGAGATTGAGCTTTCTTCACATGTGGTATAAAGAAGTCACTAATGCATAGTGAAATCCAATGCATCACTTTCCTTGAATTCTCGATCCACTTCTTGTAAGCTTCTACTCTTTCTTGCCATGTTTTATGTGCTTCAACATTCTCTCTATTTGGTTCCAAACCAACCTCGGGACACTCTTGTTCACTTGTAATATAATCCCATAAACCTTTGCCCATGATAAAGTTCTCCATCGTGTAAGACCATATGCTGTAGTTCTCTCTGGTGAGCTTCTCTCCAACAATCTGTGTGACTCGAGTTGAACTTTCTGTCATCTTCACTCTCTCAATTTCTTCCAATGGATTTTTGACAAAATTTCGACAGAGTTTCGTTTGTATTTGGACAATATCTCAAGTGACAATGTCAACCAAAGTGCTCATAAACACTGACAGAAAATATCTCACTGCCAAGGGAAAATCCAATGACTCACTTTGCCACAGATTGACTCAGTATTATGCATAAATACTCTAAAACAATGTCCACATGGACCTGTATGCAAATGCAATCCATTCGCTGTCATGTACCACATATCCATACATCCACCTTCTTCCCATAGTCGTAAACGACATATGAGGTCTTTCGCGGGGCCAAATGGGGGTTCGCTCCAGTACCTAATCCACCTTGCCAAGGTACCAAAGCTCCCAATGCAAGGCTTCAAAAAACCTCACTCGACCCTCACAAAGGCTGCAGTTTTCCAAAATACATTGACTGCATATCCATACATAACCACAAAGTACTCAATCTGACAATATAACCGCCTCAACTTCTTCCCACAACCTTTCTTACATAGGCGGCTATCCATAACGGACCCACAACGACCAAACATAATCTTCGATAACACAATATCATGATGCAAAAGCTCTATGTCACTCTCCAAAACCTGTGTAAATGCTGAATTCTTCACCTGTAACCTGTAAATCTACTGCCGAGTGCAAAACTGGACATCTCCTATGCTTGTGTGAGCTGGCTGTTTGCTGCAGAAAATTGCAGATTTTGGCAAATCTGAGTATGTCAATGCGTCTGGAATGCCCAAAAACATAAAGATAGACTCCTGGATCACTGTATTCCGAGTTCAGGTGAGGGAGTTATGACTAAAAAACCTCTCTTTTTTGTTGTTTTCCAGAGCTGTGGAAACCTGTGTATTGACTGTAGCTCCTTAAACTGAGCTCTAATACCACTTTGTAGAGTGCGCAGGTGATGGAGAAGGTAGGAAAGAAGACTACGCACACACACCAACACACATCGAGACACACACACACACAATCGTTACCCTACAACAGCAGCCATTCAACGTGCTGCTCTTCTCTTCTTCTCTTTTAACAATTATCCAAAGTGTATTTACAACATAGTATAGTCAGTTTCCAGCCACCCATAGCACAATGGACATATTCTTTAACATCATATTCTTTAACAAAATCTCCAAGGAATTTGGATACTAATCCAACCACATCGTCTAAAACAACGGAAGCAATGATCATGGCTTACTTGATCTCGTTACAAGAAACCGTCAACAAGCAAGGTGAAGAGTTGTGCAAACTTGCAATGGACAATGGCACTTTAAGAGTTCTCATTGTGGAGAATGAGCACCTCAAGAAGGTTCTTGAAATGCAAACAACACGCTTGATGCATCTTAAGAATGAAGTTCAAGAATGTAAACGCTCTCTTGTTGACATGAATGTATTGAAAGAGCGCTTGAGCAAAGTTGAGAGTGATAATGTATTGAAAGAGGAAACGATAGACAATATGACATGATGTATGTGAGATGAGAAATACATTTGGATGAGAAATACATCCAAATCATGGGCTGATATATGTAAGGATAATGTGGTTTCTACATCTCCTATCACGCAAGCCGTTGTCCAAGCAAAGAATGTAGAGAATGTGGACACTCAAGAATTGCAAGAACGACAAAAACGCTCAAAGAACATCATCATTCGTGAAATCAAGGAGGAAAGCATGGAAACACCCCAATCTCTTGCGGTTGCTATTGAAGAGTTTTTTGCTACACACTTTGGCATGTCAGGAATCATGGCTTATGGTGCACATCGAGTTGGAAAACAAGGAGTCCCTCGCTTGGGAGAAAGACCTATTGTATGTACCATGGCTGATGAGGTAAAGAGAAAGATCATTCTTGACAATGGTTGGATCTACCTCAAAGTAACGGGTTGTAATGTATATGAGGATCGCACTCTTATGCAACAAAATGTACGTCGCAAAGCATATGAGGAAAGAAGCAAGAAGGTTAAGGTATCATCTCAAGAAGAAAAGCCACTTGAGGAGGATGCAAGTCCACCCAACAAATAGGGACACATGATCTATGAAACCAACTCACGCTTGCGAATAAGCTTTTGGAATTGTAACGGGTATCCATGGAATGTGGGAATTGGCATTGATGAGCTTACCAATGACTCCGATGTGATACTTCTTGTCGAAACATGGAGCATGATGCGCAACAAATTCTTGGATTTGACAAATACGATGTGCATTCTTTGATGTGGGCCAAAAATGCAAAGCAACGAAGAGGCCAAGGAAGCGTAGCATGTATGACCAAAAAGGGTTTGAAAGATGTTTCCATTGTCAAAGAAGATAAGTATAAACGCTACTTATGGCTGAAAATCAGCCCACCAAATGGTCAAGTCATGTTTGTGGCTAGTTGCTACATTTCTTACTATGACTCCAACTTTTATGCTCGCTTGAATATGGATAGAGATCAGCCCCTTGTTGAACTAGAGGAAGACATTGCATATTACAAGGATCAAGGTGAAGTCATTGTTTTTGGAGACATGAATTCTCACACAAATATGTTACAACACGACACACAACAAGTCGACATGCCGCATGTCTCAAGAAGAATGGATGACTCATACATGTATAATCGAAGTTCTAATGATGCAAAAGAAGTGGATCACTATGGAAAGTCACTTCTACATATGTGCAATAGTACCAGAATGCTCATTGCAAATGATGTATCTCTATGGCAAGGCACCAATGACTTTACATGTAGAAAGCACAATGGTGATAGCGTGGTTGACTATATGTTGTTCTCGGAAGCCACTCTAGAATGCATACAAAGCTTTACACTTGGTGAATGGAATCCGGAATCGGATCATAGGATGTTATGTATTGACCTCGAGTGTGGTAAACGGCCCGAGCATGTAGCCTCCAATCATGATGTGAATCATTTGTACTTACGTCTAGACTTCAAACGAGCACTTATATATGCTGATATGATGGACCAAATGTTAAGCATGATAGAGCATCAAGAGAGTCCAACATTAGAATGCAAGTGGAAAGTTTTCAAAGAAGTAATTTTCTCTTGTGCGAAGGAATTCTTTTCGGTGAAACACGTGTCTTGCAAAAGGTCTAAGAAGGGTAGCACCAAGAAGAAATGGTTTGACATGGACTGTAATCAAGCCCGAAAACACTTGCTAAGATTGGATACAATCAAAGACAAAGAAGTTTATTTGGAATGTTCACACACATACAAAGCACTTGTTCAAAAGAAGAGGAGAAGGTGGGAAGTCAAAAAACAACTTCTTTTAGCGCAAGAAAAAGCACATGCATGTGGCAAGTTTTGGCAAAATCTAAAAGGCAAGCGCGTTGAGAGCTTTGGTGACTTGACTCTTGAGGATATGTATATGCATTGCAAGAACCTCTATGAGAAACCCAATGTTGATAAGATGGAATGTTGTAGCTCCCTTCCGTTGATGTCTCCCTTCTTTACCATTGAAGATGTATGCCGCGCGCTTAAGAAACTTGCTACCCGCAAGGCAGGTGACCTTCAAGGTGTCAAGGCTGAAATGATTAAATGGACAAACAAGAAAACACAATATTGGATATGCGATATGTTTAACCTTGCACTTCAAGTATGGCATGCCTCATGATTGGAGTGCAAATTGGATCAAACCTTTGCACAAAGGAGGAGATGTAAACAATGTGAACAACTATCGCACTATAATGGTTGTTTCTTTGATGGCAAAGTTATTTGGATGTATCATAGAGATGAAGATAAGTGAATGGGCTGAAAAGAATGGCAAACGTACGCTTGGCCAAGCAGGTTTTCGAAAGCATCATAGCACTATTGATCACCTTGTCACTCTTCGAGTTCTTATGGAAGCGTCTCGATTGAAAGGAAAAAAGTTGTATTGTTGCTTTGTGGATTTCAAGAAAGCTTTTGACATGGTACCGCGAGGAAATCTTTGGAGACGTATGCAAAGCCTTCAAGTGCCGAGAGAATTTATGCATGCAGTCTTTCACATCTACCAAAAAGTGATATGTCGATTACGTATGGGAGATGGAATTTCAGAATTTTTTGCAAGCACCATTGGTGTCAAACAAGGATGCCCCCTTTCCCCAAGCCTCTTTGGGCTACTCATTGATGAATTGGAATGCATGGTTCTTGATGGCACATACCTTAGAAGATGCACAAAAGCTTATGAGTGTCTTGGAACGCTTTTGCCTACATAGCGGGCTGATCGTGAAGGGATCCAAAACCAAGGTTATGCTTGTAAAGACCCTCAATGACGAAAATCCATGCGTTGTATACAACAATGAGCAACTTGAAGTGGTAGATTACTTCAAGTACCTTGGCCTTGAGGTTCCATCCAATCATAAATGGAAGGATTGTGCAATGCGTCGCTTGGAAGCCGGAAAGAGGGCTTATTATGCATTTGAGAACATGTGCAATGCTGGGGAGATCAAGTGTTGGGCTCTCAAAAAGTACCTCTTTGACACATTGGTGACACCGGTGCTTCTTTATGGAGTGGAGGCGTGGGGTGGAAGCATCGGGAAGTCTACTTGGAAAGAGTTTGAGAATGTCCAAAAGAATTTTCTCGCCAACTTTCTCCAAGTCAAGACACAAACACCCTACATGCTCTTACTTCTTGAGTCCGGATCGCTTCCGGACATGCAAGAGCAAACTACTAAGTTCGGGGTGGATGCTTGACATCAACAAATGGTTTGGAAGATGAGATGCATGTCACTTGGTCAAGGATGCGTCGATCGACTCCCAAGTTAATGAGGCCTTCTTACAACACCAATGTATCACGGCTTGGGAGAAATCCGGAGGTTCTCGCTTCAGCCATTACACCACACACGTTGCCCCAAACTACAAATCTCTCTTCTTCTCCGAACGAGGTAACCGAACCCATCCCTACATCCTTGAGCCCATCCCGTTGAGTGTGATCCGTACCATTGCCTCCATTCGTCTTAGCTCCCATTCTCTACGCTACGAGACAGGACGTTGGGGCACTGGCGAGGAGTGTCATCGACTTTGCACCTTATGCCCTCGTCAAGTGCGAGAGATTGAGTACCACACACTACTTGAGTGCTCATCTGACCACATTAGGTTCTCGTTTCCCCATATATTCAGCCATGAGCTCTCCCTACATACCTTTCTCTCCCAACCACGATGTGGACTCTCTACTGCGATGCTCATTTCAGCCATTTTTGAGCATCGAGAGTCACTTATGACCTCCACTGACACCACGTGACATGTTCATTTGGTCCCATAGGTCATATTTGACCTCCAAGGACGATAATAGAACTATCTCTCTCTCTCTCTCTCTCTCTCTCTCTCTCTCTCTCTCTCTCTCAAGCGCGCGCACACACACACACACACACACTAGTACACAAGGGAGACGGAGAAGGAGATGGAGCAAGAGCACTCTTCTTGCATTGCACAAATGAGAGAATGAGGTTTTTTAGGTTTAGATTGACTTTTATATGGGCTTTCCTATTCACATTTGGGCGCCCACACTTAGCCAATCCTACCCAAACATTATAGGTTTCAGTTTTAGAGTGCGTCTTTCATCCGCGATCACTCTTATCCATTCATACTTGACCGAAAAACCCGGCCAATAGCATAATACAGACTAGCGGGTCCGACAAGCCCGGTCCTGGCTACATAAAAGGTGGTCACTTGGTGGCACCGGTGGTTAATACACGTTCAAGCTCCATAGCTTCCCTTGTTTCTTCAACCACTATGCATTGAGATTCACGTGCTTACTCACGATCGAGGTCCATAGCTGCTCTCCTTTCTTCCTATTGTAGCATCATCTCCATCATGGACTTCATCAAGATCTCCATAGAGTTTGGTGCAATTTGTGGCATAGATGGGGATGGGGGAGGATCGGGGAAAAATTCCCTTGGTGTAGAGACATTGTCTCCACCAACTCTACTTTCATCACCTTCACTCAAAGTATACATTCCGCTTTTAGTGATGACCATGCACTGAGTACTTGTGTACTTGGGTTCTTGGGGTACTTGGGTGCTTTGATTCTTGAGGTACTTCGTACGACTTGCAATAAATCTACATTTAAGAAGGCTTTTCTCTTACCCTAGCTCAACTCGTTCCTATGGGTGCACCCCTTGGCAGCCTTGCGCTCACAACAAGGTTGCTTTTTCTCACCTCACGTCGATTAGTCTTCCAGTAAGTGCAAGGTCCGCTCTCGATGAGTGAAAAAGAGGAATGAGTGGAATTTAAACAAGCCCTTATTTTATGGTTTACTTGCCACTCTTCAGAAACACAGCTTAGGGATTGACATGTGCAAGTGGTCTTGGGTTACGTGCGATCACAGCAAGCAAAAAAACTTATGTGGTTTTTTGTGCTTCTTTCCTTGAGTGATGATATCGAACACTACAAAAGATCTCTGATACCAATGTAATGTGAAGCGGAAGTGAATGATGGTGTATGCTCAGGATGAGTGCCCACTATGTGCTCAAGGTTCCTTTTACTGAAGGGGAGAGACAACTCCAGGATGAGTGCCCAATATGTGGTCAAGGTTCCTTTTACTAAACGGGAGAGAGAACTCCCCTTTCTACCTTATGAGAGATTGTGAAATGAACAAAACAAGAGAGTGGATACTGTGAGAGAAGGTGACGTCAGTGATAGAGAGAGAGAGAGAGAGAGAGACACTACAAGAGGTTGTGTGCTCTTGTGACGCTGTTAGCGACGGAAATACATTGGGTTTTTATAACCCCCGGCGTCGCTAAAACCGTCGCTACGAGCGTCGCTACGAGAGCGTCGCTATAGGCGTCTCTATAGGCGTCGCTATATAGCGACGCCTATAGCGACGTTTACACAGAAGACTATAGTGACGCTCATAGCGACGCTACAGAGCCATAAATAGCGACGCTTATAGCGACGCCCGAGAGAATTTTTTTTTGGTGGCAGGGCATTGAATGCCTTGCCACCCATCAACCATATTGTACTTGATTCACTTTTTAAAAAAAGTGCAAAAGTAGATAATAGACCCAAAATAGTCACCCACAAGACGCATTGTTTGCAAAATTGACAATTGTACACATCATAAGCAAAATGAATTGATTGGCAAATGTAATAATGACAATTGTACAACATCGTAGGCATAAAGAATTGATTGGCAAAAGGGACTGCGGTGACAAATGTAATAATATACATGGTTCAAAAAGACGTATAAAATCCGTCTCATGATACATAAGCTATGAGAAACCCTAAACTAATGCTATCTAGCTACGGCTAAACTGACATCGTCTAGTCAGACGTCTCATCGCGTCCAAGCGGCGTATCTGTCGGATTCTGCAAAAAAAGACAATAAGACAGCTTTCAGTAAGTAGAAACATATAACGACATTTATAAAACAATACAAAAAATAAAAAAGAGTAAACCCTAATACTAACCATGCCGCCGCGAGAACTGAGAATGTCCATCAGGGCGTTTAAGCCCTTCCTGGCTACGTACTCGCGCTCGTACGGTGTGGGATCACGTCCTGTCATCGACCACTGTCAAAACATACAAAGATTTCATTATGTTAGAACTAAAAAACTCATAAACCCTAAACTATCGAACATGCATAAAGAGCAATGTGAAAACACTTACAAAATCGGCCTCAAATGATGCCCATCCACCGCTCCCCAAGTGGTGCGAGCTCCTTGCCTCTACTCGCGCTCTGGCTGCATCCTTTTGTTGCTTCCACTTGTCGGGATTCTCGCGCGCTGCTTTCTTCGCATTCTTCCAATCTTCTTTGGCCAGCCAATCTGGCCTGTTCCACCCATTCTTGATTACTTTTTGCACTTCGGAACGCTTGTGTTTGCAGTATTCGCGCATTCGAATCTTCATCAGGTCTTCATTGAAGTGCTGATCCCGTGTTGGAATGGGAAACTCATCATGAAGTATGCTGATGACTCTGTTTTTTAAATCACTTGGTACTTCACTCCATTTGTTTAGTATGTAGTGTCTAAACAGCTGAGAGCAAAGACCACGCATGCGCGAGATCACCTTCTTGCCGTCATCATCCATGATGATGCCGCCGCTGATGTCGACGGAGTAAGGCAAGCCCTCTGGCCGGTGACGCGAGAACCTGGGTGTCCCGGCAGGGGTCTCTAGCGGCGTGTCGATGGGGGTACGGACGTCAGGTGTCTCCACCGGCGTCTGGGCCCCGAAGCGAGGAGTGTCGAGTGGGGTGGCTCCTGGCGGAGTAGGTAGAGGTGTGTAGCTTCTAGGAACAGTCAGCCGTGCAAAACCTAGCGTAGATGGCGATGTTGTGGCTGGTGTGGGGGCGGGCAAAGAAGGGGAGGGTAAAGAGCCTCGTCGAACACGAGGCGGTGTGGAGGCATCGGTGGCGGAATCCCCACAACAACCACCACCGCCACCACTAGAGCGCCGGTGTCTAGACGAGTGTGAAGCTCGTCTCGTCGACGCCGAAGCTTCGGAGCCCGCCGAATGCTCCGAAAGAGAGGGAGATGCGGATGGAGTAGGAACGCGCGATGATGCGCCAGAGCGATGACGCTCCACGTACCACTGTCTCTGCTGCGGTGACAAAGAAGAAAGAAACTCCTCATCATCCATACCTGCATTAAACACACGAATATTTAAACTTAATATTGAATGAATAGAGTAGACAATGACGCAAAGACCATTAAATACAATGACGTAATGACACATATAAATACAATGATGCAATGAATCGAGTGATAGAAGAGGCAAGTCGAAAACTCAGAATTTTCAATTAAAAGATGTGAGCGCGAGTAGAAAAGAGCGTTATACACCATGGAAGGTACTTAGAGAGCCAGAGCTTTTACAACACGGAGCAAAATTGTTCAAATACAATATTTGTGGCTTTAAGAGATCTCTCTCTCATCCTCGCATAACTCAGCATAACTTCCTATATCTATATAGAGCTCTCCGTTTAAACACATATCCTCTGTTTCATTTTGTAGCTCCTCTGCATGCACCCCATATAGAGTAGTAGCATCTTGATGGTCGGCTGGCACCACCGCAGCGGCTTCTGATTGAGCATCTTCTCTGATCTCCTCCATTGATGTCGTTGTGATTGGCACATGGTAGCCTTCATACGTCCTTGCACTACGAGGGGCTACCTCTATGACGTACCACCAGTTTGATGTAGACTTTGTAGGATGAAATATTACCTGCCAGAGCCACATAACTTACATGAGAGCTTTCAAGCACATAACTTGTAAAAGGGGGATGTTAACTATTTACATACTTACTTGTTCACAATGCTCGGGTAGTATGAAAGTGTCTCTTAGGTCAGTCCATTTCTTAGTAGAATCCACCTCAAGAAAACCAGACTCTCCTCTACACACAGTAGCGTTGCGACCCTCCATGATTATCTTGAACCATTGCACGTCGAACAAGTCGACAAAAAATCCTCTGTAATCGATCCTCAAAATCTCTTGCAGCGTGCCGAAGTAAGTGAGTTCTGCCACCACAGGATCTGCATCAGAGGAACGTCGTCGACTAGACTGTTCAAATTTTGCCATGATTCCACAATCTTCAGTAAAACGCTTTTTGTCGATTCGTTCCACCCTAAAATGTCGACCTTTACACCATGCTGCTGTGTATGGCTTATACTACAACGAACAAAGATTATAAGTGGCTGTTCAAACGTTTATAAATAAAGTCACTTGCTAGTCGTACATTGCAAACTTACCTTGGTCGCGCAACCCCGAGAGTACTCCCACTCTTCTTCAGTCACTTCGTCACCGCATTGTTGTGCGCTTTTCAATTGGTTGTGCAACCATCTTAAGCTCATGAAGGTTGGTAGGCTCTCCAGAACCGCTGGATAGTGCATCGGTGGTCGTTTTCCCCGTCTCCACTCGATTCGTGCCCTTTGTCGCTCTTGCTTTGCATCCTCATATTATGAAATCCACTTTTGCATCACTGGATTGTGAAGCATGCAAAATCGGTTGATTTTAGCCTCTAGATCTTCCGTCATCTTCTTCTCAACACCGAGATTGCACATGACAATCCCAGATATGCGCTCATCATCTATGGTTCGCCATAGCTTGTCCCGGGATTTATCAAATCCGTCTAGCCACTCTCCAATGTACACTAGGGACTCTGATACCAACCAACCTTCTGCCATGCTACCCTCCGGACGTGCCTTTTGACGCACATATCCCTTAAGCGTTTTCATGAAACGCTCTAAGAAGAACATCCATCTGGAATGAACTGTGCCAGCTATTTCCACCTCATCAACTATGTGAACAAGAAGATGCACCTGAATGGTTAGCATTGTAGTAGGAAAATGTTTCTCAAACATGCACACAAGCTCCGCAGCATTTAGTTTGGCGAATGGTATGGAGTCTACGTTGATCTCCTTTTGTGAGATCCATTGCACCAGCTTTGCAAGTTTGTAGATTGTGTTACGGATGTCGAGAGACAAACATCCCTCAATGGCAACCGGTAAAATAAACTGTAAAGTATGTGCAGCAATGATATTAAAGGCCACATTTTATGCAATGATATTAAAGTCCACTATGAACGTACCTGACACATTTTATGCCAATCGTGTGACTTCAAACCGGTAAGCTTTCCTTCTTTAGTAAAACACGTTCGGAGCGAGTGCATTACGCCAATGGGGGTCCGCAAAGATCGAATGGTCTCTTTTACTTTGCGTTCTTGGGCTCCTGTGAAAATCCATGGTGCTTTAGGGAGTTTTATCAATCCATCAGACGCTGTTTACGGCCAATATTGCTCCATACGATCCACATTTCTAAGGTCAACTCTAGCTCCCAAAGTATCTTTCTTGCCGGTCAAATGGTCCCATAGTAGATTACCCACATTCTTGAATATGTGCATTGGATCGAGCAAGTGATTGATCATGAGTCGGGGCCAGTATGGTAACTCGTACCATAGAGATAGTCTCTTCATCCCTGGAGGCAATCCGTCATCGCACATCTCCTTCTGCTCTAACCATGCTTGTGCAGACATCCTTGGTGGCTCTCTTCCCAAAAAGCCGTCGCGTAACACATGATTCTCTGGAAGATACGCTTGATGACCTTCGTAGATTTGCTTCTTCAGTGAGGGTGCCCTACGTGCATTCAGTCTAGGTCCACATGTGACACATGCTCTGTATCCGCTTGTTTGAAGCCCTGCATGTATACACATGATAATAGATCAACTATGGGAAAAAACAAGATTTACAGTGTCTGAGTGAGGAGTGTCAATAGATCACCTGAGCATTCTGCTAGCCCGGGATAGTCATGCATGGTCCACATTAGAATGCCTCTGATCAAAGCATTCCGTCGTCCTGTGTGTCGGCTCATATCCACCACCTCTATGCCAATCCACAATTGTTGTAGCTCTTCCAATAGTGGACGAAGATACACATCCATATTCCCCACTTTATATCGCCCTAGCACAATCATGCTTAGCCATAGGTGCCCCTTCTTCGTAGTCAACCACGGGGGAATGTTGTAGTTGACGATGACAACGGGCCATACACTGTAAGATGTTGATCTTTGACCAAATGGATTTACACCATCCATAGCCAGGCCTAAGCGCAAATTTCGAGCTTCCCTGGCAAAATCCGACCATGTTCCATCTATATGTTTCCACGCTACGCAATCTGCAGGAATTCGTAGCACACCATCCGAAGATTTATTCTCCTCATGCCATGATGCTAGGGCGGCCATGGACTTACATTCGAAGAAATGCTTGATGCGAGGAAGCAGAGGGAAATGTCGCAAAACCTTTTGTGGAATTTTTGTCCCGTGGAGATCTACTCGATATCTTTCAGAATCACATTTCGGACACTTCTCCATGTCTATGTATTCCCCTCTGAAAAGAATGCAGTCATTAGGACAAGCGTGGATAGAATTGTAATCCATCCCCAAGTTTCACAAAATCTTTCTTGCTTCATCTCGGGAATCTGGCATCACATTGTCAGCTGGTAGTATGTGCTCTTTCAGCAATCTACACAACATAAAAATATGATACAGTCGTGTAAAAATCTATCAGATCATTATACATTTAGAGTTCTATTAAAGTAAACTAATTGTAATAGATCACCTGAAAAGCGCTGTGACGCTAGTGCCACTCCATCCAAACTTTGCCTGCATGTTGAGAAGAACCAGGAGTGCTTTCAATCTAGACATACGTGCTCCATTATACAATGGCGTATCGGCTTCACTTTTCATATCATCATAGATAAGCCTTTCTGAATCCATGATCGTCTCGATCATTTCATCAATCTCGGGCTCAAAGATTGCCTCGTTGGGAATGTGCTCTGCATGATCATCCCCCGAGCTGTCAGAGGCTACATCTTGTGGCCTCACATATGCTGCTTGACCAAAGCGCCTGCGAACACGTCTATTGGGTTGCAAGATTGCTGCTTGTTGGCCAGCGTCAGAGTCCGACGAGTTATAATTGGCAACAACTCGATCTATAATAGATGGATCGAACTCGCCAAATTCGCGAACGTGCTGCAAAGAAACACGTCTTGTCCGTCGCACAGCATGCTTGCATTGATTACAAGGACATAAGACCCTCGTTGAGAGATAGGTGTTTCGGTTGGACGGTCCCACATCCTCGTCTCGCTACTCATAATGAGGATAAAAAACTTATAACCTGGACAACAAATTTAATATTCTATTGGCATTCTTTGTCTTATCTCTCTCTCTCTCTCTCTCTCTCTCTCTCTCTCTCTCTCTCTCTCTCTCTTTACCTCACATTCTCTAGTCATGTCCAATCCCCGCACACCTCGGTCTAGAGGTGCACGGAGATCAGAACCACCGGGTTATAATCTCGTCTTTATTGG
Organism: Adiantum capillus-veneris; assembly: GCF_014529385.1. Lineage (NCBI taxonomy): Eukaryota > Viridiplantae > Streptophyta > Polypodiopsida > Polypodiales > Pteridaceae > Adiantum > Adiantum capillus-veneris. The sequence goes on from NC_140956.1 coordinate 141,371,536, forward strand.
TCAATACCTATATTTGTGGGTACAAGAAATCTACACACCCACGTCTACATGATACTGCATGTAGTGGACAAAACCCCTTTGCCTCTTCTCTAGCTGTAGCACTTCACTTCATCTTAACATCTTTTCACAGTAGATCTTTTCACTGTTCGTCTAACTCTAAACCCTAAACCGTAAGTAATTCTTGCGTGGACTCGATCTAACGTAAATAAGCGTAAATCTAAATAAACGTAAATCTAACTAAAAATAAAGCTAAATCTAATTTAACGTAAGTCTAATGACTAGAGGTTGTCTAGATGGTCATTGTGTCGGGGATGTAGTGACTCTTGCCGCCCTGAAGATCCACCTTCTTCCCTATCTTCTGAAGACATTTCACCAGTACTTTTGGATCGACGGAGCCCACCATGAGTGAAGGCAGCAATACCCTATATTCCATTGAGGGCTTTCTTCACCCGCTTCATGCAGGCATCGCAGTCTATGGAGACCTAAATCTAATCTAATATAACGTAAATCTAAATCTAGCTTAAATAAACGTAAATCTAGTTAAAAATAAACCTAAATCTAATTTAATGTAAGTCTACATATAACCTAATCTTTAACGTCTTTTAAGATAGTTTCCTACGACGTTATAACTCTCTTCTTCTTGTGTGTGTGCGCGTGTGTGGATGTGTGTGCCAATAAAAAGAGATAAATGGTATAACCTTTCTATCACCCATGCCAAGTATGATAGATTGATTATGCCATTTCCCTCTTGAATAATAGGTCTTGAGTTCAACTCCTCGTCGGCTAGATCTTTAGGTCTTTTAATTTTAATTAGTTTCCTACGACGTTAAATTAGTTTCTCTCTCTTTCTTTCTCAATGTGTGTGCGTTTTTTTGGATCGTATGCATGTTTTCTCTCTCTTTTCCTCTCTCAATGTGTGCGTTTTTTGTTTATGCATGTTCTCTCTCTCTTTTCCTCTCTCAATGCGTGCGTTTTTTGTTTATGCATGCTCTCTCTCTCTTTTTCTCTCTCAATGTGTGTGTGCATTCTTTGTTTATGTATGTGTGTGTGCGTTTTTGTTTTTGTTTGTACTCTCTCTCTCTCTCTCTCTCTCTCTCTCTCTCTCTCTCTCTCTCTCTCTCAAAAACACTATGTGTGTGTGTGTGTATGTGTGTGTGTGAGAGAGAGAGAGAGGGAGAGAGAAAGAGGGGAAGGGAACATGAGAATGAGGAGAGGGAAGGAGCATACCTGGCTCTCCTTCCTCTCCTCGTCTGTGTGTGTGTGTGTGTGTGGAGAAGAAAGAGAGAGAGAGAGAGAGAGAGAGAGAGATAGAGAGAGAGTGAGGGAGAGCGTTACCTGCTCCTTGCTTGAGGGCGCCGAAAAACTCAGATCTGAGATCTGAGTTTTTGGGCGCGCTCGGTTATTTTTTTACCCCAGCCGGCGTCGCTATGAGCGTCGCAAATTTCTTTGTAAATTTGCGACGCTCATAGCGACGCCGGGAATTTTTTTTTGGAGCATCGCTAATATGAAGAGCCTCTTGTAGTGAGAGAGAGAGAGAGAGAGAGAGAGATCGACACAGATGGGGTCCCAAACCCCCCTCCAAGGGGGCCCCCTCACTGCTGCTAGAGAGGTGTTTGCTTTACATTGCACAAAGTCTAGTACAATGGTTATAAATGCCAAGATTCTTGATGACAACAATGACAAGGACGATGATGATGATGACGACAATGATGACGTTGACGACGACAATGCCTGTGGAGATGCTAAGATCGCAAGGCTAATGAATTGAAATCTGAAATCGGTAGGGATGCTGATGGAGTAGTGCAAATGCATCAAAACTAAGGGCTGATCTGTTATCCTCAATGATGACAATGACTAGAAACTGAAAAATGTTGTGTAGGATTGCTTGAAAACTGAAAACGCGGGTGTGGTTGCGACAAGAAGGGCGACCGCCACGATGCAGTGGCTGCCCACTGAGGTACTACTACGGAATGCTAAGGATGAATCCAAAATGCTCGTGCTACTAAAAATGGTGATCCCAAAAAAAAAAAGGCAATAATGAGAAAAATGACGAGCTTGCTTGCACTGCGGGCAGTGAGGGACAAGTCTGATCACATTTCTTCTCTTCTACTAAAAATGGTGATCCCAAAAAAATGGGTACTAATGAGAAAAATGACAAGAGCTTGCTTGCATTGCGGGTACTGAGGGACAGGTCTGATCACATTTCCTCCTCTATTAGAGGGAGAAGATGCTTTCTGTAGAACACCATCTTTGTGCTTAACTCATGTGTTGGTTGTATCCATGTGCTTCTGGCATCTAGCTAGATCAAATCCTGATGTATGAGTCTAATGATCTCTATCTGTGTGAGAGATAGGGAGGGTGTATCTAAGGAGTAATGGAATAGAGGTAGTCTATCCATGTTGAAGCCATGTGACTGAAACCATGATGTCATCTGCCCATACCAGTATGGTTTATCTCCCTGTCTCTCCAAATGAAATCACATACTCTTGCATCTTGAATGCAAGGGTCAAGGTCAGAAAGCTGTGGGCTATTTGTAGCAAATGCAGAGAGAGGACATCTCTCCAAATGCAATCATGCACACTTGCACCTTGAAGACATGTGGTATTACACAAGCTGCTAATATGGAAAAATTAATTCATGATAATATTCTTAGTCAGGTTTTGTTGAAAGAAAACGTCAACCCACACTGCATAAACTGTATACTCAAGTAATGATGCAACATACCCAAATCTTTAATCTTGGAAGTAGCATTCAAATCAACCTTAAATTCAGCAATATGTCTCTCATCTGGTCTAGTGAGCAACAAATCATCCACATAGAGAACAACAATCAGAAGTACATCACCCTCACGCTTTACATACAATGTGATTTCTATTGGACTGTTATGGAAACCTTGTTTGACCAAATGAGTGTCAGCCTTCTGATACTAAGCGCGAGGAGATTGCTTCAACCCATACAAAGCTTTCTTACATTTGCGTGCTTTATCGTTCAAAATGAGTTGCGAAAGCACATAGAAAACGTACAGTAGTCATACAACAAATGGGAGCAAAAGTCTCTGGATAATCTATACCTTTTTGTTGCGCAAAACCCATTGCAACAAGTCGAGCTTTATAGCGATCAATCTCACCATCCGGCTTGCGTTTCAATTTGTAAACCCACTTTGTATCAATGGTCTTTTTGCCATATGCAAATCACATAAGGTCCATGAGTCATTTTTTACAAGTGCATCATATTGTGATTGCATGTCAACTATCTAATTTTTTAAATTTTATGCTTCATAAAAAGACAAAGGTTCCTCAACGTCATGTAAGCTAGATACAGCCAAAGCATAACAATCTAATGCATAAGATGCATGGCGAGAACCTGAACAAGTACGCCTAGACAAAGGTAGATCTACCAAGATTATATCAATTTGGTCTCATAGTTCATTTGGGTCTTTTGAAAACTTTTAATACAACATTTCATTTCATTTTCATCTCTCTCTATCTCTCTCTTCAATTTTGCAAAGGGAACATATCCATGAAGGCAACCAAACATAGAAAACGATGACACCTATCCAAGGGGAAGGCTACAATCCCTCCCCCCAAAATAGATAAATACATAGTATAGACTAGTACAACGTGGCCACCTCTGACAACTGTGTGGATTTCCTTAGCTCAGACCTACCAACTCTATAAGCGCCCATGAAACACATGGTCTTCATTAAGCCCATCTGTTAGGCTAGCTAACGTTTGCTCTAGACCTAGGGACCTCTCTCTCTCTCTCTCTCTCTCTCTCTCTCTTTCTTTTCAATTTTGCATAGAGAACACCTTCCTGAAGGCAAGCAGACACAAGAAACGCTGACATGCATCAAAGGGGGAGGCCGGAATCCCCCCATGTTCGCAAAAACAGCCTCTGCATGCTTATCGCCTTGACGTTGAGAAGGTTTGGTAAAATTAGGATTTTAAGGCTTTTAAGGCAAAAGCTCAAAAACTAAAACTCTTGCAATGAATGTGGACCATTACATCATGTTAAATCCTTTCCTATCCCACAATAATATTACATCCTAAAAAAACTAGGCTTATTTGATCAGATTCTCGCTTTCCATTGATATTTGTATTGCCAATATGCCAGAAGCTCTTCACGAACCACCTTGGCCACTCTGATAATGTAGTCCTTACCTTATCTTCACCTTGTCAATAAAGACTTCAACTTCAGCTAGAAAACCCCTACTCTGTGTTCAGCTAGAAAACCCCTACTCGTGCTGGTGTAGGCTAACATGATGGTTGCCATCAGTTCTTTCCCATGCACAACATGCACTCTCAGCCAACCTCAAATCAGTGAGATACCGAGGTTGTATTAGCAAAACTGGCAACGAAGTCTTTATCAAAGAGCTCGTATGGCATGCATCAAGATCATGTAGGCTGAATAGAGAAAGTATTCCAGTTATAAGATGTAGCCTATTGAAGCTTAACGCCACAAACATACTGTCTGCACAATAGGCCCAAGATGCCAGTATAGTAAATCGCATGTCGAGAGAATCCACCACTTTTCACACATCAACTGAAACTTTCCCAAGCATGATATGTTTTTTGATAGCCCCCGACCCGAGTAGCATGAATTTTTAGAAAATGTCAGCATAAATCCGTATACCTCCAAAATGCACACTTGTGTGATCGCATTTAAAGAAAAGCCCTTGCTTTACATTCATTGAAACAGCACAGTAGTGTCCCTTACCATGGTACAAGATTTCACCCATCATGACGTTGCTTTTCAATAGACCATCATTAACAATAAATGATGTAAACGTAGGCAATTGTTAATGATGCAAACGTAGGCAATGCAATTTGGAGACCAGAGTCCCATACTCCAACAAACGCAATGATTTGCAATAGCCTTTTCAAACCTATCATTGCAAAATACCTTCCAAGTGCATGCATGCAATGATTGCGCTTGGCAAGAAGCCATGGCCCTACTTTGAAAACAGTCCAAAGCTTCATGGTCTTTCCCATGTTGGACCCACCCCATCCCAACAAGTGAAATCAAAGAACATTGAAACAGCAAGTTGTACAAGAACATGTTGTCCCTTCAAACATAGACAATACTTGTTATCGTTTCAAAGGTTAACCTCACTTGCCGGTGTAGCTTCAAATAAACTCTTTACCTTTTGAATTGATGCTACACTGGATGTTGCTATCTGTGTGATAATTTGAAGACTTAAACTATTGTAATGCAGGACACGGGCAGTTCAGAAGCTGATCAAGACAGTGAGTTCTGCAGAGCAAGTGAGATTGGTTGCAGGATCACTAAAACAAGGCATAGTTACACTTATAAAAGATTTGAATGGAAACCATGTTATGTAGCGCTGCTTGCAGCGCCTAAGCCCAGAAGATAGTCAGGTAGAGTGGCTGAGTAAAAAACCTCACAGTTGCTTACTTTGACTCATAAAGCATGCACACAGGTAACAGCTTTGTTTTGGCCTTGGGAGTTCATATTTGATGTTGCAGCTTCTCATTGTGTCGAAATTGCAACCAAAAGACATGGATGTTGTGTGCTTCAAAGATTTGTTGATTTTTCATATGGTCAACAATGCAACCGCTCGATTGCAGAAATTGCATCCAATGCCTTGGTCCTTTCACAGGATCCCTTTGGGTAAAGTTTTTATTGTTGTATATTTCTTGTGTGTTAATAGTTTTTCTTTCCGTTCTCTTTTTGTTTTTGGGATTGGGGGGGGGGGGTACCAATAATGTCTCTGAATTTTACTATACCAGGAACTATTTTGTCCAGTATATTCTGGATTTGGGATTGAATTGGGCGATTGTGGAAGTAATTACTCATATAGATGGAAACTTTGTACATCTTACAATGCAAAAGTTCAGCAGCAACATTGTTGAGAAATGTTTGAAGCTCTATGGGGAAGAAAGCAAGGCACAAATTATAAGAGAGCTTATGAGTAGTGCACGACTTGCTCAGTTGCTTAAGGATCCTTTTGCAAATTATGTGGTCCAATCTGCCTTGATGTTCTCAAAGGTAATACCCTTTTTGTATGGTACTGGTTCACTACCTTTTTACATGGTGCGGGTCACTCTCTTTACATGTTGTTGGTTCACTGCCTTCGATTTATGTCAAGCATGTAGCTGTCCTTCTCTAATATCTCCTTAGCATTCACAAATATTGGTTTAGATCTTTGAATACTTTCACTTAATTTGCACCACATTTTTCAATAAGTTACTACTTGTAAATCACATATTCTGTTAAAGAATACCCATCAAACCTTTGTTCTATACCATGCAAGCCTTGAGTTATCACATTGTGATGATATCTCAAAAGCAATATATCCATCATGCTATAATCAAAGCTCATAGACTTGCATTATTTCTCAAACTTGACAAAATACAACGGTAATATTAATATGCAATGATAAGCATTAATGATATCAATAACACTTGCCCAGTGTCCTATGCTAGCTCAGAGGTCCTTTTTAATAAATATTAGGCTTCCAATTCAAGCGAGACCTATTCTTGCTTAGAATATATACCTGCCAATATTCCTAACCTGTTCACATTCACAAACTAGAATTTAGTATTTTCGGAGACCTATTCTTACTTAGAATATATACTTGCCAATATTCATGACCTATTCTCTTTCATAAACCAGAATTTAGTATTTTCTTAGATCACAATTTATATCATTTGCTACTATGAACCGCCGAGCATTGTTCAATAACATTTTAAACCATCAATTTCAGTTTTTACTTGAAGGCAGTGCCCTGGTCTATTGTAGACGACCTTGTTGGCACTGCCGTTAAGGCAGGGTCTAAGGGGAGGAAATTTGTCCCCATGACCATAGCGGATTTGGCCAATCAAAATTTGGCATGAGGAGCTTGTTTTTTGAGGTGGATGGCATGCACATAATTGCTATTTTTTGTTCGTCTAGTACGGGCGCATCGACTTCAGTACTAAAGGTGTTTTTCTGTCAGTACCAGGCTCTGCTGCTTTCAGACGAATTTGCTCCTACGGGGGGCGTTCTGGCTATGCTTCCTACAAGCTCAGCTACCTTCTAATGCTAATATGAATACCCCATTAAGAGATTTGCTACCTCTTAGAGCTATGTAGTCCTATTCATCTACATTCAATCACCCACCAACAGTTGTTTTCAGTGCTAATGCAGAGCTAAAATCTCATGGCTCTCCCTCCTCTCATGCTACTACGCTTTGAAGACATAGAATTTGTCCCGTATACTCAATTGATATTGTGAAAGGTAACACTTTCATGTCGCAAGTTCTTGTATGCAAATGGAAGGAGATGACAGATCTTAGTCGCAATGATACATTGTTTGCTTCTCCTCCATCTTCTCCACCATCAGCATCAAAGAGAATTTCATTACTTCCATCAGTCAAGACCCTCAAGATACCAGGTTCTACGTTCCTTTTGAGCCAAAGGGAAGGTCTTGAAGGCTCTGGATAGCATCACAATTCATGCTGGATGCAGCTTGACAGTGATGATTTGAGTGTATTTAGGTTAGTATTTCACGCTATCCAAGTTAGAGTTCTTGATGCTTTCAAGAAACAGTACGTACAAAGGTTTTCAGAAGAAAGAAGGGGTCTCATAGCTTTAATTGATGCCATCATCTGCTTGACATGTCCTACTTTTTTTGTGACTACTGACATCTTGATTGTCATCTCAAATGACGTAGCCCTTGCACAATCCATTGGCCAAGTAAGCTTTTACATGAATCAAATTTAGTCTTGCCAGGTGATATTATCGGTGTATCAATTTTCTCTTATCTGATGCAAGCAGATACGGCAAGCAACTTTGGTTTTGGAGCAAATTGGAGAAAGCACATCAACAAAGGTTCTCGACAAAGTGGTGACAGTAATTAATTAGTGGCCAAACAGTGGTCGGTTACAACTTTCTTCCCTGCCATTTTAGAAATTGGTTAAAATTTTTAAAACTGGACTTATAACGTGCTAAAGCTTGAGTTAAGGAAATCATGCATACGTTTCAGTTGAACGCACATCCTTATATTTAATGCCACTCTTTGAGTGACATGCTGTCTTGTTGAAAACTCTTCTCTCACTACCTATACTTTTTGGTGATTAGCTAGAGATTGATGTGGGTGGTGGAGGAGGTTCCATGCTATGAAGCTCTCTACATGTGGAAGTTTTTAACCCTCTAATTTTAAGTCATTTCGTTTGTGCACCTATATGTGTTTTTTTGGGGAGGTGGAGTGATGTCCGTAACATATAAAGAAAAAAATTGTGATTCTTGATTTTTTCAGAATGCGTAGTTAATTTGTTGTTTAGTCACCTGTAATGCATATTCTAGGTGTGCTTCTTGGAGATACTTTGGATGGGGAAGAACATTGCCTCGAGGGCATGGCCATTTATTTGATCGCCCAATTAGCCCCCTCCCCCCCCCCTCTTACTTGTGTTTGTATTCTTCATTGATTATATGTGGACAACTGAGTACTATTATGTGGGAGTAGATAGGGCCGATGGTTTTGGACCTTTAAATCCCAAGTTGGACCGGAATCTTCAGATTAAACCAAGGTTTTGGCTCTAGATTCCAAAAGGAAAATAGAAGGTTGGGTAGAGTGAGCCACGTTCTTCGAAGACTGCCATCAAGTAGCATGATCACCTTGGAAAAGACTTTTGAATTACTTCGTTTTCTTTTTGCTCACCTATAATAATGAGCCTTGCATGAAAGAATCAACGAATTCAATAAAGATATACAAAGCTTGAAATGTATATTGTTGGAAATGGCCACGAGAAGATAGTTGACTGACAACTTGCAACACCTACAACTTTTGGATACCCTGCTATGTAAAATGGAACGAAACAACAAAAGCACTTGATGTTTATCTAGATCTTAGATAAACTCAACCTCTTTTTCTTGATTGACTTCAACTTTGTAAACATCCAATCCTCTTCTGTTTTCGAAGCCAAACCGTTGATCAAAAAGTACTTTGATGACGCTTTCAATAAACCTACAACCAATATTAATATTTTTAAATTTAGACACTCTCTCAAATCAAAATTTACTGGACATGTAGAGAACAACTTATATTACTTGTCGTTGTCAACCACGAGCATAAACTACATTTGTATAATTTTTTGTAATATAATTGAATAATGGGAAAATTACCAAAATACCCCTCTAATTTGTGGAAATTCCCAAAATAGCCCTAAAATTTCAAAAATTCCCAGAATACCCCCAATATTTTGTCATAAATTCCCAAAACGCCCTTCAAATTATCCAAAATTCCCATAATACCCCTGATTGTGAGATTAAATTTCTCTAAAGGTAAAAAAGTTTGTAGCTTTTCATAAGAAGACTAGTTGTCTATCAATACAAGATGCTAAAACTAGAATCTGAGTTGGTTATGTAGGCTTTGGAGATGATTTGCTTCATTATTTTTTGACATAATTGCCCTTTTTTGCAAGGTAAATTGTGACAAATTATATTCTACCCACTCTAAAACAGATCTCAAGTGTCAAAAAGGGATAAAAACTAGAAAATCTTAAACAATCCAACCAAAATAGATAGAAGGGTATTTTGGGAATTTCCACAAATTAGAGGGGTATTTTGGTAATTTTCCCTTGAATAATACTTCTACCTACTAAGAGCATGGTCACACGGGGCTTAGTTTCCAGTTATTGGGAACTAAGGCTACTAAGCAAGGAAAATGCAATCACTGCAGCTGTTCGTACCCTTGCGTGGTCATGCGCAGAAAACTAATCCTCACTGAGGAACGACGACTGCCTACTGGGGGTACCAATAGGTTGGAACGCGCGAGCTCGACTGCATAAATTGTTCGTGCTATGGTGGCCTGCCCGCAGTGTTCGCTATAAAATCAGCCGGCCTATTTTGCCATACTGCATCAGCCCTCGACGCCCCTACATCCCTCCCACTCTCATGGCCTGCCAGTCTTGCCCCCTCAGCCCAAGTCTGCTACTACTGATCTATTGCACAAATTGAAAGGAGCCAACAAGCAGCCAGCCTGCAATTCAATCTCTCCCACCCTCCCTCTCTCTCTCTCTCTCTCTCTCTCTCTCTCTCTCTCTCTCTCTCTCTCTCTCTCTCTCTCTCTCTCTCTCTCATCATAGAACGCTTCCATGGACGATCGTGATGCTATATTCATCATCCTCATCATCTACATCATTCTCCTTCAGCAGATGTTGCTTTGTGCGAGGACTAATCTCCAAAATCTACGCACATTGACAGTGATTCTTGCTTTGTCATTGACTCGCGGTGTCTTCATTGAGGGAGATGCTCCGCCCATGGGTATGGCTTCCATTGCATTCTTCTTGGCTGCATGCAATGTGATATTGGGGTTGCCATGCTTGCGGTGTAACGACACCAACCCACGCTTGTGGTACGTGAAGCCTCGGTTTCTTCATTGGTGGGAACGCTACAAAGCATGGTGTGCACAAGATGATCCTCTATTTTGAAGCTACTTTCGATTGCCCTCTAGTCTATTTGACCAACTATCGAATCTCCTTCATGCATCGCTAGAGCAAGGTGACATTCCACATCCACTATGACAAGTGCGAGGCCGAGAATTTCTAGTGGAAAGAAAGGTTGCCATTGCCCTCATGAGATTGGCAACAGGTTGTTCAATGAGGGTTATCGTGGAGCAGTTTGGATGTGAACACTCCACTGTGGTGAAAATAGTGGATGCATTTGTTGATGGTCCACTGCTTCACATGGATAACATCATAAGGTGGCCGTCAACCCCCTTGGAGATGCAGTTAGTGAAGATTGCAAAAAGCACATGGTTTTCCAAATTGTTGTGGTGTTATTGATTGCACCCACGTCGAGATGGAGGCCCTGAAGGAGAGCTTTCCACAAACTGGTATGATCGCAATGGTAATTACTCTATGACTTTGCAGGCAATAGTGGACTCGACCATGCGCTTTCAAGATATCTATGTGGGTTTTCCTGGCCCTGCAAATGATAAAAGAGTGCTTCAAAACTCATCTTTTTTTCGTCTTGCCCAAGCCAATCAAATCTTGAATGGGGCAAGCTTCACAGGGAGGGGTTACAACATCACAAAGTACATTATTGGAGACGGGGGGTATTATGAGTTGCCATGGCTTCTCATACCTTTCCAAGATCCTTTGTCTCCCTCGCAAGCCAGATACAACTTTCTCTTGTCTTCTACACGTATGGTTGTAGAGCGAGCTTTTGGCCGTTGGAAAAGCACATGGCGCACTCTTCATGGCACAATCCGTAAGCTAGATATTTCTCGGCTACCGAGAGTCATAGCAGCTTGTTGTATTTTACACAATATGGCAATTGACCATGGTTTGGCAAATACAGATGACACAGATGAAGCGCTCAACATGTACAATCTTGCAGATCGTCATGAGTATGTCCCTTTCAATGCTTTAAATATGGAAAGTGTAGCCATGTATCTTGAGGAAGTACATCGTGCCTAATGTGGGATGTAGACTCATAAAGTGAAGTCTTCTCAAATGATTGTTTATCTTGTCTACAGATTTTGTTGGACCATGTGTAGCATACGGCTCATGGCATTTTGCTCATTCATTATTGCTTTTGTTGATAATTCTATTTAGTTTAATATGTGTAGATAGTGTTTAAAACCATTTGGTATGCTTGTATAATAATTTACAAGGATAAACAAGATGGGAAAAAGGTTTTTTTTATAGATTTGTAGAGCCATTTACACATATTCATCTAGAGGAGCCTTGGGAGTAGCAAGTAAAGACCAGCCATGTATAAGGGTTCACTCATTTTCATTTGTAAGGTTCAATCAAGAAAATCAAGAAACAGAGGTCCAAGATTAAGGGTTCACTCATTTTCATATGTAAGGTTCAATAGGCCACCTTGGCTTTGAGAACCCACTACAATTTTAATATCCAATATGATATCTTGGTGAGCAATCATAAAATTTTGAGCTTGGTGCATATCTTGTTGTTAATTTGCATGTTGAAGATGAAATGTCAACTTGGTGTATATAAAAAAAAACCACCACATCCCCCCCCCCACACCTCTCTCTCTCTCTCTCTCTCTCTCTCTCTCTCTCTCTCACACACACACACACACACACACACACACACACACACATAGAGTTTTCGAATGGGTTCCCTTGTTTGTATATTGGGATCTCCCCTTTTCCTAAGCAAGGACAAATTGATAGTTGCTTAGAGGCACCTTTATATAGGAGGAGTGCTTAGATTATCATTAGGGATAGCGTTAATCATGCTTTCTGTCGCTTTAATACATACTTTGAAGGTGGAGGTGATGTGCAGGGGCTAGCACAACTAGTCGTTGCATACATAAAGAAAAACATCCTCTCTCTCTCTCTCTCTCTCTCTCTCTCTCTCTCTCTCTCTCTCTCTCTCTCTCCTTCCTTCCTTTTCTTTGTTACAAGGGAGGGTTTTTTACATGGTGAACGGTGACTAGAAATATTGAGGTTGCACATGTGTGTGAAGTGATTATTGCAAGAGTAAATGCTATTGTTGAATGGCTAAACATGGTAGAGCTTGAATTTACACATATGAAGGTAGCATGTGACATGATGAGGGTTGCCGTATGCCGATATAGAGAGTCCATCATGCTATTTCCTACATCTTGTATGAACACATCCACGATGCTACACATACATCCTTGTATGCAATGCTTTATGATTGTTTTGTGAAGAGTACAAAAAGGGCACATGGGTGTATATAGCTTTAGATGTCAAAAGGTTAGAGAATAGATGCATATATGGATAATGGTACACATAACCATAACGATGCTTCTAGGTATGCCGTCTACGTTGGATGCTCGCATATAGATAAGTATTTGAAGTGTTGGATGTAAAAAATATCTCTACAAAGAGTGCAATCCATGCATAGGGCCATGGATTGTTATCGCATGCTTCGCATAAAACATAGATGCCTTTAAGTCAAACCTTAACTGCTTAAAGGAATGAGCTTTTGATTAATTAGCCATGAGGTCCAAGGTTTGTATAGCTACAGGCTGAGACCCATGTTGACTTGCATGGCAAATAATAGAGACATCAACCCTCAACCATGATTTGAGAGAGAGAGAGAGAGAGAGAGAAGTTAGCACATTACATCCAATAGCCAAAGGCTTAAAGTACAACTCTTTCTCACATCCATAAATAAAACAAAGTATGGTCACAAACTAGAGATAGCTCGTCTAGGTCCCCCAAATTAACATTGCTTAGCTAGAAAGGCACCCACCAAATTGGTTAGCGTGGAAATGGAGTCTTGAAGCACCACAGTTTGCTCTTCTACAGCCTTGGTTTGGCGCTCCTATAAAGCTAAAAGCTCCTCAATTTGTTTCTTTTTCTCTGTTGAGCAGTGTTGAGCCGTCTTATCCATGCTCTCTACCAAGTTTTTTGAAAATCTCTTGAAATTCGCGCTTCACCCTAGCAACCCTCCCTAGCTTTTGACGTCGTTTTTTGCCACTCAAACTAGGATCTTTGCATGGAATTGATGATGAGTCCTCACCTTGGGGAGGGTGGTGGATTGCAATTTTCTTAAGAATACAAGAAATAGGAATGCATTCAATTATACGCAAATAACAATAAGACATAGGAAACAAACGGAACATTTGGCATTGCATTTTATAGAGAGTCTTACCAAAGTTTGACTTTGAACTGTCGATAGGGTTATCACCTGGATCAACTAATGAGTCCTTTGAGCATTGCGTAGATCTTCTCATCGTAATACCTTGGGAAGTTGTTGGTTACCCGCTCCTCGGGGTCCATTTGGCCCCAAGAGCTCATTCCAGAAGGCACAGCCTTGTCCCAATCCCGTACTTTCCTAAATTTTGGGAAAATTTTTTCCCATTTGTCCATGCACTGCAATGGCGTTCGTGTCACTCCACCTTCTTTGGGTTCATGGTGCAATGGCCTCAACGTGTTCAGAAAACATGGACGTACAACCCCAATAGAGACTGACCAGTTGGACAAAAGACAAGCAAAAAAAGGTCTCTTTCTTCCCACTGATTCCACTTCAATTTTTATGCTACCAGCCAAGATCCATATGGTGGGTAGGCACATGGATTGTGAAGAATTACTAGATTCAGGCGCAACGGCGTGCTTCATGAACAAAGAATTTGCAAAAGAACAAGGCATACCACTTGTGGAGAAGTCTAATCTAGCAACTGTAGAAGTCATTGATGGTACGTCGTCCCCTCGCTTCAGGGGATGTCAGGTATGAAACTCGCCCCATAGAAGTAACATTGCAGGAGCATGTTTCAAGAATAGCGTTCAATATTATACAAAGCCCAAGCAGTCCAATTGTTATTGGGCTACCGTGGCTTGAATCACATAATCCTGACATCGATTGGAGGGCTCAGAGAATTGAACCACAAAAAGTCCAAAAGAAGAAGGGAAGGCATAATAGGCCTATATATCTTGGAGCCAAGCTCTTCATGCGTACAGCCAAAAAGTATCCAACTTTCCTGATATTTGCAACACCAATCGACACGTCGACAACAAAAATCATGGAGGCATTTCCACGTCAATATCAAGATTACAATGATGTTTTTGAGAAGAAGAATGCAAACCTCTTACCGGAGCATCGACCCTATGATTGTGCTATAGAGCTTCAAGAGGGAACCCAACCCCCCTTTGGCCCAATATACAAAGCTATCTCAAGATGAATTGGTAGAATTATGGAAAAATATTGATGAGAATCTTGCTAAGGGGTTCATACGGCATTCAAAGTCCCCAGCAAGAGCTCCAATACTCTTTTTAAAAAAGGACAGAACTCTCCGGATGTGCGTGGATTATAGGGGCCTAAACAAGATCACCGTCAAGAATCGCTATCCCCTTCCCTTGATCCCAGAGCTTCTTGAGCGCCTTGGCAAGGCAAGAATATTTACAAACATAGATCTTCAGGGTGCTTACAACCTAGTCAGAATCAAAGAAGGTGATGAATGGAAAAAAGCCTTTCAGACAAGGTATGGCCACTTTGAATATACCGTCATGCCATTTGGTCTCACAAATGCCCCAGCTGTTTTTCAACATTTAATGAACGATATCTTTCGGGAGTATTTGGATTGCTTTGTGGTAATATATTTGGATGATATCTTGATATTTTCCAAGGAACAAGAAGAGCATGAGCACCATGTACGATTAGTGCTTGAAAAGCTTCGTGCATCAGGGTTATATGAAAACGTGGAGAAGTGCTATTTTCATCAATCTAAGGTGGAATTTATTGGTTATGTAATTTCTAAAAAGGGAATCTCCATGGATCCAAAGAAGGTTCAAGCCATCCTTGATTGAGAGACACCCACCTCGGTAAGAGATGTTCAATGTTTCCTCGGATTTGCAAATTTTTATCGTATCTTTATACAGGGATACTCCAAGGTGGTTACAGCACTCACAAGGTTGACATACCATAATAAGTTTGTATGGGACTCAGAGGCCGCGAAAGCATTTTAGACTCTCAAGAAAGCTTTCACGACCGCACCCATTCTAATTCACGCAGATCCTACAAAACCTTTCATCCTAGAAACATACGCTTCAGATTTTGCCCTTGGCGCTATTCTATCCCAAGTAGGAGAGGATGGTCGAGTGTATCCAGTGGCTTTTCATTCCCGCAAGTTCTCAGCTTCAGAAATCAATTATGAAATCCATGACAAAGAGCTCTTAGCAATCATCGACTCCTTTGACACTTGGCATCACCTACTTGAAGGAGCTCCTCATAAGATCACTGTCTATACAGATCACAAGAATTTGGAATACTTCATGACATCCCGCGTCTTGAATCATCGCCAAGCCAGATGGAGTGGTATCCTATCAAGGTTTGATTTTCTTATCTCTTATAGACCTAGCCGTCAACAAGCTAAGCCAGATGCCTTATCAAGAAGATCCTACCTTGCACCTAGAGAAGGCGATGCAGCATTTGATCAACAAGAGTTAGTGATTTTGAAACCTGAGTAGCTTAAGCTAAACGCCACCATGAGTCAAGCTCTTGAAGATTCTACTTTTCTTTCTAAGGCGAAGCCGCAAATTGCCAAAGACCCACTTGCTCAGAATATTAGACAACAACTACAAGGACAAGAGGTTAATGAGGACTTTCAAGAAATTGATGGACTAATTTGCTATAAGGGTCTTCTCTATATTCCACTAGGACCAACACGCTTGGAGGTACTTCAACACCATTCGGCTACCTTGCGCCATCGGTCGTCCAAGGACAAGACCCGCTCTCTACCCTGTGCATCCGCCAAGAACTCATGGAGACGGATTTTTGCATCCGCCAAGACACGAACCTCTTCCAAACTCCAATTGCGATGATTGCCAGTTGAGTCACTTGCGGAGAGCTTTGTACGACGAGCCTTTTGTGTTGCATTCTTTGAATTGTTCTTGACACGCTCACCACGAGGCGTAGAGCCCTTCTTGGCAAACGGTGTCTTCCTAGTGTTGTCATTTTGAGTTGAAGGTGTCGCCATGACGTCGTCAGTTGCCGATGTAGTGGGTGGCATTGGCAAAGGTGATGAATTGGGCAAGTGTGGAGGAGGACCAAAAAATGAAGCTCCAATAGGCATGGTTCCGTGAGTCGATGGAAGGAAATTCTCTAAGCATGACGACAAATGGGTGGTGTAGGTTGACGCTATTGAGGCCGAAAATGGTGATGCGATCGGGATAGTAGGCTGCGATGTGAACGAGAGAGATGGCTGCAATGCAATAACTTGGGAGAGTTGAGACCATGAGAAGTCTTCCTTGCTGGCTGTCCTCCACTTCAGATGAGAGGCTGTTGAGGTCAAATGGAAAATGATCCATGATGGTTGGTATTCAATTTGAGGGTGGAGAGTGGCTCCTAGAGCTTCCTGTAATAATTTCTGATGCTTGAGAGAGAGAGAGAGAGAGAGAGAGAGAGAGAGAGAGATCAGAGCTAAAGCTTCGGATTATTTTCCTGCGCGCATATTGTAGGCAAGGCAAAGCAGGAGCAGAAGCAGAAGCATAGCATGGTGCAAGGAGGGGATGCTGCTGCTCATTCACGCGTGCAGTTTCGTAGCTGCCAACAGCTGTTGTAATAAACTGTCGCTAGCCGGCGTGATTAACGGTGCCGATACCCTGCAGCGGTCCAGCTCGAGATAGCCAGCGGGCCAGCGGGCCGACATCAGGAGCTAGTAGGCAGCTTGCAGAGAGAGAGAGAGAGAGAGAGAGAGAGAGAGAGAGAGAGAGAGAGAGAGAGAGAGAGAGAGAGAGAGAGAGAGAGAGAGAGAGAGAGAGAGCACTGTGTGTGCGCGCGTGAGAGAAACAGCGTTGCTGGCGCTAAAATAATAATAAAATAATAGGGGGAATTTGGAAAAGGTAGCTGGGAAAGGCGGATGGCAAGAGGCTATTAAAACCAACCTCTGGTAAAATTTGCAACTATGCCCTTTTTGGCACAGTTGGAGATTTGAGGCATAGTAGAACCATGCCGGCTTAGTTACATGCGCGTGACCATAGCAAGGGCTTAGTTTCCAAGGGAAATAACTGAAAACTAATCCTCACGTGACCACCACCTAACAATTCCAATTCTTAAAGAGGCAGTGCCAGACGACCTTGTCTTAGTTGTCCGGGTGGGCAGTGTGTAAATAAGGGCTGGGTAGGGCTTTTTATAAATCTTGCTAAAGCCACAATCGTCTAGGTCTTTTCTGTTGAAGCTTTTGGTGAGGCCGCCTCGAGGCCTTATGAGGTGAGGCCACACGTAATCTTTGGTCTGCGTTGCATTCTGTTGAAGCTTTTGGTGAGGCCGCCTCGAGGCCTTCTGACGTGGGCAAGGCCTTTCTGCAAGGCGTCTGCAAAAGAAAACGGGCCAAAGATCACCTGCGGCTTCACCTCGGAAGGCCTCGAGGCGGCCTCACCAACAGCTTCGACAAAATACAACACAGACCATGAGACAGTAAGATTCTGCATTCAATGAAACCTAATTCCTAAACGCTACGAGAACATGAAAGATCACCTGCGGCCTCACGTCAGAAGGCCTCGAGGCGGCCTCACCAAAAGCTTCAACAGAATGCAACGCATAGGTTTCATTGAATGCAGAATCTTACTGTCTCATGGTCTGTGTTGTATTTTGTCGAAGCTGTTGGTCAGGCCACCTCGAGGCCTTTTGAGGTGAGGCCGCAGGTGATCTTTGGTCTGCGCTGTTTTTTGTTGGAGCTTTTGGTGAGGCCGCCTCGAGGCCTTCCGACGTGAGGCCGCACGTAATCTTTCATGTTCTTGTAGCGTTTAGGAAGTAGGTTTCATTGAATGCAGAATCTTACTGTCGCACGGTCTGCGTTATATTTTGTCAAAGCTTTTGGTGAGGCCGCCTCGAGGCCTTCGGGGGTGAGGCCGCAGGTGATCTTTCACGTTCTCGTAGCGTTTATGAATTAGGTTCATTGACTGGCTTGCATCCTCAACAGAATCTTATTGTCTCATGGTCTGCGTTGTAATCTGTTGAAGCTTTTGGTGAGGCCACCTCGAGGCCTTCCGACGTAAGGGCGCATGTGATCTTTCACGTTCTCGTAGCGTTTAGGAATTAGGTTTTATTGAATGCAGAATCTTACTGTCTCATGGTCTACGTTGGTCTGCGTTGTATTCTATTGAAGCTTTTGGTGAGGCCACCTCGAGGCCTTCCGAGGTGAAGCCACAGGTGAATTTTCACATTCTCATAGCGTTTAGGAATTAGGTTATTGAATGGCTTGCATTCTTAGCAGAATCTTATTGTCTTATGGTCTGAGCTGTATTCTGTCGAAGCTTTTGGTGAGGTTGCCTCGAGGCCTTCCGAGGTGAGGCCGCAGATGATCTTTCACGTTCTCGTAGCGTTTAGAAATTAGGTTTCATTGAATGGCTTGCATCCTCAGAAAAATCTTTCTGTCTCATGGTCTGTGTTGGAAACACAAGTTATTTTGATTGTGATTGTGTTTGCATCCTCATGAGAATGTATTGTCTCATGGTCTGCATTAGAATTAAAAGGTTTTAACTGTGATTCTGCTTGCATCCTCAGCAGAATATTATCTCATGGTCTGCGTTAGAATGACAGTTATTTTGACATGTTAAGGTTTTATCATTTGATTTTGCTCGTATTAGAATTTTGTTTATTTTTTCAGAATGTTTTCAACGTGTATGGCTTCGTCAATTATCCTCAGTGATACCATGTCTTCAACATTTTTACTTTGTCCCTCACAGACCCCAATGGTATGTTACCTACAAACTCGATTGATTGTGTGTTATTTTCAATTCTCTCTTAAGTTCTTTTATTTTATGCAGGGTTTTACGATAATGAGCGTAGAAGCTTTTATTCAAGCGTTCTTCATGCTCATTGCGTTTATGGTTGTCGTCCTGTTTGCTATGCTAATCTGCATTGCAATGTACTTCTTTAAAGGTTTGTTTTGTTCTCACTGTGACATTAATTTATTTGCTTTAATTTTGTAATGGTATTTTGACTTTTATTGTATTGTAACAGGGCTTACTAAAGGGATGTCTATGATAGAGGCATTTGTAAATGATTTCAAAGATGGTAAAGAATTGCATGTGTTAAACTGTTTCTAAGAAGTTTACGTATTAAATCAGTGTAAAACTGTATCTAAAAATGTATCCAAGCTGCAGTAAACAACCAGGTTTAAAGGTTTTTTGATGTTTAAAAATGTATCTCAGTTGTATTAAAGAACCAATTTTTGACGGTAATCAGTTTTTGATGTTTTAAAATGTATCTAAGTGCAGTAAAGAATCAAGTTGTAATGGGAAGAACTGAATTTGTAACCAAGATGGAAAATCTTACAGCCGAAAATTAGTAACGGTGTAAATACAATCAACTCAGGGGTCTCAGCCATCGTGGAAAGTAGGTTTTTTTAGTTTTTTTTGAAAACTAGTTTTTTTTTTTAACTGATTTGAATAAAATCAACAAATTTATTTTATGTTGTTTTGAACAGCCAAAGATGTATTAAAGGCTGGACTTGATACTGTAAAATAAATAACCAGCAATAAATTTCAGTATAACTTCTTCACTGGTCAGGGGCAGCTCTCTAATGAATAGCTTTGAAGCTCGGTACAATGTTAACTAATCCTCTTTACAGCAAATTAAAATTTTCAATGATGAAAGTAATAAATATCTTCTTTTTGGCAGGTGTAATGTGCTCAATATAGCAACAGGTGTCATATAACATGTACTGGTTTTTTGATGTACTCCCTAACTTACAAATGTATATACCCTGTAGGTGCAGTCTTATCTCAATAGGGCAACAAAAGGTGTTAAGATACAGTATACAGTGTTGATTTACTCTCAAACTTACAATGTACATACCATGCGGTGCAATGTTATCTCAGTAGTGCAACAACAAAAGGTGTCAAATGTATCAAGTAGTGCAGTGTATTGATGTACCCAACTTACAAATGTACATACAATGTTTTGCAATATATTGTATTCCCTTGAAGTTAATAGTTCTAAATTACATATTGGTAGGTTCATTATTTTATCATTACTTTGGAAGATGCCCTCCACCTAAGACATTCGGCCCACCTTGGTATTCTCACCCTTCCTTCCCCCTATCAGATTGTCCCACCTTGGGGCTCTAATCCCTTCCATAACAACTAGTATGTGACCGGCGCGTTGCCGCGGCTACATGTGCGTCAATTGAAGCAACCATTGTTCTCCTTCCCTTCAAAGAGAGGGCAAATGCCGATGATTCTCAAGTAAGATTTTATAGCTCTTTAATACACTTGTGCATCAACCACCACTATAACTACTTCTAGATGACAATGTATGACAATGCACAAGGTCTAAGTGCCCTCCACATTCACATCAACCAAGCACAAATCTATCTTTTGGATCAACACTACGTCTACCTTTTCGAGTGTAAGAGCGAACAACTAATGAAGTGTAGTTACTCTCTACATTCTTGTGGATTGACCAAAGACAAATCTCCTTCTAGTTGGTCATGCCAAGCTCCAACATACTCCTCCTAATCATGGCAAGTTTGTCCCTCGTCCCTACCCCCCCCCCCCTCCCCTTCTATGTGTGTGTGTGTGTGTGTGTGTGTGTGTGTGTGTGTGTGTTGAGTTCAAGAATTATCAGGTCAATTTGAGGTCTCTTGGGAATGAATTAAGTAATGGGCTTCCTTCGATGATGTCTTGTCTTAACATCCTATGTTTCTCTCTAAGGAGGCGATGAATTTACGATTAGGTTAGAGACGTCCCCCTCATACAATTGATATAAGACCCTGGTGAGTTGTAGTGGCCCTCCAAATAGACTAATAGAGAGCTGGTATCCTTCTTTGGATATAGTGTTTGCATTGAACGATGAATTCTTTAGATGCATTAGCATCCCCTCTCACCATCCTTACCAATAAAGGCATTGGTCATGATAGCACTCTCCCATGCTTCTCTCTTGTAGTTTTGGTATTGCATTTGGGGCATCACAGTCAACTAAGTCATCAACTGCTATTTATTGGCACTTAGGATGCATGTACCAGCCATGACCCAACATGCCAACATTACACCACATAGTAGTAGAAGAAACTTGCCATTGGTATGCACAATTGATTTAGTGAGTAGTGTGTCGTTTGCTTCTCAAAGGCAGTATTCCAACTTTATCTCTATATGTGGGTAAATTTCAAAATTTACAGGTTGGATTGCACTCAATCTAGCTAGCATGTACACTTGCATCTACCAAGACTCGTCGCATGGATGTTGAGGTCTCTTGCAATTGACCATAAGCATGCTAGTAATATAAGGCGCATATTGTTTTTTTGTGTACATTTGGGCACCATGGGCACCTGAAAATGTGAGGGTAATGGAAGCAGAAAAGTTTCTCTTTGCAAGAGTTTTGGACATCATGCTAAAAGAAAGGGTGTGCTGCAAAATACACACACACAAACATACACACATGCATGTTCTTTTTTGAGAGAGCAGACTGTATTCAACCATTCACATGCTTGCCCTTACCCATATTTTATACCATAGGAGCCATTTGTCTTAGCTCCCACTCCCTTAAATGTGTGAGAGACATTATTGCTTTACTCACATTTTGGCCCATACCATGGCCTACATACCTTTCTCTCCTAGCCACCTCATGGACTCAACTTGTCAGTGGCCTCCCTTATATCCATAGTCTTCAAGCATGTTACATGTTGTACTCGGTCCATAGGCTAATTTGATCTTTAAGGATGATCTCTCTCTCTCTCTCTCTCTCTCTCTCTCTCTCTCTCTCGTTAACCTTTGAGGTCATTGTGTCCCCCTCTCCTTGTATAAGTATGTGAGCATGCAAGCCCTTGAGTTCAAGAATCAACGTTCATCGGCTAAAATTTTTAGGTCTCTTAGGATCTTCTTCTTCTTCTTCTTCTTCTTCTTCTTCTTCTTCTTCTCTCTCTCTCTCTCTCTCTCTCTCTCTCTCTCTCTCAGGCTGCATGTCTAGTTTGTATTAAAATGAAGCATGTGAGAGGCGAAGAGCCTAGTCACGTGTACCAGCGAGCCTACTTTCTGCCCAATCACAGGAGCCGGATCTTCTCTCTCTACCTATCTAATTGTGGTAGTTAAGAGCCTCGAAATGGGCACAGTCTTTCACATGGTTGACTTTTGTTTCCCTGTTGGTTAGCAGGAATCTGCTCAAGATCTATCTCATCACTCAGTCAAATCAAGCATTTATCTTCAAAAAGCCACCGATTTTCTTGACTTGCAAACAAAGTTGGAAGGCTATTTAGCCGTTCCAAAGTGACCAGGCTCTAAATGTAAGAAAAATGACATGGAGAGAGTCCTACAATGGAGGCACATGCATAGAGGTAGCCCTACAATAAGGGACCGGAGTCATTATTTCTAGGGGGAGGCAAAGGGTCCACATTAGGTATGCAACACCAAGGAGGACCCAAATGAGCAAAGGATTGCTAACTCCAAGACCAAGGCCAATACTCTCGACTGGCAATGATCATCCTCCAATGCAATTACATCAGTGTTCTAGAAAAATATTTTTTTCAAACATACAAAATTACTTTCCTAGTATTTTCCAAGAGGAAATTTAGAAAATTAGGTTTATTTTGTAAATTTTTAGACTATTTTTATCTATTTTGGGAGGGAATATCTCCTTTTTGCCTTGAAATTGAAAACATCATGATATTAAGCTGAGACACATTTTCCCAAACACTGAATGGAAGACCCACCTTGCATGATCATTGCCGTGAGCACTGTAGCAGCAGTCAGGAGTTCGAGATGTGAAAACTTGGGAAAGCTAAAAAGCTTGGATGATCACGTTGGAGCTCTCAACATTGTAGCATCCACTGAATGGCCAAAAAAAACGATGAAAGTGTGGAGACAGATGTGGGACTCTCTCTCTCTCTCTCTCTCTCTCTCTCTCTCTCATGGTATGGAGGGTCACAGCTAGGTAAAAATGGAGCTCGTCAGGATCAAGGGTGACGGACAGGTGGCGGTAGAGGAGTAGGTGGCTCAGCAAGCACTTGTGGCGAGCGGGACATGTATTGGATCCACAGTCTTGGCGTCCTGGCCAATAGAGGATTGAGGTTGTATAAGGGTGTGGGGCTTATGGCGGATTAGCTATTGGTAGCTAGGGGTGTTGATAGAGTAAACTACATGAAGCATGTTGTGGCAACATTTGAGAAGTTGTACATAAAGTAAGTGGTGGGTTGTGTTCATGATCGAGTTTGGGGTGGGGAGGGGGAGGGGGAGGGGGAGGGGCGGGGGGAGCATTCACTGTCAAGCGCCAAGGCCAACCAATGGCACTCTCTCTCTTTCCAAGAGAAATAGACATATGACATTGCTCAGTAGGACTAAATGGGATTGGCCTTCTCTCTCTCTCTCTCTCTCTCTCTCTCTCTCTCTCTCTCACACACACACACACGAGATCTCGTGACACACACGAGAGTGCCGTAGAAAATGAAACATATTCTCTCTCTCTCTCTCTCTCTCTCTCTCACACACACACACACATGCACGCACGTTCGAAACAGATCAACTTATCGATGTGTGGTATAACTCGCTATTCGTTATGTTTCCAAGTTGCGAAGTAGAGCCATCCTTTACAAAAACAAAAGTAATCACCCTTCAAAATTGAAAGCTAAACCAAACTCTATAGCCTTGGTAAAGAGTTTAAATAATATAAATATATATATGGTACTAAGTATTGTGACTTTTTTTTTTATAAGAAGTCAAAACTAAGTCTTTTTTACATTTCAAACCAAATGATTAGTGACTTACCTTTCAATTTGACGTTTCAAACCACATGTTTCTTGAACTGAAGGAGAGATGAAGGAGAGAGTGTCACATGGATACCCTCTCCTTCCTTGAAAATTTTAAGATCAATTATATATAGTAGAGAAGTATAGATATACACTTTACATATGCAAGAATCGAACTCTACTGCACGGAGGGAAGAGCCTACCTCGTGACCATTTCACTCGAGCACACTTGCGCTGCTGATTGCACTGGTGCACATTATTGAATATAAAAGAAATCCCTGTTTGGGCCTTGCCACACTACTGGGTGGTACTGTCCCCGCCTCAATGCTGCTATACCATTGCGCCCATCTTTGCCTCGCTTCCAGCGTTGCTCAGTACCTCCCTTGTCAATCGCCACCTACCTACGAGTCCACAGCACCCTTTCCCTTCACTCCCTTGCTTCACGCATCTGGTTTGATTCGGCTCATATAAAAAAAATTCCCAGTCTGGGCCCTGCCACACTGCTGTGTGCTATTGTCCCCGCCTCAATGCTGCTATACCACTGCGCCCAATTTGCCTAGTTTCCAGGGTCTTTCACAAGATGTTAGCTATTTACACTTTGCGAAGCTACATGGTCTGGTCCATTGCATTCCATGAACCACCTCCACTGATGCCACTCAAGTGATTTGAAGAAGGCAGATGGGCGTCATTGGAAACAGGGTGTCTGGTTGCAACCCATTTCGAGGCCCTTTAGGTGTCACAGTAGTTTCAGACAACCATCGTTCATGACTTTGTTGGGATCCTGCTGTTTGTCATTGGGAAATGGGCAAAAAATTCCCCATAGTGTAGAATTCTTGAAGAAAATATCGACAACTGCTTGGATTTTCAAGCACCTCATGTGATAGCGTTACAAGAGATCCCCAGATCACTGCGGTTGATATCTGTTTGGCATTGGGAAATGGGCACAAATCCTCAAGTGCAGAATTCTTTAAGAAAAGATCGACAACTGCTTGGATTTTCAAGCATCTCATGTGATAGCGTTACAAGAGATTCCCAGATCACTGCGGTTGATATGTTCCTCTCTGGTGTAATGGCACCAGCAAGAGTTGCCTTTGAGGCGAGCTGTTGTTGAACAACATCAAACACAAAATTAGGAGCTTGTACTAAACGACTGTTGCATTCGAGAATATGCAATTCCAGGCTGGCTTTGCAAGCTAGCATAAAACCCAACTTGTTGCTCTTGCAGCGTTTGCTGCCTCAGCAACAACTTTTTCTTTATTCGCTGGCGACAAAGCACCCATTCCTCTATCTGTTGCTGTGCAGCAGCCTCATGCATTCTGTGTGCATAAGACTTCAAGTTTGATGGGTAAGGAGACAACTTGCTGGAGAAAGTGGAAAAGGCTCCCATTTTCCAAAGAACTCTGATGATGCACCTGTCAAATTAGATACACGTGGTTTTGGCATGGCAAAGCTCTGTTCCGACGATGGTTGCTTTGCACTGAAATTCCAAGGGGCTCTCCACACAGTGTACAAAGTGCATATCTTGAGATTGTTCTAATCGCCAATCATTCAGTACTACCTTATCTATGTTATTTTGGGGCTCCTTTTCAATGCAATTATCTCCATTTTGCGCAAATGGGTTGAACAACCGTA
The DNA here is from genome assembly GCF_014529385.1 of Adiantum capillus-veneris. Classification (NCBI taxonomy): domain Eukaryota; kingdom Viridiplantae; phylum Streptophyta; class Polypodiopsida; order Polypodiales; family Pteridaceae; genus Adiantum; species Adiantum capillus-veneris. Next base: position 141,397,290 of record NC_140956.1, read on the forward strand.
GAGAAGGGGGTAAGCAGGATGTTGAAAGTAAGGGTGAAGCATCTAGTATAGAGGTGGCATCAACACATTCATCACTTGATGAAGCACTATCAATACCCTTACCATGATCTGCGTAACTTTGAGACTCACCCTGCAAAGTGGAGGAGGTCGTCCATGAGCTACAGGTGGAACTGCAAGTTGTTTTGGATAATTTACATAGCCGGACGAGGTCTATGATAGACTACCAATATAGGTATAACCAACATCGAAAGAATGCTTTGATTGGGAATTTTCATGCTTATCAAAAGCCATAGCATTGTATCCAGAAGCAGGCAGTCCTCCATAAAAGGGGAATAGCGAATTGGATAATGGTGGCAAATCATCATATGCAGGAGTTCCCATTGACAGTGACGTATGTAGAGGCTCTGAATAAGCTGTGTAGAGCAAAGGGTGATGTCTTAATGTTTGCATTTCATCAGAGGGGGTATCCACTTGAGATACCTGCTCTGATGAGGACTGTTGAATATGGTCTTTAACAGCTGTCCTTTGCTCTTCAAGATGAGGGGGCGCCGATGTTGCTCTAGGGATCTCCCCCAACAGTTTTTCTAGCTCTTCATTGTTTTCTTCTTCCATGAAAGAAAACCAGTGTTGGGACTACCAGGAAAAGGAAACCAATAATGAGAAAATCATAAAGAAGGGGAGAAATAAGGAAACAAACCCACTACACATTAATCTAATCAATGGTGCAAGGTCTTTAAACATAGTGAACACAGCCCTGCAAAGCAAAGTATCAGCCCTCCACCTTGAGATCTGTTGCCCTGCTCCCCGCAGATGCTGCAAAAATAGAGATAGCCAAAAAAACAAAACAAAACAAAAGGCACACAAGCACAGAACAAGTCAAGAAAATGTGTGTACACCCGAACAGAAAAAACACATGAAGCTGAGTTGCACTTGCAATCAAATTGTTGCTACTCCTCAATCTAGCAGAAATAATAAACAACCCAGAGACAGCCGCTGCTTCGCATGTTGATACTAAAACCCAAGCCAAAAGATGATAAACAAAATTGAGTTGCTGATCGACAGTAGCAAAAAAAGTTTGCAAAGGTGTGGTGGCAGTTTACCTGGTTCGACAGCTTCCTTGAAGTGATCGGAGACTTACAAATATGCCAAAAATGTTAAAAAAATGACGGCGGCGATGCAACCTACCTAAGAAAGGAAGAAGGAAATGTTCAAGGTGATGCTGATGAGAAGCAGAGTAGCTGATGTCCAAAAGAGCAATCCAAAAAAAGGAGGAAAATGACGCGCGAGAGAGAGAGAGAGAGAGAGAGAAGCGGCAAGCAGCTGCGTAGAAGTGGATCTTTTTCCTTTTTTTTTTTATAAATATTTCTGAGCGCAGAGCTGCCTTTGCTAATTTATTTTCCACGCCCAATGCACCCAATCCATCGAACAAAAATAGAAATTCCATGCATGCCCTCCCACCCAAAAACACACCTTTACTTGGCCACTCCCCATTGGCTTAATCTCCTATGGCCATGCTAGCAAATTTCCTCCCTATAGAATGTGCCTTACGACAGTGCCAACAAATTATCAGCTTTGGCCGGTTAGATCTTTCTCGTTCTTTTAGTATTCAAGTCTCACTGGTTCCACCATTGGTCCTTTCTTAGAGCGAAAATGGTCAGTTTTGAGGGGAGATTTCGAAACAAAACACGTTATGACAACAATGTGCTCATTCACTCATTATGTGTCCTGTGGCAAAATCTTTTCGTTGTGCTTCGGTCGATAGCCCGTTTGAACCCACCCTTTGTATATCGTACGAAGCACAAAATGGATGAAGCTGCCACATCATTAGGGTGTCACGTCAAAAGAAATTATATTGCCACCTCAACAGGTATCTATGTGAGAACACCGAGTTTTTTGCCCTGTCATACTCGGATGCAACAGGATTCATGGAAAGTTTCAACGCTTGCTCTCGCCAAGGCTATGCTTGTTGTTAAATTCTTTCCCTTAGATGGTACCCAATGTTCATCTTGCTCATTCTGGTTGAAGAGTCCTAGGCAACCTCTCCTCATGCCTTTGCTTTGGTCTCAACAACTAGCATCATCTATATCTACCTTTTTGCCATGTGTTGTATAAGCCGACATGCATTGGAGTCATTTTCTTTATTTATTAGACCAATTTCAATGGAGTTCACTTTCTCTGTAATGAGTAGGAGGAGGTACTTATCACCTCCACTACATACAATCGATGATACTCTTTAATATTAGTGCTTATTTCTTGTTGTTTACAACCAAACTCTTGATGTATATAATAAGGTTTGGAACACTTTGTCGCTAATAACATCAACTTGATTTCTTGATATAGATCTCTAGCATTTTGCAACATCTTGTATGCATATGAGATCATTGTGTAGAAGTTTTTTTGTGAGCTTCAAGAATTGTGGTGTGGATATAGGTTATCATTGTTAGAGCTACTCTCTTGGCTAAAATACCGATTTGTCTATGTGTCCCAAGACCTCACGCAAGACCATTTTCTTTATTGCTACTTCACATGAGCATTTATCATCTCAATATTTTTGACATTTGTAGGGAGAAGCGGTAAAAGCTTACTGTGACCTAGCAAACTACTCGGACCCCTCCCAAGTAGTAGTTCGTGATATTGATCACTACAAGAAATACAAGTCTAATTTTCATGGGACTGTAAAACCCAGAGGAGACTGAATATTGGATCCTCCTCCTAGCCAACCTATTATAGGAGAGCCCATGGCCCTCTGCCCTAAACGGATCCCCTGTCTACACCTTCAGTCCGGCCCTTGGCCTAAGTCCTTGACTCCCCTAGGTCGGGCCTGCCCTCTAGCCCTTGGCTTGACATTACTCCCCCCTTGGAGAAGCGTTTTCGTCCTCAAAAACACAAGTGGTAGTATCTTCGTAAGAAAACTTATGTTTTCTGTGTTGTTTATATGACTGATACTTGGTGCAGTGAGGAGGTTCAATGAAACCAAGAGCAACAGCTTGATTTTCAACATTGTTGTACGTTTGCAACCACTTGTATCTAAATGGTAACTCAATTTATAACTCACTTGAGTACTTTAAAGGAGTAACCACAACTAAGAGGCATAACCAGTTTGCAGCCTTTCTGAAGGTACTGGAATAATGCAAGAAAACCTTGGCGCAACTTTCTATGAAGTTGCGAGCGAGCCAGACTTCCAACTTGCATGAGTATCTTGAAAAGCTCATAGCTACTAAGAAATAGAATAGTAAGTGTTCTCATGTCAGACTTTTGAACATGTTGGAACACACAGAACTATATGTTCATCCCTAATGTAGGTTACATGCCAGCATAATTTGTCAACACACTTACTAAGTCCTCGACTTATGAAACTATTGAAATGGTATCCAATCCCACCACAACAGGTGTTCAAAGTTGAAAACCTAACCAATAGAATTCTAGAATAGGGAGAGAATCACCCATTCAGAATGCGTTGTGCTAATGTATGCGCTTAGCAGATCCTTTAGCAAAGAATACATGTAAGCTACCCATTCAACACGGGATGAATAGCAGTAGTAAGGGTGAGGTACTTTTCCCCAACCACTTACAAACAGTCGTCCCAGATGACTAGTAAACGGGGTTCACCATATCATACAACCTTGTTGAGGAAGCAACAATTTCCTAAAGAGTCATCATGGTTATCTTGGAAGATCCACAAGCACCCAAACCGAGTCATGACCTCAAGTGGTGATTGGTAGACCCAAAGGAATCTCATAGAGATACTACACATAGAGTGAAAAAATGCTTCATAAGCAACAACTTGATGAATACGCATGCCGTTCCAAATTATCTTTTGCTAAACACTAGGGCCCATAACACCTAGTGTGCATGCATTTAGCAAAAAAACAGATCTGAACTTGTATATCCATAGTCATCATTGCCAATACTTATGGAAAATGTGATGCTCGTAGCACACATTAAAGAGAAATGTAAATAGTTTTGAAGAGAAACTAAATACTATCAGCGGCAATCATTTGCAAGCTTTGCTGAAACGTTTGAACTATAATAGAATGTGAAACATTAATCACTTCTAAGGACAAACAATGAAACTTTTTCATTAACAACTTAGAGCCTTGATATATATATAAACAACCATTTGTAATGTTGTTTAGCAGTACTTGTACATGAACAAGTCATTCTAAGCATCCGACAATCTCTGGCCACCGAAATTGTTCCTGACACGTCGTAATGAAAATGGTCTAGAAAACAGATTTGACAGCACCTCCAGGGACTTTGTCGTGACACATACTTGAAATAGGGGGCTCCACTGCCAGTAACAGAGGCTCATATTCTCCACATGTGGAATATGTCTCATGTAAGAATGTCTATAAAGAGAACATACTTCAAGTACAAGATGTACTTGTGCGTGGAGGTAACTGCAAACACTCTACGATGGGCTAAACCAAAATCCTTGAGTCCCTAGACCATGTTGTATCCCATGTGACAACATGTGCCAAATAAACCCTACAAATGGGCATATAACTACATAATGCAAAAACTTATGTTGGACACTACGGCCCCAAAGGCTTGGCTCTTACATGACCTTGTCATCTCTCTAAAGAGAAAAAATGGATGACAACATAGTTTATGCATCCTACGTAGAAAAAGAAAACCAAAAAACATAAAACCAAATCAGATGCGTATCTGGAGGGTGAACTTTGTGTTCACGTATTTGTAGGCATCCGTCCAAATTCCCCACCTGCAAAGTCCTAGGAACATTAATTGAAAATTAGTAATATGCAAGTAGTATTGCACATGATTGCACGTGTAACCTTGGGTGTTGCCTTTGCAATCCAGACCCCTTGGTTAAATGTTGCATGAGAACTGCTCAACGAGCAGCTGGCCCTTGTCCGTGACCCCTGTTGGTTGTTGCCCTTGGCAGGTTATTACTTTTGAAGTTGAAATATTTCCACTACCCCTTGGTAGTTTGTGGACTTCTTTCCTTGAAAATGCAAGTGTGAAGGTTCCAAGAATGGACCATCAACCCTTACTAAGTGATTTAGTAATCACGTCGTGCTGGGTCTTACCCCAAATTGTACTCATATAAGCACTCTTAGTGCTAATAAGAGCTTCACTGAAATTGGAGTCGTATGCACAATGAGATCGTTGTCACACCCAAAATCCATAATGTGGGGTTTTTGTGAGCAGTTGTACGGTCTAAAATGTTGGCTTCATACTTACACCTTGGTAGAAATAATCCCTGATGAGTTTAAGACATTCAAAATCACTAATGGCAAGACTCTTGCTTGTCCATTTACAAACAGATGGCTCTTTGTCATGCCCAAAAAGGTGGTAATAGATGGCTCTTAGCCCTTCCTAGTAGCTCGTAGCCCTTCCTGTTACCATATTAGCATAGAAAGATTGCAATAAAATCATGTTTAGTTTCATGTGCACCTTTCCCACATAAAAGTTGGAGGGAGAGAGAGAGAGAATGTTGGGCTGAGGAAATCCCCTTATTCTAATGTTTTGTATGTCCCTTGCATATGATCCCATGCAGAATATGTATGTGTCATAGCTTATCCTAGAAGCATAGAGCAGTGTAATTGTACCATGCTGTCACGGGAACCGAATAATAGAGATCGATAGAAAAAGATAGAGAAAGAGATCTTTGTATTGATGAATCTTTGTAGAGTTTAGATACAACAGAGGAGAAAAATATATGGACGCACTCCGTTGTACGGAGCTCGAACCTCCCGACCACCCCCGAGCTTCAGTTCGCTTGCATGCAGCGTCTCACTCGCACTCGCACTCGCACTCGCACTCTCACTCTCACTCGCACTCGCACTCGCACTCGTAGAAGAAGAGATCGGTGAATGATCCCCAAACGCACCACCCGTCGTGCTTTTATCCTTCTTTTCCTCGAAAAGCCTACACGATTTTCGTACCGAGTATACCTGCGAGAATAATATAAGAACGTGATCGCTAAGCGATCCGTAAAGGTTAGATTTTTATCATGACACTTTGCACAGATCCTGTTTCACACATTGATTTCTGCATCGCCTACAAAATAGCCAAAAGAACATACTCGTGCAACCAATTCAACATGATAATCAAAGTAAAAAAACATAATTATATACCTTCATAATCTCAATTTTCATACTCTATCATGAAGAAACAATCCACTTCTTGGTTGATAGCAGGGAGAACTGTATGAGGTTGTATGTCTGTCTGTCCCTGTGTACACTACACTGCTACTGTCTTCTGTTTGTTTTCATCATAACTTTTGCAAACGAACTCAGAACAGAGCAATCCAGGTACTCAAAACGACGGGAATAGGTCTGGTCTACAAGGCAACGCGGACAGAATTGTGAAAAACGTCTCTGTTTGGCTAAAAACGCAACTTTTAGGTCGCGACTCATAAAACCTCTATTTTTGGGTATCCACTACTTTTACAACTTATTTTAAGCCTACTCATGCATTTTAAGCTAAAACACATAAATATAAAATATTGATATTAATAAAAATCTCAATTTTACTATTCATAGACAGACTATCTGTTATTCATTAATCTTTATCAAATCCGTCTTTAGTGTATTATTAAAAAAAAAGAATATATGTTCTCTCTTAATATTTCAACTCATTCGTATAAGCTCTATTTAATAGACTATTCAACAATCTTTCAAATCGTGCTAACGAAAGATATGCCCTGCTACATTCTTTTCGACTTTAAGAACTTCAAATATTAGTCCTATTACATTCTCCCCTTATCAAAATTAACTCTGTCCTCAGAGTTGGTCTAAAGAGAGAAAAATTCTCTTTGCAAAACACTAAGATCAACCCATGATGCATCCTCTACTGGATAGTTCTGCCACTTAACCAAAACTTCCACAATGTCTCTATTTCTCATATGTTTAAAACGCCTATCTAGTACTAAGTCTGATTCTACAGTCAATGGTCCGTCATCTTTCAACTTAGAGTTATCCTCTAAAACATGATGTACATTAGGAACATACTTTTTCAATAAACTCACATAGAATACATGATGCACTTTAACATGAGAAGGCAATTCCAATTTGTAAGCTAATGAACCAATGCGCTTTAAAATTTTAAATGGACCAACAAATCGTGGAGACAATCTTCTATCATTTCCAAGAATCAAATGAGACTTCTCAGGAATAACCGTTAAAAAACCATATCATCAGTTTCATACTCCACAACACGATGTTTCTTGTCATAATACAGTTTATGTCTCTTTTGAGATTCTCTAATATTCCCCCTGATTTTGGCCAACTCGTTATCCATTTTCTCAAGCATCTCACGTGACAGTTCTACCTTATTCCTCGAGCTAAGAAAATTTATAGATGTGGGACAGTTATAGCCATACATTGCCTCAAACGGAGTCATCCTAATAAATGAATGATATGAACTGTTGTATGCAAATTCAAGCAAAGGCAAATATTCATTCCAATTAGATTGGTTTTCATTGACATACATTCGTAACATATCTTCTAAAATACGATTCACCCTCTCCGTTTCCGCATCGTTTTGAGGATGGAAAGCATTAGACATGCGTAACTGGGTACCTATAGAGTCAAAAGTCGCTCTCCAGAAATGTGAAGTGAACTTAGAATCTCTGTCAGACACTATGCTCTTGGGCATGCCATGCAAACGAAATATCTCTTTCATAAACAAGTATGCAATGGTCAATGCAGTATAAATTATTTTTACAGGAAAGAAGTGAGCTTGTGTTGTGAGTCTATCTACCACCAGAAAGATCGAATCATACCCTCCACGAGTAGTAGGAAGTCTAATGATAAAGTCCATGGATATACACTCCCACTTCTGTAAAGGAATGTCTAAGGGTTGAAGGTCACCAGGCATCCTCTTATGCTCAATCTTAACTTGTTGACATTGAAAGCACTCACACACATAATTCTTAACATCCAATTTCATATGCAGCCAAAAGAATAAGGTTTTAATCTTTTCATATGTCTTATTTAATCCAGGATGACCACAAAAAGGTGAATTATGACACTCATGCAGAATTTGACTCTTAAAAGAAGAATTTGCAGGAATACACAAGCGGTCATAATAATACAGATTTCCCTTATACAAGTGATATCTGTTCTCATACATCTCACCAATATTCTCACGCAAGAATTTCAAAATAGGTATGTAAAAAGAATCATTTTCAACTTCGGCATGTATCTCATCAACCAAATCGGATTGCACAACAGTCAACAAATTACACATGGGCCTACGACTCAATGCATCTGCAACTTTATTTTCTTTCCCACACAAACACTTCAAATCAAAGTCATACTCAGCCAGCAATTCAATCCATCTTCTTTGTTTTTTTATTTAATAATGGCTGAGTGAAAATATACTTCAAACTTTGATGAACAATACGCAATTCAAATTTGACACCAAGCAAAAGATAACGCCAATGTTTCAATGCATGAATAATAGCAAGCAATTCTAGATCATGTGTTGCATAGTTCAATTCATGTCCTCTTAATTTCCTAGACTCATATGCAACCACTCTTCCTTCTTGTGTCAAAACACACCCTAGTTGTTCACCACTAGCATCACATGACACAACAAACGGTTTGCCCATCTCAGGAACTTTCAAAACACAATTTTTTGCTATTTTAGCCTTCAAAGTTTCAAAAGCAGTCTCACAGGTAGAAGTCCACACAAAACCCTTGTCTTTCTTGGTCAATTCGGTCAAAGGACTTGCTATCTTAGAGAAATCTTTAATGTGTGCTCTCTCATATTGTGCTAAACCCATAAAGCTTCTTACATCTCTTACTAACATAGTCTTAACTTTATCAAGATCAATGTGAATCCCCTCTTTAGAAATCACTCTTCCCAATTACACAATCTGATCCTTTGCAAAAGAATACTTACTTGCTTTGGCATACAATTTATGTTCACGCAAAACCTCAAATATTTTCTTTAAGTGCAATGCATGATCTTCTTCATTCTTAGAATACACAAAAATATCATCCAAGAATACCAGAATGAAGTCATCAAGGTACGGGTGAAAAATATTATTCATTAAGCACATGAAAGTTGTTGGTGCATTAGTTAAACCAAAAGCAAGAACTGTAAATTCATAATGCCCATAACGTGTACGAAAAGCAGTCTTTGGGATGTCCTCGACCTTAATGCGGATTTGATGGTAGCCAGAACGAAGATCAACCTTTGAAAATATTATGGCACCACTCAAATGGCTAAGCAATTCATCTATGTGAGGAAGAGGATATTTGTTCTTAATGGTCTGTTTGTTTAACCCCCTGTAATCAATGCATAACCTATATGTACCATCCTTTTTTCTTTTGGAATAACACAGGACTGCCCCAAGGAGATACACTAGGTTTAATGAAACCCTTTTTCAAAAGGTCATCAAGTTGTATCTTGAGCTCTTTAAGCTCATCAATATTGAACCTGTATGGAGATCTGGAATAAGGTGTCGCTCCTGGATATAGATCTATGGCATGGTCTACCGCTCTAGGCGGAGGTATACCAGGAAGATCGTCCGGAACACATCCTTAACTTCATGTAAGAGATCCTCTATAAATTCTCGATTTGTCTCTTTATGTTTATCCCCAGATTCTCTTTAATCTCATTAGCAAACACAAGCAACGTCTCACACTCTTATCTAAGTCACCTTATCAATTCCATTGCCAAAACTAGATTTAGAATCTCTTTCTTTCCACAAAGAGTGTGACTTATCATCATCAAATGATTAAAGATATATTTTTCTTTCTTAACAATCAATCAAAACATGATTTTCAATGATCTAATTGATACCAATGATAACATCATGCATATCAATGTTTATGTTATAGAAATCATCTTTATGATTTCGACTCTTCAAAGAAAAAAAAACAATTTTGCTACTAACTCTTTCGTGAAACTATTATTATCACTAGTTAAGTCCACAAGTCTTTTAACTTCTCGATTTAATTTCAAGTTTAATTTTTCAATCAATTTAGACGATAAGAAGCAATGAATACTATCCAAATCAATTAAGAAATTCAAATTTTAATCTCAACTACTACGCATAAATTCGATCTCACAGAAGCTTTCAAAGGACGTATCAAAGACATAAAACATCACAAAGAAGGGGTAGATGACTTACCTTTATCGTACGCATCGCCAAAAGTCTCCAATTGAGCCATCTTGGTACGTATTGTCTTATCAATCACTTTGCTCGAGCATTCGAAAGTCTCGTGGTCGTGCTCTCGATATTGAAAGTATAATCCCAATCTTTGAGTTCTTCAATCCACGCTTCTAAATCTTCGCATATCTTTCTTATGCCATCAAACTCTTTAAGTTTAGCCTTCGTTAAGAATGATTTGGTTGTCGCTTCTCCCATATCGTCATCGTTTCTTTTGGCGGTACCCCAGTGCCACCACGATGATTATTGTTTCCAGGTGGATTAGCATGGTTTTTACCTTCATGTTGGCCATCAAGGTCTACATAGATATCAAGCTCTCGTGCTGCTTTGCCCCGTAGAGCCTCAACACACTCCCGATTTGCAATTTTCAGATTTTCTCATAGTCGCCGAATCAGGTCTTCTTGCTCCTTCATCCTCCTCTCGTATCCTTCCATGTCCAGAATCAACCGCTTGCTCTGATACCAATTGTCACGGGAACCGAATAATAGAGATCGATAGAAAAAGATAGAGAAAGAGATCTTTGTATTGATGAATCTTTGTAGAGTTTAGATACAACAGAGGAGAAAAATATATGGACGCACTCCGTTGTACGGAGCTCGAACCTCCCGACCACCCCCGAGCTTCAGTTCGCTTGCATGCAGCGTCTCACTCGCACTCGCACTCGCACTCTCACTCTCACTCTCACTCGCACTCGCACTCGCACTCGTAGAAGAAGAGATCGGTGAATGATCCCCAAACGCACCACCCGTCGTGCTTTTATCCTTCTTTTCCTCGAAAAGCCTACACGATTTTCGTACCGAGTATACCTGCGAGAATAATATAAGAACGTGATCGCTAAGCGATCCGTAAAGGTTAGATTTTTATCATGACACTTTGCACAGATCCTGTTTCACACATTGATTTCTGCATCGCCTACAAAATAGCCAAAAGAACATACTCGTGCAACCAATTCAACATGATAATCAAAGTAAAAAAACATAATTATATACCTTCATAATCTCAATTTTCATACTCTATCATGAAGAAACAATCCACTTCTTGGTTGATAGCAGGGAGAACTGTATGAGGTTGTATGTCTGTCTGTCCCTGTGTACACTACACTGCTACTGTCTTCTGTTTGTTTTCATCATAACTTTTGCAAACGAACTCAGAACAGAGCAATCCAGGTACTCAAAACGACGGGAATAGGTCTGGTCTACAAGGCAACGCGAACAGAATTGTGAAAAACGTCTCTGTTTGGCTAAAAACGCAACTTTTAGGTCGCGACTCATAAAACCTCTATTTTTGGGTATCCACTACTTTTACAACTTATTTTAAGTCTACTCATGCATTTTAAGCTAAAACACATAAATATAAAATATTGATATTAATAAAAATCTCAATTTTACTATTCATAGACAGACTATCTGTTATTCATTAATCTTTATCAAATCCGTCTTTAGTGTATTATTAAAAAAAAAGAATATATGTTCTCTCTTAATATTTCAACTCATTCGTATAAGCTCTATTTAATAGACTATTCAACAATCTTTCAAATCGTGCTAACGAAAGATATGCCCTGCTACATTCTTTTCGACTTTAAGAACTTCAAATATTAGTCCTATTACACATGCCCTCATAGAGAGAGGTACCAAAAGTCACATCTTAACCCACTTACTGAGTCTGTGAGCGTGACTGTATGAAGGCGCAAATGTATGGCATGTTGCCTGTGAAGAAACATAAAAATAAAATGTCTAAAAACAACAAAAACTAAGCTCGTCCTTGACAGAGTAGCTAGTGCTATAGTGGAAGCATATACAACGATGGGTGGTGTATGTCCATCATACTAGTATGCCATGCATACAGATCAAAAAATGAAATGATAATCCCTTGGCTTCAATGACAGTCTCAACCATGTAAGCCACTGGTATACATGCCTTGCACGATTACACTGGCATGGATACATCACAGTGTGCCGTTGCGGAAACTATGAGCTTATATCCACATAGTGCTAAAGATGTGTGCCCTTATCGTTGATCTAAAATCAATCGATAAGACTTGTGCACATAAGAGAATCCATACATCACATTAAATCGAGCAAAGCACGTTGCTTTGTACAATGGCCTTTGATGGAGTCTATCCAAGCACTTTGCATGGCATAGCAGAGAAATATTTTCCAAAAGAAAAAGTAAAACATATACAAAACCAACATAACTTGAAATGGACTAACCTTGTCGCAACGTGTGGCAAGGTTTCTAGTAGTCCGCTCGAATCCGGCTCATAGCCATATGTACTCCGGGAGTGAGTGAGCGTATGTAGCATTGTGCACGTATGTCGCACGTGTCAATGCAAGGAACTTGCCGATACATCGCGTCCGAGCCACAAATGGCTCCAAGCACACAACAAGCCTAAACTAGTAAGCTCAAAGATGACGATGGTGTGTCACTCACCGCCCTACGCTTGCTTCATGGAGGATTCCTCGCCGAGAAGAAGAGGGAGACGTCACTACGCCGCGCTCAACCGCCTCGCCGCCGTCATGCCGCCGCAATGCTCGATCGCACTCTCTCTCTCTCTCTCTCTCTCTCTCTCTCTCTCTCTCTCTCTCTCTCTCTCTCTCTCTCTCTCTCTCTCGCCCGCCCATGCATACACACACACACAAGGAGATGAAGAAGAAGAAGATGGAGATGGAGCAAGAGCACTCTTCAATTGCACAAATGAGAGAATGAGTGAATTTTAGGTTTAGTTGACTTTTATATGAGCTGACCCCATTCACACTTGGGCGCCCATGCTTAGCCAACTAATCCCTCGAATGTTCCAGTTAGAGTGCGCCTCTCATCGGCTATCACTCTTACCCATTTCCTATTGGATCGACAAGCCCGGTACCTGACTCTACCAAGTAAATAATACAACTTCCATCGTAGGTGATATGGTGTCCGTGAGCCGTGAGGGTTAACATGCCCCCCTTCCTGATGTAGATTCCATCCTCGGAAGCTATTGAGTTGAAGCTCGTTCGTCGAAGTGGAAGAGCATTTGAGATGAATGTCCTTAGCCTTCTTCAGTCAAATCAAACAACATTGGCATAGTAATTGCATTCTCATATATAATTAAAAAGCATATGCAGTTGTAGGCAAACAATGTGATTGGTAACAGAATTTTAAACCATTTGTCAGCAATAAACATTAAATTGGAATATAATCAAATGCATAAACAGATGTAAAGGTAAAAAATTAAACAAGTCTGGGGTCGCTAATTTAACGGTCGAAAGGCACTAGAGATCGACTATTAATACCATGGGTAATCTTCTTAATTTTCTCTGGTCAATTAAGTTGTTTAATCGCGAGAGCCAAGTATTTCATGTTCGAGGGCTGACTAGAGGCTATACCTAGAAGACCTTGTAGTTAAGCTACAATAAAAGGAATTTCTCATGAAATCCTCACCTAACTGATTACCTTTTCTTTGACCCCCCAAAAGTCTTTTCTCATTGATTCAATTTTGATGTGTGTGCTTATTTTGTATGCCTTGGGTTTTTGCTTTTCAAGGAAAAGAGCCCACATTGGGAACCTCTAGTTCTCTAGTACCATATGCGATACATGTGAGTGAAGTACCAAATCAAGCTAAGATTTCTCTTCCAGCTTAAGAGTTTACATTGTGGCACTTTGATTTTTTGTTTGTTCGTTTTTTAGCATTTTAATTTTGTAACTTTGGGGGGTCATATAACACTGTTACCCTCCCCAGGCTCATCACATTAGTAAACTCCCTTTATAATACTTAAGTTAAAGGTCAATAGGGACAGCCCACTACAAAGCCCTAGTACATTTCACACAATGCTGCCTAAATCGGATTAAGAACCTAAGTAACCATTAATTATTAGAAAGGCATTCCCCATGGTATTAAGAGAAGATCTCTAACACCTAGCTTGGTCAAACTAGCTTAGTCGGACTTCTTGATTTTTAAACCTAGACAATTGATTATGACAAAAAATTACATTGAATTTAATGTTTGATACTAAGCAAATGCGTTGAATATTATGATACCAATCACAATCAAAGCAGACAAACATAGATGCAAAAAAGATAAGAGGCAATGCTAATGAACAAGAAACACTTGTTTGTGTTGATGGTCGCGCTTGATTTGAAGTGTGAACGAGAGAAAGATCCCATGAAGGTCCAAATCCTAACCACAGCAACACGTTCCTGTACACACTAGGAAACACAAAGAATACCTCTAGGAGGCACATCAATGGGAAAAAAGAACTTTGGTAATCACTCAACTCTAAAAGAGAAACACTCCTATCGTACTAATCCTACCTACCCTCCATCACTCGAGTGATGAGGATCAAAGGTGCTTTATGACATAGGTTTTTGTTTCAGTGTTCCGGATGTGAATGTGTAGGTCTAGGTCAATGTTTTGACTTTTGTTGTGCATACTTGTTTGCTAATTGCTCTTGCTCTTTATTATTTTTGTTTTTTGTGAGTATAAGGCTTTATATATACATTTCCTAAGATTGGGAGATTGAGAGGTCAGGGAAAGAAGGTTGAGAGGGAAGCAAGTGAATGATGACTACTAGCAAATACTCCCCCCTTCCTTGGGTAGATCATACCGTTTGAAATGAGCTTGTCACCCATTGAAACCAATTGTTCCAGTTGGTAACAGGTGGGGATTTTTGCCAGTAGTTTTCTCTTACCTTAGGTGCCTCGTTGAGTTGCAAGGGTGGTAAGGTACTCTCCCAGAATCGAACTTGAAGTGGTTCATCAGGTGATTCTTGAACAATGGGAGGTGTGGATTGCTTTGTAGCTTCATGGAGGTCCACTATTGTAGGTGGAGGCTGTGGAGAAGTTTTTACCTCTATGGATGCATTACATGAAGAGCTAGACGCTTCATGGGACTCCCCCCTTCCTGAGCTAGGTGGAACAAATTGTTCTTTCTTTCGTACCCAAACTAGCTGTGGAGTGGGTGTGTCGCATTCTGTGATTTTTTTATTTCCGCGATTGTTGATTTGTTTTGGAGCTACAGGATTGAGTTCACATGGGTCAGGTAATAGGTAAGAACACAATCTACATTTTGGCACCCAGATTTGATCATTTCCTTGATAGTAGCCTTGGGCTTCCAATAGTTTTTTAGGAATCCATCGCAACATTTTCTTACTTTTCTTGGAGCAAGTGGTACGTTTCTTACAAGGCTTCTGTTTTTTAGCACTAACTATGGTTGCTAAAGAAGCTTTAGGGACCCACTTGTATGTTTTCTTCGTTACATTATAATGAATCTTGTCAGAAGCTATATGCATTGCTTGTAGCATATTGAAGGGTACGGGCATTTCATCCCCCTCAGGTGTTACCCAAGTTGTCCCCCTGTTTCCCCAAGTGTCTATGGTTGCTGCTAGGTGGACCCAATCCACATTGTCCGACTCAGTCATCCCAGGTAGTACATCCATATAAGGAGAATCTTCCCCCACATCAATTTCCGCTTTACACGTGTAACAATACTGCAATGGGGCCAAGTGAACTATGGTGTCAGATCTATGATCAATTATAAACCTGTTTCCTAGAGGATGTGCTTGACCAGTCACAAGATCCACTCGAATGACAGAATCTTGGAACTACAAGTAGACATGGTTTTTAGACCAGTCATGCACCATTTTTGCTTCCCTCATGAAAGGACGTCCTAAGATCATCTTCGATGCCATAGTGTGTTTGGAGAAATCCATAACAATGAAGGTAACTCTTATTTTATGTCCAAAGACCTTGATCTTGAGATCTTCTAGCATCCCAATAGGTTTAACAATAGACCCATTGGCCATCTTCACTACTATGGTTGTGGTCGCAAGGTGAGGTCTTCCCATAGTTTCCGAGCAATGTTTAGTCACAATGCTAACCCCAGCACCACCATCAAGGATTCCCTTCACACTTAATCCCTTAGTAGTGATTGGTATGGTCACATTGGATTCATCACCCTCAAAGTATTGTCCCAACTTGTCAACATGTATTTCTATAACAAGGTTCTCATCTAGGTTGGGTTGTAGATCTAAGTGTTCCTTCTCTATTGGCATCTCCCTAGCTCCATCCATCTGTGCAAATTGTGGTAGCCCAAACTTCAGTTCTTCATTGAGGAAGGCTCGAAGAGCTAAGACTAGCTCAGGATCTTTATATAGTTTGGACATGATGGTGGTTCTAACTTCTGAAGACATGAAATCCATCAATTTAGCAATGTTTAATGGCACCTTTTGGACTTCAGTCCCTTGAAGTGGGGAAGATGGGATCTCCATTTCTTCGATAGAATCAGGTAGTCCCTCTGTAAACATTCTTTCCATCAAGAAGTGAGTACGCCCACTTTCCCATGACTTTAAGTCACTTTCTTCTTGGATGACACTAGGTATGGCTAAGGGTCTATGGTCTTGGTGAGGTTGTTGTTGTGTAGGGAACGCGGTGTTTGTAATCTGGATCTTCCTAGGTGCTGGTTCTAGATCCCTTTGGGTATCTTCTACCAAACTCCTTAATTGCTTGACTCGCTCAATCTCCTTTGTAGGGTTTGGGTAAGTTCCTATCTTCTTCTTGGATCCCTGCCATTGAGGCTCATGAAGATCTTCCTTATTGGTTTCTATCTTAGTGGTTGTTTTGGTCTCCATGGTTTCTCCTGAATCAGAATCCTCTTCAACGTCATTCATATATACGGGATCGTCACCAGTCCCTATGTTGGTCTTTGAGCTTGGGTCTGACTTCGCTGCTTTTTGCAATCTCTTCCTTCGTGTTTTCTTCTTTTTCTGAGATTGGGCAATTGATGCCGTGTCTCTTTCCTCAAGAATATAATTTTGTTTTTGGAGCATCAATCGTGTGAGTACGTTTACTGGTACCACATGTGTACTTTGTGATGGCTCCTTGGTAACTTCAATCAAGTTTAATGGCATGATCTTCGGTGCATTTGGATTATTTGGACATTGGGCAATCAAATGATTTATGCCACATCGATTACACATGAGTATCGGCATTGTAGACGTGCTCGCTTGATTGGTTTGCATTAGTGTGGCGTTCTTTTGTAGCCTAATAGGACACTCGGCTACACGATGTGGGCCTCCACACTCATAGCATTGAAGAGGTGGTCTCTTAGCAGTGTAGTTGATATTTTGGCCTCTTGCGGCAAGAGAAACTACTTGATATACAGGTTTGACTTGTCCCCAATAGTCCTCCATGTAGTATTGTGGACTTTCTTTAAGTACATCCATCCCATAGGCAATATTAGGATCTATATCTTCCTCTCAGCCTTCCAAACATAAAATAGATGACTCACAACCCACTTGATTCACAGAAGTGATTCTCGGATGTGGTGGTTGCGGTCCTAGCACTGGAGGTGGTAAAGGTGTTGTTTGAACAACATTTTGGGCCCTAGGGACCATGTGTTGTGATGTTTGTTCAAGAGGTGGGGCCAGCATCAATGCAGGCACTCGAGGTGTGTCTATCCATGCTAAGGTTGGTCTATTGGCCATTGCACACTTAAATACTATACAATCCTTAGCTTCATGACCATACCTCCCACAGGCATTGGAGTTCCCATTGAATTTTACTCTAAAAGTAGGGCATTCACTGGTACTATGTGGTCCATAGCATACTGAGCACCATTGTTGCTCCCTTCTTGGATACATATGATTTTTGTGTGGAGCACGATTGTCTCTAAGACTCTCTTGAATAGCCTTGGTGAGATCTGCTAAAGTCATCTCAGATATCTTTGGCTCCTTAGCAATAGGCTTTAGGGTCATTGGCTGATACCCTGATGCTTGTGAGCTAATAGATTTAGACTCAATAGATACTCTTTCTCCTTGAATCATTAAATTATCCTCCAATTGGATTGCATTGGTGGTGATTGCTTCCCAAGTGGTGATACCTCTAATGACTAGGCCATTGTAGATATCCTCATGTCGTAATCCCCGAATGAATCTATCAAGCAATTGATTATTATTGAAGCGCTCATTTGGATTACAATGAGAATTCAAATGCTTCAAGAGACTAATAAATTTTCTCACCAACTCTCCCTCCTCTCGTTGGGCTTTCTGGAGCTAAGAGGCTGCATCCCAAAGTACTCCCTCTCGTATGTATTCTTTTAAGAACAGTCTCCTAAGAGTAGGGTAAATCGTTTTTTCTTCCACCCTTAGGGTTCTATACCAATCCCCAACCTTTCCACTTAAAGGTTGGTCTTAAAGCATTGCTCTTGTGTAGGTCATTGTGTTCTCCTAGAGAATCGCATATTTGTTCAAACACTTCAATATGCTTTCTCACATCCCCGTCTCCACTAAATTTTTGTGTGACCTTGGCTATTTGTATTGCCTTACTTCTAGGCTCTCTATCAGGCGCGTTACACATATTCTCAGCAATACATCGACCAATAGCTTGAGAAAATGTTGCCAAGTCACCTAAGTGAGCAGGCACCGTGGGTGGAGGTGCTCCAGAGACTACATGTGGAGTAGGTATTGGCATCGGGCTTGGCGCATAGGAAGCCCTTGGGTTCCACGTTGGGTACGATGTTGTGCCATGTGGTGGTCCAAAGTTCATATGTGTGGCCCTAGGCATAGCAGACGTCGGATGTGACATGCTAATGCTAGCCGGTATAGTCCCATGGGAATAAGAACTTGGGTGTTGTGGTTGTGGAGCATAGGTAGATGAAACAATGGGAGGAGTAGAGACTACATGAGTACGAGGACCCATGGGTGTATACGATTGGTACACACTTGTAGGTACTGTTGCAGGCATTGAGCTACCATGTAGCGGTGCTTTACTAACAAATGAGGTCCATGGAGTGTTTCTCGGCATGCCCATCATTGGGGTAGTCATTGTAGCCGTGGTTTCATCAAGGCAAAGATGAGCTAGACTTGGAAAGGTGAAGCTATCACTTGTGGGCTCAGATTGCACTGAGACCCCTGGAGAAACAACATATGGAGGATC
The DNA here is from genome assembly GCF_014529385.1 of Adiantum capillus-veneris. Lineage (NCBI taxonomy): Eukaryota > Viridiplantae > Streptophyta > Polypodiopsida > Polypodiales > Pteridaceae > Adiantum > Adiantum capillus-veneris. The sequence continues at coordinate 141,416,346 of NC_140956.1, forward strand.
CATCGGTCTTACCGAGGGAGTCTCCATTTGCGATAAGGTCGATTGTCTAGCCTTTCCTGTATCCAAGAATCTCATGAGACCCGTTGAAGGCATGTTGATCCCCTTGTTCTGTCTCTCTAACTCAATGATCCTATGGATGACCTCACAAACTCTTTGTTGTTGATCCTCCACACTAGTAGCACCCATTGTGGATTGTAGGACGTCTAACCAACCCACGTGATAGGTGTGACCTGTGTATAGGTCGATCAAAGTTTCCGTTTGTAGTTCGTACTGCCAGTTCTCATTTAAGAACACTCCATCTAGGATTGAGGTGCTAGGGGTGTCCTTTGAGCTAGATGCAATGTTGCTTTCTAGGGGCTGGCCCTTAGCGGTTGCTAAGTCAGGAGCACTCGATTGCTCTCTTAGCAAGGATATTGACATAGGCCCTTTCGATTTTAAATCTCTTCATTGCGCCGCCTTGCGTAAGCTCTTTATTTTCTTTTTCCTTGCTGCAAGGATATATCGCTCAACCTCTTGCACTTCAGCAAGGCTTCTACCATCGGGTAATATGACCTCGGAGCGGAATAGCTACGGTGAATGAACTATTCACGTGCACATTCTGTAAGGGTATAGAGTCTACGTTGGTCACGAATGGAGAATTTACTTCCCCGTCCCCCTCATTTACATCATTAGCTTTGTGTTCAGAGCGAGTGGCTCTACTAAAGGTTTCCTTCAGGCGGCGAAGCACGCTCAGCCCGGACCGCGGGCCCATGGCATGCATGTCTTGGCTTGAGCTATCGGGATTAGGCATTGGGAAACCCTCCATGACGTCGTAGTCAGAGGAAGAGTCACTAGCCGCTATGTTCAGGTCTTGGTTTGTACTACCTTGGGTCCCTGCCGAGGGCCCGGAACCTAAAGTAGGTGGATATTGAGAACTCGTGTAAGTCGAAATTCTCTCTAGTTGCTCCGTCTCTAGCACACGACCAGAGCGCAGATGCATGTGCCTTTGGCACCCTTCAAGCGTCGGCGAATAAGCTCGAAGATTAACCACTTACCTTTTTTAAGCGTCTGTTTTTCACTCGGTAAGAAGATTAACCACTTACCTTTCTTTTAAGCGTCCGTTTTCACTCGTGCGCGTATGTCGTACGTGTCAATGCAAGGAACTTGCCGATACACCGCGTGCAAGCCACAAATGGATCCAAGCACACAACAAGCCTAAACTAGTAAGCTCAAAGATGACGATGGTGTGTCACTCACCGCTCTACGCTTGCTTCGTGGAGGATTCCTCGCCGCGAAGAAGAGGGAGACGCTGCTACGCCGCACTCAATCACCTCGCCGCCGTCGTGCCGCCGCAATGCTCGATCGCACTCTCTCTCTCTCTCTCTCTCTCTCTCTCTCTCTCTCTCTCTCTCTCTCTCTCTCTCTCTCTCGCCCACCCACGCATACACACACACACACAAGGAGATGAAGAAGAAGAAGATGGAGATGGAGCAAGAGCACTCTTCAATTGCACAAATGAGAGAATGAGTGAATTTCACCCCATTCACACTTGGGCGCCCATGCTTAGCCAACTAATCCCTTGAATGTTCCAGTTAGAGTGCGCCTCTCATCGGAGATCACTCTTACCCTTTTCCTATTGGACCGACAAGCCCAGTACCTGACTCTACCAAGTAAATAATACAACGTCCATCGTAGATGATATGGTGTCCGTGAGCCGTGAGGGTTAACAAGCATATACACCCATAAATGGGATTTAAAAACCTTCAACTTTGTGGCAAGTTCTCTCCAGTTTGTATGCTAAGAGCATATTCTAAACTGTGGAAAGCGCGATGCCAAACACCAAAAGGGAAGCGTTGCTTCACATAAGTACTCATGTAGTACTGGTACACATAGCAAACAAATATTCTTGCCAGTTGACAAGGGCATTGCAAAAGAAAGTCGACCTTGTTGAGCATTCAAATAATCGACAATGACAAATTGCAGTATGTATTGAAAAACAAAAAGAAAAGAAGTCGTGCAAAATATGTACCTTGTACGTGATTCGCTACACGCTTGCCAACAATGGATGGGTCCCGTTGTTGCCTGATTTCATGAATGATAGACAACCCGCCTAAGAGCCATGTCCTAGAAAATTGCGGTATATCAACATTCGTTGCCACCGCTTCCTGTTGATCAGCAGTCTCGGTCCTGGTGCTCCATGGGAACCTTGTTCAAGTCAATCCATGAGCACATCCCTTGGATTAAATCTCCCTTGGAGCATCTTGAGAACATGCTACTTATCGATTTAGTCCTTGATTTGCAGTGCACTATGGCATTCGGATATTGTTGAAGGTTCGTATCAGTAGTTCTTCACATGCTATAAATCGGATGCTTTCCAATGTCATTCTTTTACTTTCCATGCCCTGCATGTCTCAGCCCTTGCTGGTAGTGCTAAGGACTTTCCTCCCTCTGTTGGACGTGGGCTCGATGGGAGTGGCCTGCTTGTCTGGCTAGCATGTTTGCCGGCTTCTGGAAGGAGTGACAAGAATTCGGCCATGCCAAGATTGGCCTTGCATGAAATTTTTGAAAATACTCGTCATGGCCATACTCATGGTCGGCTTCACAAGACAAGAACTACTCATTGAGACTCCTCTAGAAAACGTTGTTCAACTTGTAATTTGTTACCGATGTAAACTGTGGAATTTCCACCCAATTGGCCTTGTTGAGGGTAGTCACAAGAACATTACATAGCTGATAGATCTCTTGCATATCATCTTGTATCGCAAAACCTTCACAATGTTGCACTCGCGATTGTTGCTCATGTCAACAAAGCCGAACGTGGACACAAGCTCTTGGTTTTTAGGAAATTCGGGATGTCCAACTTTTGGGCATTTTAATGTGAGACAAAAGAAAGAAGCTATGACGGTTTGCTGCAGACAACATAGATGGAGAATAAGTGATCGCACCGCTCCATGCAGAGCTTTTCGGCCCTGCTCGCAAAAAAAAGTGATGGGGCAATCCCATTTGGAGTCAGTCCCACTTCAAAACATGTAGGAGACGCTCCTCACTTTTGCAGACAAGTCGCTGCCCACGAAAATTTTTGTTGTCCTCTCCCCGGCTTGTGCAGGCTGCCGCTTCCACGACCCTCCTCTTGCATGCTTCATGCAATCACCGCTTGCATGCTTCATGCATGGTGCCCACGTCCTTCCTCCTTCCTCCAAACAAGAGCCATGCTCAGCCATGGGAATATACACGAACGAGAGAGAGAGAGAGAGAGAGAGAGAGAGAGAGAGAGAGAGAGAGAGAGAGAGAGAGAGAGAGAGAGAGAGAGAGAAAGAGAGAGAGAGAGAGAGAGAGAGAGAGAGAGAGAGAGAGAGAGAGACCGAGAGCATGCACTCTTTGAGACTCCACGTCCCTTCTCCTTCCTCTCAACCTTGCTCTGATACCAATGTAAAACCCAGAGGAGACTGAATACCGGATCCTCTTCCCAGCCAACCTATTATAGGAGAGCCCATGGCCCTTTGCCCTAAACGGATCCCCTTTCCACACCTTGAGTCCGGCCCTTGGCCTAAGTCCTTGACTCCCTAGGTTGGGCCTTGCCCTCTAGCCCTTGGCCTGACAAGGACCTATGGAAATAGTCCTCTTCAAGGAACAAAAGGGATGAAGGAGGATGATGAAAGCTCCTTGACTGCAATACATGACAACCTATTTGCACGATGAGACAGTTATTGCACTTGTTATTTCCTATTAGAAATGCCTTACGTTGAGTGTAGCATATAGACAACTCCAACACAATCCATGAATAGGTAGCATGCAGACAAGTCCAAGATGCGTTGGTAAATGACCTACACTTAAATCCTAGTGATTTGTGCATTAGCATGGAGTATTTGGACTCCTTAATTCACTATTAATTATGGTAGGAATAGGTGGAAGCATGGGAGACCAATTCTCGAATGTCTGCATGACATGATAGTCATCCCCATCAGCCACTGTAGTTGTTGGTAATGATATTTTGATGGTGGTGTACTAGGTGTTGATGGTGCATCAAGCCATGTCCTTCATATCCATGTATATTCTAGCATCTGAGATGTCCACAACTAAGCTCACAAAACTATTGCATCGTAGGGATCTAGCATGCCAATGATCCTTGAAATTCTAAAAGAAGACAGGGTTGCAACAAGACTGGATGCACAACTTTGTTTCTCTCTGTGGAACTAAAAGACAAAGGGTATGTGATCCACATGTCACCTGAATTTCCATATTAGAAAGAAATAAATACTCTCTCGACAAAGCTACATCCGTCCCATTGCACATTACCAGTGGAATGGGACAGCCACGCTGCATCCATCCCATTACCAATGTTTACTTTGCAAAGTATTAGTCATGTATATGGTGGAGCCAATCGAGGAGCAACGAGACAAGTTGGCGTATGTAATTTTGTGAACATATATGTGCCAAAGGGCCAATGCTCATAGGAATGTGGGTCTTGTCCCTAGAGTATGTTAGATGCAATATGAGGTGATGGAGCATGAGAATTGGGCTTTAAGGTAGGCAACTCTACAAAAACAGGTGCACAAGTTGCCTTGAGTGGACCAATAACAACACCCTTGCTAACCAACACGCTCTATAAACAACTGATTGTGGCCTTGAAGACTATAGGAGAATCATTTGACACCCTTTACATCGAAGTAGAAGAATACATGACCTTTTGCCACCGGTTGATGAGGGAATTTTTGCAAAGTTGTTAACCCTCACGGACACCCTGTCACCTTCGACGGATGCATATTGTTTATTTGATCGAGTCATGAACGGGGCTTGTCGGTCCAATAGGTGTGTAGGTGATCACCGATGAGAGGTGCACCACTTATCTTATTTTTACAGTAGTTTTGCAACGACCGGCCAATGTGGGCGCCCATGTGTGAATGGGCCAGACTCTTATAAAAGGTTATTTGACCTAAAAATTCTCATTCTATGAGGTGTAAGCTAAGAAATCCTCTTGCTCCATCTCTGTCTCCTTCTCCTTCGTGTGCTCACAGGGGGGGGGGGGGGTGGGGGTGTGTGTGTATGCTTGAGAGAGAGAGAGAGAGAGAGAGAGAGCATTGCGGCGGCATCGACGATGACGAGGTGGTTGAGCGTGGCATTGCAAAGGCTCCTTATTCTTCGCATCACGAGATCCTTCACGATGGAAGCATTGAGCGGTGAGTGACACACCCCTACCCCTTTGAACTTGCTAGGCTCTTCTAGTTGTGTGTTTGTCGCCTTTCGAGGCTTGCACACAGTGCACGGACAAGTTCCCAGCTTTGACAAGTACGACAAAGCGTACATTTTTGGCACCACTATCGGGGAATGCCTTGCATTAAGCTTGAGGAGCACTTAGCGCTACCTTTGGAAGCCTTTCATCGGTTTTTTGTTTTTTGATGTGTTGTGTGCGAACTGTTAAGTGGCTGCAATGGACAGATTAGCAGGGTTTTGTTAGCTACTATTAAGTGATTGTAAAGGGTAGATTAGCAAGTTTTTATTAGGTTCTACTAAGTGGTTGTAAGCTTTGTTAGTGCTGCATTGTACTGTTTTTGTTAGTTTTGCAAGATCTGTAGTGAGAAGGGGTTAGTAGATTTGCTAGTGAGTGTAGACAATGAGAAGTAGAGTACACAGCGAGAAGTAGAGTTGATTGTCTGTGAGTGTGCAATAGTTGATTGTCTGTGAGTGTTTGACAGTTAGCAGAGGTAGTTAGCGTTAATTGGCTGTTAATTAACTGTACTAGTTGAAAAGAGATTAGACAGAGCTCGCAAGAGCTACTTTGTGCGCACGCCCAAGCCCAGGCCCAAACCTCAGTCCTTAGTCTTATGATATACTATACACACCACTTTATATATAAAGACTAGGACCTCAAGTGAAGGGAGTGCATGTGGGACAAGTTCCTCAAGTCCTCCACCATCCCCTTCACACCACTTACCCTTTGGACTTACTAAATCTAGCCCTCTCCCCACCTAGGAAAAGACTAGTTTTAGGATTCCGAGAACTGTACATAACCGAATTGGGGGCTGTAATGCATAGCACATCCCCCTAGCCAAGATGCTCGTTTTAAGCTATAACACGCCATATTCCGTGGCTTGGTTAAAAAGAGGAATAAAAATAACAAAAATTTGGGTTGTAAACACCTTAAAAACTAGGCGAGCGGCTTTCACGAGCACTCACCAACACCTCTAGAGTGTTGAGGTCACATGTATCTACGCTCTGGTCGTGTGCTAGAGGATGAACACATAGAGAGTTTCTCCGTTTACGCGGGCACTTATTATTCATCTACCTTAGGCTCTAGGCCCTCAGCGGGAACCTAAGGTAGTACCACTCAAGACCCACATATTGCATCTAGTGACTCTTCCTCTCACTTCGACGTCATGGAGGGTTACTCGATACCTAGTTCTGATAGCTCAAGCCAAGACATGCATGCCATGGGTCCATGGTCCGGGTCGAGCGTGCTTAGCCGCTTGAAGAAAACCTTTAGTAGAGCCACTTGCTCCGAACATGGAGCTAGCGATGTAAATGAGAGGGTGGGGAAGTAAATTCACCATTCATGACCAACTTAGACCCCATGCTCCTGGAGAGTGTGTACGTGAATACTCCATTCACTGCATCCCCTGACTCTTCAGAGTTATTCCGCTTCGAGGTTATATTACCTGATGGTGGAAGCCTTGCTGAAGTGTAAGAGATTAAGTGGTATATCATTGCAGCTAGGAAAAAGGAAATCAAGAGCTTACATAGGGCAGAGCAAAGGAGAGAGTTAAAAACAAAATCCCCTATGTCAACATCCATGCCAAGCGAGCAATCAAGTGCTCCTAAATTAGTGACCACTAAGGGTCAACCCATAGAGAGCCACATGGCATCCAGTTCAAAGGACAACCCTAGCACCTCAATCCTAGATGGAGCATTCCTAAATGAGAAGTGGGATTATGAACTACAAACGAAAACTCTAACCGACCTATACACAGGTCATACCTATCATGTAGGCTGGTTAGATTTCCTACAATCCACAACGATTGCTACTAGTGTACAGGATCAAAAACAAAGAGTTTGTGAGGTCATCCATGGGGTTATTGAGCTAGAGAGACAAAACAAGGGGATCCACATGCCTTCAACGGGTCTCATGGGATTCTTGGATACAGGGAAGGCTAAACAACCAACCTCATCACAAATGGAGACTCCCTTGGTAAGTTTGATGGATCCCCATTTGTTGTTTCGCCAAGGGTCTCAGTGCAATCTGAGCCCACAAGTGATAGCTTTACCTTTCCAAGTCTATCTCATCTTTCCCTTGATGACACCACGGCTACCATGCCTACCCTAGTGATGGGCATGCCAAGGAACACGCCATGGACCTCATTTGTTAGTAAAGCACTACTACATGGTAGATCAATGCCGGCAATAGTACCTACAAGTGTGTATCAATCATATGCACCTATAGGTCCTCGTACTCACATAGCTCCTACCCCTCCCATTGTTTCAACAACTTATGCTCCACAACCACAACACCCAAGCTCTTATTTCAATGGGACCATACCGGCTAGCATTAGCATGTCACATCCGACGTCTGCTATGCGTAGGGCCACACATATGAGCTTTGGGCCACCACATGGCACAACACCGTACCAAAATTGGAACCCAAGGGCTTCCTATGTGCCAAGTCCAATGCCAATACCTACTCCACATGTAGTCTCTGGAGCGCCTTCACCCATGGTGTCTGCTCACTTAGGTGACTTGGCAACATTGCTCAAGCTATCGGCCGATCTATTGCTGATAATATGCGTAACACACCTGATAGGAAGCCTAGAAGTAAGGCAATGCAAATAGCCAAGCTCACACAAAAATTTAGTGGAGACGGGGATGTGAGAAAGCATATCGAAGTGTTTGAACAAATATGCGATTTTCTAGGTGAACACAATGACCTACATAAGAGTAATGCTTTAAGCCTAACCTTAAGTGGGAAGGCTGGGGATTGGTATAGAACCCTAAGGGTGAAAGAAAAAACATTTATCCTACTCTTAGGAGACTGTCCTTGAAAGAATACATATGAGAGAGAGTGCTTTGGGATGTAGCATCTCAGCTCCAAAAAGCCCAACGAGAGGAAGGAGAGTCCATGAGAGACTTTACTAGTCGCTTGAAGCATTTGAATTCTCGTTGTAATCCAAATAAGCACTTCAATAATAACCAATTGCTTGATACATTCATTAGAGGATTACAACATGAGGGTATCTACAATGGCCTGTCATTAGAGGTATCACCACTTGGGAAGCAGTCACCACCAATGTGATCTAGTTGGAGGATAATTTAATGATTCAAGGAGAAAGAGTATCTGTTGAGCCTAAATCAACTAGCTCGCAAGCATCGGGGTATTAAACAATGACCCTAAAGCCTATTGCTAAGGAGCCAAAGATATCTGAGATGACTTTAGCAGATCTCACCAAGGCCATTCAAGAGAGTCTTAGAGACAATCGTGCTCCACAAAACAATCATATGTATCCAAGAAGGGAGCAACAATGGTGCTCAGTATGCTATGGTCCGCATAGTACCAGTGAATGCCCTACTTTGAGAGTAAAATTTAGTGGGAATTGCAATGTCTGTGGGAGGTATGGTCATCAAGCGAAGGAATGCATAGTATTTAAGCGCGCGATGGCCAATAGACCAACCTTAGCATGGATGGACACACCTCGAGTGCGTGCATTGATGCCGGCCCCACCTCTTGAACAAACATCCCAAAACATGGTCCCTAGGGCCCAGAATGTCATTCAAACAACATCCTTACCACCTCCAATGCTAGGACGGTAGCCACCACATCCGAGAATCACATATGTGAATCAAGTGGGTTGTGAGTCATCTATTGCTTGTTTGGAAGGCTGTAAGAAAGATATAGACCCTAATATTGCCTATGGGATTGATGCAAGTTCACAATACTACATGGAGGACTATTTGTCTATCAAGTAGCTGCTCTTGCTACAAGAGGCCAAAATATCAATTACACTGCCAAAAGACCACCTCTTCAATGCTATGAGTGTGGAGGTCCACATCGTGTAGCCGAGTGTCCTATTAGGCTACAAAAGAATGCTACACTAATGAAAACCAATCAAGCGAGCACATCTACAATGCCGATACTCATATGTAATCGATGTGGCATAGATCATTTGATTGCCCAATGTCCAAATAATCCAAATGCAAACTTGATTGAGGTTACTGAGGAGCCATCACAAAGTACAAATGTGGTACCAATAAATGTACTAACACGTCGATGCTCTAAAAACAAGATTACATTCTTGAAGAAAGAGACACGGCATCAATTGTCCAATCTCATAAGAAGAAAACACGAAGAAAGAGATCGCAAAAGCAGCGAAACTAGACCCTAGTTCAAAGACTAACATAGGGACTAGTGATTACCCTGTATATATGAACGACACTAAAGAGGATTCTGATTCAGGTGAGACCATGGAGACCAAAACAACCACTAGGAAAGAAACAACAAGGAAGATCGTCATGAGCCACAATGGCTAGGACCCACGAAGAAGATATGAACTTACCCAAACCCTACAGAGGAGATCGAGCGAGTCAAGAAATTAAGAAGTTTGGTAGAAGAGACCCAAAGGGATCTAGAGCCAGTACCTAGGCAGATCCAGATTACAGACACAACGTTCCCTAGTCAACAAAAACCTCACAAAGTCCATAGACCCCTAGCCATACCTAGTGTCATCCAATGAAGAAAGTGACTTGAAATCATGAGAAAGTGGGCATACTCACTTCTTGTTGAAAAGAATGTTTACAGAGGAACTACCTGACCCTATCAAAGAAATGGAGATCCCATCTTCCCCACGTCATGGGACTGAAGCGCAAAAGGTACCGTTAAACATTGCCAAATTGATGGATTTCATGGCTTCAGAAGTTAGAACCACCATCATATCCAGACTATATGGAGACCCTGAGCTATTCTTATGTGCGCATCTGTCGCACGTGTCAATGCAAGGAGCTAGCCGATACACTGTGTGCGAGCGACAAATGGCTCCAAGCACGCAACTAGCCTAAACTAGTAAGATCAAAGATGGCGATGGTGTGTCACCCACCGCTCTATGCTTGCTGTCGTGGAGGATTCCTTGCCACGAAGAAGAAGGAGCCGCCGTTGCACCGCACTCAACCACTTCACCCGCCGGCGCCTTGCCGTCGTCGCAATGCTCGATCACACACACACACTCTCTCTCTCTCTCTCACGCATACACACACACACACACACACAAAGAATTGAAGAAGAAGAAGATGGAGATGGAGCAAGAGCACTATTCAATTGCACAAATGAGAGAATGAGTGAATTTTAGGTTTAGTTGACTTTTATATGAGCTCGCCCCATTCACACTTGGGCGCCCATGCTTAACCAACTAATCCCTTGAATGTTCTAGTTAGAGTGCGCTTCTCATCGCGATCACTCTTACCCTTTTCCTACTGGACCGACAAGCCCGGTACCTAACTCTACCAAATAAATAATATGGCGTCTATCGTAGGTGATAGGAATGTGCATGATCCGTGAGGGTTAACATGCCCCCCTTCCTGATGTAGATTCCGTCCTCGGAATCTAATGACTTGAAGCTCGTTCATCAAGGTGGAAGAGCATTTGAGATGAATGTCCTTAGCCTTCATCAGTCACTGCAAAACCAAACAACATTGGCAGAGTAATTGCATTCTCATATACAATTAAAAAGCATATGCATATGTAGGCAAACAATTTGATTGGTAGTAAAATTTAAAACCATTTGTCAGCAATAAACATTAAATGTCAATATAGTCAAATGCATAAACAGTTGTAAAGATAAACAATTAAACAAGTCTATGATGGTCGCTAATTTAACGGTCGAAAGGCACTAAAGATCGACTATTAATACCATGATGGGCAAGCTTCTCAATTTTGTTGTTTAATCGCAAGAGCCAAGTATTTCATGTCCGAGGGCTGACTAGAGGCTATACCTAGAAGACCTTGTAGTTAAGCTACGATAAAAGGAATTTCTTATGAAATCATCGCCTGACTGATTACCTTCTCTTTGACCTCCGAAAGTCTTTTCACAATGATTCAATTTTGATGCGTGTGTTTATTTTGTATGCCTTGGGTTTTTTGCTTTTCAAGAAAAAGCGCCCACATTGGGAACCTCTAGGGCTCTAGTACCATAGGCAATATATGTGAGTGGAGTACCAAATCAAGCTGAGGTTTCTCTTCCAGCTTAAGATTTTACATTGTGGCACTTTGATTTTTTGTTTGTTCATTTTCAGCATTTTAATTTTGTAACTTTGGGGGGTCATATAACACTGTTACCCTCCCCAGGCTCATCACACTAGTAAACTCCCTTTATAATACTTAAGCTAAAGGTCAATAGGGACTAAGCCCACTAGAAATCCCTATTACATTTCACACAATGCTGCCTAAATCGGATTAAGAACCTAAGTAGACATTGATTATTAGGAAGGCATTCCCCATGGTATTAAGAGAAGATCTCTAACGCCTAGCTTGGTCAAACTAGCTTAGTTGGACTGCTTGATTTTAAACCTAGACAAGTGATTATGAAAAAAAATTACATTGAATTTAATGTTTGATACTAAGAAAATGTGTTGGATATTATGCTATCAATCACAATTAAAGCAGACAAATATGGATGCAAAAAGATAAGGGGCAATGCTAATGGACAAGAAACACCTGTTTGTATTGATGGTCGCGCTTGATTTGAAGTGTGAATGAGAGAAAGATCCCATGAAGGTCCAAATCCTAACAACAGAAACATGTTCCTATACACACTAAGAAACACAAAGAATACCTCTAGGAGGCACATCATTGGAAAAAGGTACCAACACTTATTGAACACAATTAAAAAAACATAAGAATCCTAACCTAATTATTTGCACTCCCCCTAGAGACTCTGGAATAGGATATTGTAGAGATTGGGGGAAAACCCTAAGGCTAAACCCCTATCATCGTTGTCGAGAAAAACAAAGTCATCATCCGTGAGACCATATGTGCCATCCGTATAATTATATAAATCTTCTTCATCATCACAGGCACCAATGTTTACTAAGAGGGTCACTAGACACCTATAGTCATCTTGGTCAAAAGGATAGGCTTGTGCACTAGGAAATACACTCTACTAAGTATGGATCAGTCGTGGTCAAGAGACGTATTAGCCATTCTAACTCCTCGAAATTCCTCTCACATTCTAGCGTACTACCTCTCACCCAAGGCAGGAGTGGATGACTCTAGCATACTAGCCATATCTGTACACGCAAATAGATAATGGTTAGACTGCAAATATTACAAGGGTCGTGTTCTTGTGCATAATGTGTTTTTATGATTTTGTGTTATGGCTCTTTCTCTTTTAATTTTTTATCTTGTTTTTGTGAGTATAAGGCTTTATATATACATTCCCTAAGACTGGAGATTAGAGGTCAGGGAGGAAGGTTGAGAGGGAAGCAAGTGAATGATGGATGTCAGCAAACACTCCCCCCTTCCTTGGGTAGACCATACCTTTTGGAATGATTTCATCACCTTTTGAAACCAATCATTCCAAGTTGTTATGGGTGAAGGCTTTAACCAATAGTTTTCGACCGCCCTATGCGTTTCATCTAGTTGCAAGGATGGTAAGGTACTCTCCCATGATTTTGTTTTCAACACTGTTGCAGGTGGTGAAATTACAACGGGAGGTCCAAACTCTTTCTTGCTTGTATGGATATGTACAATGTTAGGTGGAGGTTGTGTTGAAGCTTCTATTTCCGTATAGGTAGAGCAAGAAGCTTCATTTGATTTCACTGTTCCTAAGCTAGGGGGAACAAATCGTTATTTCTTTGGTATCCAAACTAGCTCTGTAGCAGGTGTGTAGCATTTTCTTTTTGCGATCTTCAATTTGTTTTGGAGCCACAGGATTGAGCTCACATGGGCCTGATGACAAGTAAGAGCACAATTTACGTTTTGACACCCAGATTTGATCATTTCCTTTATAGTAGCCTTGGGCTTCCAATAGTTTTTTAAGAATCCAGCGCAATGTTTCTTTACATTTCTTGGGGTGAATGGGACGTCTCTTACCAGGCTTCAGGTGAAACCATGGAGACCAAAATGACCACTAAGATAGAAACCAATAAGGAAGACCTTCATGAGCCACAATGGCCAGGATCCAAGAAGAAGATAGGAACTTATCCAAACCCTACAGAGGAGATTGAGCGAGTCAAGCAAGTAAGGAGTTTGGTAGAATATACCCAAAGGGATCTAGAACTAGCACCTAGGCAGATCCAGATTACAAACACAGTGTTCCCTACGCAACAACAAGCTCACCAAGTACATAGACCCTTAGACATACCTAGTGTCATCCAAGAAAAAAGTGACTTAAAGTCATGGGAAAGTGGGCATACTCACTTCTTTATGGAAAGAATGTTTATAGAGGGACTACCTAATCCTATTGAAGAAATGGAGATCCCATCTTCCCCACTTCAAGTGGTGAAGCCCAAAAGGTGTCGTTAAACATTGCCAAATTGATGGATTTCATGTCTTCAGAAGTTAGAACCACCATCGTGTCCAAACTATATAAAGACCCTGAGCTAGTCTCAGCTCTTCGAGCCTTCCTCAATGGAGAACTGAAGTTTGGGCTACCACAATTTTCTTAGATAGATGGAGCTGGGGAGATGCCAATAGAGGAGGAACACTTAGATCCACAACCCAACCTAGATGAGAACCTTGTTATAGAAATACCTGTTAACAAGTTAGGACAATACTTTGAGGGTGATGAATCCAATGCGACATACCAATCACTACCAAGGGATTAACTATGAAGGGAATCCTTGATGGTGGCACTGGGGTTAGCATTGTGACTAAAAATTGTTGGGAAACTATGGGAAGACCTCACCTTGCGACCATAACTCTACTAGTGAAGATGGCCAATGGGTTTATTGTTAGACCTATTGGGATGCTAGAAGATCTCAAGATCAAGTTCTTTGGACATAAAATAAGGATTACCTTCATTTTTATGGATTTCTCCAAACACACTAAGGCATCGGAGATGATCTTAGGACGTCCTTTTTTTGAGGGAAGCAAAAATGGTGCATGACTATTCTAAAAAACATGTCTACTTGCAGTTCCAAGATTCTGTCATTCAAGTGGATCTTGTAACTGATTGAGCACATCCCCCTAGGAAACAAGTCTGTAATTGATCATAGATCTGACACCACAGTTCACTTGACCCCATTGCAGTATTGTTACACGTGTAAAGCGGACACTCATGTTGGGGAAGATTCTCCTTATATGGATGTACTACCTGGGATGACTGAGTCGGACAATGTGGATTGGGTCCACCTAGCAGCAACCATAGACACTTGGGGAAACAGGGGGACGACATGGGTAACGCCTGAGGGGGATGAAATGCCACCACTCATACCATTAAATATGTTAGAATCAATGCATATAGCTTCTAATGACCTACAAGATGAAGGTTTGACTGGCATTGGAACCAGTAGCGCCTCACAAGACTATAGCCCACACGATTTGGGGTCAAAATCATCAATTGAAATTGGCTCTGAGGACGAAGAATTTCAGTTAAATCTTAGTGCAAATGTGGGGACAAACCATTCAGGCCCTAGTGGTACCTAGATGATAATCTATCCAAGGGAACAGAAGACACAAGTAGTGATTCATCCAGTGACTCTTCAATAGAGATATCAGCCGTAATAAAAAATTAAACAAGAAGATTAAGAGATATAAGAGGCGACGGTATTGAGCAAATGTGCGTGCTAGAATAAATGAAAAGAAATCTACCGTAGAATGGCTTAATTATATAAGGGCATGTGATGCTCATCGGAAGTTGGTAGATAACTGGGGTGAATACCTTCAAAGAGTTATGTGCTGTAGTCCACAACCCATTGACATCGCACAACTAGAGGCTATAGAGAAGCCAAAGTTCAGCCGTATCGTAAGGAGACGAAAAAATCGAGAGTTAGCTCAACAACAAAAGGAATTGAAAGTGAAATCATAGTCCACAGACCAACAGAACCCTACAAACTTACACCCTGCACCGTAACATTTCAAATCCTATACCACAAAGGAACGTAAGGTTGTGTATACAAAGGCTCAAAGAAAACCTATCGATGGGAGCAATAGAGTCTATGACGGTCCAGCGATAGTTAAGGAAATAGAGTTAACAGACCCAGGAGAAGAGTCCAAACCTGTTTTCATTGCCCAAGATCTGACAGAGAGTGAGGAGTGTGTACTTAAAGAACTTCTCAAGGAATGCTGGGATATATTTTCCTGGACATATCATGATATAAAAGGTGTTCCACCTTTCGTGGTGCAACACACACTCCCCATGAATAGCATGGCTAAACCAATTCAACAACGACCCTACCCAATGAATCCTAAATATGCAAAAATCATTCAAGAAGAGATTGAAAATCTTGTGGAATGTGGATTCATATACCCTATTGAGCACTCAGAATGGGTGTCTCCAATAGTGATTGTGCCAAAAAAGAATGGGAAACTCAAAGTGTGTGTGGATCTCAAGAAGGTCAATGCCGCCACTAGGAGGGACCATTACCCCTTGCCATATTCAGAACATGTGCTTGAAAGATTTGCAGGGAAGGAAGCTTATAGCTTTTTAGATGGGTACTCTGGCTACAATCAAATCACAATTGCGATGGAGGACCAAGCTAAAATAGCTTTTACAACCGAATTTGGAGTGTTCGCATTTCGTGTTATGGATTTTGGCTTAACCAATGCCCCTGCTATCTTTCAAAGATTAATAAACACTACTTTTATAGAATATTTGAGAGAGTTTTGTGAAGCCTTCTTAGATGACCTTTGTGTTTATTCCTCTTGGAAAGAACATCTATCATGCTTATGAAAAGTGTTTGAGAAGTGTAGATTGTATCGCATCTCCTTAAACCCTTTCAAATGCCAATTTTGGGTTAAACATGGAGTCATTTTAGGGCATATAGTGTCCAAAAATGGGATCAAAATTAAAGCCATTACTGAATTGCCACCACCTACAAACTATAAAGGAGTTCAAAGGTTCATGGGCCATGTTGGTTGTTACCGATGGTTTATTTTAAACTTTTTCGCGATAGCTCGTCCTTTGTACAAGCTTCTTATTGAGTTCCAATGGGTTGTAGAGTGTGACCATGCTTATGAGTCATTGAAAAAGACCTTGACTAGTGCTCCTATTCTACAAGTGCCCGATTGGAATGTAATTTTCCATGTGCATATTGATGCATCAAACTTTGCTATTGGGTGTGTACTAGCTCAACCAGGAGAACATAAACTTGACCACCCCATTAGCTTTGCAAGTCGTCAGTTGAATGATTCCGAGAGAAACTACACCACTACAGAGCAAGAAGGTTTAGGTATGATTTATGCAGTGAAGAAATTTCGCTACTACCTTCCTACCAACAAGTTTGTGTTCTATGTTCATCATCAAGCCTTGTTGTATCTAGTAAATAAACCTTGTTCCATGGGAAGAATTACACGATGGTTGTTAATTCTTCTTGAGTTTGATTTTATCGTTGTGGTGAGACCTGGTAAAAGACATGTCATGACGGATCATTTGTCTCGCATACCCAATGGTGAAGCTCCTACTAGAGTCGATGATGAGTTGCCTGATACTTCTCCTTTCCTAGTCAAAACCATACTTGAATGGAGTGAGAAGATTGTGAACTTTCTAGTTAATGGTTTTCCACCCAAAGAGCTTCGTAAAGACATAACTTGAAAACTGTTAAAAGAATGTGAACCTTACTCTCTCATTGGAGGAACTCTCTACAGGCTAGGGAAGGATGATATTCTTAGACGTTGTGCCCGTGAGGATGAGTATTTATGCATACTCCAAGAAGCCCACATGGGTATAGCCAGAGGACATTTCTCAGGGGAACTAACTGCTAGAAAGGTGTTGCAATCACGCTATTGGTGGCCTATCTTATTCAAGGATGCATCACTTTTTGCAAAAGGATGTGATGAATGCCAACGTTACAAGATCACACAAAGAAAGGATAGAATGCCCTTACATCCTGTTAAAGTGACTCAACCATTTGAAAAATGGGGTTTGGACTTTGTAGGCCCAATTAGTCTGGCAGCTTGTAGCACTCAATATCGATATATTATCGTTGCCACTGACTATGTGACAAAGTGGACAGAAGCCAGGGTGACACGTAAGGCCGATGCAAGGTTAAATACCAAGTTTATCTTTGAGAACATTATTACAAGATTTGGTTGTCCCTTTGAGATTGTGAATGACAATGGTACTCATTTTATAAATGGAGTAATAAAAGAACTCACTACCAACTTTATGATAGCTCACCATAAGTCCACACCTTATTATCCACAAGCAAATTGCCAAGCTAAGAGCACCAACAAGACCTTAATCTCTATCTTAACCAAAACAGTGGAAGCTCATCGCATAGATTGGGATTTAAAGCTTACATCAACTCTATGGCTTATCGTACTGCGTACAAAGTTTCCATTATTTGCACACCGTTTAAAATGGTGTATGGCCAAGAAGTGGTTATGCCATGGGGGTTTGTCATTCCTAGTCTTTGAGTAGCTTCTCAAGAAGGTTGGGATGGTAACCCCTTAGTTGAGCGGTTATATATTCTTGAAAGTCTAGATGAAGAGAGGCAATTAGCTATGAAAAATGCACTTGTGGAGAAAGATAAGAGGAAGAAATGGTTTGGCCGTCATC
This sequence comes from Adiantum capillus-veneris, assembly GCF_014529385.1. Classification (NCBI taxonomy): domain Eukaryota; kingdom Viridiplantae; phylum Streptophyta; class Polypodiopsida; order Polypodiales; family Pteridaceae; genus Adiantum; species Adiantum capillus-veneris. The sequence goes on from NC_140956.1 coordinate 141,434,018, forward strand.
TAAAGAACAAAGATATCAATGTTGGTGATAAATTCCTTATGTATGGAGTGCGTAACGAAAAGAAAAAGTTGAAATATGCGGGAAAAGGACCATATAGAGTATGTGAGATCACCCCACAAGGAACCATTCATGTGGAGACTCTTGATGGAGTTGAAACCATTGGATTCCTCAATGGGAGAAAATTTAAAAGATACTATGATCCTTTAAGCCAAGAGGAGCTACATGTCATCCATACAAAAAAGGCAACCAAGGCACAAACAGAATTGAAGAAGATACAATCTCAAGCTGAGGCTAAGGAGCGACAACAACGCATAAGACAAAAATAAGAGGCTAACCTTGGAGTCACACATGCATTCCACGTTGAAACCGACGAGGATTGGTTGGACTCTGACACACCTCTATGATACCCTATTGAGATAAAAAACACCTATGGAAAAGTGCTATATAATGCCTTATTGGACACGAGTGCTAAATATAATCTGCTATCATATGGGGTGTGGTGTTAGTTAGGGAAGCCACCTCTATCTGAGAGTATTATCCAAGTCAAGGGTGTCAACAAGAAAAAGACTTCAATTTTTGGAATCTGACACACTTCTGTCAATTATGACAATGGGGTTGTAGCTCAAGACTTTCTAGTCATGCCTGTTAGAACTATGGAGGGTAATATAAACCTAGGGTGCACGTGGATGATAGTGACCAAATGCACTATTGATTGGGGGACAAGGGGTGTCACAACATAGAAACCAACTCTTAGCCCTTCCACTCAAGCCATAGTCCCTAAGATATTGCCTCTTAAGGAAATAAAACCCAAAACATTGCATGTCCAAGAGGTTTCCTTTCTTGCTTGGGTACCCAAACTAGCTCCGGATCAGGTGTATAGTGTTCTGTGATCTTTCCCTCCCCACGATCTTCAATTGGCTTTATTGCTACAGAATTTGACTCACACGGGTCTATGGGTGACAAGCAAGAACACAAGTTACGTTTAGGCACCCAGATTCGATCATTTCCTTCATAGTAGCCTTGGGCTTCCAATAGTCGTTTAGGAATCCAAGGCAACCTTTTCTTACATTTCTTGGAGCAAGTGGGGCGTTTCTACAAGGCTTCTATTTTTTAGCATCAAAAATGGTTGCTAAAGAAGTTTTAGGGACCCATTTATATGTTTCTTTGTTATATCACGATGGGTCTTGTGTGTCTCAAGCTTTGTTTCAACTACATAAGTTGAAGCTCTAGAGGGTTGGGCTATAGTTACAGATGGTTCAACCTCTTGGACATGCACTGTTTTGGGTTGTATTTTCTTGGGAGGTGATATCTTAGGGACTATCACTCGAGTGGCAAGGCTAAGAGTTGGTTTCTATGTTGTGACACTCCCAGTCCCCCAATCAATAGTACATTTGGTCGCTATCATCCACGTGCGTCCTAGGTTTATATTGCCTTCCATAGTTACAACAGGCATGACCAAAAAGTCTTGAGCTACAACCCCATTGTCATAATTGACAGAAGTGTGCCAGATCCCAAAACCATACTTTTTTTCTTATTGATACCCTTGACTTGGATAGTACTCCCAAATAGAGATGGCTTTCCTAATTGACACCACACTCCATATGATAGTAGATTATATTTACAACCTGTGTCCAATAACGTATTATATAGCACTTTCCCATAGGTGCTATTTAACTCAATAGGGTTTCATGGAGGTGTGTCAGATTCCATCCATGTTTCACCGTTTTGGAAGTCTTTAATGAAGCTAACCCTAAGGTCTTTAATCTCCATTAGCTAGCCAATAAGCACATGTCTATATTCTAACCCTTGTTCTTGCTTATTTTCCAACATTAAATGACCAGTTTAATATAAGAAAGTCATTTGGGCTGGTTAGGTATTAGATTTTATGACAATAGTGAGCATTTCCTTAAGAGAATTCTTAAAGAGTATAAAGGAGAGTACTTGATTAAAGGTAGCAAAATGAACATTATACCTAGCTAGCTTGGCATGAACAATACTTGTAAAAGAGAGATAGAATTAGAGAAATTGACAACAATTGAGGACCAAATTTACTTAAAGCCGGTCCCCTCTCCAAAAGGCTTTTGTACTATAGATTCTCCCATGAAGAGAGACTTGGTACAATACATGCTTTGTGTTCATTGATGCAATGAAGATGGTAAACTTCATGCACCAAAATTATGCCCATAACTAACATGCAAAAGCATTAACTTTTCCCCATCCTCAATCCCAAGACCTCAAACACCTTCAAAGGTGGAGAGAGCTAGCAAGGAGTGAGGGAAGGGAAGAGAAAGAAGAAGTAGCATACAAGAAAGAAGTACTTTTCTCACCATTGATTACTCTTGGAGCTTAGCTTAGCATAGTAATATAGATGGTAGAGAAGATGAGCATGCAGTTGAAGCTTGACTCTTGGTTGGATTTGCATTCCATGGCCGAGAGGTGTTGGTCTAGGCTCCCTACTTCTCAAGCTTGGAGAAGGAGATGGACTTCTTGCTCAACACAATGAGAGAATGTGCATGAGAAAATGAGAAAAAATGAGCCTGCTTCCTGTCAAAGTCAACGATGTGGAAGCGTAGAGACCAAGGAGAGAGAGAGAGAGAGAGAGAGAGAGAGAGAGAGAGAGAGAGAGAGAGAGAGAGAGAGAGAGAGAGAGAAGGATTCCACCTCCCCAATAAGGGACAGTTCACCATGCAATAACGTGATTTGAAAGGACAAGTGTCCGGTGCTTCTGGGGCTTTCTAAAAAACGAGCAGATGGGCTATAAGACAATTTTTTTAAGCCATTTTTCAGTTGTTGTTGAAGATTATTGAGCGGAGAGTTTTTTCCCTTGAGAGAGCAGATCAAAGAGTTTAGGAAGGGGAAGAAGATCAAGAGGAGGAAGTCTTTGGGAGGATGAGACGGCGACATTTCTAATAGTGACCGAGATCGCTTTGGCCCATCGGCTTACACTTCTTCTACGTATTTCTCTCGGCTAATCTCTCCATTTTATCTGTAATCAATTGGGTTAACTTGTTGTAAGGGAGTTTAAACTCCGTATTCTATAGCTTAATTACAGTATGGTGTTGATAATGGTGCCACTTGGTCAACGTGCATCTTTTCTTATTCATGTTAGCAAACCCATCTATTTTTGTACATAATTTTATAGCTGTAAAATTGAATGGCTAGATGCAAAGGGGTCTACTTCTAAGACTAGGGAGCAACCTCCATGCAAAGGTTGGAATCAATGCATGTGGCGCGATAGTGAAGACCATAGATATTTTAAGGAGTGTGATGAGTTTGATGAAGCTTACAAAAGGAATGTGGTTTTTTTGGAAGGACAAGAAGATTCACCTCAAGGAAACATGTGATATGCTCCGCTTGATCTTTGATAGGGGCGGCATGAAAAGCTAGTTGAATAAATACAGCACAATGTTGCTCTTGTGGAAGCTACATATGGGTTGCAGGTTTGCAGAAAGGGAGATGATGATTGTGCAAGTACAACGGGCCAATTGTGGCCTTATGCTTTGAAGATAGAAGAAGCATGTAAGGTAACTTATGGGAAGGTACGACAAGTAGGAAATTCTATTCAAGAAACCATAGGGTAGACTGATCCAGTGGATTCCCTCTCAGTATATGCATTTATTGCTAGGTCTCAAGCTAATGAGGCTATGGTGGAAGAAAAATAAAAAAGGGATGAAGAAGTTGCAGGGATATCAAAAAGAGCAATGAGATTGAGCAGCAAGAAAGTGGAAGGTCTTGCTCCTAAGCCTGCTCCTGAAGTGGTTATGGAGGAGGCACCCAAGGACAAAAATCAAGGTAAGCCTAGGGGATCCCCGCATAACCTTAAATTTGATATTGAATTGGCTACAAATCTAAAGAAAGTTTTGAAGAGTGCATCCTGAATAGCAAAGTGGAGCTCACATTGGATGATATTCTACGAATTTCCAAACGCGAGTTCCTTGAGGATACCATTGATATTATCAAGAAAGAGGAAGTTCTTGCTCCTAAGCCCACTCTTGAAGTGGTTATGGAGGAGGCACCCAAGGAAAAAAATCAAGGTAAGCCTAGGGGATCCTCGCATAACCTTAAATCTGATATTGAATTGGCTACAAATCTAAAGAAAGTTTTTGAAGAGTGCATCCTGAATAGCAAAGTGGAGCTCACATTGGGCTACGAAGTGCCAAATGTGAGTTCCTTGAGGAGACCATTGATATTATCAAGAGGAAGTGACAGATACCAAGTGAGCAGGATCCAAAATCTATTAAGAGCCAGATGATACAACAGATTGAAGCAATTCTGGATAATTATGAAGAATATTTGGTAGATCTTGAATAAGAAGAGTCGAGGTCTATGGTGGTTTTAAACCCAATTGTACCTGAGGTTGTTTGGGTGCATAATGGAGATGAAATTGAGTGATTGGGCTGAAGAGAATGACAAGCGTGCAAAGGGACAAGCGGGTTTTCGTCGATGCCATAGCACCATTGATCATCTTGTCACTCTTCGTGTTCTTATGGAGGAAAGTCGGTTGAAAGGCAAGCGATTGTATTGTTGTTTTGTGGACTTTAAGAAAGCCTTTGATATGATTCCACGTAACAATAATTTGTGGAGAAGGATGGAAGAACTCCAAGTGCCAAGTGAGTTTATGCTTGCGGTTTCTCGAATCTATGAGAAGGTGATTTGTCAATTGCGCATGGGAAGAGAAATTTCAGAAATTTTTGTAAGCACTATTGGGGTTAAACAAGGATGTCCATTGTCACCAACTCTCTTTGGTCTATGCATCGATCAATTGGAACAAATGGTACTTGACTTTATGCAAGAAGAAGGCATTGAAGAGGTCACTATTTGCAATGCGGTAATCATGCTTTTGTTGTATGCGGATGATGTAGTGCTTCTAGCACACACTTTAGAAGATGCACAAAAGCTTATGGTTGTCCTTGAGAACTTTTGCTTGCATAGTGGGCTGATTGTAAATGAATCCAAAACAAAGGTTATGCTTGTGAAAACCAACCATAGGAAGAAGCCATGCATTGTGTACAACAACGAGACACTTGAAGTTGTTGAGAGTTTTAAGTACCTTGGCCTTGAGGTTCCATCCAATCACAAGTGGCATGAATGTGCTATGCGTCGTTTGGAAGCGGGAAAGAGAGCATATTATGCATTTGAGAACATGTGTAATGCGGGAAACATCAAGTGTTGGGTTCTCAAGAAGTATCTTTTTGATGCATTGGTGACACCGGTTCTTCTTTATGGAGTTGAAGTGTGGGGCGGGAGCATCTCAAAGTCTACTTGGAAAGAGTTTGAGAATGTCCAAAAGCGTTTTCTTACAAACTTTCTCCAAGTTAAGACACAAACACCATATATGCTCCTACTTCTTGAGTCAGGATCTCTTCCAATTGAGGTTATGGGCATGGAAAGGGTTGTGGAGTACATAATAAAGATGCGTCAAAACCCCTCACATCGACTTCCTACAATTGCATGGGAAGCAAGCAAAAAAGTTCAAAAGACGCATAAAAGCAAGATCTTGAGCACGGGATGGATGCAAGACATAAAGAAGTGGTTTGGGAGATGGGATGCATTACACTTGCTACATGATGCTTCAATTAACTCTCAAGTGAATGAAGCTTTTCTACAACGCCAATGTATTGCGGCTTGGGAGAAATCCGGTGGGTCACGCTTCATACATTACACCACCTATATTGCCCCCAACTACAAAACCATGTTCTTCGCTGAGAGAGGAAACCGTACTCACACTTACATGCTTGAGCCTATTCCCTTGTCCGCGATACGCACTATCGCAGCAATTCGGCTTAGCTCCCATTTCCTTCGATGCGAGATAGGGCGTTGGGGCAATGGAGAAGTAAGAGAGAGAGAGAGAGAGATATGAAATTTCCTGTAAGAGAAAGAGAGAGAAAAAGAAACACACACACACACACACACACAGAGAGACCTTTGAGAAAGAGAGACAGTGATAGAGAGAGAGAGAGAGAGAGAGAGAGAGAGAGAGAGAGAGAGAGAGAGAGAGAGGCATAGCGCGACCTTTTGGAGAGGGGGGGGGGGGAGAGAGAGAGAGAGAGAGAGAGAGAGAGAGAGAGAGAGAGAGAGAGAGAACCATAGAAAGAGAGTGAAACCTCAAAAATTGAGCGAGAGAGAGAGAGAGAGGGGGGGGGGAGGCCGGAGGGAGAGAGAGGGAGATTGAGAGAGAGGGAGAGGGGGAGAGAATTGAGAGAATTGAGAGAGAGAGAGAGAGAGAGAGAGAGAGAGAGAGAGAGAGAGAGAGAGAGAGAGAGAGAGAGAGAACCATAGAAAGAGAGGTAAACCTCAAAAATTGAGAGAGAGAGAGAGAGAGAGGGGGGGGGGGGGGGGGGGGGGGGGGGGGGGGGGGGGGGGGGGGGGGGGGGGGGGGGGGGGGGGGGGGGGGGGGGGGGGGAGGCCGGAGGGAGAGAGAGGGAGATTGAGAGAGAGGGAGAGGGGGAGAGAATTGAGAGAGAGAGAGAGAGAGAGAGAGAGAGAGAGAGAGAACCATAGAAAGAGAGGTAAACCTCAAAAATTGAGAGAGAGAGAGAGAGGGGGGAGAGAGAGAGAGAGAGAGAGAGAGAGAGAGAGAGAGAGAGAGAGAGAGAGAGGGAGGGAGACTCATTACTGTCACACACGGAGAGAGAGAGAGAGAGAGAGAGAGAGAGGGAGAAATGAAATGAAATGTTATATTAACGTCTTCAAAAGGCCATAATTACCTATGAGACCCGAAAGTTACAAAGTGGTGGATCTGATACAAAGTCACAGTAACAAAATAACCTAACAATAGTACAAAACAAAGATATCTACTATGGGGTCCTAAGTTGGTCTATGTGAGCCAAGCAGAAAACTAAGCGAAAAAATTGGGCGGCTTGTTGGGATGGCTGAATCACAAGAGATCTAGCATCGGTCGTTGGCGAATCTCATCAATTTCCTCCATGGTTAGTAGTCTGACCGGGCGTCGTGCATGCCTGGCCAGTGTGCTCCAAATTTTCTGTCGTTGAACCCGTCGATGCTGTGTAGTTCTTCGCACGCCTGGATTTCCCTAGTTCAATTGCTCGGTCAATCAGTGTGCCTCTGGTGTGAGACGAGGGGGAGCTCTGCTGTGGGAGTGGCTCTTGCGGCTGTCCCGTGTCTGCTCTGAAGAAGTATGTGATCCGTCTTTGAGACTGGCTAGCCTCGCCATTCATTAGGCTATCTCTGTGTCTGCGCAGCTCGAGCAAGAACAAACCCAGACATCTCTGATCTTCTATCCCATGACTCTTGAGAGTGGTCCAAAACCCTCTCTAAATAGGCAGTGGAATCGACCTAGTATCTCGTAGTAGACGGGGCAACGGCATGTATAGTGTAGCTCTGTCTCACGTTACGTGTTACACAAGGGGCATGTCCTCTCCTCTGCTGGTACTCCGCTGTATCTCCTAGTCTCAATCCGCAACTGGTGAGAAGATGTGCGTAACTGGCCAATAGCACATCGTATCCCATGAGACAAGTGGGTATCCATGTATCTGGGTCTCGCCACAAAACCATCTTTCGTAAGTTGAAGAAGGTGGTCTCTGTAGAAAGCCATCTTCGTGCCCAATTCCTTTGCTAGTTGTATCCATGTCCTCCTGGTGTCTAGCTGGGTCAGGTCTTGGAAGATGAGCTTGGTGATCTCTGACTGTGTAAGAGTGAGAGATGGTGCATCCAATGAGTAATGGAATGGTGGCAGCCTGTCTATGCTGAACCCATGTGCCTGAAACCATGATGTCATCTCCCCATACCAGTGAGGTGGTCCGGGGCGGGCAACAAGAGAGGCGACCTCTAAACACCCCTCAAGGCTCCCGTGCTGCTCAATTGGGGCTGGGGCAACCACAAGCACAACACAACAACAAACCCACAGCCAAACCAAAACAAGATAGGGGCACCACCTAGTTATGGTATGCGAACTAGGACGCAAGAGAGATTTTGGCACAACCAAGAAGATGCACCACACAACACACACAAACAACCTCACACCAAGACACACATGAAATGGACCAGAGAGAGCTAGAGCAAAGGGAAGAGAGAGATGGAAGGATCTTGCGTAATACCTTATTTGTGACTTGCAAATGGAGATGGTTCGTTATGATGCTATCGTAGAACTTGTACAAAACTCACTCAATGCTTAGTGATTGCTAATCATTGCCAAAACACACACACACTGTCTTAGGGTGTGGGAGACCTCTCACCACAATACCCTCTTACAATGGACACAAAACTGGCAATGGAAAACACACTAAAACACTTTCTCAAATCAAGATCAACAGATAAAAACTCAAAATACACAAGTCACCTTGAATTTACCAAACCGTATTGCATAAATGGAAGGACGAAGATTTAAACGTCGAATCACGCCTTTGATGCACCAAACCTCAATTTATTGATGATGAAGGAGCATGTAAAATAGTGGTTTTGAGATTTGTGGAACTCACGCTCTCTCACTTGCAATGTGTAGCTTGAAGGCTTCTCTCACACCAAGAGTGAAGCTCACAAGTGGTTGCTACACCTAAGTCTCTCCTCACGCATAGAGTGTTGGGGTGCTATGTGAGATGTTGGAGGTTGTTTTGCAAGAAGGAGAGGGGCCTATTTATAGGTTGGAGACCCCTCATTAGGATTATTGGAAATCCTAATTTACAAGCTAACAAATCAAGATTATGATTTTTTTGAATATCAAAACATTGTGGGCCTTCTTTGTCTGCTTGAGTCATGGGTGTGGGCTCAAAAGAGAGCATTATTGATGGTAGATAAGGTGAAAGTAAGTAAGGAGAGAGAGAGAGAGAGAGAGAGAGAGAGAGAGAGAGAGAGAGAGAGTTACTATACACATGTCTTGAGGTGAGGTGTCTTTTATGGTTAAGTCAATGGCTATTTTGTGTTAGTATGTTAGTGGTTAGTGTTAGTAATCACTAGAAAGTTAATGATATATTTACAATGGGTAGAATGGGTGGGATGGTTGGAGTAAGATGGTTGAATGAAGTGAACAAATCCTTGTGATGGTGAAGCTTGAAGAAGTTTTGTACTTACTTGTGTAGGTTCTCAAAATGACCATCGATCTTCTTCTTCGTCTTCTCTTCTTTACGCCACCGCTGCCAAGGTTGATCATCGTGATGAAAATGGTAATTCCGTTGATGAGATCTTTTGATTTGCAGAGGTTAAGCATGGTACACATGCTGAATTTATGTATATATATAAGGAGTAAGATGGAATTGTACTTTGGAGATAATAGAGAGAGGCATAGAGATGGTGTATGTACATGGAGAGCTCATATGAGAGCTATGGGAGTAAGTGGGGAGGTTAATGGTGAAGAAGGTGAGAGAAACCATTGAAGGTGCAGGTTTGAGTGAGGGATTGAGAGAAATGTGTGTGTGTGTGTGTGTGTGTGTAGAAGTGTGGAAAGAGGTGAGAGAAGACTATGGGCTACTTGTGAAAAAAGTGGGCAGACTGGGGTCCACTCAAAAACTCATAGCTCACCGCTGGTAGCTCCAAAAATCATGAAAAAAATTGAGGTGATTATTCAGAGCGTGGGCTACATTTTCTCTTTTGACCACTGCTCCAAATTCGGAGTGGAGATAGGTGCCAAAATTCTCACCAAAAAGCCTGTTTTTATGCTTGCAAAAGTCTTTTAGTGGACCCTCCTTTGTTGAATTTGTACAATGCATCCAAGAGTGAGCCCCTCCTTTGTCATATCATAATACAAAGCATCCAAGTTGCCCTTGACACATGCATGGAGGAGGATTATTGGTGAATAAAGAAATATATACATGGTGGGACTAGTGTATGGACTATTCATGGACTTTAGCTCAATGAGCACATGGTGTTAGAATAATGAGTAAAAATAATAATAAAAATATGGAGGAGTTATGGATATGGAAAGATATTGGAATCATATGATATGGTCCCTCTTTGAATTATTTTGGGTGAAAGAGGAAAAGGTATGCAAGTAAATAATATAATAAACTTGACCAATGAGTAGAAATCAATTTTTTGTTTTCACGAGGGTGAGGGTGAAAATGTGGGAGTGATTTGTATAAAGGAAAAATATGAGGTTAGAGTATGTACATATTGGCAAATAAAATTAAAAAAAAATAATAATAAAATAATTATGGTGTAAGAGGATGAAAGAAGGTGTACATAGGTTTAATAAAACACACACCTAAGTAGAAATATTTAAATAAAATACCAAAATAATTATAAAAAATCCCTATATTTAGGCCATATATACAATGAAATATTTACACACAAAGAGGCCATAATATACTTTTATTTTTTTATTTTTTTTATTTTTATTTTTTGGCTCACCTAGCCCAGTGACTAGCTAGCTGAGGGTTTTTTAAGAAGATATGGGAAAAGCCCCCTAACTCACACACGCCTATGTACAATGAAATGGTAGGGATAGCCATAGCGTTTGGGTGAATTTGGTAGGGTGGAGTAACTTAGTATAGCAATTATGGAGAGCCGAAAAACGGCTATCATTAGCCCTCCCCCAGGATGATGGTATATTCATGTACCATCATAGAGCATCTTTTCCAAAGAGAGTGCTTTAGAGTCCTTGACGAGATCTTCATTGTTTGGCCCCTCAGAATTTTGGCTGGAGTTACACTCATGCTTCATGTAACAATACTTACATGAGACAGCGGCCTTTGGACAGATCTTTGGTAGATCCTTTGGTAGAAGGCGACTCAAATAGGGCTTCAAGCGATACCCGTTTACCTTCCTGGAGTGCTCTTTACCATTCATGTCCATAAGCTGATAGTAACTAGAATTGAAAGCCTTCTTGACTATGTATGGCCCTTGCCATCTAGTTTCAAACTTGGCATCAAAACGATTGTCAAGTCGATTGTCATACCTTAGCACAAGCTCTCCTTCCTTGATGCCTTTGTCCTTCCGTTTCTTGTCGTGCGTTTCTTTCGCTTGTGTGGCTTTCCTCTTGTAGCACTCGTATGCTGCTTCTCTTTTCCACTCAAGCTCCACTAACGTAAGAAGTCGATCCATCCATACCTCTTGATCATCTTGTGCTCCTTTGCCATGAAGTCGCATTGTTGGAATGTTGAGCTCGATAGGCTGCAAAGCCTCTTGACCATAGACCAAGTGAAATGGTGTGAACTCCATGGCTTCCCTATATGTGGTTCGATATGCCCACAAGGCACCATCCAAGAAGTCATCCCATAATTTTGTCTTGTTTTGCACCATCTTTCTAATGATTCCTGCAATGACACCATTAGCCTTCTCCACCAAACAATTTGACTGTGGGTAGTATGGTGTGCTATGACGATGTAGAATGTGAAGCTCTTCACAAACTTCTGTGAGCAAGCCCTTCCTAAACCCTGGACCATTATCAGAAACAATCTCCAAAGGTGTGCCAAATCTGCAACAAATGTGAGTGTACACAAACTTGCTAACCGTCCTCTCATTCACTCTTGCCACACTTTGAGCTTCCACCCACCTAGTCATATAGTCTACAGCCACTACAATGTAGAGTTTACCATTTTTTGTCCTAGGCAAAGGACCCATAGCATCAATGCCCCACTTTTCAAAGGGTCCATTTGCAAGCACTATTTGCCTCGGGCCATGCACCAACCTTCTATTTCCATTTATCTGACAATTGTGACAGCTTTTACACCAATGTTGAACATCCACATGCAAGCTTGGCCAAACATACCCCGCAAGCAAAATCTTCTTCACAGTTGATTCTTGGGCAAAATGACCACCACATGCCTCTTCATGCAAACCGTTTAGAATGGCTGGAATTTCCTCAATAGTTGGTACTCTTCTGCATACTTGATCCTTCCCTTTTTGATAGAGGGAGCCTTCTAGGAAGAGATATACGCTTGCCTTCTTCATGAGTCTCCTCTTCTGAGCTTTTGTGAAGTCTGGTGGAAACTCACCCTCCAAAATGTAGCCAATGATGGGAGCCAATGACTCCAATCCCTGGTACCTCGGTTGCTTCACAGCAGCCGCCACCATGATGACCTGCACTTCTTTCTTTACACATGTAACGGCTTGTTGTGCAAGTAAATCAGCATCTTCATTCTGTTTCCTAGGAATATGATATAGTTTCACTTCTTCAAATTGATTAAACAATCTACGAATGGCATGAACTTTTGTCCGTAAGCTCTCATTCTTGCATGCCCAAATGCCTAAAATCTGTTTAACAATGTGAAGTGCATCTCCCTTTACCATGACTGACCAATTATTGCTCAGAGTCGGCCCTGCCAAATACCAATTATTGCTAACAATTCGAGATTTTCGTCGTCTCGAGTAAAATCCCAATGTTGCACATCATGTCATTCCTGTCTTGCTTCGTGCAAGCTCCATGGCTTAGGTAGACGGATGTTTGCAAGCATATTTGCCAAAACTGCCCCAAGTTTGCCACTTGATGCCTCATTCTCGTCTTGTAGCTTCCCGACCTTGTCAGGCACATAGCTTGTGCATTTGAAGTTCCTTGAATGTCGATGCCTAATTGACGTACAAACCCGCCATAAAAACCGTTATGTGGTTCTGCTGCAACAATTGCGACAATTAACTCTGCTTCACGGGGTGTGCATGCACCCCAAGCAAAAGTTTTTTTTAAAAAAATTAATTTTTTTTTGACTTTGGGCCTTGAACGCCCGCCTGTGGGAAATAAAAAACAGGCTATGGCGTCGACAACCTGCGCAGGTGACAGGGGAAGAACCAGGGCGCTTTGCACAACTCACATGGGGTCGATGCAGTGACGAAAAACCTGCCCAGCTGCAGCGCGAATCCAACGGATGTGACCATGCAAAATTTGGAGCGGGTAGTACCGGCTTCGTCTTCCTTCACAAGGCCTCGTGCCCACATTGTGTCGGTTTCGACCTCCTCATTATGCAGGGACCGATTCCCACAGCCATGCACACAGCCTTGCAACTCGTGTCCTCCATAGCCTTCCTTCAAAACAAAAGTCATGCTTCGCCATGCGAATCATCCCGAACGAGAGAGAGAGAGAGAGAGAGAGAGAGAGAGAGAGAGAGAGAGAGAGAGAGAGAGAGAGAGAGAGAGAGAGAGAGAGAGAGAGAGAGAGAGAGAGAGAGAGAACTTCATGCGAGACCTCCATCTCCCCTCTTCCATAGCTCCCCCCTTCCTCCTCCCACCTTGCTCTGATACCAATGAAAGGGCAAGGGGACTGGAACATGCTCATCACCACCCAGCCATGCCCTATATAGGCCCTTGGCCTTCTAAATATAGGGACCCCCTTGACTACATGTCCATGTTGCCTTTGGCCCTGGCCCTTGGCCGTGACTGGTCCTACCATTGTCCTGACAGGAAACATGATCTTTAGATTTGCATCTTGAGCACCAGGTTTCCATTCTCCTAACTGGTTGTCTGGTCTGGCTGATTTTAGCAATCTGTCGGGCCATTTCATCAAGCTTCCTGGACCAAGACCCCTTCTTAGCCTTGTCCTTGCTCTTTCATCTGAGCTGCTGTCAGAGCTGCTGGAGGTCTCACTAGAATCAGAATTCTCAGTGGAAGAATTGCTACCGATGTACCTCCTCTTCTTGTGGCTTCTCTCCTTCTTAGCTTGTTGTTCAAGCTTCAGAGCTCTCTGTACCAAATCATTAAATTTCTTTGTTGGTGCAGATACCTCTTGTTCTCTGAGCTTCTACTGCGGACTCCATTTAGAAACCATGTGTGTAGCCTCTTTTCTGATGGTGACTCCTGCAACTGCCTGGTTAACTCCTTGATCTTCTCTACATAACTTCTCATTGACAATTTCCCTTGTCTAATCTTATGTAGCTCGCAGAAGATGTCCTCATCACCCCTGTTGTCTGAATACTCCAGTCTAAAAGCCTTGAGCAATTTGTTGTATAATATGAGTTGGCAAGCTGGGTAATGGTAATACCATTCCTTGCTGCACCTTTTAGTGTTTGAGGAAAATATTGTCCCAGTCATCTTCATCAATATTCTTCAACTCAACATACTGCTCAAAAGCTTGAATATGAACATCTGGATCATCTTCTTTCCTCCTTTGAACACTGGGAAAGAGATCTTCAATGAAGAAGTATAATCATGCCGGTCGGCATTGACTCTGCTTCTTCTGACCTTGGGAGCCTGACTTCGTCTTGAAGACTTCCTGTAGTGATCGGTGTTAGCATCCCAGTCAACTTCTTCTTCAGTTTCAGTCTCTATCTCTTTTCTAGCTTTCCTACTGGAATAGTGACGACTGCCCTTGCTGCCCTTGGCCTCAACTGCCTTGTGTGTGGACCAAAAACTCCTGGTTTTGTGTTCCTCACGCTCAGTCCTTCTTCTTGTGGAGTGACTGGAGTGCTGAGAGTCCCTGGCCTCTTTAGCATGACTGTGCTCCTCCTGAGCCTCAGTCTCACTCTCAGGGTCCTTCTTAGGATCAGACTCTCTCTCTGATACCTCAGGAATAGGGTCGACGCGGGTGGAATCAATGCCTAACTGGGTTGATGGTTTGCGAACACGACTGACTTTGGGCGCCATGTATACATCTGAAAATTCTAACTGGGAGATAAGAGTTTTCTCATCGAAGAGCGAACAACTCTAACCACCGTGATTGCCAAAATGGAATTGGAGCTGGTCTCTTTAGACAACTGACTCTAGTGTTAGAATTTAGAGCTACTGGTTATGCCGTCAGTTCAATTAGTGAGATTGGAACAGAGTACTAGACTGAAAAAGAGAACTGAACTAGAATGTTATACTGAAACGTGAGACATAACTGAAAGACTGAAAATGGTATTTGAAGATTTAGGTTAATAGCTCAAGGATGACCAGTACAGTATGCAATGGCTTTAAGCTTAGATGATTACAGAAGCAATGATTATAGGGTGAAGCTAGAAGCTAAGAGCTCGTGAATCCGAAAGTGTTTAAGAAGTCAAACGCCAAAAAGACAAGAAGCCAAGAAGCCCAATTACAATGTAGTGGGTTTTATTTATAGCTCTCAAGAGTTACTACAATAACTGCTTGTGGTAATTACTGCTAGTGTGACTGCTCCCCGCTGTTCGGCCTTCTAAGGGACAGTTCCTGCCTGCTGGGACTATCCTCGCCTTCTACAGGCCTTACAAAAACCATTAATAAAAAATGCTAGCATACTGCAATTTCTTGTATGTTGGCACGGAAACACTATTGCTGAGAGAAAACAATTCAAGACTCAAGGGGAGGGAGCTAGGTTTGAAGAGTGATGGCAGATGTTCGTCTAGTGCTCGAATACCATGTCAAAGTACGAGCAAAGGAGGAGAGACACACACACACAGATAAATAGATATATATATATATATATATATATAGAGAGAGAGAGAGAGAGAGAGAGAGAGAGAGAGAGAGAGGGAGGGAGGTTGACAACTTGATATCTCTAGAGGCGATGATACAAGGCAACCCACTAAATGGAACTTGGCCACACATATATAGTGTGCGAAGGCTCGATGGAACAAAGCTTTTGAATATACCCAACATAGAAAACTCCAAATTGAGGAAAAGGAGAAAATGGACAACGTACCTGGTGTAAACTGTATATGTGGCTGAGTGTAACCATATGGAAGGTGAAACCCTCACTCGAAACCAACCCTCACTCGAAACCATATGGAAGGTCCTCCTCCTTCATTACCGTCTTAATAAAGTGGCAGTCTTGCTTGAGAGCCACGACGTTAACTCGAGATTTACGCAGACAATGGCGCCGGAACCAGAAGACCAGCTGAAGGAGAAGAACCCTCCCCCACTCGACGAGGACGACATCGCTTTACTCAAAACATATGTGAGACAACAATCCATGCTGGGTGTCTCTGTTTTTCCGCTGGTGTGCCGTTTTACTGAGCACAAGTGTTTTGACAGGGCCTTGGACCCTATGCAACGCCCATCAAGGAAGTGGAGAAGGAAATCAAAGACATGGCAAAGAGAGTGAACGATCTGTGTGGTATGCAATTCGTCTTTGTCATGTTCGCTAGTTGTTATGACAGGAGCTATTGAGCCTTTGAGCGGACAAGCATGGCTTAGATTTTATGTGCATTGCTCTCCATGCTTTTTCAGATGGCTTTTATGCTGGTAAATGTTTTTTTTTTCTGTTTCACGCAAGTAAAGGATCTTATGAGGGGATTGCATTTTGCATGTTATGGGCTTTTTTTGAGTTTGGTAGTGGTCTAGTAATATTGTAAGCTTGACGTATGTTGCTACACTTAAACGTTTGACAAATTTTTCTGTATAACAGGTATTAAGGAATCTGATACGGGTCTAGCTGCTCCTAGTCAATGGGATCTTGTTTCTGATAAGCAAATGATGCAAGAAGAGCAGCCATTACAGGTGAGAGTTGTACTGTGATCATTGTATGTGTCAGTTCTCTCGTCTTGCACAATCTTTTGATGAGATTGAAGTTTGCAAACTTGGTCAATCAAATTATACTGCTTGAATGCCTCTTGTCCATGTTTTTCAATGCATATCTTTAGTCAATCTTAATATGGGCCTCATGCAGATTTTGGCCAACTTCAGTTGTATTGCCATGTAGTACACGCCATGATTTGTTGTATCAAAAGCAGGGCTCCACTTTGATATCCAGATAGTAGGCGCGTGCCCATTTTGCGAAAAATACTGTTTCGAAGAGTATGCTAGTGCATTATGCTATTTGGGGTGTTTTGCAGGTTGCTCGTTGCACAAAGATCATAAATCCAGGAGCTGATGATTCGAAGTATGTCATAAATGTGAAGCAGATAGCGAAGGTAAAGAGGAGGACAGTACGTGCTAGCTTAGCTGAAAATGCTTTTTACAGCTTTTGAACTTTTATTTTCCTGCGTTGGCAGTTTGTTGTGGGCCTGGGAGAGAAAGTCTCACCAACAGATATAGAAGAAGGCATGCGGGTTGGGTGAGCATCTTATTTGCAGTATTATGAATTCATTATAGCCAGGCTTAGTTTATGGTTTTAGGTTAAGGGTCGTTTGTTGATGTCCTACTTTTTTGGAATGTTTGTCTGCCGCCCTAGAAGGTGCATTCTTTGTCATTCCAAAGCTGCACCTATGTTGCTGTATTTGGGCATGCTTTCTGCTCCACTTTTGACAAAAGTTGGGAGGGTTCTAAGTAGCTCGAAGGTATAAGAGACTGGAAGCCTGCTAAGAAATACCGTAAGGTTACAAAAATAAATTGTCTTTTTCCATCCGCCTGTTGGAGTTGTCTCTCACCTCTCTATCTTCTGCAATAGTGTCCACTCACATGCACAGGTGCAATGTACAACCTTGGCTGCAGTACATCAGATGCTCATCATTAGTTGCAAACGGATATTTCTTGTTGTTTTTGTGCCAGAACTATCTCTCACAACAGTCTCTTATTGTTCTTTTTCTTTTACCACTTCTCTTAGTACTGGTCATTGCGATGTAGGGTTGATCGCAATAAGTATCAGATTCAGATACCTTTGCCCCCAAAGATTGATCCTAGTGTCACAATGATGACAGTGGAGGAGAAGCCAGATGTCACTTACAATGATGTTGGCGGGTGCAAAGAGCAAATTGAAAAGATGAGAGAGGTGAGAGCTATTAAAGGTTTTGTTTCCCGAAGTAGTGACCTGACAATTATCGTCCCCTGTGTTTGTGGGTCTGATGATATTTGTGCCATGTAGGTGGTCGAGCTTCCAATGCTTCATCCCGAAAAGTTTGTGAAGCTTGGTATCGATCCTCCAAAAGGGGTACTTTGCTATGGACCCCCAGGGACAGGCAAAACTCTTCTAGCACGAGCTGTGGCAAATCGGACAGATGCATGCTTTATTCGTGTTATTGGCAGTGAATTGGTACAGAAATATGTGGGAGAAGGTGCTCGGATGGTCAGGGAACTTTTTCAGGTTCAGATCCTAGTTCATTTTTTGAAATCAGAACTTTCATACTTCTTCACCCATTGGTGTTTTCTTTCTGATGAAATAGATGGCTAGATCAAAGAAGGCTTGCATAGTGTTCTTTGATGAAGTGGATGCCATCGGTGGGGCACGATTTGATGATGGCTTAGGAGGGGACAATGAGGTTCAGAGGACTATGCTCGAGATTGTAAACCAGCTAGATGGCTTTGATGCACGAGGAAATATCAAAGTTCTTATGGCTACAAACAGGTAAATTATTGTTCTCAAGGGAGCCACAGCTGTTGTGATATGTTATTCTGATGTTGCTGATTGTTGATTAATAGACCTGATACACTCGACCCAGCTCTGTTGAGACCAGGCCGATTGGATAGAAAAGTTGAGTTTGGCTTGCCAGATCTTGAAAGTAGAACACAGATTTTCAAGATCCACACCAGAACAATGAATTGTGAGAGAGACATCCGTTTTGAATTGCTTGCTCGTCTTTGCCCCAATTCAACAGGTGCATATGTTCAGCCCCTCCATTCAGTTTCAAGTATTGAATGGTTGTTGGTGAATATTTATTTCTTTTTTGTTTTCTGCTTGCCTTTGTTAGGTGCTGATATTAGAAGTGTTTGCACCGAGGCTGGCATGTTTGCTATCCGTGCAAGAAGGAAGACAGTAACAGAGAAAGATTTCTTAGAGGCTGTAAACAAGGTCATCAAGGGCTATCAAAAGTTTAGTGCAACCCCTAAGTATATGGTGTATAATTAGTGATCTCTATTTTTTTGGAGTAACGTGAATTACAATTTCTTCTGAATATTGTGCCATCTAAGGGTTTGATGAAAAACCCAATGGAAACAGATGTCGCATGTTTTGATGTTATCTTTCTGTTTTCTTTATCATGTGCCAACTTCGTGTTGATTACGTATCATCTTTGTTGTGTGTCAGTGCCTAACTGTTAGATGTTTTATGTTTGGAACCATGCTGCGGAGAGCAATATTGTGGAGGATGGCAAGCCAAGTGCCCCAACTTGTTTGTACAAAGCATATGCATGATTGACATTTTTAACTTTGTATCACGACTAGTGTGCATTTACATGAGGTGTTGATGAGATGGACGTGGTCCTTGCAAGTTGATTGTTACCGTCTTTGCATGGTGCAGTGGGGGATTTGATATTTTTAGAGGAACACTTTCTTAAATAGAGTACTGTTTGGTATGGAAAGTGCCAATTGTGGATGGTCAAGCCTACGATCGTATGGCTTGCCGATTCTTGATAATTTTCTGAATGCAAGCTGAGGATCTGTCGGCACTTCACCCTTCGCAAATGTAATTTGCATGAAAAACAGCATATTTTTGTGTGAGGATGGTGTTAATGAATGAGCTTATCCTTGATTTTGGATTGGGTTCTGCCTCCTTCGCACTGTTGCCCATTGAGGAATATATGCCAGTTGCCCATGAAGAATATATGCCAGTTGCTAATTCTGGCTTCTGAGACACTGTCCTGCCTGTCATCATCTTTGAAGACTTAGGTTATTTGTGTAAGCTTGTTGCTCCATGTGATATCAGCATTGGGAAGTGAGAACACGAATATGTTGGCAATCAATTTAATATTAGATGCTTGGTACTGCTGCTGCTCCCTTATTCTCATCTGCAGCTGCAATATAGATAATGTTGTGAAGTTCGGAACATTCTATTAGTTTGGTTATGTCTTTTGCCAATTCTAGGTCAATACGTAGTAAATCTCACTCTAGTCTTGAGCTCTTTTGTCTTCTGCTTATGTTATCTTATTGGGTTCTAAATGTACAATTCAAATCTTTGTGATTGTCTATGATGTAGAGACCTTGTTTCAAAGCTGATTAAGTTTCTCTCGTATATGTTGCCAAAGCCTAATCTGAAAGCAGAAGTAAATGTTATTGAGTTTATCTATTTCTCGTTCAAAGCAAACAGGAGATTTAGTAATTTATTTTTTCTTCTTTATCCATCCTTGTGAGACTTGCTTTTCTTTTTCTTGTTAGTGTTTTAGCCTCATAATTTTATCAAGGTATGTTGTAGTCGAGGCAACTTTTTCAAATTTGGCTTGAATTTAAGCTATTTTGACTGTGAATGTGCAGCAGCTTGGTTTCTCACTGTTGTGCATTGCCATCGAATGTGGTGCTTGTGTGCGTTTGCTTTGCTGTCAAGTGCGTTCACCTTGATATACTTGTGATGTAATAGGCCCTAGATAACTAGTTTGTGTGTCATTTTGTAAATAAATCCCCCCCCCCAACAAACAATCTATATACTTGTAAGGTGAATTCCTTTGGAGCTCGCTCACTCGCTTGCGCATGGTTTGTGTGTGCCACTATTGTGTAATGAAGGGCCAAAGAAGATGGAAGAGGAGCTGACTAAATCTCAAGTAGTCAACCTCCTCTGTGGCTTTGCATGGTTGTGGTTTGCTTAACCTTGTTGAGGGCCATCACATACAATCGTTTGAAAATATAATCCATTATATAGCAGGGATGTGTTGATACTAATGCTTTTCTAACCAATGACTGGTTGTAATTTTAAGCTAACCCTTTTGTGGAGTATTGCAGGTAATACATTATTTTGTTTCGTCTTTACAGGCACATAAAAGAAGAGCTTCTAATGAGGTTATTGTTGAACTTTGCAGTGTTTGCATGATTGATTGATGCTGGAGTAAACCTTCTAATGAGGTTATTGTTGAACTTTGCAGTGTTTGCATAATTGATTGATGCTTGGTTTACCATGATTAAGTAGACCTTGGATGACTTACTGTATCATTGCTGTACTCTTTGGGTATACATTAACAAGTGATTGAAGCGCACTGCCATATGTGGCGCAAAAGATGGTGGTGTTAAGGGGCATACTGATTGTGGCTATACCCAAGGATGCTTGATTATGAATCCTTTGTTTTGTAGGGGGTTATACGGAAATGGTTTATGGTCTAAACCCCGTACTATGTCAGGATCAAAACCTTTTGATTGCCGTGGCTCCATAGAGAGAATTATTCTTTTGGCTTAGCCTACTTTTTGGGAGGATGTTTTTTTGGTTAGGCTTTATAGCCTAACAAAATCAAGAAATAAAGCTTGTTTATTAGGCTTGGGTTGCGGCATCCTTGGGCCCTTGGATGTACTACTGCGAACTCATGGCATGCCACTTGGGGCTCTAAAATGGAACTGTTATTCGATTTTTACTAAGTAATTGAGGTTAATTTGAAGTATACAACCATGATATAAAACAATCGTGAGGAGAAATCTAGCGTCACGCGTGGCATCGATAACAACTAGGGAGTCTATTGAGGTTTAACTAGGGAGTCTATTGAGGTTTGCAAAACGTATAAAGGACTCCCAAATAGTATTCTTTTGTTGCTTGGATGCAAGTGAAGATCTCTCTCTCTCTCTCTCTCTTCAAGATAAAAGATCAAAGATCTTCAATTATAGACCAATTTTTTTTTTGAAAGATTTCATTACTCTTGTACTAAATTTGGAACCTGATTGGATTTTACTATAAAACACTTCACTATCTTCTGTCAGTTGTCATTTGTAATGGGTATTTTAGTTTATATCAAACAAGGACACACAATATGCACACGGTTTTTGTTTGTGCGGTTACTATGACACTGACACATACCGTTGTTTTTTGGATCTCCTAGGTTGTATCCCCATTGCCTTTTTCTAGCCCTAGGTTATATATGTCCTATAGCCTTGCACTCATGACGGACCTCCGCTAATTTCAAAAAGCTGAAGAAGAACCAGACGGTGTGCCATGATCATGAGTGATGAGGAGATGCTGGCAACAGAGATCTCTCTCTCCTCTAATCCTCCTCTTCCTCTTTCTCTCGGTCATCTTCGTTCTCATCTCATGATCTGATTGCGGTGGCCGTGCCGGTCTCTTGGCTTTCCTACAATGCGTGATTATGCTGCCATTGCCGACTGTCGGTAACCTGCACTACGACCTTGCAGTCTTCTTGTGACAAAGTCTCTCTCTCTCTCTCTCTCTCTCTCTCTCTCTCTCTCTCTCTCTCTCTCTCTCTTTGTTTGCTGTATGCAACTAATCCGTGGCCTTTGACGTTTTGCATGAAAGAGGTTGTTGGCAGAGAGAGCATGCTACAGGTGGAGTGATGGCTTCTTGAGGTGAGACCGTGGGTCGTCATAGTTGAGTGCCCGTGTGAGTTGGCATTCGGGTGGCGTTCTTCTACTCCATCTTGGTGAACAGTCCCTAGGCCATCAGTTGGGAACATTACCACATGAAAATGAAGACATTATAACGATCAATGAGCAATATAAAAATGACGAGATATATGTAAATTGACATCAAACATCTAGTACTAAAGTAAGCATGTGACCAATGCAACATATACGATGCATTATCAAAAACTAAGTGCATGTGTATTTATTGTGAATATATGACAATTGACATCGAGCATCTACTAGTGAGGAAAACATGTTGCTAAACTAAACTAATGGAAGCCTTAGTGAATTGTAAATATAGAAATCCTTGACAAACTTAAAAAGTTGAAGTGCACTACTGACCTCATAATCATGTATGGGTGTCATTCAAGTGTACAAGGCTGAGGAATTGTTTGTGTTAAGCTACATAAAAGTAGTGTGAATAGACATTTCTCCACACAATGACGCATAGAGTGAAACATAAAACATATAGTGCGCGTCATGCATAATTGCCATGTCAATTTGTGAAACATCTCTCAAGGGGAAATTTTGCTACCTCCATAAAATAAGGCAACGTTTCTGAACAGGTTTCCAAAGTGCAGTATACAGAGATTTACTGTACAAGTACAGTGGTTGTATGTACGCTTGATTGTGGACACTCGTTGAGTGTAGAAAGCGTTACAGGTACCACGATAGCAGGTTCAACAGATTTGCAGGTTTTTGCAGATTGCAGCTATTTTGTCTTAGTGCTTCAAGATGTCTGACGGTTTCAGTCAGATTGTTACTGAGAAGCTTGAGAAAAATAACTACCCTGCATGGAAGTTCAGAATAACAAATTTACTAAAAGGAAAAGGTTATTGGGACTATGTAGAAGGAGACAATGAAAAGGAACCAGAGATTCCCGAGGCAAATGCTACAGCAGAACAAAGGAAAGCTTTGAGGGACTGGCAACAAGGCCAGAGCAAAGTGATGTATTGGCTTTCTATGAGCATCACAGATGGCATGATGGGCTATCTACAGGATGCTGAAACCCCCGCCATTGCATGGAGAAACTTAGGCAGAGTGTTCGAGGTAAACACCAAGGACAGGAAGCTTCAACTAAAGTCGGAGCTAAATCAGGTTAAGAGGAACAACCTCTCAATCAATGATTATGCCTTGAAGATCAAGAGTATCATTGAGGCTCTTGGATCTATTAAAGTCTCAGTGGAAGACGATGACATTGTCCGTGCATGCTTGGATGGTCTAGGAGATGAGTATGTACATTTTAGGTCTTTCATGAATACAAGAGACGACATCCCCGTGTTCTAAGATTTGATTTCTATGCTTATTCTTGAGGAGAAGAACCTTGACACATCTTCTTCTCATGGCAGAAATAATTCTGAACAGGCCTTCTATTCTAACTCCAACAGAGGTAGAGGTCGTGGTCGAGGCCCAAGGGGTTGCAGGGGCCAATTTCTGGAAGGTCAATCAAATCAAAACAATACAGGTGGCAGGGGAAACCAGTCTCAAGGCAGGGGGAGTCAAAGAGGTCGTGGTGCAGGATCAAGCAGGCAGCAATATACTCCAGATAGCAGAGGATGTTGGACTTGTGGTGAAAGAGGTCACATGTCACGTGACTGTCCAAAGGGAAAAGCAAGTGGAAAGAGAGAACATGGCAACTATGCATCTACTAGCAGAGATGCAGATGACAACAAAAACGAGCGCATGTTTGTTATGCAGCATGTAATGAATACAATGACTGCAAGGAATTCCACCCAAGATGATGTTTGGTATGTGGATTCAGGTGCCTCTAATCACATGACGTCTCGTGGAGAGTGGTTTAGAGATATGCGCAAACCAGATGTGTCAGGCTATGTGCAGAGAGGAGATGACACAACTCACCCCATTGCTCATGTAGGGGACATACCTTTAAATACGAAGAGTGGGAAATCAAAGTACTTAGCAGATGTACTTCATGTCCCAAACATTACAAAGAATCTTGTTTTTGTTGGACAAATGGTTGAGCAGGGTTTGCAGGTTCGCTTCAATCCAAATGGCTGTTATGTAGAATATTTCCAGAATGGCTGTAAGCTGATCACAGAGGGCAAATGTGTGGGCAGAATGTTTACGCTGAATGTAGACATGCCTGAGGTAAAAGCTGCATTATTTGCACAGGGCACAGGTGTTGTGGTTGATGTTGACATTTGGCACAAATGCATTGGCCATGTCAATGAGCAGAGATTGCGCAGCATGCAATCAAAACAGATTATAAAAGGTTTGCCCAAATTCAAGGTGGATGGTATGCATAAAGTGTGTGCAGCATGCCAGTTTGGAAAATAGTCAAAGGGCTCATTTCCACATGAGCGCAATGTATGTAAAAAGCCACTTGAGGTGGTGCACACAGATGTTTGGGGTCCAACCGATACTGCAAGTATACATGGTTGCAGGTATTATGTCTCTTTCATTGATGACCATACAAGGAAAGTATGGGTCTACTTCATGCGTAACAAAAGTGAAGTGTTTGGTCACTTTCAAAACTTCAAAGTCATGATTGAGAAGGAAACAGATATGCAAATCAAGACATTGAGGTCAGATGGAGGGGGAGAGTACTTCTCCAATGATTTTTCACATTTTTTGCGAATGCATGGTATACGCAGGCAATTTACGTGCAGATATACTCCACAACAGAATGGGGTCGCAGAAAGAAAAAACAGGCACATTGCAGAGGTTGCACGTGCATTGATGAATGAGAAGAACATGCCTCATCATTTCTGGGCTGAAGCCGTAAATACAGCTGTGTACATTATGAGCAGGACACCTACAGCTGCGGTGCATGATGTAACACCTGAGGAAAAGTTTACAGGTACAAAGCTTGATTTGGCACACTTGAAAGTGTTTGGCTGCATAGTTTACGTGCATGTACCAGATGAGTTGCGTAGGAAATTGGATCCTAAAGCAAAGAAATGTATTCTTGTGGGATATTCCCTTGAACAAAAGGGGTACAGGTGCTACAATCCTACTACACGAGAATTACGAGTGAGCAGAGATGTAGTCTTTGATGAGATGAGCAGCTGGTACAGTAATGCACATGGCACTATTGGGGCTGATGTAAAAGATGATGTGGTTGTACAAAATGTGAGGCCACAGTCACAGGTTTTGAGTGGACCACAAGAGTCCTCTTCTCGTGGCTCTGTTGAGAAACCATGGAATGGTAGACTACGTACGTAGGTTACTCCACCAACAGGTACAGTGAATGTATCACAAAAAGGAAAGGAAAAGGTTGATGAACCTCCCTTTATGGGTGATGCATCATCAGGTTTTTCACATGTAGACATGGATTCAGATGGTTCTGAACAAATTCTTGATGAGGAATTTGGAATTCCGGCTGTCAGGACACCTGGTGTAAGGAAAGTACAAGAAGATGCTAGTGGGCAAAGGAGTGACCCAGGACCGCGCATATCTAATAGAGTCAAAAATCCAGTTCAGAAATTGACTTATGATAGGTATCTAGCGCATCACCAAGCCTACATGGCTAAGGTGATATAGGATGTGGAGCCCACATGTTTTGAGGATGCAGTTGGAAATGTGCATTGGGATAATGCAATGAATGAAGAGATGGCTGCATTGGAAGCAAACGACACATGGGAGTTGGTGCCATTGCCAAATGGCAAGAAAGCTATTGGCTGTAAATGGGTGTATAAAACCAAGCATAAGGCTGATGGTAACATTGAGCGTCACAAGGCAAGGCTGGTGGCAAAGGGTTATGCACAGACGTATGGCATAGACTATGAGGAGACCTTTGCTCCAGTGGCAAAGATGACGACTGTGAGAGCTGTCATAGCAGTGGCTGCATCTAGAGGATGGATTATGCATCAAATGGATGTAAAGAATGCCTTCTTGAATGGTGAGTTGCAAGAGGAAGTGTATATGGATCAGCCACCTGGTTATGTCGATCCAGGTTACCCAGATTATGTATGCAGACTTCTCAAAGCTTTGTATGGTTTGAAGCAGGGCTCTAGAGCATGGTATGACAGGATTGCCAAGTATCTTGTCAGTATTGGTTTCAGGAGAGCTTATGCTGATCATTCACTCTATGTACGTGAGAGTGATGTGGGGATTGTGGTCATTACTATATATGTAGATGACCTTATTATTGTTGGTGACAATGCTATGGAGATTGACCATGTGAAGGGTCTTCTCAAACAGGAGTTTGAAATGAAAGATTTAGGCGAGTTGCGCTACTTTCTTGGCATTGAGGTGATCAGGACTCCAGAGGGTGTATGGCTATCACAGAGACAGTATGCTTTGGACATGTTGTCAAAGTATGATATGGCTGATTGTAAGCCAATTTCTATTCCCTTGGATGTGAATGCAAAGCTGAGTGCAGAGAAGGGTGATGTTGTTGAGGATGTCAACATGTACAGGAAGATTGTGGGTAGTCTAATCTACTTAACTATCACGAGGCCAGACTTGAGCTACACAGTAGGCTTGGAGAGTCAGTTCATGCAGCTTCCCAAGAAGCCACATTTGGATGGAGTACGACGCACACTTAGGTATGTGCAAGGTACTCTTGACTACGCATTATTCTATGCAGTAGATGCACCATTAGCATTGTATGGGTATACAGATGCAGATTGGGCAGGTAGCATTGTTGATAGGAGATCTACGAGTGGCTTCATGTTCTCTTTTGGGAGTGCTGCTGCTACTTGGAGCAGCAAAAAGCAGCCTACGCTTGCTTTATCGAGCACAGAGGCCGAGTACAGAGGTGCAGCAGTTGCGGCGTGCGAGGTAGCTTGGCTACGCACATTACTTGAGGACTTGGGAGTGCAGGTGGACCAACAGTTTGTCATTCATTGTGACAACCTCACCAGCATGCAGTTGGCTAGGAACCCAGTGTTCCATGCCAGGACCAAACACATAGAGGTCCATTACCACTACGTTCGAGAGCGAGTGTTGGCGGGCGACATCGACTTGGTCTACGTCAGCAAAGAGGAGCAGATAGCGGATATCTTTACCAAGGCCCTCGGAGCTGAGAAGCTTCGACGTTTTCGGACTATGCTTGGACTCTGCGACATGCAGAGCTCGAGGGGGAGTGTTGAGATGTCGAGCTCTACACCTTGAGCTGGCATCCACTACGGGTCTTGGCCACTTACGACATTTACTCACTGGAGCGTTAGGTGACCGACACGGAGGATCTCTACCAGTGATTCTACAGCTGGACTACACTTATAGTGCCAGCCTAGTACGCTTCTAGCGAGTTCACACTTAGTGACCGCATGTACATATGTGCTACTTTTCAGCCTTAGCACTTAGTCATTTTGTACTCTCTTTTCTGTGAAGAAGAAGAAGAAGCTTTCCATCTCTGTGTGCTTTGTGCTTGTCTTGTGTAGCTCTCTTGCATCCTCATTCTTTACAGTGCTGAAATCTTGCCCAACACAATGGCCGTCTTCCATATGCCCCCCTTTAGAGGCAAGTTTTACGTTGTTTATCATATCCCAGACCGTAATAGCCCACTCTTGTTTTTGGTTCGTCAAAGAGACAACAAGTTGAGCCATGCTTCAATGCTTAAGCTTGCCATCTTCTTCATCTTCATTACTATGCTATTATGCTATGCTAAGAAAGAAGAGTGATGATAAGTGAGGAACTATTTCTTTCTCCTATGGATGATTCTTCTTCCTCTTCACTATCCTCATTCCCCACTAGCTCTCTCTACCTTCGAAGGTGTTTGAGGCCTTGGGATATTTAATGATTTTTGTAAAGTTTATGTTAAGCTCGTGATGTATGAAGCTTTCCATCTTCATAGCATCACCAAGGTCACAAGGAACACAAAGATTGTATTGTAACAAGTCTCTCTTGATAGGAGAATCTATAATACAAACATCTTTTGGAAGGGGGACTAGCTCCAAGTAAATCCGGTCCTTAAGTATTGTCATGTTCTCTAATACTCTCCCTCTTGCAAAAGTATTGTTCTTGCCAAGTTAATTAAGTACTATTGATGAAGGAAATTTGGAATGGTGGCCTCTACACCAAAACAAACTCCATTGCACCACAAGGGAAATGAGATGAGGGCACCACCTAGTCTTGGAAGCGTGGACTAGGACCGCTACGCAGAGAGAGAGAGAGAGAGAGAGAGAGAGAGAGAGAGAGAGAGAGAGCTATCACTATGAATGAAGCATTAACCTCAATGTGTGTACAAGGAATGGATAACTTCAAGCCCTCCCAACACAAATAGCATGTAGATTACTAAACAAAAACTCAAGATTTAGCCAAAATCACATCAAGCACTCTCACACACACACATAAAAGATCTCTCTTAATTAACATAAGTGAGAGGAGGGGGGGTTACTAGCATAAAACAATTTTCACTCTAGAATGTGCAAGAATAGGGTGAATGAATGAGCTTTATGGGCTCATGATGAGTGATACAAAGACTCAATGAGGTTGAGGGAGACTTGAAATTACAAAGGGGGGGGGGGGCTCTTTATATAGACAAGAGAGTGATTAGGAGTGAGGTTAAGATCCAAGTGCAATTTGTACAAATGAAGCTTGATTAGGGACATTCCACCAATGAAGAAGCTCCTTCCAAGTGATTTGTTGACCAATTTTCAACTAATTGGCTCCATCATCACTTGTGTTGTCTTCACTCCTTCCTCCATAGCTTGAGTCCAAGAGCTTCCTTATTTTAAAATGTAAAGAATCTTCATAAAATCAATGCATATCTGGTAATAATAGGAAGGGGTTGAATGACAACTTATGAATTACAACAAGATTAAGCATGATTTGAGAGGTGATTAGAAGAGGAATTTGTGATGGTTTTATGAGCTTGAGAGAGAGGATAAAGGAGGGGAGGGTGAGGAGACTAATGGATGATTTTAGAGAAGGACTCAATGTGGAAAAGGAAGGGTGTGTGTGTGTAAAGGTAGAGGGGGTGGTCTCCACCACAGTTGGAAAAACTGGCGTCCACCATTTTTGCCATATTTCCTAGACTGTAGCTGCAAAAATTATAAAAAAAATATGGTCAAAATCTCCAGCTCATAAGCTACAACTTTGATGAAAACAACTTTTCTTGGATCGAAGTGAAAGTATTTTTTAAAAATCTAGCAAAATCATGTGTCTGTTTCCTTCCTTCACCAAGTCTTCCACCTGGGTCCCATCTGTTTGAATCATTATATGGCTCCAAAGCCATGATGATATGAACCCCTCATGACCCTTGTATCATGGGTGCATGGCTCCACAAACACATCATATCTTTTCTTTTCACATTTGCATATTTTCCCTTCCCTTTACCACTAGGTTCTACCTTTCACCTCCTGTGAACTAGTCAAGGAAAAATTCCCATCCAGTCATTTTTTGAATTTTTCCAAGAGGTTGTTCTCACTCTTTCTTTTATTGTAAACCTCTAGAAGTAGGGAAAACCAACAAAATATAGTAAACAAAAAATTTATGATAGGCTCGGATCACTATGTTCATGTTGCTACCATCAATTAAATTCACCCTCTATGTTCTCAAAGTAATCTCACAAAAATGCTCACTCTAATTCTCTTAATTTTGCTATCCTCAAAGTTCATAGGCCACTTCCATTACATTGGTATCAGAGCATTTGGTTTCTCTTTTCTTGCTTAAGAAGAGAGGTCCTTAAGTAGCCTATTAATGGTTGATTTTGTTAATTATATTAGGGTAAGTGAACTGGGATATATTATCGATTTTGTTGAGCCCACTATGTGGGATATGGTGCACACCTCGGGAGCTTTGGTATTACTAATGGGGTCTTTTTAGAATTTCCTACGGCTTTACCATTATTGAGCCATGAGAAGTCCAAAAGAAGCTATCCCTCGACAATTCTGCTATGTTATACCCACCCCAATACTCTCTATAATTAACCAATTTGAGCCGTGGGTATAGATAATTAAGTGCTTATTTTCAAAGGCTAAGAGGAGTAGCAACTAAGGTTTTGAGTTGCCAAAGAATACACTAAGTAAACACATAAGTATAATTAGCATGGCTGACAATAACCAAGAGAGTAGAATGAACATTGATAACTTTGATTTTGCACATGAAGGTGCTAATGATGATGCCCCCATGTTTATCAATTATCTTGTTACTAGGTTGCATCAAGCTATGGGCAACCCTACTTTGCAAGCCAAAGTTACTCAACAAATTCGTGCTTATGGGATTTCCCTTCCTCTCCATGAGGAGAGAGAGAGCTTAGGAGGCCTCTTGATGAGACCTCCAAAAGAAGACTCTCTCCCATACCAGAGGAGGAATCCAAAGAACAAAAAAGTAATGAATCCCTAAGTTCCTTTGAAGATGTGGCTCTACGAAGACGACGGTCTAGACGATCGCCAACTTTTCCCATGAGAAAACGGTCAACACATAGTCCTTCTCCTCATCACTCTGAAAGGGAAGAGAGGAAATAAAGGAAGAAAAGGTCAAGAAAGAGGTCACGCTCTTCTCCTTCTTCTTCACCTTCCTCCTCTCCCGATGAAAGCTATGGCTATTCTCCTAGAGAATACAAGAGGGGAGGACATCGCAAATCATATCCTGCATGGTGAAGATCACAAAAGCTCAAGAAATTTAAAGAGGGAGGAAAGAGTATCTCTTTTCTCACCTATGATGGATCTTTGGTGCCACCGACAAAGTATTGACCTTCATCCAACAATTTGATGCGGACTTTCGAGACGAGGGCTTCACAGAGTCCTCCAAGCTACACCATGTAGCTATGCACTTCCAAAAATCGGCTCGTCAATGGTGGGCTAGCCTTCGTGGCAATGGTGAAGCCCCAAAGACATGGAAAACTCTACGAGTTTCCATCATGAAGCAATCCCTTGCAAGAGATGCAAAGGACAAAGTACTTACTGAACGGTGCAGTTTGAAGCTTCTCTCACATGAGTCTATTCACAAACATGTGGACAAGTTTTGGATTTACATCTCAAGGCTACTGTCTTCCAAAAGATAGACTTCACTGAGCAAAAGAAACAATTTTGTGCGGGATTACCTGAAGAAATGGCCGAGTATGTCAAATCCCAACAGCCTGGTTCTATCACCGAAGTAATCCACCACACCATGGTTGCTTCCCGCATCAATTTCCAACAAGGGGCTAGACAGAATGTCAAACCCATGGAAACAAAGACAAAAATGATGCAAAGGGAAAAACCAATGCCCAAAATTCTTCCTTGAGGCACTTCCTACAACAACAACAATAGGTCCAAGGAGAAGGGAGTTTACAAAGGTGAAAATAAACTCTCTCATGAAGAGGTTGAAGCTTTTTGCAAGGACCATAAGTGCTTTAAGTGTGGGGAGCAAGGACATGGCTATCGTTCTTGCCCCACAAAAAATGCTCGCAATGAGACTCCTAGGGCTTCCACCATCGAAGCTCCAAAAGAGGATGCATCATCTCTCTCCTATGCTTGGGGAAAGGTAAGAGAGCATGATGCCTTCATCTTGTTTGACCCTGGCTATTGACAAAAGTTGAGGA
Source organism: Adiantum capillus-veneris (assembly GCF_014529385.1). NCBI lineage: Eukaryota > Viridiplantae > Streptophyta > Polypodiopsida > Polypodiales > Pteridaceae > Adiantum > Adiantum capillus-veneris. Next base: position 141,465,426 of record NC_140956.1, read on the forward strand.
ACGGATTTACATGGAGCCGGTCCCCCCTCCAAAAGGCTTTGTATTATAGGTTTCCCTCATCAAGAGAGGCTTTACAATACAATACTTTGTGTTCCTTCAATAACTTGTTGGTGAAATGATATGGAAGCTTCAAACACCATGCACACACTTATAAAACACAACATCACTTCACTCATGGCCTCAGACCCAAGACCTCACATACCTTTGAAGATGGTGAGAGCTAGCAGGGTATGAGAGTAGATTGAGAGGAATAAGGAGTAGTCTTACGAGAAAGAACTATATCTCCTCACATAATCACTCATAAAATATTAGTATAGCTTAGTACCTAGCATGGTAGAGGAGATGAGCATGCATTGAAGCTTGGCTCTTCATTGGATTTGCATCACAAAGCCAAGAGTTGTTGGTGTAGGCCTCCCTTCTCACAAGCTTGGAGTAGATGATGAGCTTTCCATTAAAGCTTGAGAAGGAGAGAGAGAGTCTTCTTGCTTTGCATACGAGATTGTGTGAGAGTGTGTGTGATAATGCCTTGCAAAAATCAGTCCCCTCTCTCTCTTGGTCGACCCCTCTTGGACTTTACTCATGCTGGCACTCCATTGGATCCTGCAAAGCTTAGCCAATGATAATTGAGAAGCATAAGTGATAGCCTTTTGACATGTGTCCCCCTTTCCCCTTTTGTGAGAGCTTTAGGTATTTAATTAAAGCAATTAAACTCTCATTGGACCCCTTTGTCTTCTGGCCAATAGGAAGCAGGCAAGCCATTGGGCTACTGAATGCTCATTGGACCCCTTGGGAGATTGTCCAAAAGTCTTCTAGAGAGCTTAATTCCTATTGGTTCTTTTATCAAGTGTTTTAAAATGAATTAAACTAGATGTACTCTAGCCTAGTTCTCATTGGTCCACCTCTATGGCCATCCAATAGGATTTGAGTGCACCTTGGGGGCCTATTCCCTTTGTGTAAAGGGCTTGCGAGAGAGAGAGAGAGAGAGAGAGAGAGAGAGAGAGAGAGAGAGAGAGAGAGAGAGAGAGAGAGAGAGAGAGAGAGAGAGAGAGAGAGAGAGAGAGAGTTTCTCTCTCATCCCCTACTAAAAGGGCGCACCTCCTCCCATCTAGGGATTTGCAAAGACTTTTTTGGTCTTCTCAAAGGTATCCAATTTCCCTAAGGTTTGACCATTGGACTTTTTATTGAATTTTGGAACCTTAGCATTTTGGAAGTCTTAATGGGCTGAACCTTAGGGTTTTTGAAGCCCATTGATGCACATTGCTCTTTTGCATATGGGTCCCCTTTTGGATCCCTATTTTCCCTCCTTTGGGTCCCTACTGTGTTCGGTCTGCCAGCTTAACCAATATTCTAGCTTTTTCTTCCATGGTACTTCCCCATATTAAATGACGAGTTTAACATGAGAATATCCTAGGAGAATTAGATATTAGTTATTATGACATCCAATGAGCTTTCTTTCGGACTTGAAATCTCAGAGCAACTCCTTGAATATGGAAAGAGAATGCTTTTAAGATACACAAAAACGAATTTATAGAGACACAAACTAGAAAACACTTGATTTTTAAAGTGGATGGTTTACAGAGCTTTGGGTACAATTGTCATCAATATGGCATCCCCTTTTGACCCAGTCATGATTTTCAATATCATATTCTCTCTCCACCTCTTTTGTCCTTCAATATCATTGGATTCTGTGAATTTTGTTGCTTGTTTGTTACGCTGAATCACTTTTAAGAGTTGTGATGTCTTTGGTTCCTCTAGTAGTTTCTTTTGATGCTAATGCTGGAGGATCCTGTTATAGAACCATTGAAAGAGTTCCTTCAAACTATTTTCCTTGTTTTGTGTGCCGCCATGTTATGTGTATCAAAAGTATGCATTGCGTGTCATGTAGTGCAACTTCTCCAATGCTTGTGTGTTCCATATTCTAGGCTTTCCATGCTTGGCAATGAAAAATGACAAGTGGTTGTGAAGAATATGCTGTAATAATAAAAATAGTAAGCAAGTCATACAATTTTATTTGTAAAAGGTAGCTCCATGGGCCTTACCATATAATGAGTAATTTTTTTGTCTGTCTAAGCAGAATAAAATGATTTCTTGAATAAGTGCAAACAGTCTTTTAAGATGCGTTTTTCGTTGTCAGACCATGTGCATTGATCGCATAATTAGATAGTGTGTCAATGGACTTCCATACATCTGCATTTGCATTTCAAGAAGCTGCTTGTGGGACGGGTGTCTAACCTCACTCCGAGCTTATTACAGACGTAGCGAGAACCACAAATAAGTTGTCAATCCATGGGACGAAGCTGACTTGACTAGTGCATAGAGGCTACAAGAGGTCGTCAATCTCTTGGAAAACAACAAAAAACTCACATCTAATTCAAGCTACACTCAAGTGACAGAAATCACCACAAGCTAATCGCTCATCAAAAAACAAATTACATCCATTACAGCATCAAACGACATTCAAACATTACGAAACTTCTAGGACATGTTTATAAGACCTAAGCACACATGCTTATGGTCTCAAATCTCACTTTAGGTCAAGTGCAAAATGATGATTATTGACATCAGTGGATTTTTGACCTAGTCGTTTTCGACATAGAATGCATCATATGCTTAGCAATGATGCCCCAATACCCCGCCTATACTTAGTTTTTAATTTTGAAGTGTAAATTAATCTATTGACAACAGTTGAGGACTGGATTTACATGGAGCCGGTCCCCCCTCCAAAAGGCTTTGTATTATAGGTTTCCCCCAACAAGGGAGACATTTTACAATACAATACTTTGTGTTCCTTCAATAACTTGATGGGCAATGAAGATGGAAGCTTCAAGAACCATGCACACACTTATAAAACACAACATCAATTCCCTCACGGTCTCAGACTCAAGACCTCACACACCTTCGAAGATGGTGAGAGCTAGCAGGGTAATAGAGTAGATTGAGAGGAAGAAGGAGTAGTCTTACAAGAAAGAAGTATATCTCTTCACATAATCACTCATAAAGCTTAGCATAACTTAGTAATTAGCATGATAGAGGAGATGAGAATGCATTGAAGCTCGGCTCGTGGTTGGATTTGCATTACAAAGCCAAAAGTTGTTGGTGTATGCCTCCCTTCTCATAAGCTTGGAGTAGATGATGAGCTTTCCATTAAAGCTTGAGAAGGAGAGAGATAGTCTTCTTGCTTCGCACATGAGATTTTGTGAGAGTGTGTGTGATAATGCCTTGCAAAAATCAGACCTCTATCTCTCTTGGTCGACCCCTCTTGGATTCTACTCATGCTGGCACCCCATTGGACCCTGCAAAGCTTAGCCAATGATAATTGAGAGGCATAAGTGATAGCCTTTTGGCATGAGTCCCCCTTTCCCCTTTTGTGAGAGCTTTAGGTATTTAATTAATGCAATTATACTCTCATTGGACCCCTTTATCTTCTGGCCAATAGGAAGCAGGCAAGCCATTCAGAGCTACTGAATGCTCATTGGACCCCTTGGAAGACTGTCCAATAGTCTTCTAGAGAGCTTAATTCCTATTGGTTATTTATCAAGTGTTTTAAAATGAATTAAACTAATTGTACTCTAGCCTAATTCTCATTGGTCCACCTCTATGGCCATCCAATAGGATTTGAGTGCACGTGTGTGTGTGTGTGTGTGTTTCTCTCTCATCCCCTACTAAAAGGGGTCGCTCCCTCCCATCTAGAGATTTGCAAAGACTTTTTTGGTCTTCTCAAAGGTATCCAATTTCCCTAAGGTTTGACCATTGGACTTTTATTGAATTTTGAAACCTTAGCATTTTGGAAGTCTTAATGGGATGAACCTTAGGGTCTTTGAAGCCCATTGAGCACATTGCTCTTTTGCCCCCCCCCCCCCCCCCCCCCCCCCCTTTTGGATCCCTATTTTCCCTCCTTTGGATCCCTACTGTGACCGGTCTGCCAGCTTAAAATATATTCTAGCTTTTCCCTTTGTACTTCCCCATATTAAATGATCAATTTAACGTGAGAAAATCATTTAGGAGAATTAGATATTAGTTATTATGACATTACCTCTCTCTTGAAATCATAGTCATGCTCGACTATGGGATAGAGAAGATAAAGCCCATTCATTAGTCCTTTTTATAGTGGGTAGGGATCCCTATCTTACCCTACAACATCATTCTAGAATGGATGACTAATCCATTTGGCGCTTGAGAGCCTAAGCTTCCACAAGCATGTCTGCACATTAGTACTATCAATCTTCCATAGTAGAGTGACAAGCTCTACTTGGTGTGTGGAAGACGTCGTCTCCGCAAACTTGGTCTTAAGCATGCAAACTACGTAACATTTGTGCACAATAAAGAAAAAGAGAGTCTTATAAGACAAAAAATTTGTTCATCTTAAAAATTTGTACATTTGCTTACTCTAGGAAAGCATTGTAAGCATTGACAAGGTTTAGGTTATCCTTTAATTGTATGCCTTGCATCCATCTAGCATCTTCAAAAGGATAGTTCTTAAACTTAGTAAGATACCGTCGGATAATCTTACCGCCTCCCAATACCTTGACTTCATGTCGGAGAATGGACTCGGGCTGCAACACCTCTTCTTGGTCCTTGATCTCTGGTGGGTCTTCAATAGTTGGTTCTTGAGGTGACTCTCCTTTGTAAGGCTTCAATAGGCTCACATGGAAGGAATTGTGTATGAGCCAATGATCGGGCAACTTAAGTTGATAGGCCATCTCATTGATTGGTCTAAGAATCTAGAAGGGACCATAGCACCTTTTTGATAACTTAGTACTTTTGGTGTCCTGTAGGATTCTTGCCCGTCGTGTGCCTTAATTGAGCCTTGGGAAATTTAAGCAAGACCCAATAATTTTCTTTAAAGGCTTGGGCTCTTCTCTGCTTATTAGCAATAGCCTTTTGCCTTTGTTGTGAGATAGAGATAGCATCATTAATCTTTTGGAAAGATTCTTGTAGGTCGCAACTATACTCATCTACAACAAATATCTTCCCATCTCTACCTTAAGTAGTAGGGGACTTTTTGATCTTCCCTCAATTACCTCAAAAGGTGCTTTTCCCGTGGAGGTATGTACAGTATTATTGTAGGCATACTCCACTAAGGGTAAGTACTTCTCCCATTGGGACCTTTGACCTACTTCTGTTACGTATGCTTTTAGTAGATCAAGAATTTTTAGGTTAGCTATTTCACTTTGGCCTTTTGTTTGTGCCTAAATTCTCAAAGAGACCCTTTCAGAAATTATTGGTCATTCTAGGATCTCTATCCGACACTATGGACATCAGCAAGCCATGGTACTTGAAGATTTGTCATATGAAGAGGGTTGCCATTTGATGGGCCTTGATAGTCTTTTTGACATGTATAAAATGAGCTTGTTTGTTGAACCTGTCTACTATCGTCCATATTCCCATATTCCCATGGATAGACTTAGGCAATCCAAAGATAAAATCCATGCCATATGCTCTCCCATGGTGAGTTAGGGATTGGCAAAGATTAAAGCAATCCAGGTTGCTTCCCTCTATCAAACTTCATCTTTTGGCATACCACATATTTAGAGACATACTCTTGTATGTTTGCTTTCATGGTAGGCCAATAGAAATATGTTTCAATCCCTTTTAGGGTAGACTGAATCCCTCTCTGCCCCGCATAAGGAGGAGCATGAGATTCATACATTACTTTCTCACGTAGTGAGTTGGTAATGCATAGTCTATTGCCATAGAGAAGATAACCATGTTGTAAAGTAAATGGTTTCTCTTTCTTCCCTAGTGCAAGGTCTGAAATCACATCTCTAAAATCGGGATCAATAGCGTACTCATCTATCATAGAAGATAGATCATTGTGAGCTGCTATGGAAACCTCATTCACTCTCGGCCGTCTTGACAGTGCATCAGCTACTTGATTATGCTTTCTAGCATTGTGAGAAATATGAAAATGAAATTGCAAAAGGAAATTTGTCCACCTTGTTTGTTTGTTGAAGAGCTTGGTCTGCACCATAAAGTACTTAAGGCTTTAATGATCCATCCACAGAATGAAAGGAGTCCCCAATAAATAGTGCTTCCACGAGTGTAAGGCATGTAGAACTGCGAGGAGTTCCTTTTCATATATGCCTAGAGCTTTCTCAACAGGGTCATGCCTTTAGCTTTTGTAGGCTATGGCGTGCCCTTCTTGGAGCAAAATAGCTCCAAGGCAATCACCATAAGTGTCACGTTGGACCTCAAATGGCTTTGAGAGATCGGGCAATGTAAGCACAGTTGAGAGATAAGATTTTGTTTAAGCTTTTCGAAAGCATTGTTCTCCTTGGCAGATCATGTAAACCTAAGATTTTTCTTTGTTAGGTCATGTAATGGTCCCGTGATTTGTGAGAACTTTTCTATGAAGTGTCTATAGTATGCACACATACCTTTTTAGTTCATGCAGATTCCTTGGATGAGGCCATCCTTTTATTACCTCTAGCTTTGATGGATCCATTTGGATGCCATCTTGAGAGATAATGTGACCTAAATGTTGAATCTCTTGTAAGAAAAACTCACTTTTCTTTTGGTTATGTAAAATTTATTCTCTTGTAAGACTTGAAATATTACCTGGAGATGTTGCTTGTGTTCGTCTAATGAATTAGAGTAGATGATAATACCATCAAGAACACTCCAGTAAAGGTTCGGTGAGGCTTGAATAGCTTCTCCATCAAGCGGTTAAATGTGGCTGGTACATTGGTCAAGCCAAAAGGCATGACAATGTGTGTGTAAAGACCAAACATGGTGCAAAATGTGGTCTTTACAATGTCTTGATCAACTATCCTTATTTGATGGTAGCCACTTTTTAGGTCAATCCTACTGAAATAGGTGGACCCTTGCAGCTTATCAAATAGGTCTTCTACCCGTGGAACGGGAAACCTATTTTTGATAGTGATCCTATTTAGTGCTCTATAGTCGACACACATACGATATGTGCTGTCTTTCTTTTGCACTAATAGCACGGGTGAACAAAATGGAGATGAGCTAGGCCTAGCCATGCCCTTCTCAACTAACTCATGCACTTGCCACATAATCTCCTCTTGTTGAGCTTGAGAAACTCTATAAGGAGGTTTATTAGGCGGTGAACTTCTTGGAAGAAGTTCAATTGCATGGTCATCATTGCCTTGTTTAGGAGGTAGTTCACAAGGGATGTTGTCACTCAATAAAAACATCTTGAAACCCCTTGAGAAAATTTGATAACTCTAATTCTTTGTGATTGTTTATATTTTCTTTTGCTAAAGCATTAGGTTCATTTTGAAAATCTTTTAAAAAAATCATATACATGGAAATAGAGCTCTTTATTAACTTATTGAAAGCTTGTGCATGTACAATGGGTATAGTGTTATCCAACTCCTTAGCATCTATGTACATATTTTTTTCCTTGAATCTAAAGTAGATTTTCCTTTTAGGGAATTTAACATTGGCAGCCATGCGACCAAACCATGGTGCCCCTAGGATTACGTCCTCATGCTTGAGAGGAGAGATAAAGAAGTCCTCTTTGTCCACATAGCTTTGGCATGGAGCCTCAATTTCCCGATTAAGGGAGTGACTGAAGCTTCTTGCCCCTTGAAAGCACCATTGGTGAGTAGGACATCTCCCATCTCATAGGCTTGGATGCCTAGCTTGGTGACCAAATCTGTGGATATGAAATTGTGAGTAGAACCAGGGTCAAAGAGAATAAAAGCATCATGTTCTCTTACCTTTCCCCAAGCATGGCATAGAGGAGATCCTTTGTGGTGAGCTTCCTCTTCTTGGATTTCGACCAAGGTAGCTCTAGGAGGCTCATGGCAGGTGTTCTTTTGGGGGCCAGCATAGTACGCATACCCTTGCTCGCCGCATTTGAAACAACAATTATCTTTATGATAACGCTCAAGATCTTCAAGAGAGAGTTTATTTTTGCCTTTATAAACTCCCTTCTCCTTAGCTTTGTTGTTGTTGGTGTTTCCTTTAGGAGACTTTTGGACATTGTCCTTCCCCTTAGTCTCATTGTTATGGTCCTTGTTGAAGGAGTACGAGCGGAAGTGCGACGCGAGAGAGAGTGCGAGAAGAAGATCACGACGATATGGTGAACTCGCTCTCTTGTAATGTGTAGAGTATAGTGAGTTCTTATTAGGTTTTTACAAAAGAATATGTGTACATACCTGGCGGCCCGCCCACTTACCTGGGCGACCACATTGGGCTTTATACCCCAACAACCTCCCACTTAAAGTCCAATGTGGTACTTTAAGTGTGAGAGAAGCTACTATACAAGCTAATATACAAGAGATGTAGAGAAGTGATGTACTACCCTACACCTAACTGCTTGCGAAAATGCGCAAAGCTCTCTGAGGGAAGTCCTTTTGTAAGTAGATCAGCAGGATTTTCTGTGGTGTGAACTTTGACAAGCTGAAGTTGCTTATCCTCGAGCATTTCCCTGATGAAATGATACTTCACATCCACATGCTTTGTCTTTGAGTGATAAACTGGATTGCGAGCCAATTGTATAGCACTTTGACTATCACAATATAACACATGCATCTCTTCTTTGATTCCCAAGTCTGTTACTAGTCGATTAAGCCAAATTGATTCTTTGCATGCCTCTGATGCTGCAACATATTCAGCCTCTGTAGTAGACTGAGTAACACAATCTTGTAATCTAGAACGCCATGATACTGCTCCACCAGCCAATGTAAAGACATACCCTGACGTAGACCTTAGGTTGTCTAAGTCACCTGCATAATCTGAGTCTGTAAAACCCTTTACACTTAGCTCCTGACTCCCATAGCATATACGCATACTCTTTGTAGCTTTCAGGTATCTCAATATTCCTTTCACTGCCTCCCAATGTTTCTTGCCTGGGTTTGACATGTATCGACTTACTACTCCCATTGCAAATGCAATGTCTGGGCGAGTAGCAATCATTGCATACATCAAACTACCCACTGCAGACGCATATGGAATCTTATCCATTTCAGCCTGTTCTTCCTCAGACACAGGACAATCTTGTTTGCTAAGTTTCACATATGGTGGCAATGGAACACTCAATGCCTTTCCCTTCTCCATATTGAAACGTTGCAAAACCTTGTCAATATACTCTGTTTGAGATAACCAAATCAACTTCTTTGATCTGTCTCTCTCAATGCGCATACCAAGTATATGACTTGCCTCACCCATGTCTTTCATGTCAAACGATTTTGCAATCTTTGACTTCAAAGCTGAAATTTCTTCCAAGTGCTTGCCAGCAATCAACATGTCATCCACATACAAAATAAGGATCAGCCAACTACCATCCTTAGCCTTCTTTGTATATAGACAGTGATCGAACTCACTACGTTTGTAGCCTTGAGAAAGCATAAACTTGTGGAATTTATGGTACCATGCCCTCGATGATTGTTTTAAGCCATAAAGACTCTTTAACAACCGGCATACCCAATCTTCCTTGCCTTTCTCAACAAACCCTTCTGGCTACTGCATGTAAATTTCCACATCTAAATCACCATGCAAGAACGCTGTCTTGACATCCATTTGGTGCAACACCAAATCTAATATGGCAACCAATGCAAGAAAGAATCTCAATGTAGTCATCTTGACCACCGGAGAGAAGACTTCATCAAAGTCAATGCCTTGTTCTTGCTTAAAGCCCTTGGCAACAAGCCTTGCTTTGTACTCTGGCTGACTATCATGAGCGGTGATCTTATACCTGTAAACCCATTTACAAGGTAGAGCCTTTTTGCCCTGTGGTAATTTAACTAGCTTCCATGTCTTGTTTTTATGCAGAGCTGTCATCTCTGACTGCATGACCATTTGCCAATTCTCGGAGTCCTTCATTTGCACTGCTTCCTTGTAACATGAAGGCTCATTGCAATCAGTCAACATGACATAGTTCATAGATGGAACAAACCTATCAGGAGGTTGCGTGACACGTCCAGATCTACGCACAATAGGTGGCTCAGGCTCAACCACAACCTGTGGTTCCACTCTATCCTGTCCTTGCTCCTCTTGAGCCCTGACATTTTGTCTTGCACGTGCAGGTCCATCTTCTTGGAAGACAACTCTTCTAATCTCCTCAACCCTCTCTGGTTTAGAATGATATTTGGATTCATTAAAGTGAACATCATTGCTACGAACAACCTTTCTGGATTCGGGATCCCAAAGTCTGTACCCCATCTCACCAGAATTACCATAGCCTAGAAAGATGCACTTTCTACTCTTTGGCTCAAGTTTGTTCCTAAATTCTTTTGGAACGTGAGTATATGCCTCACAGCCAAAGACTCTGAGATGCTTGTATGAGGGCATTTTGCCTGACCATACCATCTCTGGCACTGAATCCTTCTGCAAAACCTTGCTAGGAGATCTATTTACAAGATGAACAGCCGTTGATACAACTTCAGCCCAAAACCCATTTGGTAGCTGTGCATTAGACAACATACTTTTGACCTTCTCTTGTATGGTCCTATTCATCCTCTCAGCAACACCATTTTGAGGAGGATTGTAAGGAACAGTAAGTTCACCATTTATACCTTTTGACTCACAAAAGTCCTGAAAGGCCTTTGAAACATACTCTCCACCATTGTCAGTGCGTAAGCATTTAAGCTTCTTGCCACTCTGATTCTCCACAAGTGTCACAAACGTTTTGAAAACACTAAACGCTTCATCCTTGTGCTTGAGAAAGTAAACCCATACTTTCCTCGAGTAATCATCTATAAATGTCATAAAGTAAGAAGCTCCCCCTAGAGATAGGTTAGGCATAGGTCCACACAAATCACTATGAACGAGTGCCAATTGTGTATCTCTTCTACTGCTTCTATGCTTATGTGGCTGCTGTGTTTGCTTACCATACAGACAATGTTCACAGAATTCAAAATCATTAAATGAAAAGCCAGGCAAATAACCAGAACGAGACAAGATTTCCATTCCCTTCTTGGACATATGTCCTAACCGGCTATGCCACAAAGAAACGTTCGGCTGCTCGGTTACATTGATTACATTTTTAGAGACATTGATACATAAATCATGTAAAGTCCTCCAGACTTTACTCCATGTGCTACTGTCATAGAACCCTTGGATATCTTCCACATGTTCTGTCCAAAAGTGGTGACGTAGCCAGCATCATCAAGTAAACCTGTGCTGATCAAGCTCTTTGTAATTGCGGGAACATGTCTCACATTCTTCAGCGTGAAAGAAGAGCCATTCTGAAACTTCAATTGAACATCTCCAACACCTAAGATCTCACATGTCTGCCCATTGCCTAGCTGAACATGATCTTTAGTGGTCACATAAGAAGTAAACCACTCCTTGTTTGGAGACACATGAAGTGATGCCCCCGAGTCTATAATCCAGTCACTTAGTGCATTTCCATCAGATGCTGTAAGAAGAGCTGAGTCCATTGTATTCTTCAAGAAGTAGATGTCTCCTGACACTAGACTGTCATCCTCTGCAACAGTGTTTGTCACATTTATTTCTTGAATCTTCACTGAGGACTTGTTCTTCTCACCATGGCCTTCAGCTTTCTCTTTGCCTTTTTCTGCTTTCCATTCTCTGCAGTCTCTTTTCATGTGACCCTTCTTGCCACAATGGTAGCATTCTATGTCACTCTTGCCTTTAGCACTGCGGGACTTGCTACGAGGCTGATTCCTCTCTCCACCTTTGTACTTTTCTTTGGTCCTTCCCCTGAAAACTAAGGCTGTTCCTTTGCCTTTGTCCATTGTCTTTCTATTGGTTTCTTCAGTAAGCAGACTTCCTTCTACACCTGCTATGTTCAAACCATTTGGAGGTGCAGAATTACTCAAAGCTGTGCGAAAAGTGTCCCAACTTTCCGGCAATGTGATCAACAGGAACATAGCTCTAATAGGTTCATCAAACTTGACACCTTGAGCTGACAACTGACTGTAGATTGTGTTGAATTCATTCAGATGATTGGACATAGGTGTCCCTTCTTTCATCTTCAAGTCAACAAGCTTCTTAAGCCAGTATACCTATGAAGCTGCACTCTGCTTCTCATAAAGATCACTCAGCTTACCATGCTTGATAAGCCGACATCTCGTCTGCTACATTGAAGTAAACGCTTTCTGCCAAAGTCAGCATAATGGTAGAAAGTGCCAATTCATCCATTTCGCTCCATTAATCTTCGTCCATATCTTCTGGTTTTATCCCCTTGAGATTTATAGGTTTTATCTGCTTCTTTTGTACCAACACGTGCCAAATCTGCTGCTTCCACAATGGGAAATTGGTTCTATCCAGCTTCTTGATATTGTAAAGAGCAGTGTCCTGTGATCTAGCCATAGCTACGCTTCACTGTAGTTTACTTTCCTGGGAAAAATTCGGCAGAGTTTCCCCTGTAAACTGACCTCTGAACCAATATCAACCTGTTAAATGAACCAAGAAAGCTTCAGATTCTGCAAAATTTTTGGTAGAGTCTCCTTTGTAAAATGGCTTTGGTGTACTAAAAACAGACCAAAAACAGCTCAAAAAATCACTGTCTCTCTAACACTGTAAGCTGTGGGTAAACCTGTCCTGCACCTGTACTGTCTCTGACTGTCCTGTCACTGTCCTGTAAGCATAGACTGCGACAATGCCTCAACGGCAGTAAAGCAAAGATGCAATCCCAACTGTCTAACTCACAGTCAATACATCCTAGCTGCCTATCTAAGGGTGCTCGAGGGATCGCTCCAAGACCTGTATCACCGAAAGGATCTCAACATTCGAGAATCCCCCAGCTCAATAAAACCTCACTCGACCCTCAACAAAGGCTGCAGTAAATCTGACAATACATAGACTTCCCACAAAGTCATACATCCACAAATTTCCCACTGTATGCTGTAACCGCTGCGGCGGTTGTTTGCTGCGTGACTCACAGCCAGCAAACCCTCAACAGACATACATCATCTCTGACAATACATCCCATGTGGAAGTACCTGTAATGTCAGGATGAAATCTGGAATATCAAGCAACAAACACAAGCTACCTGATGAACTAGTGGATGTCGCCTACAGACTGCGTGTAGATGCGCCCATGTCGTATGTGACACGCCTCCAAGGACTGTGAGCCGTCCTTCGATGTGTAGACAACCACAAATCAACACTCTGGGAGTGTCGATATCCTCAGCACCTGCAGTCGCAGGTCAAAAACCCCAAATTTGCAGAGTCGGATCTGCACCCTCGAGACCACGTAGTCGAAAATGGCCTGCGCAGACCTTTGTCGAAGCCGAACGGTGGCCGAGATGACCTCAGAATGAAATTCTGACAACACCAAGCCCTACGGGCTTACCCACAAGATTTGGGGCCGTGTCTTTGCCTGTCGAATTTCACTCCAATCTGAGTTGGTGACTCTAGCCTCCTGCAGTGCTGCCCCGAGCCTCGATCTGAGCTCTGATACCAGTTGAAGGAGTACGAGCGGAAGTGCGACGCGAGAGAGAGTGCGAGAAGAAGAGCACGACGATATGGTGAACTCGCTCTCTTGTAATGTGTAGAGCATAGTGAGTTCTTATTAGGTTTTTACAAAAGAATATGTGTACATACCTGGCGGCCCGCCCACTTACCTGGGCGACCACATTGGGCTTTATACCCCAACACTTGTTCTCCATGGGCTTAAGATTTCTCTTAGTCCCTGTTTGGAAATTGATTCGTGAAGCCACCATGGTATGGTGTATGACCGCAGATATGGTGCGTGGCCTTTGGATGTTGACATACTCCTCTATATCTTCAGTTGAGGCCGCGCACAGTGGCTTTGAGATGTAAGTCCCAAAACTTTTCTACATATTTGTGGATAGATTTGTAAGGAGAGAGCTTCAAGCTTCGCCATTCGGTGAGTACTTTGTCTTTGACATCAGTAGTCAAAAACTGCTTCATAATGGAAGCTCTTAAAGATTTCCATGTTTGTGGGGCTTCACCCTTTGCCTGTAGGCTAGACCACCATTGCCTGGCGGACTTTTGAAAATGCATAGCTACATGATGTACCTTAGAGGACTCCATGAAGCCCTCATCTCCAAACGCCGCATCAAATTGTTGGATGAAAACCAAGACTGTTCGTAGCACCAAAGGTGCCATCGTAGGTAAGGAAAGAGATGTTCTTTCCTTCCTCTTTGAACTTCTTGAGCTTGGACGACCTCTTCCATGCGGCATAGGATTTCCTATGGCCTCTTATTTTTTGTGGTTCAAAAGTTGCACCATCCCTTTCTTCAGAAGATCAAGAATTTGAGGAAGATGGAGAAGAGGGTGACCTCTTCCTCGCCTTTTTCTTGCCTTGTTCCTCCTTGTCTGCACCATCACTTTATTCATGAGAGGAAGAGGATGAAGAAGATGGAGAAGAGGGTGACCTCTTTCTCACCTTTTTCTTCTCTTGTTTTTTGTCATCCCTCTTTGAATTATGGTGTGGAGAAGTGTGCGATGGTCTTCTCTGTTTAAGAGGTGATGGAGAGCGTTTTGCCCGCCGTCTTCGTGGAGCCATCTCCGTCAAGGTGGCAGGAGACTCACTTCTTTCTCGCTCTTTTGGTGGGGGCTCTTGAGTTCTCCTCTGGGAAGGAGATGCATCATCAAGTAGTAGATTTTTGAGCCCTTCGTATGAATCTTCTTCTTGTTCTCGAATTGGAGAGAGGCCTCTTTTGGAAGTCTCACAAGGAGGCTTCCTAGGTACTCTCTCTTCATGGTGGGGAGTTTGGAGATTCCCATGAGCACGAAGCTGCCGTTGCACTTCACTTTGAAGGGATGGATTGCCCATGGCTTGTTGAAGCCTAGAAACAAGGTAGTTAACAAGTATAAGGGCATCATTAGTAGCCTGCTCATTAGCAAAATTAAAGTTGTCAACATTAATTTCACTCTCTTTACTATTGTCAACCATTCTAAAAATTTTTAGGAGTACTTTGGCACTTCAAGCCCTAGTTGCTGCTTCTTTTAACCCCTTTAGAAAAACACTCAAGCTCCTGTACTCGTGGCTTGAATATCATTAATTAGAAGAGAGGGTCTTTCAACCCCAAAATAGTACCGGATCCTGTCAAGTTTGTAATAGCTCAATAGTGGTTAAGCCATAGGCAAGCCCCGTAGGACTCCACTATTAAGACCATAGATCTCGACGGTGATGCCCCGTTATCTGCATAAAGCAGGCACACTGCAAGGCTCAAAAATCCCTGTTCCACTTACTCAATTGCAATTAATAATATCGACCATTTATACCTAGCTTGAGGACCTCCCTTCTTGAGCAAGAAAAGAGAAACCTTGTGCTCTGACACCAATGTAACATTTAATGGCCAAGTAACTTGTGTGTAGTGGAAAATAGCGTAAACATAGTGAGAATTGTATTAGAATAGATCTCTAATGAGCATAGCAAGAGTGCTTGGATGGAGAGAGCAACAAAAAGCATAACACCTAGTTAGATAGGCATGAACAATACTTCAAAAGAGAGAGAAATTAAGCAATTGACAACAGTTGAGGAACGGATTTACATGGAGCCGGCCCTGCCTCCAAAAGGCTTTGTATTATAGGTTTCCCCCATCAAGGGAGACATTTTACAATACAATACTTTGTGTTCCTTCAATAACTTGCTGGTGCAATGAATATAGAAGCTTCAAGCACCATGCACACACTTATAAAACACAACATCACTTCCCTCACGGTCTTAGACCCAAGACCTCACACACCTTCAAAGATGGTGAGAGCTAGCAGGGTATGAGAGTAGATTGAGAGGAAGAAGGAGTAGTCTTACGAGAAAGAAGTATATCTCCTCACATAATCACTCATAAAAGCTTAGCATAGCTTAGTAACTAGCATGGTAGAGGAGATGAGAATGCATTGAAGCGTGGCTCTTCATTGGATTTGCATCACAAAGCCAAGAGTTGTTGGTGTAGGCCTCCCTTCTCACAAGCTTGGAGTAGATGATGAGCTTTCCATTAAAGCTTGAGAAGGAGAGAGAGAGAGAGTCCTCTTGCTTCGCACATGAGATTGTGTGAGAGTGTGTGTGATAATGCCTTGCAAAAATCAGCCCCCCCTCTCTCTCTTGGTCGACCCCTCTTGGATTCTACTCATGCTGGCACCCCATTGGACCCTGCAAAGCTTAGCCAATGATAATTGAGAAGCATACGTGATAGCCTTTTGACATATGTCCCCCTTTACCCTTTTGTGAGAGCTTTAGGTATTTAATTAATGCAATTAAACTCTCATTGGACCCCTTTGTCTTCTAGCCATTAGGAAGCAGGCAAGCCATTGGGCTACTGAATGCTCATTGGACCCCTTGGGAGACTATCCAATCGTCTTCTAGAGAGCTTAATTCCTATTCGTTCTTTTATCAAGTGTTTTAAAATGAATTAAACTAGATGTACTCTAGCCTAGTTCTCATTGGTCCACCTCTATGGCCATCCAATAGGATTTGAGTGCACCTTGGGGGCAATTGGGCTAGGAAGCTGACATGTGTCCCCTATTCCCTTTGTGTAAAGGGCTTGCAAGAGAGTGTGAGTGTGTGTGTGTGTGTGTATGTGTGTGTTTCTCTCTCATCCCCTACTAAAAGGGGTCGCTCCCTCCCATCTAGGGATTTGCAAAGACTTTTTTGGTCTTCTCAAAGGTATCCAATTTCCCTAAGGTTTGACCATTGGACTTTTTATTGAATTTTGGAACCTTAGCATTTTGGAAGTCTTAATGGGCTGAACCTTAGGGTCTTTGAAGCCCATTGATGCACATTGCTCTTTTGCAGATGGCCCCCCTTTTGGATCCCTATTTTCCCTCCTTTGGATCCCTACTATGACCGTTCTACCAGCTTAACCACCAACATTCTAGATTTTTCTCCCTTTGTACTTCCCCATATTAAATGATGAGTTTAACATGAGAAAATCATATAGGAGAATTAGATATTAGTTATTATTACATCCAATGAGCTTTCTTTTGGAATTGAAAGCTCAGAGAAACTCTTTGAATATGGAAAGAGAATGCTTTTAAGATACAAATAAACCAATTTATAGAGACACAAACTAGAAAACACTTGATATTTAAAGTGGATGGTTTACAGAGCTTTGAGTACAATTGTCATCAGTATGGCATCCCCTTTTGACCCAGTCATGATTTTCAATATCATATTCTCTCTCCACCTCTTTTGTCCTTCAATATCATTGGATTCTATGAATGTTGTTGCTTGTTTGTTATGTTGAATCACTTTTAAGAGTTGTGATGTCTTTGGTTCCTCTAGTAGTTTCTTCTGATGCAAATGCTGCAAAATCCTGTTAAAGAACCATTGAAAGAGTTCCTTCAAACTATTTGCCTTGTTTTGTGTGCTGCCATGTTGTGTGTATCAAAAGTATGCATTGCGTGTCATGTAGTGCAACTTCTCCAATCCTTGTGTGTTCCATATTCTAGGGTTTCCATGCTTGGCAATGAAAAATGACAAGCGGTTGTAAAGAATATGCTATAAAAATAATAATAGTAAGTGAGTCATACAATCTTATTTGTAAAAGGTAGCTCCATGGGCCTTACCATATAATGAGTAATGTTTTTGTTTGTCTAAGCAATATTAAATGATTTCTTGAATAAGTGACAAACAGTCTTTTAAGATGCATTTTTTGTTGTTAGGCCATGTGCATTGCTCACATAATTAGAATAGTGTGTCAATGGACTTCCATACAATTGACTTTGCATTTCAAGAAGCTGCTTGTGGAATGGGTGTCTAACCTCACTCCCAGCTTATTGCAGATGTAGTGAGAACCACTTTTAAGAGTTGTGACGTCTTTGGTTCCTATGGTAGTTTCTTCTGATGTAAATGCTGTAGGATCCTGTTATAGAACCATTGAAAGAGTTCCTTCAAACTATTTGCCTTTGTTTTGTGTGCCGCCATGTTGTGTGTATCAAAAGTATGCATTGCCTGTCATGTAGTGCAACTTCTCCAATACTTGTGTGTTTCATATTCTAGGGTTTCCATGCATCGCAATGAAAAATGACAAGTGGTTGTAAAGAATTTGCTGTAAAATTAATAATAGTAAGTGAGTCATACAATTTTATTTGTAAAAGGTAGCTCCATGCGCCTTACCATATAACGAGTAATGTTTTTGTTTGTCTAAGCAATATGAAATGATTTCTTGAATAAGTGACAAACAGTCTTTTAAGATGCATTTTTCGTTGTCAGACCATGTGCATTGCTCGCATAATTAGAATAGTGTGTCAATGGACTTCCATACATCTGCCTTTGCATTTCAAGAAGCTGCTTGTGGGACAATGTTGCACCCAAACTGTGTCGACCTATGGAAGTGCAAGAAGTCCAGGCATGGCAGTTTGCAAGCAAGTGACAGGGATATTGGGTAGGTATTTGATGGAGCTAGGAGAGAGGTACACCGAGATGGAACACTCACTAGTCTAAACTTCAAGTGTTTTTTGATATCACAGGTGACAGGACAAAATGCTTATATCACAAGGTTGGGAACGAGGTAAGGGATAATGTATGCAAATGCTACGAAGGTTGTGATATGAGATTTTGATCGAGATGTCTGCAGAACGCTCTACTTGCCAGGATGTGTATGCCAAATGTGGTGTTTTGCAGGTCAAATATGCTTTTCCAACTCAACTGCTCGGAGAGCTTGAAGGTGCAAAGGGTTGATGGATTTATGTAATGGGAATGGACTATGAACTTAGAGAATAGCATAATTAAGAGAATTAGAGTGAGCAATTTTGAGAGCATAGAGGGTGAACTTAATTTGTAGTAGCAACTCTATCATAACACTTAATTAACTAGGCATGAACAATACTTTTACAAGAGAGAGAGTGTAGAGTATATGACAACAGTTGAGGACCGGATTTATGTGGAGCCGGTCCCCCCTCCAAAAGGCATTTGTATTATAGATTCTCTCATTAAGAGAGACTTGGTACAATACAATCTTTGTGTTCCTTGAGACCTCCTTGGCAATATGGAGATGGAAGGTTCACACACCAAGCTTTTGCATAATTTCAACAATCAATCTTAGCTTGAAAACAATCAAGAACTTGTGAACATCATTAATCTTTGTGTTCCCTAAATAATTTGAGTGCATGAAGATGTATACTTTTATGCATCAACTTGTGCTTAAAGCAATAATTAATCTACCTTGCAATACAATTAATCTACTTGCATTAAGTAATTAATCTACTTGCAATAAACCATTAGCCTTCTTGCAATAAGCATAACATGCACTTGTAGAAAGCATTAACTATCCCAAGCCTCAATCACAAGACCTCAAACACCTTCGAAGGTGGAGAGAGCTAGCAGGGAATGAGGGTAGGGAAGAGGAAGAAGAAACATTTCATAGGAGAAAGAATTAGTTCCTCACTTATCATACTCTTGTTGCTAGCATACATAATAGCATAGTAATGGAGAAGAAGAAGATGGCAAGCTTAAGCATTGAAACATAGCTCTTGGTTGGATTTGCATTCCATAGCCAAGAGAGTTGGTGTAGGCTCTCAACTTCTCAAGGAGCTTCGAGAAGGAGATGGAGCTCTTGCACTTTGTATAGCACACAATGAGAGTGTTTGTGAGTGTGTGTGGGTGAGTATACCCCCTAAGCACCCCCCTAGCTTGCTTGGGTTGACCCCCCCTTGTAGCTCATGATGAAAGCTCATTGGACCCCTCCAGGCCTAGCCAATCACAAGCAGGAGCCATTACAAGCAACAGGGGTAGCCTTGGGACAAGTGTCCCCCTTTCCCCTTTGAGAGAGAGGACTTGATAATTGCAAAATCTATTAATTAAATATCCTAAATTATCATTGGACCCCTTGGGTGGCCAACCAATAGGCTTCAGGCACACCATGAGGGCAACATGAGGAGGAACTTGACAAGTGTCCTTGCTGCCTCTTCAAGCTGGGGTTTCTCTTGTGTGTGTGTGTGTGTGTGTGTGTGTGTGTGTGTGTGTTCTCTCTCATCCCCCCCCTTGTAGGCTCGCCCCCCTCCTTGTAGGGATCTTTTTGACTTTGGATGAGCAAGCCCCTTAGTCATCAAGCATGACAAAGCACTTGAACTAGGGGGTGTTCCCACAAGCATCTCAAGCAAGCATCTCAAGGCACCTCAAGCACCTTAAGCATGACAAGCACCTCAAGTAGGACAAGCACCTCGAGCTTAGGCCGGGTTCCCACCTCAAGCTCAGCCCTAGCTTGCCTAAGGTCAAAGGACTTTTACACACATTATTGGAGGTCTTCAATGAAGCTAACCCTAAGGTCTTATGCTCCATTGGTTAGCCTTGCTCTTTGATAGACCATCTCTCATTTGGGCCCCTTAACCATTGGCCCCATGTTGAGATAGATCTATAAGCACATGTCTATATCTTAACCCTTGTTCCCGTGTATTCTCCCACATTAAGTGATCAGTTTAATATGAGAAAATCATTTGGGTTGGATAGATATTAATTTTTATGACGTTACCTCTCTCTTGAAATCATAGTCGTCCTCGACTATGAGGTAGAGATGGTAAAGTCTCACCCATTAGTCCATTGGTCTTAGCGGGTAGAGGATCCATTTTTACCCTACGACATCTTTCCAGAGTGGATGACTAATCCACTTGGTGCTTGAGAGACATTGTCTGCCGCAAGCATGTCTGCTCTTTTTAGTCCATATTATACTTCCAAAGTAGAGTGACAAGTTCTACTTGGTGTTTGGGAGACGTAGTCACCACAAACATGATCCTAAGTATGCATACTTTAATATTTGTGCACAAAACATGAAAAGAGAGTCTTATAAGACAAAAACATTGATCATTGAGAATGCATTTCTTTTACATTTGATTACTCTTTTGTGTCATTGTAAGCATCATTAACAAGGTTCATATTATCCTTAAGCCATGTTCTTTGCATGCATTTAGTATCTTTGAAAGGATAATTAAAGAAGATACTGTCAGTAATCTTACCATTTCTTAATACCTTGTCTTCTTGTTGAAGGATGAACTTGGGTTGGAGCTCCTCTGCTTCATCCTCGATCTGTGGCGGGTCTTCATTTGTGTGTAATTTGCCTTAGATGAGCCTTGGGAAAGTTTAGTAAGACCCAACCTTTAAAAAAAAAAAAAAAAGGATAAGGATCTTTTGTGCCTAACGGCAGGAGCCTCTTTTGCCTAGCTAATAAATGGATATAGTCTGTTTAATCTTGTAAAAAGATTTTTTTTGATCTCGGCTATACTCCTTTGCAATGAAGATCTTCCCAGGTATCTTAAGCTACAAGGGACTTTCGGATCTTCCGTCTTTAGCCTTGAAAGGTAGTTTCTCCTTAGAAGTATGTTCACGTTATTAGAGACATATTGTTGTTAAGATAAGTACTTCTCTCATTTTGAGCATTGATCTACTTCGAATCACAGGCTTTTAGTAGATCAAGGATTATTGGTTTTGTATCTTTTGGCCATCCATTGGAATAGTAGGCCGACATAAGAGGGTTGCTCTAGTTCTGATAGAGATTCTATCAAAAATTAATGGTCATGGTAGGATTTCTATCCAACACTTTTAGATGTTGGCAAGCCATGGTCCTTTTTTCATACTTCATCTTTTGGTATACCATACATTTTGAAACATTCTCTTGTATGTTATTGTTTCTTGGTAAGCCAATACAAGTATGCTTTGACTCCTAGCAGAGCAAATTCGAATTCCTCTTTGCCCCGCATATGGAAGGAGCATGGGAAGCAAGGAAGATATAGCCTATTGAGGTATGGAAGATAACCATCCTTTTACGTGAGTGGTTCTTTTTCTTCCATTTGTAAGGTTATTATCATATCCCTAAAGCCTGGGTTAGAAGCATATTTAACTATCATAAAACATAGCTCATTGTAAATTGCTATTGATATCCTATCTACCCTTGGCCATTGGGAAAGTGCATCGGCTACATGATTGTGCTTACCAGCAATGTGAGCAAAGTAGAATTTAAATTGCAAAAAGAAATTTTCCTACCTCATTTGATTGTCCGAGAGCTTGGTTTGCATTAGGAATGGAGTCCGCAAGAAGTACTTCCATGTGTCTAGAGCATTTAAAACAGCTCATAGGTCCTTTTGTATATGACCAACATTCGCTCATTGGAGTTGAGTCTTTGAATCTCGTATGCTATGGTATTCCCTTCTTGAAGCAAAGTTTTGCTCAAAGGCAATCATCCAGGCATTACATTGGACCTCAAATAGCTTTGAGAGATCCCATAAGTTGAGAAATAAGTTTCTCTTTAAAGTTTTTAGAAGTATTTTTCTCTCTTTGCGGTCCATGTATACTTAACGTTCTTTTTTTGTTAAGTCATGTATTGGACCTGCTATAAGCATGGATATTTCCTATGAAGCATCTTTAGTATGCACTCATACCTTTAGAGCTTTGCAACTCATGTAGATTCCTTGGATTAGGCCATCTTTTATTACCTCTACTTTTTGTGGATCCATAGAAATACCACCTTTAGAGATAATGTGACCTAATTATTGAATCTCTCTCGAAACTTACCAGTCCATGTTATTGCCTTTTTAAACTCCTCTTGTGGAGCTTGTAAAGCTCAATAAGGAGGCTTATTAGGCAATGAGCTTCATGGTAAAAGATCCATTGTATGGCCATTGTCCCCTCATTGTGGAGATAGCTCACGGGGGTATCATCATTAAAAACATTTTGGAATCCATTTAGGAATTTAGACAATTCTAATTCCTCTTGATTCTCATTTTTTTTTTAATTTAATAATATTGTTATTGGTTGAAACATTAAATTCATTTATAGACTTTCTAACAGAAATCATGTATATGAAAATATAAATTTTCATTAACTTGTGAAAGCATGCATATTTACAAGGGATAGGATACTACCCGACTCATAAACATGTATGTACATATCTTCTAGCATAGGAAAAAC